>NC_064927.1:313745744-314945744 GCF_023897955.1 Schistocerca gregaria
AAAGAGAAATCGTAGGAAAAGACAGCACAAGAAATTTAGAATCACAGATAGCAGAGGGCTTTGAAGAAAATAATTTATTTCATTTACGAGAAGCAACAAGAGAGCGCCAGGCGCGCGAACTTGACAATAATCGACATTGGGACGGGGACAGACGTGGTAGGCCTTTGTCGCCAAGAGGCGACTATAAACACTTTTTAACAGTTCGGAAATTTAAGATCTTTCGGAATTCTAAGAATGACATACATCCATGTTCATGGTTAGATCAATTTATGTACGCACTTCCACCAAATTGGCCACTAAGTCACAAACCTGGAATTTATGTGCGGCTATTTAATTCCTCACGGGATTCGCTACACTAAGTGAATATGTGTCGTAGCGTGCACAGGGCCCCGAGCTGTAGCGGTGCTATTTACCTTTTAGTTTTCTGCACTGCTGCCTACTCTTTTACTATTCTTTGTATGTATCAAAACAACTCTTCAACAATCAATCTATGTAGAGAGTCGGTAAAGAATAACCGGAAATGACTAATTGACCCACAAGTGATTTCGGAAATTACTGTTTGGACTTCTGTATCTTCAGCAGCATTCATTCGTAGCTTAAACGAAATTTTACCTGTTTATCTTCGTGACAATATTACTTCACATGTTGACGATATTCTTATTGCTAAACGTTCTTGGAGTGAGCACAACAAAATTTTAGATTCATTATTACGTATTTTTGCAAGAGCTGGCGTCACAATGAGCTTGGAAAAATCTAAATTTGGTCGTTCTCAGGTGAAATTTCTTGGTCATATTATTTCTACAGAAGGTATTCTTCCTGATGCAGAGAAACTAGACGCTATTCGTAATTATGCTGTTCCTACTACAAAACGTGATGTTCGTAGTTTCCTTGGTGTCTGTAATTTTCCTAGACGCTTTGTTAGATTGGACAATTTGGCCACACCTCGTTTATGTGAACTATCTGGAGAGAATTCTACTTTCATAAATTACGAGAAAATTGCTACTTCAGTAATATGGAAAAACGTATTCGATCTGTTCTTGCCAAATGCAGATTATGTCAAAAGGCTAAGCCGCCAACTATTTCTCACAGAGCACTGTTGTTTCCTATCATTCCAGCGAAATTAAAGGACATGGTTGCAGTCTATTTGTTCGGTCCAGTGGTTCGTTCTACTAATGGGTTTGCGTACATTTTGGTAGCAGTGGAATTGACATCAAAATATGTGTGTTTTACACCTTTACGCAAAGCAACAGCTCGTTCAGTATCTAATGCTTTCATTAAACATTTTCTTAAAGTAGTGGGACATGTTGATAAGGTTATATCAGATAGTGGATCACAGTTTCGCTCCAAAATTTGGCTTCGTACTCTACGACGTCGTAAGATTAAACCAATTTTAATTTCACTTTTTCACCCTCAATCTAACGCTTCAGAGAGATGGATGAAGGAAATCAATAAATTGTGTCGACTTTATTGTCATCAGAATCATAGAACGTTGGGTCAGTATCTTCATATTTTTCAAAACATTCTGAATGAACTGCCTAATGATTCAACTTCTTTACCGCCTATATTGACATTAAAAAATAAAGCACCGACAAATCGCATTTTTGAAATCGTTCCTTGTCCGCCAACACGGAAACTGCGGCATTCTGAAGTTGTCAATTTGGCTCTACAAAATATTGCATCTGCGGCTGCTAGAAGAGAGAAATCAGCTAAACGTCCTGGTCGTTTAAAAACCTTGTCAGTTGGTCAAAAGGTGTTAATTAAGACTCATCGTTTGTCTCACAAAGGAAAAGGCTTGTGTCGCAATTTTTTTCTGCTTTATAACGGTCCATATAGAATTCGCAAAATTATTCATGATAACACTGCCGAAGTAGAAACTCTTAAATCACAGCGCTCTAAGGGAATACATCATATATCGAACGTTAAAATTTTTCTGGAAGACGTACTTTTGAGAAACTAACAGTTATACGTAAACACGAAGAGAATACAAGGATACCGCGCCGTGTTCTGGTGGCGGCACATACTCAAAGCAACAGTCAAGTCTGCTCGCCGCACAAGGCAGTCGCAAAAAATTACTTCCTCCGTCACGCGTACCTACAGCTGATCGAGCGCTCAGTGCGAATGCACTGACTGCCGTAAACAAATACACAGTCTAATTTCTCTGATTAAATTCAGTGTAAAGCTATAGTGACTTGACAAATTATGTTATTAACGTTCAGTTTGTTTCAGGATACAGTCGTAAAAAATATTTGTGTACTTCAGGTAAATTCTATGTGTGTCTGACGTTAAGAGGACTTGCTATCGAGAAAATTTCAGGAAGAATATAATTTCGAAGGAGAAAGTAATAAACTAAAAAGGTAACTATTAATTGAGTTTATTTTTTCAGGCAACATATTTCTACTTAGGTATGTACTTTATACGTAATTTGCTGCTCGCGATTACGTGATTTATACTTTGTGTTAACTGATCTTGACAATGATTGATTAATGAACAGGGTTGTTAATTATGTATATTATGCATCACTTGGCTGCACTGCTTTTTCACTGATGTCACATTTTTTTATTATGTGCCTGCTGTGGTTATTTATTTAAATTATAATTGTCACCTGATTAGTCGTGCTGACATGGTTATGTATGTAAGTCATACTTTGTGATTTATCTGTTTGCGCCTTCATGTTTACTTATTGACCTGTTTATTATGTAAGATATATATCTGCTGCT
Source organism: Schistocerca gregaria (assembly GCF_023897955.1). NCBI lineage: Eukaryota > Metazoa > Arthropoda > Insecta > Orthoptera > Acrididae > Schistocerca > Schistocerca gregaria. The sequence goes on from NC_064927.1 coordinate 313,748,462, forward strand.
CTGCGTATGGATTGCATATTACACATTTCTGTTTTGTTGTCATAACTATTCTTTAATTTGGTATATAGAAATGCTGATATACGGTGTACGAACATGGAGTTTAGGCTACACTATGGTATTTATTATAAATTGTTCGCTTGGCAGAGCCTCGTTATAGGGATTGTGCTACATCCACTTGTTAACATTCTGTTTTCTACTGGTACATTTACTCGCTATTGCATAGTTTGCTTACGCTCAGTGCTTTATATTTTAAGATAAGAAAATGAACTGCTATAATTCTACGAACGACATGGTTACAAGAAACTTCATTGAAGTCACATGAGCTGGAGGTGTTATGGAATCTGTATAAATTTATGCTAATAGGAAGGAAGCTAACGACATGACATACCAACACTAGGTTTAGACCATTGATAGTACACTGCATTCTTCATGAGCAATTGAAATAGCAAATGACACTTTACACAAGAAATACTCCACATGTTTGCTTCTGTTTTGCCCTGATCCGTGAAGTGGTGTACACACTGTGAAATATTACGATCATTCACACTCCGTACTCGTACTTACTTACTGAAAGTTATTCAAACTAAAGGCTGTTAGAGGTCATGTATGCATTTCTTTTATTTAATGATGGACAAGGTAACCAAAATGTATTTTACAATTCATAATGAGTAGAAGGTTTGGGTCAGATGGATTACACAGATGTTGTGTGTGGACATTGTGTCTTCGGATTGTATGGGATGATGAACTGAAGTTTGCATTAGGATTTTATCTGTACTTGTTCGAGGAGACTGACTAGAGGAAAGAGCTGTTATGGAAGTGAAATGATATTGGTGATAAAGTTTATATGTATCGACGTATTGAAGAGGTATTATTGAGGTATTGAGATTGTGTGAAGTTGATGATTATTGGAGTTTTGGTGGACAAGAGGTAAGATAAATGATATTCATAATAAGGTTTATATGTATCGACGTATGGAAGAGGTATTATTGAAGTATTAAGATTATGTGATGCTGATGATTATTGAAGTTTTGGTGGATAAGAGGTAAAGTAAGTGAGGAGCATATTTTTTTTGTTGGTTTATATGGAACAAGGATCATGAAGTTGGCAGACTAGAACACTCAAGTAGAAGGAAGATTGTCTACACACACACTTTGTTAAATCAAGAAGCAGTATATACTTTTTTTGGAGAAAGGAAGTATTTGCATATCATGGCACACTGACAGTTGTTCAGAAAAAGTTGGCTTGGCAAACATTGGTCTTGACATGATGACTATGACGTTGACTAACTATTATTGACTGTTATACACTGTACCACTACTACTTGATACACATATTGAGCATCAAATTTTGACAGAATTGCATTTACACAGTTAACACCATTCAATTACACAGTAGTACTTAAATGTGGATGAAAGTTGAGTGAGTGTGTTTTCCTTTCCTAATCCCAAATAATTGGTACCGACCTACTTTCTAAATATTATTTTACTTCTTTGTTGTGGCTTGTACTGACACCCATAAATATTATACATTTACTGACATTTGTGTATTTGTAATAGTTAATACGACAATTATCTGATATCATTTGTGTGTTTGCTATAATTTGTATGTTTAATGTAAGAGCATTGATAATGATTTTGTAAAAGCAGTTGTGTGCGCATTCAAACTGTTGTTCGTGCTTACTCGTATTAACATTGGTGGGTGCCACTTGGAAATGTTTAATTTCTGCTGATAAACTCTGATGAACTGTCTGATTAATGATACTGAATATTATGGACTGTTACCTGCACTTGTTCAACATTGATGGGTGCCACTTGGAAATGTTTAATTTCTGCTAATAACCTGTCTAATTAGTGATAGTGAGTATTATGGACTGTTACCTGCACCTGTTCAACATTACTGGGTGCCACTGAAGCACTGCTTCTACTGAAATGATGTCACTTGTTGTTGTTTGAACTTGCTCAACATTACTGGGTGCCAGTGATGGAACTGCTTCTACTGGAATGATGTCACTTGTTGGTGTCTGCAGCTGCTCAACATTGCTGGGTGCCACTCATGGAACTGCTTCTACTGAGATAAAGTCACTTGTTGGTGTCTGCACCTGCTCGCCATTTTTGGATGCCACTGTTGGAGCTGTTCAAATACTGTTGATGAAATGTTATGAGACTGCTATTTGCACCTGTTGACCATTGCTGGGTGCTGCTGCTGGAACTGTCAAGTACTCTGAGGAGTCCTTCTTGTTTATTGAACTATTGAAAGGATATTATGTAAAGATTTGCAAAAACAGATTTTTTGTGTGTTTACTGCTTATGAAATGTTATGAGACTCTTACCTGCACCTGTTCATCATTGCTGACGCTATTGATTGAATTGTTTAACCACATTATACTTGTGTAAACTGTTATGGGAAGTCACATGTATGCAAGCATTTGTATTCCTTACTGTATTTTATATATTAGGTTATTGATGGGTCAGTGCAAAGTCAAAATTTATTTAGTTATGTGGTATTTACTTATTAATATTACTTTTAAATTTTTGTCTGTATTTTTTTGGACAATTTGGTGGTATTTTCACCACCAATGCTGGCAAAAATACCATCAAATTCTAGCCCGTGGAGGAGGGGCATATGAAAGGTGGCTACACTGAGTCACAGGGCCAGAGAGTGCGCCAAAGAGTATTATTCAGTCGCCTCCACTGGCAGTTGCAGCTGAGAAGTTGCTGAGGGCAGTAGTAGTTCTGAGGTAGCCGTAGTTAGAGTACTAATTGTGACCATGTCGTGTGCAGTTGTTCTGTTGGGCAAGACACCAGATGTTGTTGGATTGGGGATGTTGTAACGATCAGAGTGTATTTTTCGTCAATATATATGAAGGTAAATAAATTTTTTTATTTCAAATGTCTTATGCCTCTTGGTCACAGGTTCAGTCAACAAAGCATCTGGCTCGTGTTCTTGTGCTAGACTGTAATTCTGGTTTCTATATGCAATTATAGTATTTCTAGTTTTTTTTAATTACTTCAGCGTAAATCGTGTTTAAAATACAGGGTGTTTCAAAAATGACCGGTATATTTGAAACGGCAATACAAACTAAACGAGCAGCGATAGAAATACACCGTTTGTTGCAATATGCTTGGGACAACAGTAAATTTTCAGGCAGACAAACTTTCGAAAATTACAGTAGTTACAATTGTCAACAACAGATGGAGCTGCGGTCTGGGAAACTCTATAGTACGATATTTTCCACATATCCACCATGCGTAGCAATAATATGGCGTAGTCTCTGAATGAAATTACCCGAAACCTTTGACAACGTGTCTGGCGGAATGGCTTCACATGCAGATGAGATGTACTGCTTCAGTTGTTCAATTGTTTCTGGATTCTGGCGGTACACCTGGTCTTTCAAGTGTCCCCACAGAAAGAAGTCACAGGTGTTCATGTCTGGCGAATATGGAGGCCAATCCACGCCGCCTCCTGTATGTTTCGGATAACCCAAAGCAGTCACACGATCATCGAAATATTCATTCAGAAAATTAAAGACGTCGGCCGTGCGATGTGGCCGGGCACCATCTTGCATAAACCACGAGGTGTTCGCAGTGCCGTCTAAGGCAGTTTGTACCGCCACAAATTCACGAAGAATGTCCAGATAGCGTGATGCAGTAATCATTTCGGATCTGAAAAATGGGCCAATGATTCCTTTGGAAGAAATGGCGGCCCAGACCAGTACTTTTTGAGGACGCAGGGACGATGGGACTGCAACATGGGCCTTTTCGGTTCCCCATATGCGCCAGTTCTATTTATTGACGAAGCCGTCCAGGTAAAAATAAGCTTCGTCAGTAAACCAAATGCTGCCCACATGCATATCGCCGTCATCAATCCTGTGCACTATACCGTTAGCGAATGTCTCTCGTGCAGCAATGGTAGCGGCGCTGAGGGGTTGCCGTGTTTGAATTATGTATGGATAGAGGTGTAAACTCTGGCGCATGAGACGATACGTGGACGTTGGCGTCATTTGGACCGCAGCTGCAACACGGCGAACGGAAACCCGAGGCCGCTGTTGGATCACATGCTGCACTAGCTGCGCGTTGCCCTCTGTGGTTGCCGTACGCGGTCGCCCTAACTTTCCAGCACATTCATCCGTCACGTTCCCAGTCCGGTGAAATTTTTCAAACAGATCCTTTATTGAAACTTCCTGGCAGATTAAAACTGTGTGCCCGACCGAGACTCGAACTCGGGACCTTTGCCTTTCGCGGGCAAGTGCTCTACCAACTGAGCTACCGAAGCACGACTAACGCCCGGTACTCACAGCTTTACTTCTGCCAGTATCCGTCTCCTACCTTCCAAACTTTACAGAAGCTCTTCTGCGAAAGGCAAAGGTCCCGAGTTCGAGTCTCGGTCGGGCACACAGTTTTAATCTGCCAGGAAGTTTCATATCAGCGCACACTCCGCTGCAGAGTGAAAATCTCATTCTAGATCCTTTATTGTATCGCTTTTCGGTCCTTTGGTTACATTAAACCTCCGTTGAAAACTTCGTCTTGTTGCAACAACACTGTGTTCTAGGCGGTGGAATTCCAACACCAGAAAAATCCTCTGTTCTAAGGAATAAACCATGTTGTCCACAGCACACTTGCACGTTGTGAACAGCACATGCTTACAGCAGAAAGACGACGTACAGAATGGCGCACCCACAGACTGCGTTGTCTTCTATATCTTTCACATCACTTGCAGCGCCATCTGTTGTTGAAAATTGTAACTACTGTAATTTCGAAAGTTTGTTCGCCTGAAAATGTACTGTTGTCCCAAGCATATTGCAACAAACGGTGTATTTCTATCGCTGCTCGTTTAGTTTTTATTGCCGTTTCAAATGTACCGGTCACTTTTGAAACACCCTGTATCTTGTCTTATTGAGGTAGAACCGTGCCAGATGTGTACCTTGAATCACACTTCCATACACAGAACAGTTACATTTGTACTTTGTTGTTTCGTAGCTTTTATAGTTGCTGGGGACTTAATTAATTAATTGTGTTAACGGAAATTTCCTTTCATTCTTTGTTGTTATTCTATGAAGTCAGATTGCGTACTAATATTATTCAGGGCCAATAGGTTACGAAACTGCGTAACCGGACAAACAGCGACTAAAAAAAAATTAAAATTATTAGCATTCTATTTAATTAATCCCCCATGCAGTCTTCATAAAAGTGCTTGTCACAGGTCTTCATCTGCAATTGAATCCTCAACAGTAGATAGAGATGAAAGACCTCCGCCGTAATATTTTTAGACTGTGGCACCATATACGAAACATTTTCATTCATAAGATGCATGTTATAAACTTCTAAGAACTACAGGAGCTCTCGAAAACGCGTTTTGTACAATTTTATTTTTAAGACGGAAATCGTTGACGTATCACATAGGGAAATGGGCTACTTAATCATTTGGATCTCTAAGAGCGAGTTATAACCACATTCTGTTTATCTTCTTATTCTTTTAGCACAGTCTACACATACTGGCCAAAATTGTTCAATAATAAGTGCCTCTCCATACTCAAGGTTGCTATTTTTGTTTCAAATAAAATACCCATAAAATCACAACAGCAATCCTAAACACTCTTTCAGTGTCACTGAACTGTGAACCTACTAACCTCATTTTCGTCCTACATTTCCGCTGGTAATTTAGCAACACTTCGTACTGCGAAAACGCAGGTTCGGTACTGCGAAGAACAGCGCGCCTGTGTCGTCTGCTAGCCGCTTTGTGTTCTTGGCGCTGTGCGCGTTGCAGTGCGCATGCGCGGATCTGCGGCCGCTTGCTTCTGATTGGCTAGCGCGACGCGAACCGACAACAGCACTTCGGTTCTCTAGACCCGAACGGTATCGCTGCCGAAATGCATACTGAACAAAGATGGGACTCTGATTCGAGTACTAGACCGTTCGCTGCTCTTGAGAACCGAAACGATCGGCACAATGACGGAAAGGTACAGAATAGGGCCCCTGGCTTCTCGCCCCACCAGGAAGCGCCCCTGTCGCAACTGGCCGTGGTCTTGCATTCGCCGCCGCGCCGGAGTTCTGGGTCAGGTCCCAGGGCGCCGTCCAAGCAGCCGACGCCAGCTGTGCCGTCCAGAGCTCATGAGGAGGGGCACTCCTGCCTCATGTAGAATTGGAGATATAACAAAGTTACATCGTTAAATTGTCGACAATGTTTCCAGAGGTTCCCCATCATCACACACACAGCACCAGTGTGACCCCCACAGAGTGGCGTCAGGAGAACCGACGTCACAGCCATCAACAGCAGAGACTGTGCCACCCCCACAGCACGTCGTTCAAACCACAGCCCGCGGTGTCATCAGTAGGTTGAGTGAGACTATTTTGTTCTTGTGTGGTTGTAATCATGATTTTACGAATGTTACATTTACGAAACCAGAGAAACCTGGAATCAGTCGACATTTAGGAACAACGGTAACGATGAGTGGTTAGTACCTGTATGTTGCACTCAGTGCAATTTACTCGGGATACTGTGCCTTGCGTAGAATCAGTAGCGGACCTGCTTTACGAGGGGCATTTGAAAAGTCTGTGCAAAGTCCAAGAGACCAGCGCGTATCGGGGGTCATGTTTAGTTAGTAGCATCTTTGGAAAGAACGCACACCAAGTTTCAGCCATATTAGTCTATTACTTTGGGTTTGGCATTCGTGTCAATTAAGGAAGTCGGGTGATTGTCAAAAAATGGACGAAAAAGAATTTCATGCGTTGATTAAACATTACTTTTTGAAAGAAGCTTGATAAACATGACGGTGACTCTGCATCTTCGATTAGAACAGTTTGTAAGTGGTTTCAAAATTTCGGAGTGGCCATATGGGCACAAGTGATGCTGAACGTTCTGGACACCCTATGGAGATTACGACTGCAGAAATCATTGATAAAGTCCATGATATAGTGATGGATGGCAAAAGAGTTAAGGTGCATGAGATTGCTAGTGCTGTGAGCATCTCGAATGAACGGGTACATAATATTTTGCATAAACATTTGGTCATGAAAAAGCTATCCGCAAGATGGGTTCTGCGACTGCTCACACTTGACCAAAAACGGAATCGTGTGAAGTGTTGCAAGGATTGTTTGCAGCTGTTCAGGAAGAATTTGCACGACTTTAAGCGTCGTCTTGTCACTGTGGCTGAAACATGGATACATTACTATACTCCTGAGACCAAACAACAATCTAAACAATGGGTACCAAGGGAGAATTTGCACCAAAATAGGCGAAGACCATTCCTGCGGCCTGAAAGGTTATGGCGACGGTCTTTTGGAATTCGCAAGGGATAATCCTAATCGACTATTTGGGAAAGGGTAAAACTATTACAGGTGCAAATTATTCATTGTTATTGGACCGTTTGAAAACCGAGATCCAAGAAAAACGCCGGCGATTGGACCGCAAAAAAGGCTTTTCCATTACGACAATGCACCAGCACACACCTCAGCATTTGTGATCACAAAATCAATGGAAATTTAACCGACAGGAAGAAGATGCTGTGATGTGCAAATGATTAGCTTTTTCAGAGCATTCACACAAGGTAGGCGCCGGTGGCGACACCTACAACGTGCTGACAGGAGGAAAGTTTCCAACCGATTCCTCATACACAAACAGCAGTTGGCCGGCGTTGCCTGGTGAAACGTTGTTGTGATACCTCGTGTAAGGAGGAGAAATGCGTACCATCACGTTTCCGACTTTGATAAAGGTCGGATTGTAGCCTATCGCGATTGCGTTTTATCGTATCGCGACATTGCTGCTCGAGTTGGCCGAGATCCAATGACTGTTAGCAGAATATGGAATGGGTGGGTTCAGGAGGGTAATACGGAACGCTGTGCTGGATTCCAACGGCCTCGTATCACTAGCAGTCGAGATGACAGGCATCTTATCCGCGTGGCTGTAACGGATCGTGCAGCCACGTCTCGATCCCTGAATCAACAGATGGGGACGTTTGCAAGACAACAACCATCTGCACGAACAGTTCGACGACGTTTGCAGCAGATGGACTATCAGCTCGGAGACCATGGCTGCGGTTACCCTTGACGCTGCATCACAGACAGGAGTGCCTGCGATGGTGTACTCAGAGACGAACATGGGTGCACGAATGGCAAAACGTGATTTTTCCGGATGAATCCAGGTTCTGTTTACAGCATCATGAAGGTCTCATCCATGTTTGGCGACATCATGGTGAACGCACATTGGGAGCGTGTATTTGTCATCGCCATAGTGGCGTATCACCCGGCGTGATGGTATGGGGCGCCATTGGATACACATCTCGGTCACCTCTTGTTCGCATTCATGGCTCTTTGAACACTGGACGTTACATTTCAGATGTGTTACGACCCATGGTTCTACCCTTCATTCGATCGCTGCGAAACCCTACTTTTGAGCAGGATAATGCACGACCGCGTTGATGCAGGTTCTGTACGGGCCTTTCTGGATACAGAAAATGTTCGACTGCTGCCCTGGCCAGCACATTCTCCAGATCTCTCGCCGATTAAAACCGTCTGGTCAATGGTGGCCGAACAACTGGCTCGTCACAATACGCCAGTCACTACTCTTGATGAACTGTGGTATCGTGTTGAAGCTGCGTGGGCAGCTGTACCTGTACACGCCATCCAAGCTCTGTTTTACTCAATGCCCAGGAACATCAAGGCCGTTATTAGGGCCAGAGGTGGTTGTTCTGGGCACTGATTTCTCAGGATCTATGCATCCAAATTGGTGAAAATGTAATCACATGTCAGTTTGATTATAATATATTTGTCCAATGAATACCCGTTTATCATCTGCATTTTTTCTTGGTGTAGCAATTTTAATGCCCAGTGGTGTATTTGTTACCAATTTGAAGAAGTGGCTGCCTATTATTCGGAAGGGATCATTAAATTAGAACAGCCTTGGACGAAGTGCATAAGTCTAATAGTCTATGTTGAAAAAATAACCATTTACCACAAACACGTAAGTAGTTTTTATTTTTGCACTGACTTTTCAAATGCCCCTCGTACATGTAACTGTTTTGGGCACACGGCTAGGGAATGTAGAGAGTGCAGGTAGCACATGATTAGAGGGACGAAGTAACTGTTATGTGCATTTTATTTTGTTGTAGATTAATTTCAATCGTGGATAATGGTCACAGGAGCAAAATCAGAGACATGAGGTGTCACCAGTGAAGAAGCGATGCACTCATTGGTGGATCATGTGTTTCATTTGAGAGAGGGTATTGTAGTTATGTTTAATGCACTAGCAGGAACGAAGCGTGGGATATAAGTGTTGAAGTCGCAAACTTTGGGAGTGGATCCGACTGTGGCGAATCTTGTTTCTCCTTTATCTGGTAGAGTGTTTGAGGGTGTCTCGGCATTTACGGATAAGGAGTATAGTTGCAGTCGAGATGTGTAATGGGTATGAGTACGACCCATTGGACCACTTCTTCTCCATGGAGGGAGGCAGTGTAATGGCAGTACCCAGTATTTTAGGTGAAAGTATTAAATATTTAGTGCAAGTGACTGAAAATGGCATGGGGTCACTGGGGTGCTGCCAGTCAACCGCGCTACATCGACATTTATGGCACAATAACAGATGTGCAAGTGAGCTGCTAAGCGAGGATAGCTACGTAGAGCAGTAAACTGCACTGCGCAGCAAACAATGATGTAGTAGGCAGGTCGTTGCCACCACACTCAAGGGGGTCTCTTCGTTATGGGCGACGTCACTAGACACTAGATTTTACAGAAACAAATGGGCGTAACAGAGTATAGTTGAGGCTGAATTTGAGGACAGGACGTCATTCAATTTGGGGACTTCGTCATCTCTGGGTATCCTCACCATGACGCCAGATCACCGCCCGACCATGAGGCAACTAGGCTCCGCCAGCAGTAGCCTCCGGTTCGAGACCAGGCTGCATCTGCCACAGCACTTGATCTTTCAAACGATTTGGAGCCACAGTCCCGCTGGCCTGGTGCGTGCCTGCAGCCGCCAGCGCTGAAGCCCAGTGAAGGTCTGACATCACAACGCCAGCTGCCGGTTGCCGCCTGTCTGACGTGTGCGGCTCAAAACCTATGCACAGCCACCTCCGCCGCCACGGAGCGAAAAGGGGTGGACCGCCGCCTGAATTGTCGCTCCACCAGGTAGCGAAACTCTCGCAACTGGCCGTGGCCTTGCCTTTGCCGCTGGGCCAGAGTCCCGACGCAGGATTGCGGGGCGCGATCCTAGCAGCCGGTGCCAGCTGCACCGTCCAGAGCTCACAAGGAGAGGCGTGCCTGCCTCATGCAGAACTGAAGTTATACTGTCAAATTGTCACCGCCGCCGCCGCCGCCGCGCACATATGTTGAGGGTTGAACCCTCTGCTGTAATCGAAGTTCTAGCGCACCTAAGGCGCTTCTCCTTCTGGCATGAAGTTTGGTGGGTGATGGGATGTCATGGTGCTTTGGTATTGCTTGACTTTTGTGTTGTTTATATATATATATATATATATATATATATATATATATATATATATATATATATATATATAAAGAAGACAGGACAGAGAAAGGGACAGTAGAAGAGTGGCGGAAAAGGAACGGCCCGTTGACTAGCCGGGGATGTTATATTAAATTATAGAATAAAGGATAGAAGGAGGAATAGTTAGAGTGAGTGAAATCGAAAGGCCATTATCCTGGCCTCCTCTTCTACGTAGCGGCGTCTTGATGGTGGTGGCAGACAATCTTGAAGTGATGGTTTGGGGGGGGGGGGGGGGGGGGAAGAGAAAGTGTCAAATTGTCCACGGCATTTCCGCTAGTTCCCCCCGCCCTCCCTCCCCCCCACTAACGGAATTTCCATCTACACTCCACACTCTACTGCAGCCGGCCACTGGTGGCCGAGCGGTTCTGGCGCTACAGTCTGGAACCGCTCGACCACTACGGTCGCAGGTACGAATCCTGCATCGGGCATGGATGTGTGTGTTGTCCTTAGGTTAGTTAGGTTCAAGTTCTATGGGACTTATGACCTCAGCAGTTGAGTCCCATAGTGCTCAGAGCCATTTGAACCAACTCCACCCCCTGCAAAGATGGCACTACAGAGTGGTCCATGCGAGGCACAACAGTGGACAATTGATTTTTCAGTCGATGAGAACTGGTTTCTGTGAATATGGGAGAAGCTAACTGGAATATTTTATAACAGGAAAGAAAACTCATTTCCAATATTTTCTCGTTATACACATTGATGGAGAAAATTTTGGAGGAATTTATTCGGAAGAAAGGAATGCCCAAGAATGAAATGTTTGTCAGAACTATTAACCGTAGAAAATCTTGGTCCGTTAGACAGCTAATAATTTTCATGATTAGTGTTAATTCGTTCCTTTTGTTTTTCATTATGCCACAAATAGCTCAGATGGTTGAAATGTTTGTAATGAGAGAATTTTTTTATTGTTATAGTGTTCTTATGTTGTGCAGTCTTTTTGTCAATAAGCAGGCTCTGATTTCTCGAAAACGATTTTCCTTATACTACACTACTGGCCATTAAAATTGCTGCACCACGAAGATGACGTGCTACATACGCGAAATTTAACCGACAGGAAGAAGATGCTGTGATGTGCAAATGATTAGCTCGTCAGAGCATTCACACAGCGTTGGCGCCGGTGGCGATACCTACAACGTGCTGACATGAGGAAAGTTTCCAACCGATTTCTCGTACGCAAACAGCAGTTGACTGGCGTCGCCTGGTGAAACATTGTTGTGATGCCTCGTGTAAAGAGGAGAAATGAATACCATCAAGTTTCCGACTTTTGATAAAGGTCGCATTGTAGCCTATCGCGACTGCGGTTTATCGTATCGCGACAATGCTGTTAGCATTGGTCGAGATCCAATGACTGTTAGCAGAATATTGAGTCGGTGGGTTCAGGAGGGTAATACGGAACGCCGTGCTGGATCCCAACAGCCTCGTATCACTAGTAGTCGAGATGACAGGCATCTTATCCGCATGGCTGTAACGCACATTGGAAGCGTGTATTCGTCATCGCCATACTGGCGTATCACCCGGCGTGATGGTATGGGGTGCTACTGGTTACACGTCTCGGTCACCTCTTATTCGCATTGATGGCACTTTGAACAACGGACGTTACATTTCAAATGTGTTACGACCCGTGGCTCGACCCTTCATTCGATCCCTGCAAAACCCTACATTTCAGCAGGATAATGCACGACCGCATGTTTCAGGTCCTGTACGGGCCTTTCGGGATACAGAAAATGTTCGACTGCTGTCCTGGCCAGCACGTTCTCCAGATCTCTTACCAACTGAAAACGTCTGGTCAATGGTGGCCTAGCAACTGGCCCGTCACAATACGTGTCACTACTCTTGATGAAGTGTGGTATCGTGTTGAAGCTGCATGGGCTGGTGTACCTGTACACGCCATTCAAGCTCTGTTTGACTCAATGCCTAGGCGTATCAAGGCCGTTATTACGGGCAGTGGTGGTCGTTCTGAGTACTGATTTCTCAGGATATATGCACCCAAATTCCGTGAAAATGTAATAACATGACAGTTCTAGTATAATATGTTTGTCCAATGGATACCCGTTTATCATCTGCATTTCTTCTTGGTGTAGCAATTTTAATGGCCAGTAGTGTAAAAGCTGAAGGGATGGTGAGGGAGAACAGCCCAATGAAGTTTTTTAAGTTCCTCTGGGGTGTTCCACACTTGTGTGACACTGTTATGGAGATGGAGAAGTTCTTTGCATTTTTGTGGCGACGCAAACAAAGAAGTCGTTTCTTCAATTTCCGAAGGGTGCCACAATGCGCTCCATAGTTCATCGTTGCATTATGATGGAGGCCATCAAAAAGAATAACCCCTTCAGAGTATCAGAAGACGGTCGCTATGTACACTCCTGGAAATTGAAATAAGAACACCGTGAATTCATTGTCCCAGGAAGGGGAAACTTTATTGACACATTCCTAGGGTCAGATACATTACATGATCACACTGACAGAACCACAGGCACATAGACACAGGCAACAGAGCATGCACAATGTCGGCACTAGTACAGTGTATATCCACCTTTCGCAGCAATGCAGGCTGCTATTCTCCCATGGAGACGATCGTAGAGATGCTGGATGTAGTCCTGTGGAACGACTTGCCATGCCATTTCCACCTGGCGCCTCAGTTGGACCAGCGTTCGTGCTGGACGTGCAGACCGCGTGAGACGACGCTTCATCCAGTCCCAAACATGCTCAATGGGTGACAGATCCGGAGATCTTGCTGGCCAAGGTAGTTGACTTACACCTAATAGAGCACGTTGGGTGGCACGGGATACATGCGGACGTGCATTATCCTGTTGGAACAGCAAGTTCCCTTGCCGGTCTAGGAATGGTAGAACGATGGGTTCGATGACGGTTTGGATGTACCGTGCACTATTCAGTGTCCCCTCGACGATCACCAGAGGTGTACGGCCAGTGTAGGAGATCGCTCCCCACACCATGATGCCGGGTGTTGGCCCTGTGTGCCTCGGTCGTATGCAGTCCTGATTGTGGCGCTCACCTGCACGGCGCCAAACACGCATACGACCATCATTGGCACCAAGGCAGAAGCGACTTTCATCGCTGAAGACGACACGTCTCCATTCGTCCCTCCATTCACGCCTGTCGCGACACCACTGGAGGCGGGCTGCACGATGTTGGGGCGTGAGCGGAAGACGGCCTAACGGTGTGCGGGACCGTAGCCCAGTTTCATGGAGACGGTTGCGAATGGTCCTCGCCGATACCCCAGGAGCAACAGTGTCCCTAATTTGCTGGGAAGTGGCGGTGCGGTCCCCTACGGCACTGCGTAGGATCCTACGGTCTTGGCGTGCATCCGTGCGTCGCTGCGGTCCGGTCCCAGGTCGACGGGCACGTGCACCTTCCGCCAACCACTGGCGACAACATCGATGTACTGTGGAGACCTCACGCCCCACGTGTTGAGCAATTCGGCGGTACGTCCACCCGGCCTCCCGCATGCCCACTATACGCCCTCGCTCAAAGTCCGTCAACTGCACATATGGTTCACGTCCACGCTGTCGCGGCATGCTACCAGTGTTAAAGACTGCGATGGAGCTCCGTATGCCACGGCAAACTGGCTGACACTGACGGCGGCGGTGCACAAATGCTGCGCAGCTAGCGCCATTCGATGGCCAACACCGCGGTTCCTGGTGTGTCCGCTGTGCCGTGCGTGTGATCATTGCTTGTACAGCCCTCTCGCAGTGTCCGGAGCAAGTATGGTGGGTCTGACACACCGGTGTCAATGTGTTCTTTTTTCCATTTCCAGGAGTGTATTTACCAGCTGCGGACGCTTGTCTGTCCAGCCCACTCGTCTAATATAGGGTGCCTAGGAAGATGTTCTCTAGGATACCTGGACAACAATTTAAGCAAATCTTATTAATGGTGTTTAAATAGACAATACTTAAATTTGCGTTTTCAGAAAGACGGGTCGCAAGCAAATGGTGACATGCAAATAATCAATGTCCTTCGATATACACATTTTACATGCAAGCAAATAATACAGATCACAAGTCGCGGCTAAAGTGTTCATATCACCCCTCGTCTTCTAGTCCGGGTAGGCGAAGCGGCGCTTGTATTCTCTTCGTACAGGGACCGCTCCTGTCTTGGTGCGTTGCTAGTCAGTGTTCTATTGGCTGACGTCGTCTCACAGCCTTCCCTGCTCTTACGTCCCAGGCCGATGTGCCGGCGCTTGATGTAACGCCGGAAGATGCAGCTTTGACTTTTTCTTCAGAGGAGAGGTGGATTGGCGACACTCCATGGATTGCCATTTTGTTTTCGCTTACAAGTGAAGGACCCATGTTTCATTGCCTGTGGCGATGTTCAACAAAAGGTTGTCGCGCAAACAGTTCCATACAGGCTTTGCATCGGTGCTCTTTATCGTCTTCCGTTAGTTAGTGAGGAACGCAGCGGCACAAATGTCTGAGTGCCCCAACTGGTGGACGAGTGTGTCAGCATTAGGAACAGTGATATCCAGTTCTGTAGTGCGGTGTTTCATTGTGATCCGTCGCTCACCTCGAATGACAGTGTGCGTATGTACCATCATTGCAGCAGCCTAGGCTCTGTGCTGCCAGATTTCACGCGGGAGATCAGACAAGTTTGGCGACCTTGCGATGATGACAGACGCCTGGCCCAACGACTCACTGTGCTTTTGTTTTCACTGACAGGTCTCCGTAGACATTCACAAAGCACCTATGACTACCTTCGGTGCTATGGTACGCCGCGAAACGAAACTCAGTGACAGCTGCCTGCTTGGAAAGCACCTCCGTTACAAACGCCATTTTGATGGCTACGTGTAGCGCTGCCATTTCTAGGAATTTCGTCAAACTATAGCGGGGAAAAGCAGGAATATCCATGACGTCCCACAATAAATCTTGCATTTTTTTCAGTCGGTACAGGTAGAATTGTGTAATTAAGTTATATATATATATATATATATATATATATATATATATATATATATATATATATATTCCTGGAAACGGATGCACGCCAAGACCGTAGGATCCTACGCAGTGCCGTAGGGGACCGCACCGCCACTTCCCACTTCCCAGCAAATTAGGGACACTGTTGCTCCTGGGGTATCGGGGAGGACCATTCGCAACCGTCTCCATGAAGCTGGGTTACGGTCCCGCACACCGTTAGGCCGTCTTCCGCTCACGCCCCAACATCGTGCAGCCCGCCTCCAGTGGTGTCGCGACAGGCGTGAATGGAGGGACGAATGGAGACGTGTCGTCTTCAGCGATGAGAGTCGCTTCTGCCTTGGTGCCAATGATGGTCGTATGCGTGTTTGGCGCCGTGCAGGTGAGCGCCACAATCAGGACTGCATACGACCGAGGCACACAGGGCCAACACCCGGCATCATGGTGTGGGGAGCGATCTCCTACACTGGCCGTACACCTCTGGTGATCGTCGAGGGGACACTGAATAGTGCACGGTACATCCAAGCCGTCATCGAACCCATCGTTCTACCATTCCTAGACCGGCAAGGGAACTTGCTGTTCCAACAGGACAATGCACGTCCGCATGTATCCCGTGCCACCCAACGTGCTCTAGAAGGTGTAAGTCAACTACCCTGGCCAGCAAGATCTCCGGATCTGTCCCCCATTGAGTATGTTTGGGACTGGATGAAGCTTCGTCTCACGCGGTCTGCACGTCCAGCACGAACGCTGGTCCAACTGAGGCGCCAGGTGGAAATGGCATGGCAAGCCGTTCCACAGGACTACATCCAGCATCTCTACGATCGTCTCCATGGGAGAATAGCAGCCTGCATTGCTGCGAAAGGTGGATATACACTGTACTAGTGCCGACATTGTGCATGCTCTGTTGCCTGTGTCTATGTGCCTGTGGTTCTGTCAGTGTGATCATGTGATGTATCTGACCCCAGGAATGTGTCAATAAAGTTTCCCCTACCTGGGACAATGAATTCACGGTGTTCTTATTTCAATTTCCAGGAGTGTATATTAAACACTTCCCTGGAGAAGGCCATATTTCTGTAGACTCCATCTGATACTCTGTCCTTGTTTATGTAGTGTCGGGACTCAGTGGGTCGGCGTATTAGGATGGTTCCTTTCTGAGCTGGATATGGACGTCAAGGAGTCGACGTAGAAAAGTTTGGGAGCACTATTTCGGCACTCTTGTGTGTTTCCATCACTCTTGACTGCAAGCAAACCAACGAATTGAATAAAGAGCCTGCGTGTACCCAGAGTCCAGGAAGCAGTAAGTGAGGCTTCTTGACACCTGCTCTCCTATCTACACTCGCTTATGGATCCGAGCGTACACTGTTTCACTGCAATAAATGAAGACTTCTTTGATTGTATTCACAGCTCTCAACCACTCTTGCACAGTCACCGACTTCACGCCGCTCGCATTACACCTGGCGTATTGTACAGCGGGTGATTAGTACTACTGGCAGAAGTAGTTTATTTGTCTACAAATCGCTTTACAAGGATACTGGACATGTCTTGATGCCACAACTTAGAAAAAGCAAGATGTATAGTGACTGCTGAAATGACAATTTTTCCGTCGTACTCGGCAAACAAAACAGCGTAACTAAAAATACATACAGTTATTAAAATACTAACAGGTTTAGCTTGGAAAGGGTGAAAGAGGTAGGAACGACTCCTGCGTTCGCCTGAACTAATTTAGGAAAGCTGTGATAAAGCTACGTCGGGATGAACAGACATATATTAGAGCCTCTACCCCTCTCACCACAAGGCTACTGTGTTTCAAACAACATCATTTGCTTCATCGGTAGTGTATAATACCGTTTTTCTAGGAACTTATACAATTATGAACGTAACTTAATTCATTTCACAGTTCAGGTCACCGCACACAATACACACGCTATTTTATAATACGGATAACACTGCACACACTATCTCCTGACATCAAACACGTGGGGATAATTACTGTTTGGCTTCCAGTTTAAGTACAGTATCTGCGTTCGCTTGTCTGTATACAAGAGTTAGCATCTCTCCGTAATAAGTGAAATACTGAGCTCAAAACCAGGGTCAGACGTTAGTGTTACCCGTTGCAGAGCACAGGAATTAGGTTTTCCATGAACGAAAACGGAAATCAGTGTAGTGCGAAAGAGTGTTTCGAAATGACACGTGTTTTATTATTTAGGTTGTTACATTTTTTGCCAAATTCCTGCTCTGTATTAAGTAATCCTTCATTGGACAGAATATAATACTTAAGAAGCACTTTGTAAAGGCGTTGTTGAATAAGTTCGTGTTAATAATCTCTTTAATCTCCTCGGGAAGTTTATTGTACTACTCTATTTGTTGGTAGAACATATTTTTGTGACGGAAGGTAGGAAGGAAGATTGGGTTTAACGTGCCGTCGATATCGAGGTCATTAGAGTCGGAGCACAAGTTCGGATTGTGCCAAGGGTGGGAAGAAAATCGGCTGTGCCTTTTCGGAGGAACCATCCCTGCATTTGCCTGGAGTGATTTAGGGAAATCACGAAAAACTCAAGTCTGGATCGCAGGAACGGGTGTGAACCGTCGATCTCCCGAATACATACCGTTTAGTGAGAATGGAACTGCAGGATGATATTCGCTAGTGATACAGGTGAAATATGTGTGAAATATATCAAGTATATGTGATATATTCTCAGTAAACTTCGGTTCAGTATAGATCTTGTTCCGTGGTCACTGACAGGGCTGTTTGTGCTGCACTTCGTGCAGTTAAGACTCCATTGTTTTGTACAGTTCTTTACAGTGAACCTGATCCTATTCTTGGTTATTGTTTTTGTGGCCTTTTTCTGTAATCTGAAAAGTGTTGTTATTTGGCGCACTTATTCCGCAGAAAAAAAACATCCCTAGCTAAGAAATGAATGTGGGTATGAATAACACATACAAATTTTTAAAAAATGGGTATACGTATGTAGCTAGGTTCCACATCCCCTCCCAAACTACTCGACCAATTTCAGCCACTCTTGGTGGAAATGTCACTTACTGTCTGTAAAGAATTGATGTTTGGGTTAGAACTATCTACCTCTTTAAGTGCTCGGGAGAGATAAAGAAAATATGTAGCCCACGACTCGCGAATACAAAAAGTTTATTCGTCCAGTATTTGAAAGTGGGAGCATTTAGTGAGTTACAAGGAACTTTTGCATACAATTTCAAACCTTTGTTAAACTTCTTATCGCTGCCATCTCTCCTAACCCCCAAAGTGATGAAAGGAAACAAGTTTATAGCTTAGAACATTTTCACTGCTCATTCAGAGAACTGCCGTATCAGGCATGACGTTTTATTTATTACTTATTTGCTACTCACTGAATTCACCACACATTTTGTAGACAGAATTTACATATACCTTGAATGTACCTGCAAAATTATGTCATTGTGCTAGACGTAGCTTAGAACACTCGAAGTCATAAAAGATACCTGAATAACTGCCATATCATGGATGACGTTTTAATTTATCACTTCTTTTACAAACTCTTTTTGCAACATATTTCGCATACAGTATCTACATATGTCGTTGAATGCACCTACAAAATTGTATCATTGTATTACACGTAGTTCAGGAGATATGAGGTCATAAACACTAACTTGCTTGAAAAACTGCCTCGTCATGCATTTCGTTTAAATATATTACTTCTTTGCTACTAATTCTGTTCGTAATAAGTTTCGCAGACAGTATCCACATGTGCTGCTGAATGTGCGATACCTACAAAATTATATCATTATACATATATTTCAGTAGACACACGAAGGTAAACATTAAACTGAGGGAAAATGAAACTGCAGGATGATACTCGCTAGTGATACAGGTGAAATATGTGTTCAAATACGTGTTAAATATATCAGCTATATGTGATATATATGTAACATGTGCATATACTGGCAAAGCCATGGATAAAAAAAAGTTCCTAATACCCTGGATTGATTTCAATCAAACATGGTACAGATATTAATTACTGTCTGGAAACGGAGCTAGGTGGCACAGTGGTTAGCACACTGGACTCGCATTCGGGAGGACGACGGTTCAATCCCGCGTCCGACCATCCTGAGTTAGGTTTTTTCCGTGATTTCCCTAAATCGCTCCAGGCAAATGCCGGGATGGTTCCTCTGAAAGGGCACGGCCGACTTCCTTCCCCGTCCTTCCCTAATCCGATGAGACCGATGACCTCGCTGTCTCGTCTCCTCCCCCACAACAACCCAACCAGCCAACTGTCTGGTCTCCTCCCCCACAACAACCCAACCAGCCAACTTTCTGGAAAGGAATACTGTGGGGCAAGTACCAGCAACCTCCTATTGGGTTGAGGGTGGTAATGTGGGGAGAGAAGAGGGAGGAAGATATGGACTTACAGACAGGGGAAAGTAAACATGGACACAGATAAGGAGAGGAAGAGGTGGACAGGGAGAGGGAGAGAAGGAAATGGGCAGAGAAAGGGAACAGGAGGAGATGATCAGACAGAGAGGCAGGAGGAAACGGAGTGTGGGGAGGAGGAGATGGACAGAGAGGGAAGGAGCAGATAGATGGATGGGGTAGAAGCAGATGGACAGAGAGAAGATCGGAGGAGATAGGAGCTGGAGGAGGGGAGAGATGAAGATTATCATCATCGTAAACTAAAGGCTATGCCTTGTCGATTTAGACACGTCCCTCTTTCCATTGTCATCCTCTTCAACTCTTCATACGATTTTGTCCCCATATCTTCTTTGATGTTATTAAAATACGTTGCCCTTGGCCTGCCTCTTGGCTTTTTCCCTAAAACGTTTCCTTCAAATACATTCTTTAGGAACAGGTTGTGTCTCATTATGTGCCCTATAAGTTTTTATATTCTTCTACCTGTATAATTTATTAGCGTCTTGTTCTCATTCACTTCTCTTAATACCTGTTCATTACTTATTCTATCTACCCAGCTTCTTTTCGTAATTCTTCTCCATATCCACATTTCCATTGCTTCCAGTCTCTTTTTTCCTGCCTTTCCCAGAGTCCACGCTTCACATCGGTAAGTAAGGACACTGCAGATAGGGAGAGAAAAGGGCGGAGGAGGTGGACAGACAAAGGATGCAGTAGCTGGACTAGTAAAACTAGAATAAACGCTCACCTTGGCGATGCGAGTTAGTCAGCTAGTATCAAACTAAAAAACATTGCATCCAAAAAGGGACAGGATCACATAGATTTTCAATTTACATTTCATCAATGCATTGTTCTCCGTGTTTCTCGCAACACTGCTCCCGTTCACGCTTGTCGAAGTTCCATTTCGGCCTCCGTTACACATTGCTAATCGGGCGATGTTATACAAATCCCCGACTTATTAGAATGACTTCCATCTTCAGGGAGGTTCCACACGACAAACTGATGAGCTAGTGCGTCCCCAGTAAGCAGTAACAGCCCCAGCTCCAGAGCCACGCTTTCGAGTACGGACGCTCTGTACGGCGAACCTGCGCCGTGAGCGGCGGCCGGCGGTGGTGCTGTTAGGATTCAGCAGGTAGCGGCGCTGCACGACGCGTGCGTCCGACCGGCGATTTGTCGGACAAGCGGGCGCTGCGCGTGGTGTGTAGGCAGGGCAGGCGGCCGCTGCGCTGTCAGCCGGCAGAGGGCGCTTGTAGCCGAGACGTGCGGACACGGCGGTGCGTAATGACGGCTCGTCACGCGCTGCCGAGATCGATGGCCTACACGGGCCGACTGTCCGCTCGCAGGCACGAGCGAGCGGCAGGCTCGAAAATGTATACAGCCAGCTCCACTCTGGTCCCTGTCCCATACGGTAACAGGCGTCTACCGTCTGAGCCTGCTTCGTCTTATCTGACTACACTGAAATGTACAAATGCGATGTATAAAATTCTAATCATTGCAAACAGGCAATTCAGCTTCCACCGAAAACAATCAGAGCTTTCCACTAATCTATATAAACATGAGTCGTAGGATCTAGTGCGTACGTTTGGGCTCATGCACTACCGGCCATTAAAATTGCTACACCACGAAGATGACGTGCTACAGACACGAAATTTAACTGACAGGAAGAGGATGCTGTGATATGCAAATGATTACCTTTTCAGAGCATTCACATAAGTTTGGCGCCGGTAGCGACACCTACAACGTGCTGACATGAGGGAAGTTTCCAACCGATTCCTCATATACAAACAGCAGTTGACTGCCGTTGCCTGGTGAAACGTTGTTGTGATGCCTCATGTAAGGAGTAAAATTGCGCACCATTACGTTTCCGACTTTCATAGAGGTCGGATTGTAGCCTATAGCGATTGCGGTTTTTCGTATCGCGACATTGCTGCTCGCGTTGGTCGAGATCCAATGACAAGTTAGCACAATATGGAATCGGTGGGTTCAGGAGGGTAATACGGAACGCCGTGCTGGATCCCAACGGCCTCGTATCACTAGCAGTCGAGATGACAGGCATCTTACCCTCATGGCTGTAACGGATCGTGCAGCCACGTCTCGATCCCTGAGTCAACAGATGGGGACGTTTGCAAGACAACAACCATCTGCACGAACAGTTCGACGACGTTTGCACCAGCATGGACTATCAGCTTGGAGACCATGGCTGCGGCTACCCTTGACGCGGCATCACAGACAGGAGCGCCTGCGATGGTTACTCAATTACGAACCTGGGTGCATGAATGGCAAAACGTCATTTTTTCGGATGAATCCGGGCTATGTTTACTGCATCAGGACGGTCGCATCCGGTGAACGCATATTGGAAGCGTGTTTCGTCATCACCATACTGGCGTATCACCCGGGGTGATGTTATGGGATGCCATTGGTTACAGGTCTCGGTCACCTCTTGTTCGCACTGACGGCACTTTTAACAGAGGCCGTTACATTTCAGATGTGTTACGACCCGTGGCTCTACCCTTCATTGGATCCCTACGAAACGCTACATTTCTGCAGGATAACGCACGACCGCATGTTGCGTGTCCCATAAGGGCCTTTGTGGATACAGAAAATGTCTGACTGCTGCCCTGGCCAGCACATTCTCCAGATCTCTCACCAATTGAAAACGTCTGGTCAATGGTGGGCGAGCAACTGTCTGGTCACAATACGCCAGTCACTACTGCTGATGAACTGCGGTATCGTGTTGAAGCTGCTTGGGCAGCTGTACCTGTACACGCCATCCAAGCTCTGTTTGACTCAATGCCAAAGCGTATCAAGGCCGTTATTACGCCCAGATGTGGTTGGTCTGGGTACTGATTTCTCAGGATCTATGCACCCAAATTGCATGAAAATGTAATCACATATCAGTTCTAGAATAATATATTTGTCCAATGGTCCCTCCCCCTCCCCCCCCCCCCCCCCCCAGGAACGTCTTACACCAGACTAGTGTAGCCCCTATGTTTGCGTGGTCGAGTAATGGTGGTGTACGCGTACGTGGAGAACTTGTTTCCGCAGCAATCGCCGACATAGAGTAGCTGAGGCGGAATAAGAGGAACCAGCCCGCATTCGCAGAGGCAGATGGAAAATCGCCTAAAAACCATCCACAGTCTGGCCGGATCACAGGACCTCGACAAGTCCGCCGGGCGGATTCGTGCCGGGGACCAGGCGCTCCTTCCCACTCTGGAAAGCCGTGCGTCAGACCGCTCGGCTAACCGGGAACCAAAAGATAGACGAATGATAGCTGTGCCTGCGGCATTGTGGACACACCAGAAGACTCTACGAAGATGCAGGGGGTAATGGCCGTCAGGCAAAAAGCATGTTGGATCCCAAAGCAGCGCAAAGGAGCCGAGTTGTTCCGTCGCATCTTGGACGATACTGCAGCCGCGGTACCCAGGAAGGCCAAGGAAGACTTCACGAGGCATTCAACTACACGTCAACATGCTGCCATCCTGGTTAGACAACATGCTCTGTAGATGGAGAGAAAACGACTGAGGTCTGCGACCACCAAATAAAAGAGTTTCTCAAGAATTTACGTTGCGCTTGTGCAAGTGTTTACGGAAGTGTGTCCTTTAAGACGTGACAGTGATTGGTGGGATCGCGCTGCTGACGAGCTGCCCGACGCCCAAGGAATCCAGCAGAGAATGGCTGTTGACCGAGGTAGTATGACCGCGGATCCAGTAGTGGAAACAACTATCTGCATGTTGAATGCACCAAATTATGTAAACAAACAATGAAGTGTGTTTGTAGTGATTATAGTAGTCTAAGTAGATAGGTAACTTTATAGTGGTTTTGTAGTAGTAGAAGTAGCTGTAAAGAGAGTTAAGTACAAGAAATTGTTACCCTAAAAAATGTGTTTCTTATTGCCTAATAAAGCACTACGCCATGCAGGAAGAAACGAAATGGAACTTCACGGGTTGTGATGGTATGAGATGTTATTTCACTGATCAACGATCGAGACAAATTTGTAAAGCACTTGGCGGTTTGAGCCCATTTAACAGTATGCCGTATCGTCCCCTCCAGTCAGGATACGTTCACTAATTCGGTTGGGAAGGCTGTCAGAAAGTCATTCTATCCTCTTCCGCTGTAAGATGGACCACAACTTATAACCCTACCTCTACTATTGTAATTTAGTATCCTTTTACCTAAATAACAGAAATACCTGTCGCTATGTTGTGGCGTATAGTGTACCCCCAACAGAACAAATAGTCCTGTAACGGTCGCCACGTGTAACCCTACCACTACTGTTGTAATGTAGTA
Source organism: Schistocerca gregaria (assembly GCF_023897955.1). NCBI lineage: Eukaryota > Metazoa > Arthropoda > Insecta > Orthoptera > Acrididae > Schistocerca > Schistocerca gregaria. The sequence continues at coordinate 313,772,558 of NC_064927.1, forward strand.
TGCTTTTACCTAAATCACAGAAAAAACCTTTCTCTATGTTTTCATGTATACTACACCCCAACAGAACAAATAGTCCTGTTACAGGAAAAGCCACATATAGCCCTCTAACTAAAATTCAGTTTTTTTTTCAAATAAAGTACACTACGGGAGGATAGTCCTATCAATAGGAAAAGCTAATCAATAGAGTTACTCTTTTTACAGGATTTGACTATGTGATGTGTCTAATGCATATGTAAATTAGACTATTCAATTATTTTCCTAAGATTTTACCGAGTGGTTACATAGAAACACAGTATGAATAATATTATAGTGAAGCTACTACAACTCATTTCTGAGTTCATTTACTGGTTTAAAGCATGTAATAAAGGTCGCCAGCCTATCCAGGCAATGAAACAGTGAAGTACAGGTAAAGCAGAAGTATAAATTAGACCTACTTTCTTCCTACTGTTTAATTTGGTTCTTTAAATAAATGTTACTCCACGTAAACAATATTGGTGCAGACACTGGATTTTCTTTCTGACTACTACACTCTTATACATTATGTTTTTAAAAGAGAAAAAGGCCAGTAAATAACTCCAAGGAAGCTAAAAAAAATTTACCCTAGGTGACATATGGAAAATCATTTTCTATAATAAACAAACTTAAATACTAAAATACTTAGATACTAAAGCACACATTTTTATACTCATCATTTTATTTCAAGAAAACCTCTTTCTTATTGGAATTTACTTTCAAAAGCTATTACTCTTTGAACTAACTCTATATAGTCAGTTACCAGATTGTAGTAACTTGACTACACTCTAACTGAATTTTACATACGCAAACTTTTACTATAAAACTTTGCAATAGTTAAGAAAGCACAAAAAGCAATTTAAATGGTGCCTCTGTATACTAACTTGGCACTTCGTAAGTCTGTAAAATAGGACACTCGGATCAATCAAACACTTGGAAGGAACGCTATTTAGGTGTATGATTATGATTAAATAACAGATGAACCACTTTCTTTAAAATTCAAGAATGATTATTAAAACACAGTTTAAATTAATGGTTCACGCTGTACAAAAGAAAATTTATTATAGAAAAGTGTAGGTGTAGGCTTGGGTGTGACGAAAAATTAAGGCGGCTACACTATACACACTACCGCCTGCAAGTATCTTGCTGTATGGGCTCAATTTCTCGTCTTGGCGTTGTTAAAATCGCAGCTGTGCTCTAAGCCGTTAGCAGTCTCCATCCGAGGCATTTTGTGCGAATCTGCAGGCAAAGCTTCTCCTGCTCCACAAAGGTGTTACCTCAATCACTGCTGCCTACATACTGTGTGACTTACTTCCCGCAATTGCTCTAGGTAGCGCGCCGATTCGCCCTTGCCACCGTTTCCACTTCCCAGAGCCATTTTCGTTTCAAACAAAAGCACGCTGGCTTTTACATAACAACTATTTCTTATGTTGTTGCTAAGCGTGCCCATTTCTTAAATTGTCAAATTTTCATTAACGTGAACAATTTATACACACAAATATTTTTAAGTACGAAAAGTCATCAGAAAATTATTTAACAAATATGAAATTTACATAGTATTTTACTTACATTACTCACATACAGTACAATACAAAGAACTTCAGTCTCCAGTATAACAGTATATACAGAAAATACAGTAGCAATATGCGAATGTTTTAAAGCAAAAGAAATTATAAAAATTTAAATGAACCATAAACAAATATTGCTATAAACTGTTGTTAGTGGTCCTCGATATCTTTGACACTGGCAATGAGAGTTAGTTGACGTCTTAGCTAGTCAACCATATGTTCTCTCGGAGACTAATACGGGAATCTTGCCGGACGCGGCCGTGCGTCGTAGCAGTGCGGTCTGGGACCCCTCCGACCTGCCTCTGGGTGTTAAATTTTTTTTATTAGGCAGTGTACTTTTTGTTGTGTTCCAAGCGAAAACAGGTCTGATGCACCTCTTCACGTTAGTCCATCCTGTGAAAGCCTCTTCATCTCTGAAATACTCTTGCAACCTAAATCCACTTGAACTTGCTTACTATAGTCATGTCTGCAATTCTGACTTACCTCCATTACCAAATACACCAATTATTCTTGCCTACGGGTATGTATTACCAACCGATCCCTTCTTTTAGCCGAGTAGTGACATAAATTTCCTTTTTCCTCCATTTCCCATTCGGCTCAAAATGTCTCTGAGCGCTATGGGACTTAAAATCGGAGGTCATCAGTCCCCTAGAACTTAGAACTACTTATACCTAACTAACCAAAGGACATCACACACATCCATGCCCGAGGCAGGATTCGAACCTGCGACCGTAGCGGTCACACGGCTCCAGACCAATCGTCTAGAACAGCTCGGCCACAGTGGCCGGCATTTCCCATTCGATTTCCCATATAATTTTCATCATCTTCTGTAGCAAAATTGATATTAAATTTTACAAATTTCTTTTCCTCAGAAAAGCCGTTCTTGCTATTGCCAGTCTTCATTTTATATCCTCTACTTTGGCCATCATCAGATATTATGCTGGACAAGTAACAAAACTCATCTCCTATTTTGGTGTTTACTTTCTAATTTAATTCCCTCAACACTGCCGGATTTAATTGGAGTACATGCCATCACTCTTTTTTTTTACTTTCGGTGATCTTCTTCTTATAATCTCCTTTGAAGACACTTTATTCCTTTCACCACACCTTCCAAGTCCTTTGACTTCTCTTGACAGAATTAAAATGTCATCCGCAAGCCTTAAAGTTCTTCCAACTGAATTCAATTTAATGCCTGTTCCAAATTTCTACTCGGTTTCTATACCGCGTGCTCATTGTACCGACTGAATAACATCTGGGATTGGCTACAAACCTGTCTCACTCGTCTCTCAACTACGGTTTCCCTTTCATGTCCCCCACGTCTTATAACTGCAACTAGGTTTCTGTACAACTTATAAATAACCATTCGCTTCCTGTATTGTATTCTTGCTGCCTACAAAATTTCAAAAAGTGTTGCCCATCCAGCATTGCCAAGAGGTTTCTCTAAATCTGCAAATGCTATAAATGTAGGTTTCCCTTTCTTCAGCTTATCACCTAATATAAGTAGGAGAGTCACTATTACCTCCGCGTTCCTACATTTCTCCAGAACACAAACTGATCCTCCCCGAGTTCCGCTTCTACTACTACCGCTTCTTCACTATGTTGGTCTGCACATGACGAGTGGGTAGATAGATAAGCAGATGTACAGATATAAACATGAGCTCAGTGATGCTATTTCGCCTACTCGTATAAGAGAACTGGACAGGAAATGATGGGGAGACATAGTCCTGGAAGAAAGCTACGGCTGCCGTAAATGATGACTGAGAGTCAGTTTCCCCTCTAGTACTCTAGAATATTCTGCATAGATTTACGTATATTCTGTCCATAAACGTTTCTTGTGTTAGTATTGTTAGGAACTCATACCTATATTCCATGTAGTGTATATACACTTTCTGGAAAATAAACATCCCCTAGGGCATGTCTGCACCAGTGATTCATAATGAGAGCTGCAGAGGCTCGGTATAACCCTTGCATTGCTCCTTGTAACGTAGTGGAGTAGATAAGAGTGCGGAATCATATGCTCGCTCTCCATTTTGAGTACCTATGAAGAAGCGAAGTTTACGACCACAATCCAGCCATCTTGCTTTCTTCACGGTTCTACCTTCCCACTGCTCTCCTCCACCCTGTTACACTCCCTGATCACCATTTATCCCTTAATACGCTTCTACAGAACTTAGTTGTTTTTATATTTGTCCATAATGCATTTCATTTATCAGTATACAGTAATTTTATATCAGTAAAACAAAATTTTTAATAATCTGCAATTTTTCCATCTACTGCAAGACAGTGACCATTACGCCTACACAAAATTAACTTAGGTTTTCTTTTGTAAGAAATTTAATGTATTCGAATCTTGTACTGGTAAACTTTTTCACTAGAAGCTGCGGTTTTCAAGATATGCAAGAAAAACCCAAAAAAAGTATTCTTAAGTGCTCTTCGCCTCACCCTCATGGTCGCACTCCACTGGTGGGGAGTTTTGGTATGTTCTATATGACACTACCTCCTACCATTCTACAAAAAATTGCTCCTATACGATTTTTTCCTCCTAACATGCCCTTGTTAACTGGATTACACGTGGTACTTATTCACGTATATTCTAATAGGAAACACAAATTTAGGCTGCGTAGTTCACAACTGTTTTAATTTTCATTAGGAAACTGAGACTAACACTGCAGCTCCCGTATTCTTCTTGCAGTATCTTGAAACCTTTTGTGTTGTTCAGGAACACTTCATTTACTAGCTCCTCGATCATTTGAAAGTCAGTGTCCTGATTTTCAGTTCTACCCATGACAGAGGGCACAGCTGTTTGTAATTAACATTGGTTTTACTAACGATGATGGCCATCGCTTTGACGAGTGTACAGCTAACTGCTTTTGCTACGCGACCGGCTGTTGATTCCGCCATAATATACACGAACAAAACGTGTCTTCACTCGCGAAATCTGAGTACACACAGTTTATAGTACACTTACAGGCAGAAATGTTACTGCTTGCAGGAGAAAAAAGCTTAAATGATCGACAATAAAACGACTTCCATTGATTTTGTTGCACAAATGCTAAGGTATTGAGAGGAAAGTGGTTGTCCAGAAAAACTTACTTTTACAGATCAAACAAGATGATATGTTAATCGAGCAGTGAGCAGACAGAATATGCGAAACAGGTCGTCCAAAATCTCAGTACTATTCTGCTGGACGTTCTTAATTCCCTTAAAACCTATGTTTGTTCTGTTTCTTTCCTGAACGTATCATTCCAAGAGAAATCGATTGGGACATACTGCAGAATTGTCTCTTAGCGAATTTAACGAGGTATAATGTTGGCATAATTTGTCGTTAGGATGTTGCTCCACTATAATTCGCGATTTTTTAAGTATGGCAGTACAAAACCAAGCCGCGCGAGATTAGCCGAGCGGTCTTAGGGGCTGCAGTCATGGACTGTGCGGCTGGTCCCGGCGGAGATTCGAGTCCTCCCTCTGGGCATGGGTGTGTGTGTTTGTCCGTAGGATAATTTAGGTTAAGTAATGTGTAAGCTTAGGGGCTCATGACCTTAGCAGTGAAGTCCCATAAGATTTCACACAAATTTGAACATTTTGCACATAAAAAAACCAGTGGATCTTTCGTAGTGACGACAATGGTTTGAAAGCCTGACTACAACTACGCTTCCCCGTTTTTTCCCCATTTTTTGCGTTTCTGCCATCTTTGCCAAAATACCTTCTATAAGTACGAGCTCATGTCAACTAAGTCGTCTACAATACCAATGTGAATATATGGCGTGAGATGTAGGAAGAAAGTTCGTATTGACGAGATATCAATAGAATAAAGAAGGATGGGCCACCGTGAGCACTTTCAACATAAGCTTTATGAGTTTTTTCGTATGACTATAAACATTCGGAAAATACTGTCAATAAAACAGAGCTCCGTTGCTGTAAAGCCCACATTCCCATCACACTCGGAACATTTCCTCAATGCTTTGTAACGTGTGCCTTTTGAACTGTCCTTTATACAAATCGTTGTAGGATGAAGCGTTTATTCTTGAGGAGGCTGTTGTAGGGACAATTGCACAAACACTATTACCGCCTAGTAAGCAAGAATTAAAAGTTTTAGGTAGATGTATCGTAATGAAACAATGGCAGAAGAGATTAAATTGATGTTCAGAATTCAGTGTGTTCAACGTTAAGCAAGCATCTTATGATATATTAAAGGATTTTAAGAAACTGCACGATGAGTCCTTCGCAAGGACAGTCTTGACTGCTTTGCTATTTTTGCTAACAGAATTAGAACTATTTCACTGATGACAACTGACATGGAAAAAACAAAAGTACGATTGACACCTTTAGGACACAAATCCGTCAGAAGGGGAGAAGTTGACCGATCGGGTGAAGATGGCCGAAAAATTGGATGATTTATTGAAGAGAGGGAGCTTCAAAAATTGAGCAAGTCAATAATACGTTTGTTCACCTCTGGCCCTTGTCAAACAGTTATCCAGCATGGCAAAGACTGATAGTTGCTGGATGTCCTCTGGTGGGATATCGCGCCCAATTCTGTCCAACTGGCACATTAGATCGTCAAAATCTCGAGCTTATTGGAAGGTACTGCCCTAATGTTTCAAACTTTCTATGTTCAGGTGACGTCCGATGACTGCTAGCCAAGGTAGGATTTGTCAGCCACGGAGACAACCAACAGAAACTCTCGTCAACTGCGGGCGAGCATTATCTTGCAGAAATGTAAGCGTAGGTTGGCTTGCCATGCAGGGCAACAAAACGGAGCGTAAAATATCTACGGCGTACCGTGCTAAGGGTGTCGTAGAAGACAACCAAAGGGATCCTTCTATGAATTCAAATGGCGCCCCAGGCGATTACTCCCGGCTCTCGGAGAGTAAGGCGGGCGATGGTTATGTAGGTACCCCAGCGCTGTCTGGGGCGTCACCAGAGAAGCCTTCACTGGCCTTCAGGGTTCAGTTCGAAGCGGAACTTATCAACGAAAGCAGTTCTACTCCAGACAATGAGATTCTACGTCGAGGACGTGTCTGAAGACTCCTCAGACAGCGGTGGGACTAGAAATCTCTTTGTCGCCCACAACATGGTCCGACAACCGGGAGTGATGGTCTGGGGTGCCATTCCTTTTCATAGCAGGACCCCTTTGGTTGGCATCCGCCTCACACTTACAGCGGTATGACAAAATATTTAACGCCCTATTTTCTTGCCATTCGTGGTAAGCCAACTTCGGCATACATTTCAGGAACATTAAGCCCGTCCGCGCCTAGTGAGAGTTTCTACTGCTTATTGTATCGTCCCCAGTACAAATATTAAAAAAAAACTTGAAAGTGGCATTTGAAAAAACATTAGGTATTGGATTATGCGTGAACATTAACCGCTCAGGCGATATGTGATTTTCTCTCTTTATTATCAAATAAAATTCTGTGCGTCATTTTCGAGAGCAAAAAATAAAAAAGATACACTCTGACAATAATGGACCACGTAGATGGAAAAGGGACCATCTTTTGTCATCTTTTATCTCTCTCTTTTGTCTTCGATGCGAGCAGTCGGACATCTTGGCGAGTGCTGGCGAATGTAAGCATTATTGTACTTGTAAGCAGATAATATATTAGTTTCTATATCTACATCTACATGACTACTCTGCAATTCACATTTAAGTGCTTGGCAGAGGGTCCATCGAACCACAATCATACTATCTCTCTACCATTCCACTCCCTAACAGCGCGCGGGAAAAACGAACACATAAAACTTTCTGTTAGAGCTCTGATTTCTCTTATTTTATTTTGATGATCATTCCTACCTATGTAGGTTGGACTCAACAAAATATTTTCGCATTCGGAAGAGAAAGTTGGTGACTGAAATTTCGTAAAAAGATCTCGCCGCGACGAAAATCGTCTTTGATGTAATGACTTCCATTCCAATTCGCGTATCATATCTGCCACACTCTCTCCCCTATTACGTGATAATACAAAACGAGCTGCCCTTTTTTGCACCCTTTCGGTGTCCTCCGTCAATCCCAACTGGTAAGGATCCCACACCGCGCAGCAATATTCTAACAGAGGACGAACGAGTGTAGTGTAAGCTGTCTCTTTAGTGGACTAGTTGCATCTTCTAGGTGTCCTGCCAATGAAACGCAACCTTTGGCTCGCCTTCCCCACAATATTATCTATGTGATCTTTCCAACTGAAGTTGTTCGTAATTTTAACACCCAGGTACTTAGTTGAATTGACAGCCTTGAGAATTGTACTATTTATCGAGTAATCGGATTCCAACGGATTTCTTTTGGAGCTCATGTGGATCACCTCACACTTTTCGTTATTTGGCGTCAACTGCCACACCATACAGCAATCTTTTCTGAATTGCTTTGCAACTGATACTGGACTTCGGATGACCTTACTAGACGGTAAATTACAGCATCATCTGCGAACAACCTAAGAGAACTGCTCAGATTGTCACCCAGGTCATTTATATAGATCAGGAACAGCAGAGGTCCCAGGACGCTTCCCTGGGGAACACCTGATATCACTTCAGTTTTACTCGATGATTTGCCGTCTATTACTACGAACTGCGACCTTCCCGACGGGAAATCACGAATCCAGTTGCACAACTAAGACGATACCCCATAGGCCCGCAACTTGATTAGAAGTCGCTTGTGAGGAACGGTGTCAAAAGCTTTCCGGAAATCTAGAAATACGGAATCAACTTGAGATCCCCTGTCGATAGCGGCCATTACTTCGTGCGAATAAAGAGCTAGCTGCGTTGCACAAGAGCGATGTTTTCTGAAACCATGCTGATTACGTATCAATAGATCGTTCCCTTCGAGGTGATTCATAATGTTTGAATACAGTATATGCTCCAAAACCCTACTGTAAACCGACGTCAATGATATAGGTCTGTAGTTAGATAGATTACTCCTACTACCCTTTTTAAACACTGGTGCGACCTGCGCAATTTTCCAATCTGTAGGTACAGATCTATCGGTTAGCGAGCGGTTGTATATCAGTGCTAAGTAGGGAGCTATTGTATCAGCGTAATCTGAAAGGAACCTAATCGGTATACAATCTGGACCTGAAGACATTTGCCCGTATCAAGCGATTTGAGTTGCTTCGCGACCCCTAAGGTATCTACTTCTAAGAAACTATGCCAGTAGCTGTTCGTGTTTCTAATTCTGGAATATTCCATTCGTCTTCCCTGGTGAAGGAATTTCGGAAAACTGCGTTCAATAACTCCGCTTTAGCGGCACAGTCGTCGATAACAGTACCATCGGCACTGCGCAGCGAAGGTATTGACTGCGTCTTGCCGCTTGTGTACTTTACATACGACCAGAATTTCTTCGGATTGTCTACCAAATTTCGAGACAATGTTTCGTTGTGGAACCTATTAAAGGCATCTCGCATTGAAGTCCGTGCCAAATTTCGCGCGTCTGTAAATTTTAGCCAATCTTCGGTATTTCGCGTTCTTCTGAACTTCGTTCGCATGCTTTTTCCGTTGCCTCTGAAACAGCGTTCGGACATGTTTTGTGTACCACGGGGGATCCGTTCCAACTCTTACCAATTTATGAGGTATGAACCTCTCAACTGCTGTTGCTACTATATCTTTGAATTTGAGCCACATCTCGTCTACATTTGCATAGTCAGTTCGGAAGGAATGGAGATTGTGTCTTATCCCCTTTTTCAAATAAAATTATTTTGCGTTTGTTTCTGGTGGATTTGGAAGAAACGGTATTGAGGCTAGCTACAATGACCTTGTGATCACTGTATCAGTCATGATGCTCTCTATCAGCTCTGGATTGTTTGTGGCTAAGAGGTCAAGTGTGTTTTCGCAACCATTTACAATTCGTTTGGGTACGTGGAGTAACTGCTCGAAATAGTTTTCGGTGAAAGCATTTAGGACAATCTCGGACGACGTTTTTTGCCTACCACCGGTTTTGAACAAGTACTTTTGCCAACACATCGAGGGAAGGTTGAAGTTCCCACCAACTATAACCGTATGAGTGGGATATTTATTTGTTACGAGACTCAAATTTTCTCTGAACTGTTCCGCAACTGTATCATCGGAGTCTGGAGGTCGGTAGGAGCCAATTATTAACTTAGTTCGGCTGTTAAGTATAACCTCCACCCAAACCAATTCGCACGGAGTGTCTATTTCGACTTCACTACAAGATAAACCACTACTGACAGACACAAACACTCCACCACCAATCCTGCCTAATCTATCTTTCCTGAACACCGTCTGAGACTTCGTAAAAACTTATTTCAGGCTTTAGCCAGCTTTCTGTACCTATAACGATTTCAGCTTCTGTGCTTTCTATTAGCGCTTGAAGCTCAGGGACTTTCCCAGCACAACTACAACAATTTACAACTAAAATTCCGACTGTTCCTTGATCCAAGCACGTCCTTTATTTGTCATGCACCCTTTGAGATTGCAGCCCACCCCGTACTTTCCCGAGGCCTTCTAACCTAAAAAAAAACCGCCCAGTCCACGCCACACAGCCTCCGCTACCCGTGTAGCCGCCAGCTTAGTGTATTGAACTCTTGACCTATTCAGCGGAACCCGAAACCCCACCACCCTATGGCGCAAGTCAAGGAATCTGCAGCCTACAAGGTCGCAAAACCGTCTGAGCCTCTGATTCAGACCCTCCACCCGGCTCTGCACCAAAGGCCCGCAGTCGGTTTTGTTGACGATGCTGCAGATGGTGAGCTCTGCCTTCATCTCGTAAGCAAGACCGGCAGCCTTCACCAAATCAGATAGCCGCGTGAATCCAGAGAGAATTTCCTCAGATCCAAAGCGACACACGTCATTAGTGCCGACATGTGCCACCACCTGCAGCTGGTTGCGCCCTGCTATTATTCATGAGGTGAGCCCTATCTCATGTCCGCTTCCTTTGAATATTAGTAATTCAATTTATTTTCAGCGCAACAATTGCAGCGCCGTTGCAGCCACAGCCGCCATTACGTACCAATTTTAATTTATAAAATTAACGAAAGCGAATTATTAGCCCACTTCAATTATAATACATATTTTTCCACAGCCTCCAGCCGATGCAACGGAAGACATAGATTTGTATTTTCAGTTTAACAGCTGAGATCCAGAAACACGTCTCAGCTTACAATGCATTACGAAAGAAAATGGTAAGAATTTATTCTCTCGCGCGTGTGTGGGCAAATGCAAATAATAATCAGAGATCTCGTGTTTGAGTAGAAACGTTTAGCCAAGGCAGGAGCCTAAAAACGTTTATTTTATTTTTCAACTTACATGTAACGTGTTACAAGATCAGTGTATCTTACAATTATTAACGTGATTACTGATTTTGCTAAGGATTAACTTTCATTGAACAAACCATCTTACAAAAAGCAATTTTATTCAAATTAAAAAAAATCAGAATTAAACTAATAACCAAATTAGCAATTAATTTTGAGATATGCCCACCACGTAATAACGACATTCATATAAAAAGAAAGAGAAAAATGTTTTCTATTATCATAAATCACGCGAGATTGTCTTTGTGCTTGAAAAATGGGTTGACCGTTTCCTAAGTCCGTTACCTCCATGTAACAAAAATTTCCAGAAACGAGAAAAAACTGTCAGTCAAGAAGTTTTCGATGGTGCTCAGCCACAGTCATACTGTGTTTTATTAAACAATATACAGCTATTTGGCTATATATTACTGTAATGTTCCGGTGCACCATGTAGATATCGGCTTTCACGCCACTATCGAGCACAATGTTCTTAGACCATTAACACTTCTTACCTGGTAAATTCAACCCAAAGCACACAACACAAGACTAGTACTTGCCTTTAAGATATAACTATTAAAGGAATGTGCTAGTCCTGATTTTGGGCTGCCCTTACCAGATATGACGTACTAATGGGCTAATAATGTTGTATTCGATAATGGCGTGAACGCAGAAACCTAGATTGTACAGAAGAACAGAACAGTAATATATAGTCAATTGGCGGCATATTCTTTCAGAAAGCTGTCAGTCTGTTGTTATTTGGTTTTTATTGTTTTTCTTTATTTATTACCATCCTTTTGTATTCTGGATTTATATTTATACTTCCCAACAATCACACAACAATATTTTTGTTGAAAACAAATATTTTACTTCGAACATAAACACTTTTGAAACTGCTATGTGAACATAAAGGTTACTGGAAATGTTTTGGGTTTTGCCTTTAAATGATGGGTACAAATGAAACATAAAATAAACATTTCATAATATTTATTCCCGCAACAAAATTATAGTGATAACTGGAAAGAATAAGTTAGTACAGACCTACTAATTAATTTTTTGAACACTTGCCGACAACTTTATGTTAAAATAACACGTCAATATGAGACCACTACTTTTTTTTACATCAGATACTGATATGCTTTTGAGCGTCAGCAGGTCGCTATTCTACGTAAGATTTGTCTTCCATTTCAACTCCACACTGTTTCTGAAGACATTCTTGTAGAATAACCGTTCATTAATGTCCATCTAACCCGATCCATAATGGTTTTGTAAAAGGACTCTTCGATTTTTTTCTCATTTTACCATAACACCTCTATGCATCTCTGCCGGTTTTACCCCCATACATGATTTACACTTCTTGCTGTTACTTTTACCACATCATATATTAGTGTTACAGCTTTGTTCCCCCCTGTATGGTAATAGTGCTCTGACATTTCTTTCTGATTAATATCCTTTTTGGAGGCTTTAACAGAAAGTGCCATGCAGAGGGAGTTTTCATGACAAACAAATGTCTTCCAGTCAGCAACATATACGTCTGATCCAAGTTTGTAGATAGTCCCAAGGTTTCCGATAATGTCATACTTATCACTGGGGTTCAAAATAGTGCTTTTTGAATGTAAATGTTTAACGTTTCCTAGAAAATTCTCAGATACCAAAGTACATTGCCTGGTAATCATAACTCGATTTTAATTTGTTCTCAGCTACCGTCGGCTAGTAACTTCCACGTATGGATATTTTCTAGATTTTTATTGCACAGCCGTGAAATATTGATGATGATATTTGACATGAACCTTTGGAGAATTAATTTTGTAGCCATGTATAGCAAAACAAGTTGTCCTTCTTCTCGAAACCATGAGAGAGTCTCACAAACAGTAAAATCGTTAAAACAAAGTTGTCTTAAATAATATGAAAATTGATCAGGCAATCAAAGCTTATTATTCTGTCTGATCTGTTTCACTGCGAAGCTGATTGTGAAAGGCGCCTGTTTTCAGTTAATGTGTGTTAATCGTAGCCTTCACCTCATCTTTCTCCTTGAGATCTCCAGTCTGTTTTAGCTGCTCTTTGGACTGTAAACAAAAGGGGCAAACATCTGTGGCAGAAAATCCAAATCCAGTATTCTAATCTGTATTAAATACATTTGGAAAGTATTTATAGTTCACGTGCAGATGTTTATCAGATTTTTCGTTAAACATTTCGTATAATTTAGAAATTGAAAAGTCACTACTTGAATATTGACTGTGAATGTTTTTCCCCCTACAGCAGTGGTCCGCAACTGGTTTTACTGATTCGGTAAAGTCTTTCACAGACCTCTTTCTGTCGCCCTACCCAATGTGTTTCAACGAATACCATTTTACAGGCCCTGAGTCATTGAAGTCGCCCATCATCCGCCTGTGGAATTAAGTGTTTGGTACTTACATTCCCTATTCTTTAGTTCCTCCGAAGATCTTTCCACCTTACCGTCCTTACGATTGTGTACTTATAATAATAATTCTTGGTCTCCCTATCAAGGTGTAGAACAGAGCTTCTAATACATCCTTTCTATGTCTTGTATGAAAAATTGTCCATATTCATGAGGTCCTCCGTTGCTCGAGGGCATTGTTGGGAATCCCTTGTTGGAAATCTGGTAAGCGAAATGCTAGGAACATTAGACACCATGCAGATTTCCTTGGCTATAAGTGTGTTGCTTGAAAAATGCCGGTGGAGGTATATTACAAATGAAAATAATAAACAGCTTATCTCTTTTCTTTTCAACATTTCTTGTCCAATGTTCTTTCATCTGCTGCTTTTTCCTCAATTTCCCTATAGCAGTTGGTGAAATAATATTGCAGGGTACTGCCGCACCTTCCGTAACCATGATTTTATATAGAGTATTGTTTTAAAATTAAGCTTACGATCTGTCAAGTTCAGCTAAACAACCTTCTGCTACTTGATAACGAGTATTTGCGCCAAAATCCAACTGACATGGAAAAAATGGATGAACTGGTTTTGATAAATGGACTACTAAAAGCCTGCTTTGGCTAGCATGGTGGCCGGATCTCTCTCCAATAGTAAACGTTAGATGGATTATGGGCAGGGCCCTCCAACCAGCTAGAGATTTTGAAGATCTAGGGAGCCAGTTGATTGAATTTGGCACAATGTCATTCAGGAGGACATCTAACAGCTCTGTCGATCAGTGCCAAGCCGAGTAATTGCTTGCATAAGGATCAGAGTTGGACCTCTGCGTTAATGGCTTGCTCTTTCCTGAAAATGAAACCATTTGTTTTTACATGTACATCACATCTACCGATTTCCGTCCCATACGGATAATTCCTTCGTGGTGCACAATTTTTGTCTTACAGTGTAACTGTATGTGTATTAATCGTGGAAATCGTTTTATTTTGGTTATTCTATTTCATTTTCGCATGTTCATAGTTCGTGGCAAAGGCTGAACGTCTATCTGAATAAGAATCGTTTTCGGAAGGACTGTTTTTTTTAATTCTTCTTTAACGACCTAAGACTTTCATTCGTGTGACAGGCTTGGAGGTACTGATCGGTACGTCTTATGTACTTCGTGCGGTGCTCCTTCGCAAAGGCGACTAGATCAACAACAATAGTTAATCTATTATACTTACCTATATACAGACACATATATAAAACTGCAAATTTTTGGTGGAACTGAAGTTGACCACCGGGTAAACCTGGATTGTAGATAAGCATCTTTCATCGAATAGTAATTATATGAACACACATTCATGAATGCGACAAGAATGTGACCTAATGAATGAATGCAGCAACACTGTGACACAGCGGATGCAGACAGTTTGTAAGGTGTCAGGCAAATCCAACACCTTCCATGAAAACCCTGACATGATAAGCAAATCCAGTAGTATGTCACATAGCTCCGAATAAATCGTGACATTAAATTAACCAAAGTAATACGAGTAACGAGTGAGCAAATGGAATACCACAGACACAAGAATGCCTAAATGCATGTCGTACCTTCCCACCGTGAGACCGACGCAGTTCCAAGGGGAGAAACGAGAACAGAAGCCGAGAGCAGAACCTTGTTAAGCTATAAGGCCCTACGATAAGGGACGGACTGGACACCCACGTCGCCAGCCTATCTCTAAGTCTACCACCCGCACGTTTTAGCGTGAGACTTTTCCGCGTTTCTGTTACGTTGCAAACTTTAAAAACATTGCCCCACCACGAAAAGTATAACGTTTCTCATTGGATAGACAGAATGTTTGTAGGCGGAGCTTAAGGTAAACATTGAGACCCTGATTGATCAGATGAAAACACAGCCAGATAGTTTTTCTTAAACCAACTTCGGTAAATTGTAGTAAGGGGAAGAAAGTTGCTTACGAGATGGCGAGGTGAGCGGAGCTGTGCTGCCCGCCGCTGCCCTGACGCTGCCTAAACACCGACAAGGTAATGAACGCACACGATGCCGCATTTTTGAGCGCATAAGGCTTCACTCAGAACTGCAGAAGTCTCATCTGTTACACCCCCTTTTTTGCGTAATACTAGTGTCGATCGTTAATTAAAGTTCATGGTGTTCACATTTGCCACTTGAAGAACAGATCTGAAACGCGATGATTTTTCTTTTATATAGTTATTGAGAAGCCACATCAGCCACTGTAATTTACAACAAGTTAGATAAGTAATTAAAGATAATTGAGGGTCACTGTAGACCATTTTGATAGTTTTCTCTTTTGTGAAACTTAAATTAAACCTAGATTATAGATGTGATATGGCATAGGTCATCCTTCGATCGATTGTAGTACTTGGAAACCCATTCAGGGAATATTCGTTCCCATTTTTGTTGAAAGCAGATGGTTTTTACCATCCTGTATTAAAAAATTTCCTTTTATCAATAGTGCAATTTATAAACAATGTTTTGTGAGTAGAATAAAATTTTCAGTGGTAAACTTAACTGCTTTTTCGCCTTTATTTTACCAGTTAACTAAAAATAGGAAAGCCTTGAACCCTTTCCACTATATTTAGTTAGTATTGAGATTCTTTTACAGGGAGTGCAGTGGAGCTCACGCTGAGATAATTTAGTATTTGGTTATATCATCGCTAGTCTCACTGAACTCTTCTGAATTCTACATGTCATGTGTGGTCTGGCGTCTCCTTACCAGCAACAGGACCCAGGTTCAAACTAGTCAATTCCCTAAAAAACACGCTCAGAGCCTCGTTGCGCGAAAGTGGTAGGGAGACACGATATAGAACAAACAGCCACCACCATGAATGTTTAGGAGTTGTCCATAACGATCTAGTGGTGGACTGAGGAAGTGTTTTTGTGGTAACTTGTTACTTTGTCACGTAGGCTGCTCTTCTGTTTGTTGCATCACACGTTACAGTTGACATCATAAGAGTTAGTGTGAAAATGTCGCATGTAAACAAACGTAATTCGGGTGAACTGAAGACATGTACGAAACGTCCGCTTTGAAGAATTATACATGACTGTGCTTAAACTGACACACAATATTTTTTTTTGGCGCAACGCAATCTGACTTTCAAAAATCCCTACAAAAGATAGGCATAGTTAGCAGATGAAAGATGTTGATAGATAACAATGTATTTAAAGTCATTATATATATATATATATATATATATATATATATATATATATATATATATATATATATATATATATATATATATATATATATATATATATATCAGTTCATGGCATCCAGTATTACAAATTTACTGTGTCTGTCCAAAACTCCGCAATCTCACTCCCCACATCCACCACTGCTGGCGGCTCACCTCCAACAGCCAACAGCCCAACACTACAATGGCAGAACAATGCAAACTAGCCACGGACTGCACACAGCACAGCCAGTGATTTTTATACAGAGCGCTACGTGGCGTTACCAATAAGAAAACCTAAACAGCCTACTTACATAGCCCCCATGCCCCCCACAAAAAAATTTAAAAATTGTTTTGGGCAGTGCTCAATGCAGATTTGAAATTTTTTTTCATAATTACAATAACAAAGAAATCAAATGCACACACTTATTGATACAATGTTGGTCAAAAGCTAAAATTTTCTCACAGTCCATAAAGACAGTCCTGATCATCCATCATAGTAAAATTGCAGTTTTTTTTCTCAAAGTCTGAGCAGTAAAAGAAAATGCACTCGGAAGTAGTGGATTTCCATGCAGTCTGGAAGAAGCAGTGTTGTCCTTCCAAGGGAAAGACAGTGTTGACTCTTGACATGCAGACAGGTAATGGGCCACAACACAGCAAACCCACAGCAGAGTCAGTCGAAGTTTTGAAGAATATTGGTAGGTAGGTCATCACAGAGCAGACCCACTACAGTCTCGATAGAGAGTATGGTATTGGTGAGTCGTGAAAGGTGTAGACCCACTGTAGTCCTTGTAGAGATGGCTAGCAGCGGTCTGTAGTGACTGTGCAGGTGCACAATCACCATCGAAGAGTCTTGCGGAGTATATAGCAAGTCCATGAACCACCACTTGTGCTCTCACAAAATTTTTTTTTGAAATGTCCTTAGAACCAGCAATGCTGTTATCCAGTACATTGCTGAATAATTAACACACTTGAAAACACTAACAGTCCTCTTTTTTCACATATTGTGCATATACTATGACCAACAGGAATGTGTGCAATGAAACGAATGCTTACAAGTTACTTAATTTGATGAACTGGTGTCCATTACAATTTTATAACATGAGAATACAATTACAAAGGTACAAAATAGACCATTAAAGAATATAACAATCCAGATAACTTTTGTAGTAATACAAAAGAATCGAAATAACATATACATCAGTGTTACAGGAAAGTACACACATAAAATAACATCAACTTCACACGCGAGCATTAAAACAAAATAATGTCTAAACATCGTTACAAAGTAAATAACATATTACAAATGAAAATTATATTTGAGGATAACAGTATTCCTCATCATAGTGAATGTAGCTTAGTACTAGAAAAATTCTACAACATAAATCTTATTAACTACACACATAAAGACAGGAAGAACACAAATACACAATGGCACACAAACACATAGAGGGATAACACAAAAGGAAAGGACAGGGTTTGTTTTACTGCAGTATTTTAATGGAGATCTCCCTTAGCTCATCATCATTCCCAAAAAGTCCTATCAAAGCCTGCTTTCTGTATTTCTCCACTGTCCACTACTTTTTTGGCCAAACCATTTTCTTATAGCTTCTCAATGCATTTCTTTCAATTCATCATAGTTAGTTTCTTATATAGTCTACCTCCTCTTAAGCTAACTTAAATCTACTGAGCTCAGATATATATACCAAGGGACAAGGCAATGCGGCAGCACATAACAAATTAACACAAACAGCAATGACAAAAAAATGGAAATTGGCAAAGCAAGCAGCAATATATATAAGTTATATATAAGTTAGCAAAGCAAATGCAACATTATCACTAATATGAGCCAATGTGCAGCAAAAAGAAAAATAAAGCATTAGTAAAGCTGGCTTAACAGAGTAATACAAAGTGAAGTTCAGTAGCACTATGCCTGGCACACAACAGCAGCAAATGCAATAACTAATACCTAAACATGACAAAGCTCAATCAGAAAAAACTTAATACTAGAGTGATGCATCACGAGAACTTACACTAGCAGACGAGTTACCAAATTGTAAAAAAAAAAATTATTTATGCAGTTCCTGTCAAGGGAAATGTCTATTTATGTTCCCTCGTTTTCTTGGAAGTAGATCATAAAATTATTTTTTACTGGATCTGTAGGCATAAAATATCTATATTAGTACAACTATTAAATTATATTTTAGCCAATGCTGCAGTGCAGCTAGAAACTAGATATTAAACAAAATGAGCAATCTCTCAACTAGAAAGACAATAGATGTAAAATGTTTCTCATCACTTCATTAGGCATTTTAGTAAATATCATAAATTAAGAGCTCCACAGTACAATCATATGTTTTCAAGTTTGAGCGTGTCGTATTTGCGATGCTTTCTACAAAGGAATGTCAATAGCGAGGATAATGGCCTCTTTTTTTTCTCCACTTGTGCCTCTGAAAGGCAAACGCTAATGGCTTTTTTCCAGGCGACTGTCGCGCAGCTGGGTGTCCACGATGCATTACGTGACGGTCACTTACCTTTCTTAGCGAAATATTTACGACAGCAGTTTCCGCTACAGTGACAGTCTCGTATAAAAATTTCACAAGTCGAGAATTTGCGTTCCAAATCTGTAGAAACAAAATCCTGTACATATAACACTGTCCAAAAAATATTCGCCAGCATATACACACATTTCATAACTCTTAAAGTACGATTCTCGGTTTCCAACATTCTTTTTCACAAGTCAGAGTCCCTAACCACTACTCATTATTCCTTACCTTATTACACATATACATATTCGTCGACCCTTCTCCAATATTTCATCATAATAAATATGAAGCATAATCAAATTCCTCATATAGCATCAGCTTATTGATCATAAACATACCTCAACAGCAAAACACACATCGTCGTCGTAAAAATAACATCATAACACCTCATCAAATCTCTAAAACACTGTAGCTTTCTCCAATAATGTCAAAACCTAACAAAAATTCTCTGCTCATTTCAATAGTGTCATCTACCTCAAATATACCTTAAAAATCATGATCCCATACCAAATAGATCATTCAAAGCTCTCATAGTATCACAATGGTTCCGAAAAAATTTGAACAGTTCATTAAGTACAGACAAAATACAATTTCATAAGTGTGAAATTATCCAACTGTGTAATTGCGTAAACATGTGTCACTGATGTAGTAAAAAAAATGTTTGTCTCTCAGTTAAATGATCAGATAGCTGTGTAATTCTGTGTTAGAGAAATATGGTACCGATGTGTAAAGTTGTATAAGCAAATACTATATTAGCTAGGGCTGCTTGTGGTTGCCATACACATGGTACACAAAGTAAGATAAATGTAATTATACCCTCAGGTGTTACAGATTACAGCAATGGAATGAAATGTATCACGGAAAACTTTCTTTGTAATTCAAAACTCTTTAAAAGTAAATATTTTAAGTACAAAGTTAATCACTCAAATGCGTGTCCTGGAGCGCTAAATGTGCGTCTTGCTGTAAGATAATTCTGTGGAAGTGTCGTAGTTATCGTCCTCTGTAAGCAAAGTTCTGCTGAAGTCAATGTACTTACCTCATCATAAACGGAAGTGAAATGCTTTGCATATAGATATCGTAGTTATTACGTACCTTACCGTGATCAAGAAGGTACTATAATGTGATGCATTGTTGTGCGTTGGAAAAGGCTATCTCGTTGTAGCTATACCACAAAAGTTACTACTAAAACATGTTTTACTTTCCAGAATAATTCAGAAAAACTGTGCAGATATAAAACAGATACACTGTAAAAGCAACAATATAAATTGTGTCACATGTTAATAGCGTCGTGATATTATAGAGTAGCTATCAAAGAAACCAAATGCTAAGTCATCTTTAATCTCACCGAATGTACTTCAAATTAAGAGTATCTTTTCAAGTAAACCAAAATGTTGCATTAAAATCTCATTAGCAGTACAAGTTCTAAGTATTTAAGCCTGATAGTCGTTACGTAATCATGTAACTTGTTGCAAGAATGTACAAATAACAACACTGTGTCGTTTGGTCACTATAACAATGCATTCGTAATTGTTATTGTTGTTGTTGTCTTCAGTCCTGAGACTGGTTTGATGCAGCTCTCCATGCTACTCTATCCTGTGCAAGCTGCTTCATCTCCCAGTACCTACTGCAACCTACATCCTTCTGAATCTGCTTAGTGTACTCATCTCTCGGTCTCCCTCTACGATTTTTACCCTCCACGCTGCCCTCCAATGCTAAATTTGTGATCCCTTGATGCCTCAAAACATGTCCTTCCAACCGATCCCTTCTTCTAGTCAAGTTGTGCCACAAACTTCTCTTCTCTCCAATCCTATTCAATACCTGCTCATTAGTTACATGATCTATCCACCTTATCTTCAGTATTCTTCTGTAGCACCACATTTCGAAAGCTTCTATTCTCTTCTTGTCCAAACTAGTTATCGTCCATGTTTCACTTCCATACATGGCTACACTCCAAACAAATACTTTCAGAAATGACTTCCTGATACATAAATCTATATTCGATGTTAACAAATTCCTCTTCTTCAGAAACGCTTTCCTTCCCATTGCCAGTCTACATTTTATATCCTCTCCACTTCGACCATCATCAGTTATTTTACTTCCTAAATAGCAAAACTCCTTTACTACTTGAAGTGTCTCATTTCCTAATCTAATTCCCACAGCATCACCCGACTTAATTTGACTACATTCCATTATCCTCGTTTTGATTTTGTTGATGTTCATCTTATATCCTCCTTTCAAGACACTGTCCATTCCGTTCAACTGCTCTTCCAAGTCCTTTGCCGTCTCTGACAGAATTACAATGTCATCGGCGAACCTCAAAGTTTTTACTTCGTCTCCATGAATTTTAATACCTACTCCAAATTTTTCTTTTGTTTCCTTTACTGCTTGCTCAATATACAGATTGAATAACATCGGGGAGAGGCTACAACCCTGTCTCACTCCTTTCCCAACCACTGCTTCCCTTTCATGCCCCTCGACTCTTATGACTGCCATCTGGTTTCTGTACAAATTGTAAATAGCTTTTCGCTCCCTGTATTTTACCCCTGCCACCTTTAGAATTTGAAAAAGAGTATTCCAGTCAACGTTGTCAAAAGCTTTCTCTAAGTCTACAAATGCTAGAAACGTAGGTTTGCCTTTTCTTAATCTTTCTTCTAAGATAAGTCGTAAGGTCAGTATTGCCTCACGTGTTCCAACATTTCGACGGAATCCAAACTGATCCTCCCCGAGGTCCGCATCTACCAGTTTTTCCATTCGTCTGTAAAGAATTCCCGTTAGTATTTTGCTGCTGTGACTTATTAAACTGATAGTTCGGTAATTTTCACATCTGGCAGCACCTGCCTTCTTTGGGATTGGAATTATTATATTCTTCTTGAAGTCTGAGGGTATTTCGCCTGTCTCATACATCTTGCTCACCAGCTGGTAGAGTTTTGTCATGACTGGCTCTCCCAAGGCCGTCAGTAGTTCTAATGGAATGTTGTCTACTCCGGGAGCCTTGTTTCGACTCAGGTCTTTCAGTGATCTGTCAAACTCTTCACGCAGTATCGTATCTCCCATTTCGTCTTCATCTACATCCTCTTCCATTTCCATAATATTGTCCTCAAGTACATCACCCTTGTATAAACCTTCTATATACTCCTTCCACCTTTCCGCCTTCCCTTCTTTGCTTAGAACTGGGTTGTCATCTGAGCTCTTGATATTCATACACGTGGTTCTCTTCTCTCCAAAGGTCTCTTTAATTTTCCTGTAGGCAGTATCTATCTTACCCCTAGTGAGATAAGCTTCTACATCCTTACATTTGTCCTCTAGCCATCCCTCTTTAGCCATTTTGCACTTCCTGTCGATCTCATTTTTGAGACGTTTGTATTCCTTTTTGCCTGCTTCATTTACTGCATTTTTAAATTTTCTCCTTTCATCAATTAAATTCAATATTTCTTCTGTTACCCAAGGATTTCTAGCAGCCCTCATCTTTTTACCTACTTTATCCTCTGCTGCCTTCACTACTTCATCCCTCAGAGCTACACATTCTTCTTCTACTGTATTTCTTTCCCCTATTCCTGTCAATTGTTCCCTTATGCTCTCCCTGAAACTCTGTACAACCTCTGGTTCTTTCAGTTTATCCAGGTCCCATCTCCTTAATTTCCCACATTTTTGCAGTTTCTTCAGTTTTAATCTACAGGTCATAACCAATAGATTGTGGTCCGAGTCCACAGCTGCCCCTGGAAATGTCTTACAACTTAAAACCTGGTTCCTAAATCTCTGTCTTACCATTATATAATCTATTTGATACCTTTTAGTATCTCCAGGGTTCTTCCACGTATACAACCTTCTTTCATGATTCTTAAACCAAGTGTTAGCTATGATTAAGTTGTGCTCTGTGCAAAATTCTACTAGGCGGCTTCCTCTTTCATTTCTTAGCCCCAATCCATATTCACCTACTATGCTTCCTTCTCTCCATTTTCCTACACTCGAATTCCAGTCACCCATTACTATTAAATTTTCGTCTCCCTTCACTATCTGAATAATTTCTTTTATTTCTTCGTACATTTCTTCAATTTCTTCATCATCTGCAGAGCTAGTTGGCATATAAACTTGTACTACTGTAGTAGGTGTGGGCTTCGTATCTATCTTGGCCACAATAATGCGTTCACTATGCTGTTTGCAGTAGCTTACCCGCATTCCTATTTTCCTATTCATTATTAAACCTACTCCTGCATTACCCCTATTTGATTTTGTGTTTATAACCCTGTAGTCACCTGACCAGAAGTCTTGTTCCTCCTGCCACCGAACTTCACTAATTCCCACTATATCTAACTTTAACATATCCATTTCCCTTTTTAAATTTTCTAACCTACCTGCCCGATTAAGGGATCTGACATTCCACGCTCCGATCCGTAGAAAGCCAGTTTTCTTCCTCCTGATAACGACATCCTCCTGAGTAGTCCCCGCCCGGAGATCCGAATGGGGGACTATTTTACCTCCGGAATATTTTACCCAAGAGGATGTCATCATCATTTAATCATACAGTAAAGCTGCATGTCCTCGGGAAAAATTACGGCTGTAGTTTCCCCTTGCTTTCAGCCGTTCGCAGTACCAGCACAGCAAGGCCGTTTTGGTTAATGTTGCAAGGCCAGATCAGTCAATCATCCAGACTGTTGCCCCTGCAACTACTGAAAAGGCTGCTGCCCCTCTTCAGGAACCACACGTTTGTCTGGCCTCTCAACAGATACCCCTCCGTTGTGGTTGCACCTACGGTACGGCCATCTGTATCGCTGAGGCACGCAAGCCTCCCCACCAACGGCAAGGTCCATGGTTCATGGGGGGGATTCGTAATTACTGTTTAAAAATATTCCCTAGGTCCTAGACTGGATAGTTAACTTCAAAATATTGTTGCATGTTAACAGTTTCTCAGTGTGACAAATTGTACTAGTAGCGTGAAGTGAAAAAATTTATGGTAAAGACTAAGTTAAAAAGCAGATTATCTTTCAATAAACGGTTTTACATGTGAAATGTGGTGCAATCATTTACACTTCGTAGTACGCAGAGTTTCAGTTTCAACGCAATTATCATGTGGTATAGGTCGGTAAGGAATACTGGAATTTTTCTCAAGGTTAGCTTATTTTTCTCAAGCACAGCCGGCGCACGTGGCTGCCTGCGATGCGAGTCACTGTCTGTCTCTTTGTTGGCGAACGTCGTTATTAGGATTAGGAGACCTAACTTCTACAAATTCACCTTGCCAAGAGTGCCCTGTTCTGTTTGAATCTCGCCAGTTCTGATAAAATTCAGGTCTGTCGTTGTGATGATATCGTCTGTCGTAATGTCGGTAGTTCCTGTAGGTTGTTTCTTGACGGTTAAGTGGTGGAGAATTTCTCCATGAATTATCACTGCACGGTGGACGTTTGCGTCTGAAGTTATTCAGTCTCCTGTGATAATAATAGTTCTGGTTGCCATATTGTCTGTTTCTATGACTGTCTTTGTCATATTAATTACTACGGAAATGCAATCTTTCTCTGTAATTATTACTACTCTGCCAACGGTTGTCATACGAGTGGTGTCTGTTTTGGTCACGATTTGCCTGATGAGAATAGCCTTGTCGTGTCCAGTTATTATTTCTTTCATCGCGGAATTATGACGGATGTGACCTGTAATTGTTGTGTTCCTGTTTCCACGTTCCGCGATTGTCAGTGTCAATTTCCAATTCTTGTAACAGTCCCTGAAAAGCTTCAATGTCATCTCTGCCACGTCCTGCCATACTTGGAAGTTTTAGAGCTGTGCCTCATTGGAATTAAAAAAAAAATTAGCATTAACTTAAGATCGAAATAAGGGCTGATAAACGTGATTCATGGAGGTCATTGAAAAACACAAGGTGGTCAAGCGGTGTTCAGTGCTAAAGAAGTAGAGGCCCTGCTGAAAGGACTTCCGTTCTTCTTGGCTGTCCTTTACAGATAAAACCTCCAAATCAGTCTGAATCGGTGTTAGTTCAATATTGGTTCAAGGAAACAGTGCAACACTACGCAGGGGAAGTTCTTACGATACGTCTAGGAGAGCTAGATCTTACATTCATTCGTAGAAAAGAGTCTCATTTTGTGTTGTCTGTAAGTGATGATACGTACAAAATCAAGATTCAGATGTAAAAAATTTGGCAAACTCAGTAGTTGGAAAAAGTGGGGATTTTCATTTTGAAGTTGATATGTCAATGTCAATGTACAGTAGACACGTTGTTTTGTGTGTTTCTTCAGAATTTCAGAAAGCAAATTTATGATGACTTTTTTGGTCTTAAACTTCCTTTGTAAGCACTCTGAAATTTGTGTTAATATTTAATTACCATACCAGATTTATTTTTCAGTTATTGATAAAATTTCAGAATAATTAAAGTCTTCCTGGAGCCGTAAACGATTCAGAGTTATCAAATAACGGATAATCGATCAAATTTAACCCCCAGTAGGGGTTCTATACTACAGCTCAATACCTATGCTCTGAAAGAAAAACCAATACATTTGCTTCACAAATATTTAAGTTTAATATCAAAATCGGTCTACTTCACCTCATTGCGAATGACAAAGACAGTGCGGTAATATGAGTTTGTATGGAGGATAACATAAACATTTTATTACTCTGTTGTAAAATAACGTGTCTGATATTTTTGCCAAATTTACACAATTGTGTTCTTAGTGGGCGTCATATATCTACCGCGTGAACAATCATTGACTGTGGTAATAGGTAAGCACAAGTAACGTTATGCCGTATCTAAATCTCACGTTGACATTAATTACGAGATAGAAATGTCGCAGGAAGCTTTACTGTTGGCACGCTCACCCTAACTGTTAAGAACAGACTAAGCATAGATACCCCGCATATGGAAATTTCTGGGTGGGAGGCGGTGTTAGCGAAAAGAAATGCTCTTGCTTCTCCAACTTGTTCCACGCTACAAGCAACGGTACTATTCATCGAATGGTTGATTATTTACAGACAACACTCTCTTATAGAGATTTGTAGATAGTGCGAAGTGGAGAGTGGTCAGACACGAAGACGTTAGGAAAAGGACGCTTCAAGATCTTCAGATATAGCTAGCCGGTAGGATAATAAAACTTTGCCCTTAACAAAAAGCAGGGAACGTACAACCAGAAACAGTTGTTCCAGGAAGAGAAAACGGCGATGCAAGATTTCATCACAAAATTTATGCCACGCGCTTTTATAAAAGTACGTGCTTACTTTGTTTCACACGCCTTCTTGCTGTTGCTCGTAATTACAGCAGGTGTTGTATTTACGATGGAAACGTAACGTAAAACTCGGACTTTCGAACTAACTTTATTGTCGTGATGAGAAAATATGAGTTTCAGACATGTTTTCTCGGCTTGGACATGATGTGTTTATGGAAAGTACTGTAACATTGTCTTCTTCATGGCTAATGCACTAATTTTAAGGTCAATTACTGTCGTGAAAGTTGAAGTAAAATTTCATTATCAGTGGGAGTTTTGCTGGTTCTATTATTGTTTGCTTTGTTTTATTATTACTCGCGCAACAACTAATATATGAAGTAAAATATGTTACTACGAAAAGAGCCCCGAAATACCTTTTACTGATGCTGTACTGTGACTTTCTTTGGATCATTAATTTTCAACAAACAAAATATATTATGTTCTTATTATTCTGAACCTGGCTTTCTATTAAAGGAACATTTTTTCGTTACTGTAACTCGCCACAAAGTTCAACATATCTTCCTTACCTTATAGTTATTGAAAGGATTAGTGAAAATTACTTCGTTATCAATACTGATGTTACAGTACGCAATGATTGTTCAACATCAAAATTTTGCAGTGCATTTTTGTTAACAGTAAAAGACCAATAAGTACCACGACTAACAGGAGAACATGAGACTATTATCGGAGAAAAAGATGTTTTTACTATAAGGTTTGCCAGACCAGAACTACGCACAGCAAGATTTCTTTTATGTTATGAAGGTAAATTATCTTTTTGCACTGTTAGTAATATATTATTAGCAGCCCGCGTCAACCTGTAGAACACATAAAATCTGCTGCTCTGCTATTCCGAAAGCTGAAAGCAATAATTTTACTTCACTATTACCCGCCCGCTTCTTTGCGGTATGATAGATTTCATTTAATGCAGTTAGAATGCGCCGCGGCAGCGGCTCGTTCGTTCGTAGCGCAGCTCTGCACCACGAATAATATCTAAATAACTGAAAATGTCTTAAAGGGGTGGGATAAAATACCAGTTAGCTTATTACAAATCATAATGCAAGGTTTCAATAAGTAACTCTATTCAAAACTTATAAACAAATCAATTAATTACACACCTTTCCAAGCCTATGTCTAATGGCGTCCCTCTCACAATCTTGACAAAAGAATGCTACGCAAGAGTACAATACCACGTCACAGGTTCTTCCTATTCACGTAACTCCAAGAAGACGACAGAGAAATTAATGTTCTTTTTTTACTATTTATACTAGTCACCTATTCTCATCTTTGATTGATATTTAATAACTATCGTCTGTGGCGGTTTCAGTACTCGCCGACACAGATATTATCTAAATAAAAAAAGTACATAATTCTATACAAGAACAAACATGACACACAATGTTTTCTCTTTATTACATAATATGTCTTTTGCTAAGAGACGTTACAGTAGCCACACGTGAGAGCGTTATAGAGCAGCTTAAAAAATGTGTACGGAACGCACTTTGTAAATACGTTGTCTTTTATTTTTTATTTTTATTTTTTTTTATTTTTTGCTTCGCGTCACATATAACTATCAGGTGCACTTGTTAGCAGCGGGTAACTATGTATTAGACGCTTGTTGACTTGCCTATTGCACTGCTTTACATCTCCGTACCACTTTCGCGCAACGACGCTCTGAGCGTGTTTTTTAGGGAATTGACTAGTTTGAACCTGGGACCTGTTGCTGGTAAGGAGACGGCAGACCACACATGACATGTAGAATTCAGAAGAGTTCAGTGAGACTAGCGATGATATAACCAAATACTAAATTATCTCAGCGTCAGCTCCACTGCACTCTCTGTAAAAGAATCTTAATACTAACTAAATTTAGTGGAAGGGGTTCAAGGCTTTCCTATTTTTAGTTAGCTGGTAAAATAACGTCGAAAAAGCAGTTAAGTTCACCATTGGAAATTTTATTCTACTCACAAAACATCATTTATAAATTGCACTATTGATAAAAGGAAGTGTTTTAATACAGGATGGTAAAAACCACCTGCGTTCAACAAAAATGTGAACGAATATTCTCTGAATGGGTTTCCAAGTTCTACAATGAATCGAAGGATGACCAATGCCATATCACATCTCTAAAATAGGTTTCAGTTAAGTTTCACAAAAGAGAAAAGTATCAAAATGGTCTACAGTGAACCTCAGTTATCTTTAATTACTTATCTAACTTGTCGTAAATAACAGTGGCTGATGTGGCTTCTCAATAATTATATAACAGAGAAATCATCGCGTTTCAGATTTTTAGTTCAAGTGTCAAATGTGAACACCATGAGCTTTAATTTACGATCGACACTAGTATTACGCAAAAAGGGGGTGTAACAGATGAGACTTCCGCAGTTCTGAGTGAAGTTTTATGCGCTGTTATACGGCATCGCGTGCGTTCATTATCTTGTCGGTGTTCGTCAGGTGGGCGGCGGCCGGCGCAGCTCCGTCCAGCTCGACGTCTCGGAAGCAACTCCTCGTCCTAACTTCTTCTTACTACAATTTACCGAAGTTGGTTTAAAAAACTATCTGGCTGTGTTTTCGTCTGACCAGTCAGGGTCTCAATGTTAACCTTATGCTCCACTTACAAAAATTCTGTCTATCCAATGAGAAACATTATACTTTTCGTGGTGGGACAATGTTTTTCAAGTTTACAACGTAACAGAGACGCGAAAAAGTCTGACGCTAAAACCTGCAGCTGGTGTGGTCCTTTTAGCGTTATCGTAAGATCTATACTGTTCCTCTGGAGGGCTCTATCTTTTAACATGGGCTGGGGGTGGTCCTAATGTAACAGAGACGCGAAAAAGTCTCACGCTAAAACGTGCTGGTGGTGTGGTCTTAACCGTAGGCTGGCGACATGGGTGTCCAGTCCGTCTCTTATCGTAGGGCCTTCTAGCTTAACACGGTTCTGCACTCGGCTTCTGTTCTCGTTTCTCCCCTTGGAACTGTGTCTGTCTCACGGTGGAAAGGTATGACATGCATTTAGGCATTCTTGTGTTAGTCTGTGGTATTCCATTTGCTCACTCGTTACTCGTATTACTTTGGTTAATTTAATGTCACGATTTACTCGGAGCTACGTGACACACTACTGGATTTGCTTATCATTTCAGGGTTTTCATGGAAGGTGTTGGATTTGCCTGACACCTTACAGTCCTCCACACAGAGCCGACATGGCCATGTCACACCTTAGAGGAATTCGGGGACATTAGATGTAAAAACAACAAAACGTCAAGTCAATATAAATAAAACAAAAAATATACAATGAATTCCATGTTAGTTCTACTTCATTGACGTTATCAAATGTCGAAGTAATTTACATTTGTTACAGTTTTTGATGTAGTCTCGAATTAATAATCTAAGGTCGATTGTTGCTGCTACGAGAGGGGTACTGTATAATAATTCTCGCGTGTCAGCCAAATTTGGTTATGAACTGTAGACTAAAACTGAAGAAACTGCAAAAAGGTATTAATTTAAGGAGATGGGACCTGAATAACTGAAAGAACCAGAGGTTGTGGAGAGTTTCAGAGGGAGCATTAGGGAAAGACTGACAAGAAGGGGGAAAGAAACACAACGGAAATACAATAGAAGGAGAATCGGTAGCTTTGAGAGAAGAAATAGTGAAGGAGAAAATATAAAAATGCAATAAATGAAGCAGGCAAAAAGGAATACAAACGTCTGAAAAATGAGATCGACAGCAAGTGCAAAATAGCTGAGCAGGGATGGCTAGAGGACAAATGTAAGGATGTAGAGGCATATATCACAAGGGGTAAGGTAGATACAACATACAGGAAAAATAGAATGACCTTTGGCGAAAAGAGAACTACTTGTATGAGTTTCAAGAGCTCAGATGGAAAACCAGTTCTAAGCAAAGAAGGGAAAGCAGAAAGGAGGATGGAGTATATAGAGGGTCTATACAAGGGCTATGTACTGGAGCGGAATATTGTGGAAATGGAAGAGGATGTAGATGAAGAGCAAATAGGAGATTTGATACTGCGTGACTAATTTGACAGAGCACTGAAAGACCTGAGTCGAAACCAGGTCCCGGGAGTAGACAAGATTCCATTAGAACTACTGACGGCCTTGGGAGAGCCAGTCCTTACAAAACTCTACGATCTGGTGAGCAAGATGTACGAGACAGGCGAAATACCCTCAAACTTCAAGAAATATATAATATTTCTAATACCAAAGAAAGCAGGTGTTGACAGGTGTGAAAATTACCGAACTATCAGTTTAATAAGTCACAGCTGCAAAATACTAACACGAATTCTTTAAATACGAATGCAAAAACTGGTAGAAGCCAGCTTGGGGAAGATCAGTTTGGATTCCGTACAAATTTTGGAACACATGAGGCAATACTGACCCTACGACTCATCCTAGAAGATACACTGCTGGCCATTAAAATTGCTACACCACGAAGATGACGTGCTTCAGACACGAAATTTAACGGGCAGGAAGAAGATGCTGCGTTATGAAAATGATTAGCTTTTCAGAGCATTCACACAAGGTTGGCGCCGGTCGTGACACCTACAACGTGCTGACATGAGGGAAGTTTCCTATCGATTTCTCATACACAAACAGCAGTTGACCGGCGTTGCCCGGTGAAACGTTGTTGTGATGCCTCGTGTAAGGAGGAGAAATGCGTACCATCACGTTTCCGACTTTGATAAAGGTCGGATTGTAGACTACCGCGATTGCGGTTTATCGTATCGCGACATTGCTGCTCATGTTGGTCGAGATCCAATGACTGTTAGCAGAATATGGAATCGGTGGGTTCAGGAGGGTAATACGAACGTCGTGCTGGATCCCAACGACCTCGTATCACTAACAGTCGAGATGACAGGCATCTTATCCGCATGGCTGTAACGGATCGTGCAGGCACGTCTCGATCCCTGAGTCAACAGATCGGGACGTTTACAAGACAATAACCGTCTGCACGAACAGTTCGACGACGTTTGCAGCAGCATGGACTATCAGCTCGGACACCATGGCTGCGGTTACCCTTGACGCTGCATCACAGACAGGAGGGTCTGCGATGGTGTACTCAACGAAGAACCTGGGTGCACGAATGGCAAAAGTCACTTTTTCGGATGAATCCAGGTTCTGTTTACAGCATCACGATGGTCGCATCCGTGTTTGGCGACATCGCGGTGAACGCACATTGGAAGCGTGTACTCGTCATCGCCATACTGGCGTATCACCCGGCGTGATGGTATGGGCAGCCATTGGTTATACGTCATGGTCACCTCATGTTCGCATTGACGGCACTTTGAACAGTGGTCGCTAAATTTCAGATGTATTACGGTCCGTGGCTCTTCCCTTCATTCGATCCTCGCGAAACCCAACATTTCAGAAGGATAATGCACGACTGCATGTTGCAGGCCCTGTATGGGCATTTGTGGATACAGGAAATGTTCGACTGCTGCCATGGCCAGCACATTCTCCTGATCTCCCACCAACTGAAAACGTCTGGTCAACGGTGGCTGATCAACGCCAGTCACTACTCTTGATGAACTGTGGAATCGTGTTCAAGCTACATAGGCAGCTGTACCTGTACACGACATCCAAGCTCTGTGTGACTCAATGCCCAGGCGTATCAATGTCGCTATACGGCCAGAGGTGGTTGTTCTGGTTACTGATTTCTCAGGATCTATGCACCCAAATTACGTGAAAGTTAATCACATGCCAGTTCTAATAATATATATTTGTACAATGAATACCCGTTTATCATCTGCATTTCTTCTTGGTGTAGCAATTTTAATGGCCAGTAGTGTAAATTCAGGAAAGGCAAACTAACGTTTCTAGCATTTGTAGACCTAGAGAAATTTTTGACAATGTTGATTGGAATATTCTCTTTCAAATTCTGAAGGTGGCAGGTGTCAAATACAGGGAACGAAAGGCTAATTAAAATTTTTGAAGAATGGAACCTGCTCAATTACACTTGGAGTTAAAGTTATGGCAATACTATTGATTGCCAGTCCTTATCGAGAGAGAAAGCAGAGGTTTTTTCTAAATTTTAAATAATAATATATTTAATATAATAAATGAAATTTAAAACCTTTAGTATGCCACGCTGCACTGCCTGTCATTTTATGAGCATAGCGCTCCTACATTCTACTACTGTCTACTGATTGTTAACTGTCAAATTTCCCTCGTTTCAGAGTCCTCTGTATGCTGTGAGCTTACTATCAATTGGCATTTCTCTAGCCTGTATTGAAAGCTACACAACAATACAGACAAGTGCAATAGGATGTAACGACATGCTGTTAGCGCTTGTGACCGTAACATGGAAATCACTTCAGCCCCTTCCTTCTTTTTAGATGCTGTTAATATCTACGAAAATAAAAATAAAAATGTTTTGCATCACCTCGGTTCCGAGAGTTCCGGAACCGTACAGAAAATTGGAATAGAGATCAACATAAACATCATTTCTGCCCATTTTATTGCTCATAGAAACCACACAAGGCATGTTGTACCACCATACAGCGAGACCTTCGGATGTGGTGGTTAAGATTGCTGTACACACCAATACCTCTAATATCCAGCAGCAAGTCCTCTTGCATTGATGCATGCCTCTATTCGTCGTGGTATACTATCCACATTTTCATCAAGGCACTGTTGGTCCAGATTGTCCCAATCCTCAACAGCAATTCGGCGTAGATTGCTCAGAGTGGTTGGTGGGTCACGTCGTCCATAAAGAGCCCTTTTCAATGTATCCCAGGCATGTTCGATAGGGTTCATGTCTGGAAAACATGTTGGCCACTACAGTTGAACGATGTGCTTATCCTGAAGGAAGTCATTCACAAGGTGTGCACGATGGGGGTGCGAATTGTCGTCCATGAAGACGAATGTCTGGCCAATATGCTACCGATATGGTTGCACTATCGGTCGGAGGATGGCATTCACGTATCGTACAGTTGCTACGCCGCTTTCTATGACCACCAGCTGCGTACGTCGGCCCCTCATAATGCCAACCCAAAACGGCAGGGAACCTCCACTTTGCTGCACTCGCTGGACAGTGTGTCTAAGGCGTTCAGCCTGACTGTGTTGCCTCCAAACACGTCTCCGAAGATTGTCTGGTTGAAGGCATATGCGACACTCATCGGTGAGGAGAACGTGGTGCTAATCCTGAGTGCTCCATTCTGCATGTTGTTTGGCCAATCTGTACCGCGCTGCATAGTGTCGTGGTTGCAAAGATGGACCTCGCCATAGACGTCGGGAGTGAAGTTGCGCATCATACAGTCTACTGCGCACACTTTGAGCCTTAACACGAAGTCCTGTGGCTGCACAAAAAGCATTATTCAACGTGGGCACGTTGCTGTCGGAGTTCCTCCGATCCATGTACCGTAGGTAGAGGTCATCCACTGCAGTAGTAGCCCTTGGGCTGCCTGAGAGAGGCATGTCATCGACAGTTCCTGTCTCTCTCTGTATCCCCTCCATGTCCGAACAAAAATCGATTTGGTTCACTCCGAGACGCCTGGACACTACCTTGTTGAGAGCCTTTCCTGGCACAAAGTAACAATGCGGACGCGATCGCACCGCGGTATTGACCGTCTAGGCATGGTTGAACTACAGACAACACGAGCCGTGTACCTCCTTCCTGGTGGAATAACTGGAACTGATCTGCTGTCGGACCTCGTCTGTCTATTAGTGCTGCTCATGAATGGTTGTTACATTTTTAGGCGGTTTTAGTGACATCTCTGAACAGTCAAAGGGACTGTGTCTCTGATACGATATCTACAGTCAACGTCTATCTTCAGGAGTTCTGGGAACAGGGGTGATGCAAAACTTTTTTCGATGTGTGCAGTTTATCTGCGTGTTTGACTGTTAGTTCCTGTCTTAGTCACACTGGACTAACTCTGGAGATTATTTGCAGCACTAATTACATTTGCTTGATATAAAAGAGTACGAAAGGAAAAAAGACCATAACCTTACATCCTTTTCACAGAACCGATCCCAGCCTTTCTCTTCATCGACTCAGGGAAACTGCGAAAAATCTAAATCTGAGTTAAATGTTTCGTATATGAATCCTCCTCCTGTGTGAGACTGTAGTGTAAGGTTGCCAAATCAACCAGTTTATCCTGATTCCACCCGAGTTCACAAAATAGTGAAAAAAAAGACTGCGGCGGAGATGTCAGCAAGAGAGGGCAAAAAATACCTTCGTTCCCCTAAAACTAGGAAATGTCATTTGTAGGTGTGAAATTCTTTCCGAATTTCTTGTGGGACTTTGATTATAACTATGGGTACACGTACTCTGTGCCTTATTTCGGGGTTTTCTGTACCCATGTATCAAAGGTGTCTTCTTGTGGTTCTAAGTATTCCCACCTTATATATGGTTGTTTTGTAAAGTCTGATTTTCTTTCATTTATTTACACGTCAAGTTCCGTAGGACCAATTTGAGGAGCAAATCTCCAAGGTCATGGAATGTGTCAATACATTAAATTGCGACATAAAAGTAATAACAGATAAAAATAAAATGTTTACGAAATTCGAAAAAAGTCAAGCCATAAGTTTAAGTAAATGCGATCAACAATATAACAAGAATCAGCTTAATTTTTTTAAGGAAATCCTTAACAGAGTGGAAGGAGTGACCCACGAGGAAACTCTTCAGTTTCGATTTGAATGCGCGTGGTTACTACAAATATTTTTGAATTCTACTGGTAGCTTATTGATAATGGATGCAGCAGTATATTTCGCACCTTTCTGCACAAGAGTCAAGGAAGTCCGATCCAAAGGCAGGTTTGATTTCTGCCGAGTACTTACTGAGAGAAAGCTGCTTATTCGTGGGAATAAGCTGATATTGTTAACAAGAAATGACAGTACGGAATATATAATATATTGAGAGGCCAATGTCAAAATACCTAGATTCGTGAACGGGGATCGACAAGAGGTTCGTGAACTTATACCACTTATTGCCCGAACCGACTGTTTCTGAGCCACAAATATCCTTTTAGAATGGGAAGAGTTACCACAAAATATAATACCATACGACATAAGCGAATGAAATAAGCAAAGTAGAGCAATTTTCGTGTCGAACAATGACTCATTTCAGATGCCATTCGAATACTAAAGTCTTTGAAAAAGCTCCTGAACGAGGGCTTTCCGCAATAATTTACTATCTATCTGAACACCTAGAAATTTGAACTGTTCAGTTTCACTAATCATATGCCCATTCTGTGAAATTAAAACTTCAGGTTTTGTTGAATTGTGCGTTTGAAACTGTAAACACTGAGTCTTACTGTGATTTAACGTTAGTTTATTTTCTACAAGCCTTGAACTTATGTCATGTACTGCACTATTTGAAACAGAGCCAATGTTCCACACAACATCCTTTACTACCAAGCTAATGTCATCAGCAAACAGAAACAGTTTAGAGCAATCCGTAATGCTAAAGGACTTATCATTTATATAAATAAGGAAGAGGAGTGCCCCCAGCACTGATTCATAGGGCACCCCCCCCCCCCCCCACTTGACTACACCCCACTCAGACCCCACATCACAGCCATTATCAACACTGTGAATAATGACCTTTTTCTGTCTATTGCTAAAGTAAGAGGTGAACCAATTGTGAGCTACTCCCCTTATTCCCTAATAGTCCAACTTCTGGAGCAATTTTTTATAATTAACACAATCAAACGACTTAGTTAAATAAAAGATGCCTAGCGTTCGAAACCTTTTGTTTAACCATCCAGTACATCACAGAGAAAAGAGAATATAGCATTTTCGGTTGTTAAACGACTTCTAAAGCCGAACTGTACATTTGATCGTGTGATATAAAATGATCAGTTATCCTTTCATAAACAGCCTTTTCAATAATCATTCAGGAAGCTGACCATTACTAGAGGAAAAATTACAAATATGGCTAAATACAGGGGTCCATCATATCCAGGAGAGGCATTAGTCTCCAGTGATTTAATTATTAACTCAATCTCCCCCTTGTCTGTATCATTGAGGAGTATTTCAGACATCAATCTCGGAAAGCCATTTGCCAAGAGAGTTATATGATTCCCTGTAGAAATTAAATTTTCATGTAATCACCAGAAATGCTCAGAAAATGATTGTTAAATATTGTACATACATCTGATTTGCCAGTAACAGAAATATTTTTCCTACGAACTGACTTTGGAACGTCGGCCTTGTGCTGCTGACCAGACAATTCCTTACTACTGACCATATGGTTTTATTTTATCCTGTGAATTAGCTATTCTACTTGCATACCACATGCTCTTTGCCTTCCTAATAACATTTTTAAGCATCTTAACAGTACTGTTCGTATTGGGCTACTATAGCTTGATTGTGACTACTTCTAACATTTTGATGTAATTCCCGTTTTGTTCTACATGATGTCTTTAGCCCACTAGTTAGCCACCCGGGCTCCCTTTTACTGGTAGTACCCCGTTTAGAACGTTCTGATGGAAAGCAACTCTCAAAGACCATGTGAAATGTGTTAGGGAAAACATTATATTTGTCATCTTTGTTATCGGCACAGTAAACATCCTGCCATTCATGTTCCTTGATGAGGTTTACAAAACTCTCTATTGTTAAGTTTTTTATGTACTTTTTTTTCAAGTTATCTCAGTTCTGCACTACTGCGTGTTTCCAAATAACTGCTATGTTAGTGACAATTGGTGAACAGTGACCAGGAGAGGCACGGAAATGGAGGCACCTCAGTGCACCATTACCAGACTGCTACGCCAGACGAAAAAAAAGAAAAGATGACCACAGCATTTACGAAAAGACTATGTAACATCAGTATGATCTTAAAGTTGTTTTTGTAATGCCATTCAGCCTGAAGAAGAGGTTTACCTCGAAACATGTCGCTAAATAAATAAGTAATACAATAGTTGATAAGTTTGTGACTGGTATCGGTAATTTAAAAAACCTTTGCATATTTCTTGAGACAGTCACGGTCGAAAAATTGTCAAAATGCTTTCAAACTCTCTGTTGCTTTTGGGACTCGACGGGTAGGGTTTATGTATCGTCTTGGATGTTAGACAATAATTTGCTGTCCAAAATTACACAAAATAGGGAACATTACCTGACCATTGAATTTCTACATTATTCAGTACCAGTCTATCTCTCACGTTCAGGCCTTTCCTCGTAAATATCGCCGCCTTGGTCTTCTGGGCCTTAAAGATTGATCGTATTTGTGGGTGCCGATGCGTCTGTGAGTCACGGTAAGTGTTGCATTCTTCTGCTACTATTGAGTAAGGCCGTATCATCAACGAACTGTGCGATTACCTGTTTGGTGTGGTAGGTAAGTCGTTTACGTACGGTATGGACAGTGTTTATTACTTGCTGGAGATAGTTCGTGACTGAAGCTTTGGTTCTCAGCTTTTGCGAAGAGTCGTCTGTTTGTAAGAAAGCTACCGTCTATTCTGACGAGGTAGTCCTCGTCTAGTGCCTTAACCACTAGAGAACCCCCCATTCTCCTCACCGTAATTTTACTTTATCAGTGTTAAGTGCCTGTTGCAGCCACGGACAGGATAGTGAGTGGCAGGCAGCACCAGGCGGCACATCTGCCGGCCGCGCCCCGCTGAACTTTGCAGAAAGGCCAGCAGGCCAGCCCCGCCGTGCAGCCTGCCTTTGTCCGGAACACAGCAGGTGTCGTCTCCAGCTATCGCCTTACGGCGGCCACTTCCAACCGCTGCTGTCCGCCACACGCCTCGCTTCGCGTGCAAATCACGGTCACATTTCATCTCCTTCCCGGAGGCAGTGAGATATGGCAGTGCGTTCCCAACTCTGGCGAGTACAGTCCTTTCTCACCATCAGTCATCATCTTTTGAGTTATTGGTCTTACGTGTTGGGGTGTTTCGATATTTGAAGAGTGATGCAAATACAAGTGAACGTATTGGTCGATACTGACCTGTGCTTGTAGTTAACATGTAGAATACTTTTTCTCACTTCCCTTCCTTCGCTGTACCTAACAACTTCGCCCAGTTGACTGCTGAAACTGGTCCACGAGACACACAAAGCATTGCGGAGCAGTCGTGATACATGAGAAATCACCGACACTGACAAATCTCGAATGCTTTACGGCTCTCGGTCCAGGATGCGCCCATGTCTCAGTTCTACACTAAAGAGCCAAAGAAACTGGTACACTTGTCTAATATAGGGTAGGGCCTACGCCAGAACGCAGAAGCGCCGCAACGCGATGTGGTATGGACTCGACTAATGTCTGAAGTAGTGCTGGAGGGAATAGACACCATGAATCCAGCAGGGCTGTCTATCAATCCTTAAGAGTACGACTGGATGAAGATCTCTTCTGAACAACACCTTGCAAGGCATCCAAGATATGATAAATAACGTTAATGTATGGGGAGTTTGGTGGCCAGCGGAAGTGTGTAAACTCAGAAGAGTGTTTCTGGAACAACTCTGTAGCAATTCTGGAATTATGAGATGTCGCATTGTCCTGCTGGAATTGCCCAAGTCCGTTGGACTGCACAATGGACATGAACGGATGCAGGTGCAGAATGAGACGAGGTACTGGCAGAATTGAAGCTGTGAGGGCGGGTCGTGAGTGGTGCTTGGGTAGTTCAGTTGGCAGAGCACTTGCCCGCGAAAGGCAAAGGTCCCGAGCTCGAGTTTCGGTCCGGCAAATAGTTTTAATATGTCAGGAAGTTTTATATCAGCGCACACTCCGCTGCAGAGACAAAGCTTCATTCTGGAACCATCCCCTAGGCTGTGGCTAAGTCATGTCTCCGCAATATCCTTTCTTCCCAGAGTGCTAGTTCTGCAAGGCTCGCAGAGGAGCTTCTGTGAAGTTTGGAAGATAGAAGAAATGAAGCTGTGAGGACGAATCGTGAGTCGAGGGTAACTCAGTTGGTAGAGCAATTGCCTGCGAAAGGCAAATGTCCCGAGTTCGAGTCTCGGTCCGGTACACAGTTTTAATCTGACAGAAAGTTTCGTATGCAGGTCATCAGACAGGGCACCTGTCACAGTCGTATATAGATGTATCAGGAGTCCCACATCACTCCAACTGCACATGCCCCACACCATTACAAAGCCTCCACCAACTTGAACAGTCCCTTGTTCACATGCAGGATCCATGGAATCATGAGGTTGTTTCCATACCCATACACATCCGCTCGGTAGAATCTGAAACGAGACTCGTCCGACCAGGAAACATGTTTCCAGTCATCAACAGTCCACTGTCGGTGTTGATGGACCAAGGCGAGGCGTAAAGCTTTGTGTCGTGCAGTCATCAAGAGTAAGATGATGTTCCGTTGATTGGTTCGCACACTTGTTGATGGCCCAGAATTGAAATCTGCAGCAAATTGCGGAAGGTTTGCACTTCTGTCACGATGAACGATTCTCTTCAGTCGTCGTTGGTGCAGTACTTGCCGGATCTTTTACCGACCGCAGCGATTTGGTGATTTTATGTTTCACCAGATACCTGGTATTAAGGGTACATTCGTGAAATGGTCGTATGGGAAAATCCTCATTTCATCGCTATCTGCGAGATGCTGTGTCCTATCGTGAGCCGACTATAACATCACGTTCAAACTCACTTAAATCTTGATAACCTGCCACTGTAGCAGCAGTAACCGATCTAACAACTGCCCAGACACTTGTTTTATATAGGCGTTGCCGACCGTAGGGCCGTGATCTGCCAGTTTACAAATCTCAGCATTTGAATATGCATTCGTATACCAATTTCTTTGGCGCTTCAGTGTAGATCGTTTAATGGAGCTGAATTCAAATAGCCCAGATAAACGCACTAGCAAGTTCTTGACAGTAGAGAGTGACACATTTCGTGGGTAGTGGACTGGTGAAGTGTCTTCCTTAATGTGCAACTCGACTGCGAGAACGAAATCAAAACACGCGGAACCAGACGGTCATGTTGCTGCTGTATTCGTCGGAGAAAGACGAAGGCAGATGCATCGGGGTCCCCATTTCATCCCAGTTAACGTTCTCCCGCACCTGTCTGAACTGTGGTCTGCTGGCAAATGCATTGACTAACGTTGAATTCGACGAATTCGTACCCTGAAATCGGCGTTTCCAGTCACTGGAGAGCTTATGAGTCTGTGCCGTCATGGGACGGCACCGTTTTGATGGTGCCGGCAAGGGGTCTAAATTTCGCGGCGGCAGTGTCGAGCGGCAGCGCTTGGCCGCACATATAGGGCGCTGCAGTCCCCGCACTCCTCGAAGCCGAAAGACGCGCACCGCGACCGCGGAGTCTTAAACCCGAATTGATCAGAACAGCAGTTACCAGGCAGGCACACAGCTGGGCGAGGTGCACCTGGTTTACCTGGCGGTCACCTTGGTGGTGTTGGTGAATGTGGCTAGTGCTGCCATCAGTTAGAGGCTACTGCAGCCACTAGCAACGCTCCTTTCGAGCGTCGGCTGCAGATATTGGTAAGAGAATCTTTATCTTACACTGATGAGCCAAAGAAACTGGTACGTCTGCCTAATATCGTGTACGGCTCCGCGAGCACGCAGAAGCGTCACAATACGACGTGGCTTGGCCTCGATTAATGTCTGAAGTAGTGCTGGAGGGAACTGACACCGAGAATTCTGCAGAGCTGTTAATAAATCCGTAAGAGTACGAGGGATGGAGAACTCTTCTGAAACAGCACGTTGTAAGGCATCCCAAATATGCTCAATAATGTTGATGTCTGGTGAGTTCGGTCCCCAGTGGAATATTCCTGAAGCCACTCTGTAGGAATTCTGGGCGTATGGGGCGTCGCATTGTCCTGCTGGAAATGCTCAAATCCATCGGAATGCACAATGGACATGAATTGAACCAGGTGATCAGACAGGAAGCTTGCGTACATGTCATCTGTCAGGGTCGTATCTAAACATGTTGGGAGTCCCATATCACTCCAACTACACATGCCCCACACCATTACAGAACCTCCTCCAGCTTGAACGGTCCCCTGCTGACGTGCAGGGTCCATTGATTCATAAGTTGTCTCCGTACCTTCAGACGTGCATCCACTCCATACAATTTGAAACGAGACTCGTCCGACCAGGCAACATGTTTCCAGTCATCAGCAGACCAATGTCGGTGTTGACGGGCCCAGGTAAGGGGCAAAGTTTTGTTTCGTGCAGTCATCAAGGATACACGAGCGGGCCTTCGGCTCCGAAAGCCCATGGCAATGATGTTTCGTTGAATGGTTGACACGCTGGCATTTGCTGATGGCCCAGCATTGATATATGCAGCAATTTGCGGAAGGGCTGCACTTCTCTCACGATGAACAATTCTCTTCAGTCGTCATTGGTCCAGTTCTTGCAGGGTCTTCTTCCGGCCTCAGCGATTCGGAGATTTGATATTTTGCCGGAATCCTGATATACGTACGATAAAATCCCCACTTCATTCTATCTCGTAGATGCTGTGTCCCATCGCTCGTGCGCCGACTACAACACTACTTTCAAACTCAATGAAATCTTGATAATCTGCCATTGTAATAGCACTAACCGATCTAACAACTGCACCAGACACTTGTTGTCTTGCCGGCCGGAGAGGCCGAGCGGTTCTAGGCGCTACAGTCTGCAGCCTCGCGACCGCTACGGTCGCAGGTTCGAATCCTGCCTCGGGCATGGATGTGTGTGATGTCCTAAGGTTAGTTAGGTTTAAGTAGTTCTAAGTTCAAGGGGACTGATGACCTCAGCAGTTAAGTCCGATAGTGCTCAGTGCCATTTGAACCATTTGAACTTGTTGTCTTATATAGGGTTACGTGACCTGAGCGCTGTTTACATGTCCCTGTAGTTAAATACGCATGCCTACACCAGTACCTGTGGCCCTTCAGTGTATAAAGGATCATCTCCTTTCAGAATAGAATTTCTATTGAATATTATTACTAATACGAGTTTCGATTCGGTGTTAATCACTCTCCACCCAAATTATTTTGTAAAGTAATGAATTTACAATTGGGAACGGGCCTTTGAGTAATCGTGCTTACCTCAAGACACACATCTAGTTGTCCAATCAATCGACTAATTTATACAGGTAATGGACACGGGAACATCGCGATTCGACGGTCGATCGACGGAAACCTGTCGGCTCTTCAAGTAAATCACATTTTTGTTGCGCTAGGATATGGTCGTCTCCTCAAACGTCGTCATCGAGGTGAACGGCGGCTCGAAACGTGCAACGCGCCACGGACGCAGGCTGATTACAGTATTTTTATGCTATGTGAGACATTCTCCTGCGCTTGCATGGGACCTGTGACAGTAATCCGAGATACGCTGACAGCTGCGAACTATTTGCATCCCTTCATGCTAGATGTCTTCCCCGACGGCGATGTCATCTTTCAGGAGCATAATTCTGCGTGTCTCCATGCTGAAACCGTGCTACAGTGTTTTGAGGATCATTGTAGTGAACACACGTTGATGTCTCGGCGACCAAATTCGCCTGATGTAAAATCCTATAGAACCCATCTGGGTCGCTATGAGTCGTCATCATCGCGTACGAAAATTAGCGGCCCGTTCTTTAGGCACTGGACTCGCATTCGGGAGGACGACCGTTCAATCCCGTCTCCGGCCATCCTGATTTAGGTTTTCCGTGATTTCCCTAAATCGTTTCAGGCAAATGCCGGGATGGTTCCTTTGAAAGGGCACGGCCGATTTCCTTTCCAATCCTTCCCTAACCCGAGCTTGTGCTCCGTCTCTAATGACCTCGTTGTCGACGGGACGTTAAACACTAACCACCACCACCACCTTTATTTAGGCGTAATGCATGACCTGTGCGTAAACGTCTAATGCCACGTACCTCCACAAACCTACCAACAAACTGTCGGATCCCTGATACACAGAATGAGTGATGTATTTAATTTCAAAGACTGATAGACAAGCTATTCAGCAGGTGGTCATAATGGTTTGGCTCATCTGTTTATGGGCAATGTATAATGCAGTCAGTTGGCAGTATCCTCAAAATCGTCATGAGGGCATCACCTAGTGATGTACTTTAAGCCCCTGTAAGTGGTAGCAACACTGCTCTCTATGCCGTAATACTTTCGCAAGTGTTGTCACCCTCGCCAATCAGCACAAACACTAACTTCGAATGCCATGTCACCAACGGGAAAGTACTGCTGATAATTAGTTGTAAAGGGAGTCTAGATCTGATCTGGGCTATATTCACTATTTATTGCATTATGACCCAATCTCTGCTCCTGGTGTTTTAACATGAAATAGGAACCGTTGCTTTTCGTCTAACACGACCCTAATCGTATTATTTCACGGCATACGAAGTCGCGCTTTAAAATAAACGTGGACCATATTATAAGTAGCAATTTTTAAATTACTTTCTACAGACCATTTGTGTAACATTCCCTATGTAATCTTTTTACAGTCTTGTATTGTATTGTATGGAACTGGGGAACTAGAAGCGACGGAGAGGCCTCGTCCTCGCTATAGCCCTTAGTGGTACACCAGCCCACAACAGGCTACAGCAGTCCACTCACCCAACCGCCGCCCCACACCGAACCCAAGGTTCTTGTGCGGTTCGGCCCCGAGTGCAATTAGATGACAATGAAATTTTTTCTGTACAACTCAATGAAGCCACAGGGGAAGCTTGCAAAATTATCCACGAGCTCGAGGTTGCACTGTGATTTGCCAGCAATGAGACAATACCGTAGCGTTATCCTCACTGCCGTTGTCGCACTCGTAGCAGGCGAGTGGACGTAGAAGCTGCACTGCCACAGTGCGAAAGCACTCCCAAGACGTGTGGAGCAATGTCTACATCCAAGATTGCTAGAAGCATTTAGTGCAACACCAGTAGAAGCATTGTCAGCAATTGTGGGACTGTATCTTTCCTATATAATCCTCTGGTACAGAGCTGCATGCTGTTGTTCTCAAAAAGGGTAACACCGAGAAAGTGAGGCACATCACGGATCAAACCACGAACGAAACTCAATTACTGTCCTGGAGAACTAGTGCGTGGAAAGGACTAGGCAGTCGCATTTATCAACTTTTCTCAGACATTCACGAATGAAAGAAGCTGCAGTGTATAAATCAAAGTACGGATATGATACATTTAAGAAAATCGGCAACGACAATCAGATATATGCGAATATGGGGAGGTCAGTACAACAGACCAAGTTGTGTTACTGTGTTCTCTAAATAATTACAACAATAAACAAAAACGCTAAGCATTGTTTCAATAAGTTCATGCAAAAGGAAAGGGTGCTCCATGAGTTCATGAAACTGATTCCCATGAGTCTCGTCGGCTTTCATACGCAGTCGTCCACTCTGAGATCTGTCACACTCGTTCAGGTTAGCGCCACCATTACCTTCATTGCGAGCACGAACAATCCAGCGTCACA
The DNA here is from genome assembly GCF_023897955.1 of Schistocerca gregaria. Taxonomy (NCBI): domain Eukaryota; kingdom Metazoa; phylum Arthropoda; class Insecta; order Orthoptera; family Acrididae; genus Schistocerca; species Schistocerca gregaria. The sequence continues at coordinate 313,816,971 of NC_064927.1, forward strand.
CATTACTGATGCCGATACAATTGTCATCCTTACACGCTTTCCATTCTTCAACGGATTTCATTTGAGGGTACGTTTTATGCGGTTAGAAACTCTATTACAGAACGCTGTTTCTCGAGCACCGACATTGTTACGTTACACACCGCCATCTTATCCATTCGGATTTGGAGCCCTCTAGCGGGAGAGTGTTGTAACTTGTGTCACACAAGCGGGAAAGTCGACCGAGTAGTATGCATGACGTGGAGTACCTACCTGAGAAGAGAATAAAAAATTAGGAAGCATTTCTTTTCAGCACGTCCTCGTGTGTAACAGAGGAAGAATGATGCATGTTCAGGGAGAGAAACTTACATGAAATAAACGAGGATAAAATATTGTGTGATGTGGTGAACACCGCAAGTGTGAAACCGTCGCAGTACGAGTGAGAATTGCATCTGTCAACGAGCCACTGAAATTTATACAATGAAGGATTTCACGACCGGATGCTTCAGCTGCTAAGAATTCATCCGGGTTGTATGGCCGTGGTCCATATAACTCTTCAATCCCTGACGTTTCGCCCAAAGCTACGTTGGACATCTTCGGAGGTGTTCCTGGTTGTGATGAGTCTGCTCAGTCGGAAAGACTCGGCGCAACCAGGAGCACCTCCCAAGATGTCCAACGTAGCTTTGGACAAAACATCAGGGATTGATGAGTTATATGGACCACGGCCATACAACCCGGAAGAATTCTCGGCACTGAAATGCAGTTAACGGTAAAGAGGTAGGAGCAAGGAGTGGTAACTGCCAGTGAAAAGCCACTCACCCCAAAAGACCGATATTATTTTGTTTAACTCGAGGTCAGTGCTGCAGCTTACAGAAAACAATAAAATTTACACAAGTTTATTGCCACCCGGCTTAACGTAAATACATAAGAATGAAAATCACATGATCCAGTCACTAAAAGCACTTAAAACGGGCATTAATGCACCCAGTATACAATGAGCAGCGTCTTTACCCAGTAACTAATTAGATGAAGCAATTTTATCATTTTTCCAGGGCTTTAAGATAGGCACAAATGACAACTAAAACATTTCTAAAAACTCTCATAAAATGTAGAAACAGTTAAAACATACTAAATTTTTTTAAAAAATAAAAAATTGACAGTTCTAATCTAAAACATAGCGTATGCTTACTAGAGCGTTGCCGTAAATACAACAAATATTTTCAGAATGCTGAATAAAAATTTATAAATTCACAAGAACTGATAAATTAAAAATGTAAATGTCGTGTGACTAGGGCGTCCCGTCGGGTAGACCGTTCGCTGGGTGCAAGTATTTCGATTTGACGCCACTTCGGCGACTTGCGCGTCGATGGGGACGAAATGATGATGTTTAGGACAACACAACACCCAGTCCGTCAGCGGAGAAGATCTCCGACCGGGATGGGAATCGAACCCGGGTCCTTAGGATTGGCATTCTGTCACGCTGACAGCTGAACTACTGGGGGCGGACACAAAAACTGATAATATTAGATGAAAGAACTGTTTACATTGTAGACATCCAACTGGAAGAATTGTAGCCACAAAAGGCAGTAACTGTAGATTAATTACCACAGAACAGGCTCCCTCAATAATTAATGTCGACACCAAAATCACAATCACAATATTGCATATCTTAGTGTGCTTTTAAATTTTTACATATACACCGACACTTCTTAAACTCAATGGCAGTAGACAATGTCAGAAGACGGGCTATAATAAGTTGTGCAAATATTGTCTATAAAGTTACTCGTAATTTAACACATACGTGTTTTAACATTCTTGCCGGGCACTATAACCATTGTAATGGAAGAACACGACCAGAGGCCGCGCGGGGTAGCCGCGTGGTCTGGGGCGTCTTGTCACGGTCCGCGCGGCTCCCACGAAGGTTGGAGTCCTCCCTCTCACATGCGCGTGTGTGTCGTCCTTAGCGTAAGTTACATTAAGTAGTGTGTAAGCTTAGGTATCGATGACCTCTGCAGTTTTGTCCCATAAGACCTTATTACATATTTTTCCACGACCAGAGCCAGACAGCATGTAACACCACTGAAAACACGAATGTTAGCTGAGACCAGTCTTGCTACGATCATCCACAGAAACATACAAGTCACTCCGTGGTCATAGACAGTCTCAAAGCGTGTCGTTTCAAACGTTTCTCACCAGATGAAATTTTCCTCGATGCTGCTCTCGTGGCGCAGCGAACGAAGCAGACAGCTGATAGCGTTCTAAGCACAGCTGCCGTCGGTTTGCCACTTACACGAGCCTTCCGATTGCAACACCTTCACGGTGAGGTCTCCTCAGATGCAGCGTCCCGAATGCGGCTCCTCTAACGAGGCGTGAGGTGGTAACATCGAACTCGTGTCCGTCAAGTTGACAGAAGGCAGGCAAGGAGATCAGGCTTCACACACAACACAAAGGAAAGCACATGAGTTAACCTTAGGATGAACGAGTGTCTGAACTAGCGTAAATGCGTAAGAGGATCCTGTAAGTCCCATACTTTAAAACAAGTACTAAATGTTGGTCTTAAAGAATTATTCAATTATAATTAATCAGAAACTATACACTATCATACTACTTTAGTATACACTAAGATGACAAAAGTCATGGGTACCTCCTAATGTCGTGTAAAACCTCCTTTTTCCCAGCGTAGTGTAGCAACATGTCGTTGCATGGATGCAACAAGTCGTTGCAAGTCGTCAGCAGAAATACAGAGCCATGCAGCCTCTATAGCCGGTTAGGATGTTGTGCACGAACGTACTCCTCGATTATGTCCCATTAATGTTCGATGGAATTCATGCTGGGAGTTCTGGCTGGAAAATCTGTTGAGAAGCCCTGACAAACAAGCCGACGGAGGAGGTCCCACAGATCCTCGACTGTGTTTGGATCCGGTCGGTCTGGCGGCCAAGGTAATACAATAAACTCATCCTGGTGTTGTTCGAACCACGAACGTACACTGCAAGCTGTGTGACACGTTGAGTTGTCGTGCTGATAGATGTCATCGTGCCGAGGACGATCAAACTGCATGGAGGAGCAGACATGGTCCCCAAGGGTATATGTACACTTATCTTGATCCATTGTGTCTTCCAGAATAACCCAGGGAATGCCATGAAAATGTACCTAGACCTTAATGCTTTCTCCTCAGGCCTAGACGCTTCAGACGATGGTTGCTGCGTGTTTCCTTTCTGATGTTTTACATCGTAGAGGCATAAAACGTGACTCATACGGAAAGGTGGCTAGTCGCCACTCGTTGGACACCCAGTTGCACTGCTTGCTTGCAAATTACAGCCTTCGTCGCAGACGAATAGCAGCCACCGTGCGAGCACGAACTAAATGTCTGCGACGGAGGCCTGTGTCAGCAATGTTCGCTGAGCGGTGGTTGAAGAGACCCTGTTGGCAGCCCCTTGGTTCATCTAGGCTCAACACTTCCGCGTTTATGGCACGTACATATCTCTGAAGCTATCATTCACCCCCGTCATCTATGGCCCGTAGTACACCTCAGCTACCTCGGTGCCGGTTATGGATAGCGCTATTTTGGCATGCACGCTACATATTAACCACGGTGGCACACTAACAGGGTACAAAATTAGCCGTTGAAGAGCTTCCACCCTCGGCCCAGATACCAATGATCATGCGCGTTCGGATGTCAGATAGACTGTTCCGCTTCTACATTACAAAAAAGGCTGCACTCTTTTCCTCGTCTCCGCAGCACGTTTATATACCCTTCATTGCTAGTCCTGCCACGTGCATATTGGCGTAGAGCATAAGTAGTTGTCACATTAATGTGAGTGAACCCTGTATGAAATTATCTTACCCTACAACTAATTCCTGTTAAACTTCTGATCTGTAATGCGTCCTGGCATCAATAGGCTCGGATGCCTACGTTCGCAAAAGTCATAGCTGAATGGCTCCAGTCAGTCGCATCGTCCATCACATTACATACCATTTTGTTTTTAGGTCACTATCGCTTCATCAACCATGACAAATAAAATTTATATCAGGATCGTGATTCATTCACTTTTAGGTTTCGCTGCCTTAGTGCCACGTTTCTAAATTAATATAAACAATAAGTTTTTGACATTCTTGTAAAAAGTACATAATACGTCATTTTAGACAGATGTAACGATAAGAGGACATAGCTGTAGGAACAAGTAGGAAATTCAGATAAACATTAGATACTTGATATATTTAATAGATGTGTACTTAAGAACAAATAAACGACTATCTCTAAAAGCTTCAACAATATCAGTTAAGGTTTCTTAGTTCACCCACACAAGAAGTTAAGAGAAAGTACAATTGCGAGTGTTAATTCACGAATCAACTAAATTAGTTCCGTTGTTGAAAAAAATGGTTCTCACCAATCACACCTATTCGCAGACATTACAAAAAAAGATTTTTGTTCTGTGGCTTACTCCGGCACAGTCAGCCTGTGCTCACAAATTACACTACTGACACCTTAACCAGTTTTCTCCTGGTGCTGAATTCGAGTAAAGTTCCAAGCAGTACAAACAGTGACAGTCTTTGGAAGTATCGCTGTTGTCGACGACGATAATTTGAAAAGTTCTCGGAACGGAATAGAAAAAAACTACTTACATCACTGAAACTTCTTTTAGTTTTCGATGCATAGCACGCTGCATCTGCACCGTATCCCAAGACTGTCTTGACGATTTCCTTACCTTAGTGCCTGCCGTCTGAAAATTCACGTACTTATATCTGGCCTATGTAAATTCATTGCATTTGTGTTTCGTTGCACATTTATTAACTCTTGTTTAATGTTTTGTTTGTTTTATTACAGAGTGACCTACTGGCATTGTTGTTAAGTTTAAACAGATACATGAAATAAATAACTTAATTAATGTAAAAGATCACTCAAAATAGAACTAGACTGCAACCTGACTCATGGTACGTCACTATAGCCTTCTTTGATACATTGGAGAAACGTTCAATTCTAGCAGAACCTCCTACGTCTCAACACATAGGTAAAATTATGCTTTACAAGATAAGTTACACTTTTATCGAACAAGTAATTGTCTATAATACTAACGAATGAATATATGTGAATAAAAGTAAAAAGTTGGAGGCTTACCAATAAGTTTTTCGTTCACAGTAAGCAGGCGGAAGATGGCATCTCGTTGCCTTACACGTAGGAACAGGGTTGCCACAGCTTAGTGTAGGTGGCGCCACTCAGCTACTTTCGTCAATAGCCTTTCTATGTTATTTTACCCGGGTATGTCGTTATAGTCCGATTTCGCCTAATTTAGAACAGTCTAATAGCTACTACATTTGTCTCTGAATGTGATCTAACCAAGTGTTAAATACCGTTAATCAAAGCAGCATTGCAACGGTAAATCATTTTTGTATCCTAATCATTAAGGACATGATTTTTTTGTCGTTTGTCTGCGCATCACATCGTAATATCAGCGCTGTAAACGTTAAAGTCAAGAGCAGCCCTCTACGGATACTCTGTTGTCCATATCTCGTGCTACACTTGCTCAGTGTGATACTACCTTTTAGGTGACTTTAACCGGTTATAGCCGAGCGGTTTTAGGCGCTTCAGTCCGGAACTGCGCGACTGCTACGGTCGCAGGTTCGGCTCCTCCCTTGGGCACGGATGTGTGTGATGTCCTTGGGTTAGTTAGGTTTAAGTAGTTGTACGTTCTAGGGGACTGATGACCTCCGATGTTAAGTCCCATAGTGCTCAGAGCCATTTGAACCATGTTTTGAGCCACCACCAGCTTGTACAGTCCGTTGTTGACAATTTGGTTCCATTGCCTCATGGAGTCCGCGCCGCACTCGAGCGCTGCCATCAGCTCCTACCAGCTGAAATCGGGACTCATCTGAAAAGGTCACGATTTTACTGTCGTCTACGATCCAACCGAAACAGTCACGAGCCCAGGAGAGGCGCTGTAGGCGATATTGAGCTGTTAGCAAAGGCACTTGCGTCCGTCGTCTGCTGCCTTAGCTCTTTAACGTCCAATTTTATTCCACTGCCCTAACGAATACTTCCGTCGTATATCTCCCATTGATTTCTGCGGTTATTTCACGCATTGTTGCTTCTCTGTTAGAACTGACAACTCTATGCAAACGGCGCCGCTCTCGGTCGTTAAGTGAAGGTTGTCGGTCTCTGCGTTGTCCGTAGTGAAAGCACTGCGTGAAATGCTGTATTCTCGGCACAGTTCTCACACTGTGGATCTTGGAATACCGGATTCCTTAACGATTTCCGAAATGGAATTCCCCATGCGTCTAGCTCCAGCATCGATACCGCGTCGAAGTTACTTAATTCCCGTCTTGCGGCCATAGTCACGTCGGAAACGTGTTCACGTCAATCGTCTGAGTACAAATGACAGCTCCGTCAATGAACTGCCATTTTATATCTTGTGCACAAGATTCTGTCGCCATCTGTATACTCCTATATCTCTATCCCACTACTTTTGTTACCTCAGTGTAACATGAAACAAAATATTACCATTTATGTTGCTATTTTCCACTGTTAAATAACTAAATATCAATTTTCCTGATCCATACCAGAATACGTGCTCAGTAAGAGTAACACTCTTTACCAATAAATTCACAAAGTTCTTTATATTGTTCCATTTGCACATTGAGATACCGTTTTTCTGTCTTAGTGATGTGGTGATGTGAAACATCTTCCTTTTAGTGATCCATTGGCAATTAATTTCGCAACGTGCCGTGGATGGTAGAACTTGTCTACGGCTGTAGCTTGTTGATCCTCCCCTCCTTATGGGAAACATATTGTTTTTATCTGATTTGCCTTCCACGTAGTTGGACGTTAATGTGAAAATAAGGCCAAAATATTATTGTTACTGCATCGTAGGTTCGTCCATACGACAAAATACACCACTGGTCATTAAAATTGCTACACCACGAAGATGACGTGCTAAAGACGCGAAATTTAACCGACAGGAATAAGATGCTACGATATGCAAATGATTAGCTTTTCAGAGCATTCACAAAAGGTTGGCACTGGTGGTGACACCTACAACGTGCTGATACGTGGAAAGTTTCCAACCGATTACTCATACACAAACAGCAGTTGACCGACGTTGCCTGGTGAAACGTTGTTGTGATGCCTCGTGTAAGGAGGAGAAATGCGTACCACCACGTTTCCGACTTTGATAAAGGTCGGATTATAGCCTATCGCGATTGCGGTTTATCGCATCGCGACACTGCTGCTCGCGTTGGTCGAGATCCAATGACTGTTAGTAGAATATGGAATCGGTGGGTTCAGGAGGGTAATACGGAACGCCGTGCTCCATCCCAACGACCTCGTATCACCAACAGTCGAGATGACAGGCATCTTATCCGCATGGCTGTAACGGATCGTGCAGCCACGTCTAGACCTCTGAGTCAACAGATGGGGACGTTTGCAAGACAACAACCATCTACACGAACAGTTCGACGACGTTTGCAGCAGCATGGACTATCAGCTCGGAGACCATTGCTGCGGTTACCCTTGACACTGCATCACAGCAGGAGCGCTTGCAATGGTGTACTCAACGGCGAAACTGGGCGCACGAATGGCAAATCGTCATTTTTTCGGATGAGTCCTGGTTCTGTTTACAGCATCACGATGGTCGCATCCGTGTTTGGCGACATCGCGGTGAACGCACATTGGAAGCGTGTATTCGTCATCGTCATACTGGCGTATCACCCGGCGTGATGGTATAGGGTGCTATTGATTACAGGTCTCGGTCACCTCTTGTTCGCATTGACGACACTTTGAACAGTGGACGTTACGTTTCAGATGTGTTACGACCCGTGGCTCTACCCTTCATTCGAACTCTGTGAATCCCTACATTTCAGCAGGATAATGCACGACCGCATGTTGCAGGTCCTGTATTGGCCTTTCTGGATATAGAAAATGTTCGGCTTCTGCCCTGGCCAGCACATTCTCCAGATCTCTCACCAGTTGAATACGTCTGGTCAATGGTGGCCGAGCAACTTCCCCATCACAATACGCCAGTTACTACTCTTCATGAACTGTGGTATCGTGTTGAAGCTGCGTGGGCAGCTGTACACGCGATCCATGCTCTGTTTGACTCAATGGCCAGGGGTATCAAGGCCGTTATTACGGCCAGAGGTGGTTGTTCTGGGTACTGATTTCTCAGTATCTATGCACCCAAATTGGGTGAAAAAGTAAACACATGCCAGTTCTAGTATAATATATTTGTCGAATGAATACCCGTTTATCATATGCATTTCTTCTTGGTGTAGCAGTTTTAATGGCCAGTAATATATCATCTTATTGACGATCTCTTCTGCTCGAGACCATCAATCCCCGGTGTACAATCACCAGAGAATGACGTTTTTACGTTTTGCATCTATAGTGGTACCGTTTTGCAGACCCTTTGGCACATCACACATTTGCTCTTTCCGGACACAGAACGTACAGCTGTAAAATTGTCTTTTAGATGAAAGTGATGATTATAAACGTTCTCAGGTCGTGGAAGCCTCATGTCAAGCAGATTTTCTTTTTTGTATAGTTTCTCCACCTCTTACTAGACAAAGGGGAATTTTCATGGTACTGTGTACTCCTACTCTACTCAGTGGTGGCAGTGATTTACTCTCTTGACTTCCATCATGACCGAGAAGCAAATCAGCAATTCTGCAGTCTGTATCATCTAACCCTTCAGTGTTTGTTTCTCATGGGCCGCTAGAAGGCGTAAATTCGTAATCTCTGATCAGTGTCTGAATCTCTACTGTCTTCTTGATCAAACAGAATTTCATCTTCAAGCTATTCAGTAATAACTGATTGAAGGTCAGGTCACCTGTGCTGACTTCAGTGTTATTCTGTCTTTGCAGGTAGTGCGGTGTATAACTTGGTTCTAAGTAAGGAACAACAGTATGTTAAATACTTATTCTGTTTGTGATACAACAATTGTGTTCATCAGAGTGTTTTTTGATATCGAGAAATAAACTTATCTTTGACTGAGTACTGGGATGTAAGTTTTACAGTGATTCTGACCTCTCAATAAAGACTATAACTGTGCGAAACTGATAACTGATAGCACATTTAACAAATCATTCGCCGGCCGCTGCGGCCAAGCTGTTCTAGGCGCTTCAGTCCGGAACCACGGCTGCTACGATCGCAGGTTCGAATCCTGCCTCGGGCATGGATGTGTGTGATCTCCTTAGGTTCGTTTGGTTTAAGTAATTCTAAGTGTAGGGGACTGATGACCTCAGATGTAAAGCCCCATAGTGCTTAGAGCCATTTGAAGCAATTTTTGAACACGTTATTCCGGTAGTATATAAGTGATATGTCAGACAGGCACCTGTTCACTACGGGTGTAAGTAGGCTGTTTATTTTTCTTATTGGTAACGCCATGTAGCGCTGTATATGAAAATCACTGACTGTGCTGTGTGCAGTCAGTGGCTGGTTGGCATTGTTGTAATACTCGCCATTGTAGTGTTGGGCAGCTGGATGCTAATAACGTGTAGCGTTGCGCATATATATTGAAGTTTTGACTTTTGCTAAAGTACAATTTTTGCAGTAATCTACTTGGTAGTGGCCACATATCTAAAGCTGCAACAAAGGATTTTGTCACTGAACAGTTTGTCTTTTAGAAAATGTTACAAAGACTTATCACTAACAATGTAAATTTCTTCAGTAAAACATCTGGTCTGAGAGAATATATGAAACTATTCCCTGATGTTTTGTCTCCAACTACAGTAGACAAAATGTCATGAAATAGTTTCATGTATGACCATTGTCTCTGACCCTGGAAGTTTGAACACCAGCTATGAAAGTTTACACTGCCTAAATTTAAGATTATTTTAATAGTTATACAATAATTCATATGTAGTCTAAATCCCATTAAAATAGAATTTATATTACAATAAATTCGACAATATTAAAGAGTATCTACATGTACTTCATGAAACTACACAACAATCTTCAATTTTTCAAGCCTGCACACTATTAAGCATATTATACAAAATAATAACGCTTTCTGTTGAAAATTTCTGCAGTTTCAAGTAACATTCATTTTTACATAACTGCATAGTAGACAGTTAAACAACTGAGTTACGAGATCTGATTTAACTAACTTAAACTAGGGTGGATTACACACCTTTCTCCATCACATGTATCCAGAGTAGCTTCCAGGCTGAAATACAATAGCAAAACTCAGTTCAGTCATTGTATCATCAGGCCAGGTAGCCCGTTTCAGATAACAATTTACTGAAATGGGTTAGTTCCTTCTCGTTTGGCAAATCCCAATAACGACGCGTGCCAACAAAGGAACAGACAATGACTCGCACCGCAGGCAGCCGCATGCGCCGGTTGGCTCAGAAAAAAATAACATAGACGCTAACCTTGAGAAAAATTTTAGCATTCCTAACCAACGTATACAACATGATAATTACTTTGAAGTTGAAACTCTGCGTACTGGGAAGAGTAATGGTTTACACCACATTTCACATGTAAAACCGTTTATTGAAAAATATTATGCTTTTTAACTTTGTCTTTGTCATATAACTTTTTACTTTACATTACTAGTATGCTTTTTCAGACTTAGAATCTGTTAAAATGCAACAATGTTTGAAGTTAAATATCCAGTCAAGAACCAAGAGAACTTATTTAAACAGAAATTACGAATGCATTGTTATTGTATACAGACGACACAGTGTTATTGTGTGTTTACATTCTTGCTTGTTAGTTGAACGATTACGTAACGACTATAAGGCTCACATATTTAGAACATTTACCAGTACTGCTAATGAGATTTTAATGCAACATTTGGTTTACCTGAAAATACATCCTGGATTTAAAGTACTTTCTGTTAGATATCAGATGACACAGTGGTTAGCTTATGTGACAGCTATACGATTTTATCACGACGCTACTAATGAGTGACAATTTACAATGTTGCTTTTGCGGTGTATCTGTTTTATATCTGCACAGTTTTACTGAATTCTTCTGGAAAGTAAAACATGTTTTAGTAGTAACTTTTGTGGTATAGCTACAATGAGACAGTCTTTTCCGAAGCACAACAATGCATTACAGCACAGTACTGTCTTCATCACAGCAATAAGCGTAATAACTAAGATATCTATACGCAAAGCATTTCACTTTTGTTTGTAACGAGGTAAGTAGCTTTCGGAGGACGATAACTATGACACTTCCACAGAGATTATCTTACAACATGACGCACAGTTTAGCGCTACAGTACACGTACTTGAGTGATTAATTTTGTACTTAAAACATTTATTTTTAAAGATTTTTGTATTATAATGAGATAAAGGTTTCCCTGATACATTTCGTTCCATTGCTGTAATCTGTAACACCTGAGGGTATAATTACATTAATCCTCAGGGGGTACACGCTTACATTGTGTTCCATGTGTTTGGCAAGCACAAGGAGCCCTAGCTAATATGGTATTTGCTTATACAACTTTACACATAGGTACCATATTTCTCTAACACATAAATTACATAGCTATCTGATCATTTAACTAGGAGAGGCAAACATTTTTTTTTACTACGTCAGTGACAGATGTTTACGCAATTACACAGCTGGATAACTTCACACTTATGAAATTCTATTTTGTCTGTACTTTGTCAAATGTTCATATTTTTTTGGAACCATTGTGATACTATGAGAGCTTTGAATGATGTATTTGGTATGGGATCATGATTTTTAAAGTACATTTGAGGTAGATGAAACTATTGACATGAGCAGAGAATTTTTTTTAGGTTTTGAAATTATTGGAGGAAGCTACAACGATTTTGAGATTTGGCTGAGGTTTTATGATGTTATGATGACGATGTGTATTATGCTGTTGAGGTATGTTTATGGTAAATAAACTGATGCTATATGAGGAATTTGATTATGCAACGTAATTAATTATGATGAAATATTGAAGAAGTGTCTATGAATATGTTTATGTATAATAAAGCAAGGAATAATGAGTAGTGGTTAGGGACTCTCGTTTGTGAAAAAGGATGTTGGAAACCGAGAATTGTACTTAAAGCGTTATGAAATGTGTGTATATGCGTTAATGTATCACTATGCTGGCGAAAATTTTTTGGGCACTTATATTTACAGGATTTTATTTCTACAGATTTGAAACGCAAATTCTGGACTTGTGAAATTTTTATATGAGCCTGTCATTGTAGCGGAAATTGCTGTCGTAAATATTTCGGTAAGGAAGGTAAGTGACCATCAAATAATGCGTTCTGGGCACCCAGCTGCGCGACAGTCGCCTGGAAAAAAAGCCATTAGTGTGTGCCTTTCAGAGGCACAGGTGGAGAAAAAAAGGCCATAATCTTCGCTATTGACATTCCTTTGTAGAAAGCATCACAAATACGACACACTCAAACTTGAAAACATATGATTATAGTGTGGAGCTTTTAATTTATTATATTTACTAAAATGCCTAATGAAATGACGAGAAACGTTTTACATCTATTGTCGTTCTAGTTGAGAGCTTGCTCATTTTGTTTAATATCTAGTTTCTAGCTGCACTGCAACATTGGTTAAAATAAAATTTAATACATATACTAATGTAACTATTTTCTGTCTACAGACCCAGTAAAGAATAATTTTACGATGTACTTTCGTAGAAAAGAGAGCATAAATAGACATTTCCCTTTACAGGAATTGCAAAAATAATTTTTCAACGGTTTGGTAACTTGTCTGCTAGAGTAAGTTGTTATGATGCGTCACTCGAGTGTTATGATGTAACATAGGTATTAAACATGGCCATTTTTACCATAATATTTTTTCTGCTTGAGCTTTGTCATGTTTAGATATTAGTTATTGCATATGCTGCTGCTATTTGCCAGGCATAGTGCTACTAAATTTCACTTTGTATTACTCTGTTAAGCCAGTTTTACTACTGATTTATTTTTCTTGTTGCTGCACATTGGCTCATAATAGTTGTAATATTGCAACTTCTCTGTTAATTTAGATTTACTGTTGCTTGCTTTGCCAATTTCCATTTTTTTGTCATTGCTGTTTGCGTTAATTGTTTTGTGCTGCCGCATTGCCTTGTCCCTTAGTTTAGCACCTGAGCTCAGTAGATTTAAGTTAGCTTAAGAGAGGTAGACTATATAAGAGAATGAGTTGTGCTGAATTGGAAGAAAGGCATTGAGAAGTTTTACGAAAAAAGTACTGAAAGCAGGTATAGATAGCACTTTTTGAAATAATGAAGACCAAAGGGAGATCTCCAAGAAGTAAAGAAAGTTTTGCTTGCAAGATACTGCAGTAAGACAAACCCAGTCCTTTCCCTTTCTGTTATTCCACTATGTGTTTGTGTACTCTTGTATATTTGTGTTCTTCCTGTCTTTATGTGTTTATCTGATGAGAGTTACATTGTAAATTTTTTCTGATAATATGTTATTTACTTTGTAAAGATGTTTAGACATTATTTATTCAGTTTTGTTGCTCATATGTGAATGTGATGTTTGAAAAGTTATTCTGATCTATATGTATGTACTTATGTCATAACTCTTGTAACACTGATGTATATGTTCTTTTGTAAAGCCTGTATTACTACAAATGTTATCTGTACTGTTATGTTCTTTAATGATATATTTTGTACTTTTGTTATTGTGTTCTTACGTCATAAAATTGTAATTGACACCAGTTCATAAAGTTAAGTAACTTGTAAGTTACATTTCACTGCACACATTTCTATTGGTCATAGTATATGGTCAATATGTGAGAAGTAGGGACTAATAATGTTTGCATGTGTGTTAATAATTCAGCAAGAGACTGGTTAACAGCATTGCTGGTTCTAAGGACAATTAAAAAAAAACTTTGTGAGTGCACAAGTGGTGGTTTATGGACTTGCTATATTCTCCGGAAGACTCTTTGATGGTGATTGTGCACCTGCACAGTCGCAACAGATGGCTGCTGGCCGTCTCTGCAACGACTATAATGGGCCTGCATCTTTGAGGCCCACCAAAACCATTATCTCTACAAGGACTACAGTGGGTCTGCATCTTTGATGGCCCACCAATACCATTATTTCTACAAGAACTGCAGTGGGTCTGCACCTCTGGTAGCCCATCAATACCGTAATCTCTATCAGGACTGCAGTGGGTCTGCTCTGTGATGACCTACCTACCAATATTCTTCAAAACTTCGACTGAATCTGCGGTGGGTTTGCTCTGTTGTGGCCCATTACCTGTCTGCATGTTGAGAGTCAGCACTGTCTTTCCGTTGGAAGGACAACACTACTTCTTCAAGACTGCATGGAAATCCGCTACTCCGTGTGCATTTTCTTTTACTGCTCAGACTTTGAGAAAAAAAGACACTGCAATTTTACTGTGATGAATGATCAGGACTGTCTTTATGGAGTGTGAGAACATTTTAGCTTTTGGCCACATTGTATCTATAAGTCTGTGCATTTCATTTCTTTGTTATTGTAACTATTAAAAAAAAAATTTCAAATCTGTGTTGGCCACTGCCCAAAACAATTTGTAAAATTTTTTGTGGGGAGCATGGGGGCTATGTAAGTAGGCTGTTTATTTTTCTTATTGGTAACGCCACGTAGTGGCTGGTTGGCATTGTTGTAATACTCGCAGCTGGATGTTAACAGCATGTAGCGTTGCGCAGTTGGATGTGAGCCGACAGCAGTGGTGGACGTGAGGAGAGAAATGGCGGCGTTTTGAAATTTGTAAGACTGGATGTCATGAACTGCTATATATATTATTACTTTTGATGATATTAAGGTAAATACATTGTTTGTTCTCCATTAAAATCTTTCATTTGCTAACTATCCCTATCAGTAGTTAGTGTCTTCCGTAGTTTGAATCTTTTATTTAGCTGGCAGTAGTGGCGCTCGCTGCATTGCAGTAGTTCGAGTAATCAAGATTTTTGTGCGGTAAGCGATTTGTGAAACGTATAGGTTAATGTTAGTCAGGGCCATTTTTTTGTAGGGATTTTTGAAAGTCAGATTGCATTGCGCTAAAAAATATTGTGTGTCAGTTTAAGCACAGTCTTGTATAATTTTTCTAAGGGGACGTTTCACGGGGTCTAAGTCACCTGTCATGCATTATACGAATAGGTCTACGAAATTTATGAAATAGAATAATTTATTTGACTTGCAACAAACAGCGTCCCTTCTGAGGCAACTCAATTGTATTTCATAGGATTACATAGACATCAAGTAATATAAGTAAATTTTAAGGCAGTTTCTTCGGAGAATAAAGATTGTAAGCTTTAAAAGTCCCGTATTGTGTGTTCGAGGGTCAAAGCCACTAAGGAAGGCACACATACCAAGGGCGGGACTATGCACGCGGCATTCTCAAACCTGGCAAGCGATCGACGAGCCGCGAATTCTGGCACGACATGACAGTACTCATTATTACGTTACAATGTGCAAAACTGCAATAGAGGTGCAGTAGAACGAACAGTTCTATCGATAGTAAGTTCACGAGGCGACAAACGGCTCATACAGAGGACGTAGCAGGGGGAGCGGCGAGGGAAAGAAGACAGTGGCCGACTGGAATGGTGGAAGTATGGGTTAAGAGCAAGGTAACGAGGAGGAACGACAAGAGACGACAAAACTCTAACCAAGCCAAGATGTAGCCATCGAAGGATTCTGCGAACACGTCAAACAAAATTAGTTGTCGGTAAGTAAACTGAACGCAAAAAAAGAAATAAAATTGTTTAATATTTTGCATTGGCAACGGCCTTGCCGCAGTGGACACACCAGTTCCCGTCAGATCACCGAAGTTAACCGCTATGACCATCCGGGTCGACATGCGCTGTTGCCATTTTTCGGGATGCACTCAGCCTCGTGATGCCAATTGAGGAGCTACTTGACCGTATAGTAGCGGCTCCGGTCAAAGAAAACCATCATGACGACCAGGAGAGCGGTGTGCTGACCACACGCCCCTCCTATTGGCATCCTGAGCTGAGGATGACACGGCGGTAGGATGGTCCTGATGGGCCACTTGTGGCCTGGAGACGGAATGCTGCTAGTATTTTGCATTGTTTAGTACATATCTACCGAGGCGTAACAGGAATCTGGATAAAAAGAGAGTCCTTCTCTGATCTCATACTACATGCAAGCGCCAAGAAACTGACTGGCGCATCAGTCATTTGTTCTAAAAATTGTTAAAGTCACGTGAAAGGTAGTATCGCGTCGAAGAATCAGATCACATGGGGTACGGACAACAGAGTGTCCGTACAGCGCTGCTCTTGGCTTTACGTTTATAGAAGTGGTATGATGTGAAACCCAGATATGTAATATGTCATAAACCAATGCTGCCTTAACGAGCAGGATACAAAAATGTAGTACTCTTGCAATTTTACATTTATAAAGTTGTATTTAATCACTGGGCGGAGCAGATTCAGTGACAAATTTAGTGATAACCATTAAGTTCTTACAAATTACGTAATGTAGATTAGAATTTTGTGGGTGTCAGTTAATCATTGTTGAGAAATGCGGGTGACTGGAGAAATTGAGCTGTAACTGTTGTGGACGTAGGCATCCGAGTCTGCTGACACCAGGACGCAATACAGGTAAGAAATTACCTTTTGGTTTAAGACAATTTCATACCCCGTCCAGTGATATTAATGTGACCGTGAAGTATATGTTCAAGGTCACGTGCAGTAAACACCCACAGGCGACAGGCGGCAGGACCAGAAGTAGAGGACATGTGAAGCGTGTTTAGCGTGGGGGGTGGGGGGGGTGGGGCGGTGGGGGGGGGGGGGTGGGGGGGCTGGAGGGGTGGGGGCGCGGAATACAATGAAGCAGTCGCTGTCGTAATGCGGAAACGGGGTGGTTAAACTAAGTCCAAAAGGACTACATCATTGACTTTCGGGACAAGGATGGGAGCTTTGACAAAACTGATAAGTTTGTCAACTGTTCACGGGCCACCGTGGTTAAAGTACACCGTGCATAGCAAACTGGCGCTATCCATAACCGGCGCCGAGGCAGCTGTTATGCACCACGGGCCTTAGATTACAGGGGTGAATGAATGCTGCGCAGATGTGTATGGGCGAATAGTCAGGCAACAGTTGATAAACTGTCAGCCCACATGAACCAAGAGGTAGTCAGCAGTGTCTGCTCAACAACCATTCAGCGAACATTAATGCGTATGGGTCCCTGGCAGCAGGCGCCTATTTCATGCACCCATTCTGGCTGGTGTTCGTCGGCAACGAAGGCTGGATGGAACTCACCAACACCTCAATTGGGCGTCCATTGAGTGGTGATACGTGAACTTCCCAGATGAATCACGCGAAACTTCGGAAAGGAAACACGTTGCAACAATCGTGGGCGGGGTCCTGGCCGAGGGTGGAACGTTATAGTCTAGGGAATTTTTTCGAAGAATACCTTGTCATTTTGGAAGGCACAATGGAGCAACACAAATATGCATCAGGCTTTGGGAACATGTCCACCGTTACATGCAGCACGGTAGCATCTACCAGCAGGAGAATGAAAAGTGTGACATAGCTCGCTCTGTACGTGTGTGGTTCGAGGAACACATCGGGGTGAGTATATCGCCTTCCCCTGGCCACCAAACCCACCAGATTTAAACAAACTCGAGAGTCGGATGGACAACCGCGTTCGGGCTGTTCACGCAGTAGATCCTCAACCAAAAAACGTTGCCCAGCTGCCCACGTCACTGGAATGGGCATTGCTCCACATCCCTGTCGGTTCATTCCAGAACCACACTGACTCTCTCCTACACATCTCTCAGCAGTCTGTCTGCAAAATGTGGTTATACGAGTTTCTGGCAGGTTGTCTCATTAATGTGTGTGCACAGTGTGCGAACAATTAATAATGCTTATCTTGAAGCAGATCAGTGATTTCTTAGATCAAATATTTCTTTTTGTGTAATATTGTAATATATCTGGCTTTACGGTCATCCTATTCAGCTACAAGAAGGTCTCCTTAAAGCAGCTGAGAAGGCAGAAGTGGCAAGATGACGTAATGTGGAGTGAGGTACCGATCGCAGATGATTTATTCGGTATGGCTTCCGTGAGGTAGACCGCCTAATTTGTGATCCTTCTCCGCAATTGGCTACTGTATTCGTAAGTGGCACGCCAAAATGATAATCTTCGGTTATTAATATTACAAAGCCTAAATGGTGTATTACTTGCATTTCAAATAAACGCATCTCTTAATAGCAAGTTTTCATTTTATTGGTCAAAAGTGTTAATTACCAACTTAATAGAAAACAGCTGTCTAAACGAAACGGCAGACGAAGCAAGCCTAACTTGGATGGCAGTCGAAGTGGTTCGGCTGTACGACCAGAGTTGGTTCAGCAGTCTCAGAAGACAGACACGTTGCTCATCTTAGTCGGTGTCAGTTAAGACTTTATAAGCAATCTCTGGTTTGAAATTGTGAGAGTTGATTCGGCAGCCTCGAAGGGCAGAGACATGCTGTCTGAAGCGATTGGTGTCAGTTAAGACTTTATTAGCAATTTTTGGTTATGTGGACCTGTAATTGAGAACAATTTGATAGTAATTGCAGGCCAGTGTGGCCGTGCGGTTCTAGGCGCTTCAGTCTGGAACCGCGCGACCGCTACGGTCGCAGGTTCGAATCCTGCATCGGGCATGGATGTGTATGATGTCCTTAGGTTAGTTAGGTTTAAGTAGAACTAAATTCTAGGGGACTGATGACCTCAGATGTTAAGTCCCATAGTGCTCAGAGCCATTTGAACCATTTGATAGTAATTAGGTAAATACATAATTCATTGTATTGTTCTTTTAAAAGTGCGGCGATAGAAGATTATTTGTAATTAACATTGTAAATAACATAGTTCTTATATAGGAAAACAGCAATCTGTAATTATTATAAGTAAATTGGGAGCAATCTTGATCGCGTAACTTTTCTAACGGTGACCGGATTCGATCTTTTTATCAGATCATCTTTGGGCCATGAATGTCTGCCGGAGGCGGTGGTGCATGCAAATCCTCTTGTTTGTGGCTGTTGGTTTACTGCCCACCAGCCACAAACAAGAGGATTATCAGATGAATTCTTCGAGGTTATCAGGCGAGTGGTAGCATCGTCTTGTCGCAACGTTTCATTCAATGAGGCGAAGATCGCAAGAAGATGACGGGTACGAAACTCATTGAAACGTTGCGACGAGACGACGCCACCACACGGCTGATAACCCGAGAAGAATTCATCAGTTGAATACGTCGAGAAAGACTGCAATCGCATTCGCCACCGCCTCCGGCAGACATTCAAGGTCTGAAGATGATCTGATAAAAAGATCGAAACCGGTCACCATTAAAAAAGTTAAGCGAACAATACAGCTTCCAATTTTTTCATTTGTAATTCATAAAGTGAGATATTATTATGCTCTTTTTCGTATTCTGCCAATAAAAAGCGAGTGGCATCCCGTATAAAGAAACTAATTGGAAATTTAATTATTTATAAAAGGTGAGTCCCTCGCTAAGAGTTTCTTACAACGTCAAGATAACGGATTCACGACCTATGTGCTGTTTTCTGCTCAGGGGACAACGAGTATAGAAGATTGCAGGTGGGTCAACATTAATTAGAACTTACGCATTCCACTCATGGCGGTGGGAGCAAATAGGCACCTCGCGTGCACTGCAGTCTTAGTACAAAGGAGATCAGTGACACGTCACCTGTGGTAACATAGAGGAGGTATGAAGGAGAGAAATTTTCGAGGGAAGGAGTTCGTCATACGTACGTATACATTACCTTCTCCCTCCTCTCTACTTCTCTCTTCTTCTACTTGCCGTATACTTATCACGATGTGTGACACCGACTAGATAGCAAACCTTTCATATGTTAGCAAATAAATCAATAACCATATTTCCTTCTTGAATCAACAGAAATTCTCTAAATGGAGCAGATCGTCTCGTCTTCTCATTAAATGGTGGTAAAATCTTGGCGCGTTTCGTACAATTCTTCTTAAAGTGGGCAGCTCGGCGTTCTATGGTGATCTTCACTTTCGTGGACACTCCGAATGTTGACTGGTCTATACCTCTAACGAGGTGTCCCCCAGTGTACCTCATGCCTGCAGGGTAGTTGAGGCTCTGGCGATAAACTTTTGGGGATCGGTACGTTACACAGAAAGATTGCTTTTCGTCATGCGACAAATGCTATTTATCCGATTGCATTGCTGAGGGGTACTATGAATTATAATAAGGAATTAGTTATTCTGTTTAAAGGGCTCCCGTGTTCCCCATTGTTGACAAGTCAGGTTATGCGGACTTTTGTTTTTGTTGTTGTTGATTTCGAGTCATCAGTCTACTGGCTGTTTTGGTGCTGCCCGTCACGAATTCCTTCCTCTCCTGTGTCACCCTCTTCATCTCAGAGTAGCACTTACAACCTGTGTCCTCAGTTATTTGCTGGATGTATTACAATGTCGTCCTCTACAGTTTTTGACCTCTACAGGTCCGTTTAGGACCTTGGAAGCCAGACTCTGATGTATTAACAGATATCATATCATCCTGTCCCTTCTTCTTGTCAGTGTTTTCCATAGATTCCTTTCCTCTCCGATTCGGCCCAGAACTTCGTCGTTGCTTACCTTATCAATCCACCCAATTTTCAACCTTCGTCTGTTGCACCATATCTAAAATGCTTCGCTTCTCTTCTGTTCCGGTTTTCCCACACTCCATGTTTTAATGTGCTCCAAACACACATTATGAGATATTTCGAAATGGCTTAACATCTGAGGTCGTCAGTCCCCTAGACTTAGAACTACTTAAACCTAACTAACCTAAGGACACCACAAACATCCATGCCAGAGGCAGGATTAGAACCTGTGACCGTCGCAGAAGCGCGGTTCCCGACTGAAGCGGCTATAACAGCTCGGCAACAGCGGCCGGCTCAGAAGTTTCTTCCTCATATTAAGGCCTTCGTTTGATACCAATAGACTTCTTGCCCTTTTTTCCAGTGCTAGTCTGCTTTTGATTCTCCTCCGTGCTCTGTACGTCACACGTTAATTTGCTGTCAAGGTAGCAGAATTACTTACCTTCATCTGCTTCGTGACCTACAATCCTAATGTCAAGCTGTTCACTGTTCTCATTTCTGCTACTCCTCATTACTTTCTTTGTTCATCGATTTACTCTCAGTCATATTCGGTTGATTCCATTCAATAGATCCCGTAATTCTTCTTCACTTTTACTCAGGATAGCAACGTCATCAGCGAATCTTATTATTGATATCCTTTCACCTTGAATTTTAATCGCGCAACTGAATCCTTCTCCTGCCATTGTAGCCGAGCGATTCTAGGCGCTTTAGTCTGGAACCGCGCGACCGCTACGGTCGGAGGTTCGAATCCTGCCTCGGGCATGGATGTGTGTGATGTCCTTAGGCTACTTAAGTTTAAGTGATTCTAAGTTCTAGGGTAAGGAATGAGGAGGTTCTACGCAGAATCGGAGAGGAAAGAAATATGTGGAAAACACTGATAAGGAGAAGGGACAGGATGATAGGACATCTGCTAAGACATGAGAAAATGACTTCCATGGTACTAGAGGGAGCTGTAGAGGGCAAAAACTGTAGAGGAAGACAGAGATTGGAATACATCAAGCAAATAATTGAGGACGTAGGTTGGAAGTGCTACTCTGAGATGAAGAGGTTAGCACAGGAGAGGAATTCGTGACGGGCCGCATCAAACCAGTCAGTAGACAGATGACCAAAAAAAAAGTTTTAGGGTACTGATGACCTCAGATGTTAAGTCGCATAGTGCTCAGAGCCATTTGAACCATTGTAATCCTACTTTTATTTTGCTTATTGATTCTTCGTTGTAATGATTGAACAGTAGGGTCGAAAGATTACATCTTTGTCTTAGATCATTTTTAATCCGAATACTTCGTTCTTGGTTCCGCACTCTTATTGTTCCCTCGTGCTTCTTGTAGATACTGTATTATACATTTTCCGTCTTTCATTATAGCTTACCGCTATATTTTCAACATTTCAGACATGTTGCACCACTTTATATTATCGAACATTTCTTTCCAGGTCGACAAAACCTATGAGCGCGTTTTGATTCTTTATCAGTCTTGCTTCCATTATCAAACGCAACGTGAGAACTGCTGCTCTGAGGCCTTTACCTTTCCTAAAGTCAAACTGATTGTCATGTGATATATCCTAAATTTTCTTCACCATTCTTCTATATATTATTCTTGTCAGCAATTTGTATGCATGAGCTGTTCGCTGATCGTGCGATATTCTAGCACTTGTCGGATCTCCAAGGTGAGCGATCTTTCACAGAAGCTCGAAATTTAGCGCGGTCTTCAATGCGAGATGCTTATAATAGTTTCCACAACGAAACTGTCTCGAAACCTGGTAGAAAATCCAAAGAGATTCTGGTCGTATGTGACGTATGCTAGCGGCAAGACACAATGAATGCGTCATCTGCGCGATAGCAGTGCAGATGTTATCGAAGACAGTGTTGCCAAAGCAGAGTTTCTAAACACAGCCTTCCGAAATTCCTTCATCAACGAAAACGAGGGAAATATTCCAGAATTCTAATCAAGATCAGCTTCCAACATGAGTAACACTAAAGTAGATAACTTCGGAGTAGTGAAGTACCTTAAATCACTTAATAAAAGCAATTCTTCAAGCCCAGACTGTATACCAATTAAGTTCCTTTCAGAGTATGCTGATGCAATACCTCCATACTTAACAATCATATACAACTGTTTGATCGACGAAAGATCCGTACCAAAAGATTGGAAAGTTGTACAGGTCAGACCAATATTAAAGAAAGTTAGTAGGAGTAATCCACTAAATTACAGGTCCATATCAGCAACGTCGATATGCAGCAGGATTATGGAACATATATTGTGTTCGACCATTATGTGTTACCCCGAAGAAAGCGGTCTATTGACACACAATAAACACGGATTTAGAAAACATCGTTCTTGTGAAACACAATTAGCTTTTTAGTCGCAGGGATTATTGATGCTATTGACAAGGGATTTCAAATTGATTCGGTATTTCTGGATTTCTGGAAGGCTTTTGACACTGTAACATACAAGCGGCTTGTAGTGAAATTGCTTCGATGTGGAATATCGTCTCAGTTATGTGAGTGGGTTCGTGATTTCCTGTCACAGAGGTTACAGTTCGTAGCAGTTCACGGAAATTCACCAAGGATAACAGAAGTGGTTTCTGGTGTTCCCCAAAGTAGTATTCTGGCCCTTTGCTTTCCCTTATCTAAATAAACGATTTGGAAGACAATCTGAGCAGCCGTCTTAGGTTGTTAGCAGATGACGCTGTCATTTATCGACTAGTAAAGTCATCAGAAAATCAACAAAAGTTGTAAAATGATTATATATATATATATATATATATATATATATATATATATATATATATATATATATATATATATATGGTTCGAAAATTTGCAATTAAGCCTAAGTAACGAAAAGTGTGAGGTCATCCACGTGACTGCTAAAAGGAATCCGTTAAACTTCGGTTACACTATAAATCAGTCAAATCTAAAGGCTTTAAATTCAACTAAATACCTAGGAATTACAATTACGAACAACTTAAATTGGAAGGAACACAAAGAAAATGTTCTGGGAAGGCTAACCGAAGGCTCGGTTTTATTTTCGAGATACTTAGAAAATGTAACAGATCTACTAAAGTGACTGCCTACACTATGCTTGTCCGTCCTCCTTTAGAATAATGCTGCGTGGGATGGCGCCCATACCAGACAAGATTGAGGAATACATTGATGAAGTTCAAAAAGGGGCAGTACGTTTTGTATGATCACGAAATAGGGGAGAACTTGTCACTGACATGATAGAGGATTTGGGATGGACATAATTAAAACAAAGGCGGTTTTCGTTGCGGAGGAATCATCTCACGAAGCTCCAATCACCAGTTTTCTCCTCCGAACGCGAAAATATTTTTTGACACCGCCCTACATATGGGGAAACGATCACCATGATAAAATAAGAGAAATCAGAGCTCGCACGGGAAGATATGTCAGTTGTCACTGCGCACTATGCGAGATTGGAATAATAAAGAATTGTGAAGCTGGTTCGATGAAGTGCCAGGCACTTACATGTGATCTGCAGAGTATCCAAGTAGATGTAGATGCATCGTTCAGCCTGGCCGGGTTTCCTCCAAACACGACTCCGACGATTGTCTGGTTGAAGATATATGCGACGCTCATCGATGAAGAGAACGTGATGCTAATGCTGAGCGGTCCATTCGGCATGCCCGCATCTCGTGGTCGTGCGGTAGCGTTCTCGCTTCCCACGCCCGGGTTCCCGGGTTCGATTCCCGGCGGGGTTAGGGCTTTACTCCGCCTCGTGATGACTGGGTGTTGTGTGTTGTCCTTAGTTAGGTTCTACGTTCTAGGGGACTGATGACCATAGATGTTAAGTCCCATAGTGCTCAGAGCCATTTTTTTTTAACCATGTTGTTGGGCCCATCTGTATCGCGCTGCATGGTGTCTTGGTTGCAAAGATGGACTTCGCCATGGACGTCGGGAGTGAGGTTTCGCATCACGCAGACTATTGCGCACCGTTTGAATAGCAACGCGACGTCCTGGTGCTGCACGAAAATCATTGTTTAACATAGTGGCGTTGCTGGCAGGGTTCCTCCGAGCCACAATCCGTGGGGTCATCCACTGCAGTAGTAGCCCTTGGGCGGCCTGGGCGTGGCATGTCATCGACAGTTCCTGTCTCTGCATCTCATCCGTGTACGGACAACATCGCTTTGGTTCACAGAGACGCCTTTACACTTCCCTTGCTGAGAGCCCTTTCTGGCACAAAATAACAATGCGGATGCGATCGCACCGCGGTATTGACCATTTAGGCATAGTTGAACTAAAAACACCACGAGCTGTGTACCTCCTTAATGGTGGAATGATCGGAAGTGATCGGCTGTCGGACCCCGTGAGTCTAATAGGCGCTGCTCATGCATGGTTGTTTACATCTTTGTCAGGAGTTCTGGAAACCGGGGTGAAGTTTTGTTTATTACGCAAAAACGCTACGGAATTATGCATCAGGGACGTTCAAAATGATACAAGCCGAAGGCCACTTGCTATGGAAGAAGGTGTGATCTCTATAAGACCACTGAGGCTCCATACTCGCCGCTAGAGTGACACGGGCGCACATCCACGTGGCGAAAAGAGCCATCACATGCACCCTTCTAGAGTCCACTTCACTCAGTAGCGCCGCAAAAAGGAAATAGAGGATTCAAAGAAGAGCAAAGGGGTGTGGCGTGTTTCCTTACTGCGAAGGACAGCGGGGAATGGAAATTCATCAAAGAATGGCATACGTGTACTGAGAGTATTGCACGTCTGTTGGAATTTCGACGCTCAGTCCGACCTCTGAGCCAATGACTGTCACCGTAACTCGTCGGTCTTCAGTAACTATGGCATCCACCTGCAGGGCAATGGTATCGATAATGGCTCTGAGCATTATGGGACTCAACTTCTGAGGTCATTAGTTCCCTAGAACTTAGAAGTAGTTAAACCTAACTTACCTAAGGACGTCACACACATCGATGCCCAAGGCAGGATTCGAACCTGCTACCGTAGCGGTCTCGTGGTTCCAGACTGCAGGACCTAGAACCGCACGGCCACTTCAACCGGCGATATCGATAATGCGGTGTGGTGTGGCGTATAGTGCTCATCAACCGACGTCCGTCCAAATTTGTTGTGCCATGCCTCGACCTTTGGAAAGGATATGAAGTGCTCTCTCTACTCTTTTGCCATTCTTCTTTGTAATTTCCCTTCCCCGCGCTCCTTGGGCTGTCAGGACTCGCGCTACAGCCCTTTGCTCTTATTTTGAGGCCTCAATTCCTTTGTTCCACCTCTACTGAGACCACCAGACGTTCGAAGCGTGCACGTGCTCGTTCTGTCGTCACGTGGATGTGCGCCCATGTTCCTCTAGCGGCTTATTTGGGGTATCAGCTATCATATAGGGATCACTCCTTTCTTCGTAGAAGTGGTACTGGGATCCGTTTCGCACTTTTCCTCTCACAGCCACCAACTCGTTTCTTTTTGAGTGTTGATTCCAGACAGATTTACTGGAAAAATCCTCAGCTAGAGTAATCCACCGTTGATGGAGTCAGGAAAGAAAAAAAAGCACTTGGTGGATCTATACTTCAGTATTGCATTTCAGACGTGAAATCTCGCCAGGTACGTTTGATAAAGCAAATACAGAATAAACAAAAGGAGTTCAATAAGTAATGGAACAAGTTTTTCTTCTCGGCCAGTTTCGGTTGAGAAATTGCGAAATTTGTTGCAAGACATCTTGGAATAGTCCCGCTATAGTTACATGAAGTTCCAATAGGTCGCGGCGCTATACGTAGCCTTCAAAATACCGTCTATAACGGGGTGCTTTCCAAGAAGAGAGCTGTCATTGACTTTCTTTTGGAGGAAAACCAGGGTGTCGCAGATAGTCATAGGCAAAATTTTTTCGCAGAGTTGACAGTGAACAAAAGCAGGGTGAGTGATTGGGCGAAGCGTCTGCCATCGTTGCAACATGGTCGCGCAAACCTGTCACCACTCGCGCGTGCAGGTCGGCCACACACAGCTGTGACTCCTGCAATGTTGGAACGTGCGGACAGTCTCATCGAGGTAACCGACGGATCACAAACTTCTCGCTGCAGAATTGGACGTCTCTGTTGGTATTTCTGACACACTCGTTCACCAGTTGTGATACTCAAAGATGTGTGGTTCAAATGGCTCTAAGCACTATGGGACTTAACATCTGAGATCATCAGTCCCCTAGACTTAGTACTACTTAAACCTAACTAACCTAAGGACATCATACACATTTATGCCCGAGGCAGAATTCGAACCTGCGACCGTAGAAGCAGGGCGGTTCTATATCTACATCTACATTACTACTCTGCAATTCACATTTAAGTGCTTGGCAGAGGGTTCTTCGAACCACAAACATACTATCTCTCTATCATTCCACTCCCGAAAAGCGCGCGGGAAAAACGAACACCTAAACCTTTCTGTTCGAGCTCTGATTTCTCTTATTTTATTTTGATGATCATTCCTACCTATGTAGGTGAGCTCAACAAAATATTTTGGCAATCGGAAGAGAAAATTGGCGACTGAAATTTCGTAAATAGATCTCGCCGCGACGAAAACCGTCTTTGCTTTACTGACTTCCATCCCAACTCGTGTATCATCTGTCACACTCTCTCCCCTATTACGTGATAATACAAAACGAGCTGCCCGTTTTTGCACCCTTTCGATGTCCTCCGACAATCCCACCTGGTAAGGATCCCACACCACGCAGCTATATTCTAACAGAGGACAAACGAGTGTAGTGTAAGCTGTCTCTTTACTGGACTTGTTGCATCTTTTAAGTGTCCTGCCAATGAAACGCAACCTTTTGCTCGCCTTCCCCACAATATTATCTATGTGGTCTTTCCAACTGAAGCTGTTCGTGATTTTAACACCCAGGTACTTAGTTGAATTGACAGCCTTGAGAATTGTACTTTTTATCGAGTAATCGAATTCCAACGGATTTCTTTTGGAGTTCATGTGGATCACCTCACACTTTTCGTTATTTAGTGTCAACTGCCACCTGTCACACCATACAATAATCTTTTCTGAATCGCTTTGCAACTGATACTGGACTTCGGATGACCTTACTAGACGGTAAATTACAGCATCATCTGCGAACAACCTAAGAGAACTGCTCAGATTGTCACTCAGGACATTTATATAGATCAGGAACAGCAGAGGTCCCAGGACGCTTCCCTGGGGAACACCTGATATTACTTCAGTTGTACTCGATGATTTGCCGTCTATTACTACGAACTGTGACCTTCCCGACGGGAAATCACGAATCCAGTTGCACAACTGAAACAATACCCCATAGGCCCGCAGCTTGATTAGAAGTCGCTTGTGAGTAACGGTGTCAAAAGCTTTCCGGAAATCTAGAAATACGGAATCAACTTGATATGCCCTGTCGGTAGCGGCCATTACTTCGTGCGAATAAAGAGCTAGCCGCGTTGCACAAGAGCGATGTTTTCTGAAACCATACTGATTACGTATCAATAGATCGTTCCCTTCGAGGTGATTCATAATGTTTGAATACATTATATGCTCCAAAACCCTACTGCAAACCAATGTCAATGATATAGGTCTGTAGTTCGATGGATTACTCCTTCTACCCTTTTTAAACACTGGTGCGAGCTTCGCAATTTTCCAATCTGTAGATACAGATCTATTGGTGAGCGAGCGGTTGTATATGATTGCTAAGGAGAGAGCTATTGTATCAGCGTAATCTGAAAGGAACCTAATCGGTATACAAAATGGACCTGAAGACTTGCCCGTATCAAGCGATTTGAGTTGCTTCGCGACCCCTATGGTATCTACTTCTAAGAAACTATGCTAGCAGCTGTTCGTGTTTCAAATTCTGGAATATTCCATTCGTCTTCCCTGGTGAAAGAATTTCGGAAAACTGCGTTCAATAACTCCGCTTTAGCGGCACAGTCGTCGGTAACAGTATCATCGGCACTGCGCAGCGAAGGTATTGACTGCGTCTTGCCGCTGGTGTACTTTACATACGACCAGAATTTCTTCGGATTTTCTACCAAATTTCGAGACAATGTTTCGTTGTGGAACCTATTAAAGGCATCTCGTATTGAAGTCCGTGCCAAATTTCTCACTCTGTAAATTTTAGCCAATCTTCGGGATTACGCGTACTTCTGAACTTCGCATGTTTTTTCCGTTGCCTCTGAAACAGCGTTCGGACCTGTTGTGTGTACCATGGGGGATCAGTTCCATCTCTTACCAATTTATGAGGTATGAATCTCTCAACTGTTGTTGCTACTATATCTTTGAATTTGAACCACATCTCGTTTACATTTGCATAGTCCGTGTGGAAGGAAGGCTTCTAGTGACACTTTATCTGCGTTTTTAAATAAAATTATTTTGCGTTTGTTTCTGGTGGATTTGGAAGAAACGGTATTGAGCCCAGCTACAACGACCTTGTGATCACTAATCCCTGTATCAGTCATGATGCTCTCTATTAGCTCTGGATTGTTTGTGGCTAAGATGGTTCAAATGGCTCTGAGCACTATGGGACTCAACTGCTGTGGTCATCAGTCCCCTAGAACTTGGAACTACTTAAACCTAACTAACCTAAGGACGTCACACACATCCATGCCCGAGGCAGGATTCGAAACTGCGGCCGTAGCAGTTGCACGGTTCCGGACTGCGCGGCTAGTGTGGCTAAGAGGTCAAGTGTGTTTTCGCAACCATTTACAATTTGCGTGGGTTCATGGACTTACTGCTCGAAAAAATTTTCGGAGAAAGCATTTAGGACAATCTCGGAAGATGTTTTCTGCCTACCACCGGTTTTTAACAAGTATTTTTGCCAACATATCGAGGGAAGGTTGAAGTCCCCACCAACTATAACACTATGAGTGGGGTATTTATTTGTTACGAGACTCACATTTTCTCTGAACTGTTCAGCAACTGTATCATCGGAGTCTGGGGTCGGTAGAAGGAGCCAATTATTAACTTAGTTCGGCTGTTAAGTATAACCTCCACCCGTACCAACTCGCGCGGAGTATCTACATCGACTTCACTACAAGATAAACCACTACTGACAGACACAAACACTCCACCACCAATTCTGTCTAATCCGGACTGAGGCGCCTAGAACCACTGAGCCACAGCGGCCGGCTTCAAAGATGTGTGCCCTCTGGGTTCCTCATAGCCTAACAGTAGACCATAAAGAGGAACGAAGGACCATCTGTGCAGAGTTCTTTTGCTTTACGAGGTTGATCCTGTCAATTTCTTGTCAAACATCGTCGCCGGTGGAAAAACATGTGAAATGTCCCCTTATAACAATTGTGCAAGACTTTGCTTAAACTGAAACACAGCCAGTGATTTTCATACAGAGCGCTGCGTGGCGGCGGCGTTACCAATAAAAAAACCTAAACAGTCTACTTACACATGGATTGATCGCTTCGAACCGGAAACTAAACGGCAATTCATGAAGTGGCGCCGCACCGCCTCTCCTCTGAAGAAAAAGTTCAAAGCCGCACCTTCAGCCAGGTCTTCTGGGGTTCTGAAGGAGTTATTCCATTTAATGTCCTCCGTCATAATACAATGATAAACTGTGTACTGTGCTGCACTTAGGAAACTGAAGAAACTGCTTCAGGGTGTTCGTTGCCACAAAAAGGCAGACGAACTTCTCCTTGTCCGTGATAACGCAGGCCTGATGCAAGTCTGCGCCCACGAGAGAAGCTCACAGAAGTTCATTAGGCTTTGCTTCCTCATCCACCCTACAGCCCAGATCTCGCACCTTCTGATTTGCATGCGTTTGGTGTAATGAAGGATGCACTCTTCAGGAAGCAGGACGTGGATGAGGAGGGTTTATTGACGCAGTAAGACGTTGGCTCCGACGTCTACCAGTAGAGTGGTACTTTGCAGACATACATGCCCTCCCAGTAAGGTGCCGTCCCATTGAACGGAGAATATTTTGAATAATAGGGTTTTGTAACCAAAAGTAAGGGGAATAAAGTGGTGCACTGGAATCCTGAAAAAAACCGACCTGCTTTCAGAAATGTGTTGCATTAGTTATTGAACGTCTCTCGTACAAAACAGGCGAGTGTGTTTCGTCACGGTTTTGTTTGGTAAGCACGAAAGCGTCGCGGAGATTCTTGTCCAAGTTTAAGGTGCCTCTTACGTGAGGAAGACAGTTTTACCAGTTTTAATAAATTATTGTCTCTTATTGATGTATTCACGATAGTTAGGAAGCGCTGTAGTCCGTAGCAGGCCGTGAGTCGGAGAGCATTTCCCACGCTGGCTGGCTTGGGTGACGTAGCGACCATATGTCGCGCGTACTGGGGTGGGGCTCGGCGCTGGACCGTAGCAACAAGCGTCAGACTGGGAAATATACATGACGGGAAGTACCGCCATCTTGGAGCCAAAGTCAACGATTTTGTTTATTTATATTTAATAATTAAAGTCATTTATGACAATATGAATACTAGGAGGAGCCTCTGGATGTTTAAAACTATTTATCATAATTTTGCCTCGTTAAAATTCACACCCTTTCATTAACAAATGCATATCTTAGTCAGTACGAACTTGATCGGAAATCCACGAACTGTGACGAAACCAGTAAGAGATACGGACTGCGCGCCAAAGTCGGCAGTCGGCGTTAAGAGCTCGTCCTGTCTTATTCGATGGTAGCCATGTTCCCGGTTACGAGTAGTTTGTGACGTGAGTGTTTCATGATTTATTTAATAGGAATAAAAGTGATATTACGGCATTCTGAATGTTAATTTAGAGTAAATAGATACTCCAAAGTTGATTGACAGCAATTTCAGCTAATTAGCTTCCACCGACTGAGACATCCAATGCGCCAATGAAGAATCTGCACTGGACGACATTTACGAGAGCTGCACCGCGCACAGGTAGGAGGAAATCCGACGACACGACCCACCAAGGCGGATCAAGGAAGGTCCGACTTTCACTCGCAAATTCCCGGGTGGAAATGATGAGCAGTTATACTTTACGTCACAAATACCACCCTCTACGGCTAAGCTGAGTAATAACAGTATCAGTTTAGAAGCGAGGGTATCTTGCAAAGTGTAGTGGCAAAGACTGCAAGAGACACGTTGCGCATCAGAGCGTGCTCTGCTGTTAAAATTCCGAGAGCGTTCGGTCCGAGAAGAGTCAGCAACATATTGCTACCTCCTGCAAACATCTCGTCTCCGCAAACCCCATTTCCCTGAGATCCGTCCGTCAGTGGCCGTATTCGGACGAGTTGGCCTTGTACAGGTAGCGCTTACCGATGCCTCTGTCTGTCGTGGGAGTAGTCCGTCTTACTCGGCCGTCTTCCGCTGACCAGTTGGTAGGACGAATACGGGTCCACTGGACGCCACGGCGCGGAGAACGTTGCAGACAGGTGGCAGCCGGCCGTTACACGTGAGCTGAATGGGCTGCCGTCGACAGTGCTGAAGTCAGCGAGAGCCAAGCACTTCCCCGCCTGAGTTACGACCTGTGTGGATTCGGGCGTGTCCGGGAGAAGCCACCGGCATTCCGAGGCTCTGCGGATTAGTGGGGAGTCGCGTCTGTTGAGTTACGACTGCGTGGCCCAGCGGCTTCCGCCTCGCGGAGGACATTCTTTTACCTTCGCGCTCAGTCGTTAGCGCGATGGACGGCGCAATTAGCAAACTGCCTGACCAGCATCAGTATTCATAACCGCGGCGGGACCGGCTCAGCTGACCACCGACTCTGCGAAGTCGCATCTTCCTTTTTATTCCTTCTTTCTGTCGCAGGGTTTAATGGCCCCTCAGCAGGGAGGTCGCAAAGACAGATTAGCCCGGTTTTCCTAGCGGGAGAGGCTAATATCTTTGGGCTTTGCCACCATCAAATGATTTTATCTCTGGTCCCACATGCCTGTTCAGGTAAATTTCCTGTTCATAATATGATCTTAAAAAGAAACAGCATTTTTCAAAGGTGGCTAAGATGGAGAAGAATGTCATAACTGAGCGAAGTTGTAACCCCTCAACTCCGTTACTAATCGGTTAATCCGATAATATGAGTGTGTTCGCGTGTGCCTCGAATTTAATTTTCGATGAGGCTATCGTCTCCGAAGAAAATTTGACGTGTTGGTGGAGGGAAGTGTACAACAAGTCGTTCCAGCCTATTCTACTCCAGTTCTTCATTATTGCATAGATTTTGATCAGTACCTAAACAGTGCCATCACATAACATACGAAATAAAAAGTGGTACTACATGACTCCACACACGCAACCAGTGCTAACCGTTTATCCGCTGACAACCTGAAAAAGAGAATAACATACGTATTAATATTTTATTATGGTACACTACATCTATAAATAGTTACAATAAATACAATATTACAATAAATGTTATGTATTGTGGCCCCACACTGGGCGACAATGTGACGTGTGGTGTAACTGTGTGGTTCCACAACTGAACTAATTGAAATAATACAGAAGTTAATTAAGACGGTCGACAACCCAACTGGGCACAGGCTATAAACTAACTGATCAATAATACGAACAGCAATGAATACGTAACCGTTAGACTGTACCTTGTTGGCACATGTTACTGACAACTCAATATATAGCACTCCCTCTTCAGGCCACAAGTGGCCCATCCGTACCATCCGACCGCCGTGTCATCCTCCGCTGAGGATGTGGATAGGAGGGGCGTGTGGTCAGCACACCGCTCTCCCGGTCGTTATGATGGTTTTCATTGACCGAAGCCACTACTATTCGGTCGAGTAGCTCCTCAGTTGGCATCACGAGGACGAGTGCATCCCAGAAAATGGCAACAGCGCGTGGTGGCTAAAATGGTCACCAATCCAAGTATCGGTCACGCCCGACAGCGCTTAACTTCTGTGATCTGACGGGAAGCGGTGTATCCACTGCGGCAAGGCCGTATCCTGGCAACGCAGTACCTTAGGAAATAATAACGAAGAAAGAAGGTGGTTGCCTGATATCGTGAAAAATCAGCTATGTTAATTTGGTAAAAGGTTTTTAAGCTCGTTAGAAAAAGGTAAATGACTGACTGCAGCTACCTCTTTTGTTATGACAATAATTTACGTTATCTCAGAATAACGGTTACATTACAGCACTAGTTTCTTGGATATTGCAAGCTACGTACTTTGAACAGATTGTAATTGCTATGAAAATTTACTGGATCATATAAGTAACTGTTTAGCTTTCTACAGATTGACAACGCTAAAATACGAATCATGTTAGTACGCAACAGCTTTATTGCAATAGACACAGGTGCGAAATTGTGAATTTAATTTTTAATTTGCTATTGTTAGGATTACTTTAATTTTAGTTAATTTACTTTACTTCAGTTTCAATCATCAAAAATGACTTTGTCTCTAAATATTATTGAACAACACTGGTAATTTATTGAGGCTTCATTATTACTTTCTTTCAGTTATCTTTTAGCAAACAAACAAAACTGACAATGATTTTTGATACTTTTTATTTGGTTAGACAACGACAGTCGAGTATTCAATAACTAGAAAGGAATATCCCAAGTAGGTGGCGATGACTGATGATGGTGATGAGAGCAGATACGTTCTGTTTTTACACACAACAGTTATTATTGCAATAAATTTCACTGAGAAGATCACTGGGTAAAGCCTCACAACGCTACTAATATGAACGAAAATAAAACAATTTTACAGTCAGTTGCAGATGTCGAGCCCCGCGGGGTGGCCGTGAGGTTTAAGGCACCATGTCACGAATTGCGCGGCCCCTCCCTCCGGAGGTTCGAGTCCTCCCTCGGGCATGGTTGTGTCTTTTGTTCTTAGCATATGTTAGTTTAATTAGTGTGTATGTCTAGCGACCAATGACCTCAGTAGTTTGGTTCCTTGGGAATACACATACATTTGAACACTTTTTTTCGATACCTCTCCTCAAACCAGGAAGTGATTGAACGAGTAGTTATCGGTGCATCACCATCACGATATGTGTAGGAAAGACACTAGAGCGTATGATCAACCGTCGTCTGGTCTGAATATTAGAGACCAGGCAGCATCTTAGCCACCCTCTGTGGTTTCAGATGTCGGTAAACTGTCTAAAACTTGACGCTGCCAGAGGCGGAAGTTTAGCAGGCTTTCCTACGTAACAAGCACTGTGCAGCGGTATTTCTTGACATCGGTAAGACGTAAAACACTACTTGGAGGCACAATATTCTCAGTCAGCTATACCAATTTGGCTTGCGTGGCCACCTCCACACCTTCAATCGGTCCTTCCTCTCTACACGCTTTTTTATGCACAAAGTCGCCAACGTGCTGTCAGATACTTTTGTGGAGGAGTACGGTGTTCCCCAGGGCTAAGCCACAGCCATTAACAGTTAACTTCCACAATACGGAGTCCTGTCCAATGCTCCTTGATTGTAGACAACTCCGCAGTCTTCTGCTCTTCCTCCGATACCGCAGCGTCGAGTCGTCAATTGTGACTTAAGTGCTGAGGTTGGAGAACTGGACTGCAAAAATTGCTTTTACATTTTCTGTTGAGGAATTTATTTATTCATTTTAATCGTTTTCGTCATATTTTTAATTCACTTGAATTGCACATGTGGGACATTGTTCTCCCCTTTAAAGACTGTGAGGTGCCTGGGCCTCGTTATTGACTCCAGACTATCGCGTAAGGCAGGGTGCGTGCACAGTGTACGGGTCAGCGGGGCCTTCTTACATGAAGATCATTGGCGCTATACACCTTGAGCGGATGAGGCTGGCCACAGGCAGGTACAAGACCAAACCGTACCAAGTGTTTGTGCTGAGGCTGGGAAACGACCACTTACTATTCGGCGGTAACTTCTCATGGTGCGCCAGGCATTAAGTTCCTCGTTACTCCCACTTCCCCATCATTACGCACCGTTACTCGTCGAACTATGGAACGCCTCTTTACCAATCGTCCACGGGCTGTGTGGCCGTTTGGAAGTGTGTGCTGGAGTTACGTGGTATGAGGCATATACAGGCTCAAATCCGATGTGTTAGTTGACTGCCACCCTGGTTACTGCAGGGTCCCGCAGTGAGTTTAGATTTAGGGTAGTACTGGAGAGATTACACTCCTGCTTATGCTTTTAGTGTATTACTTTCCGACATTTTAAATGAGCACCATAACTGTGTAGTTGTATTCAGTGATGGGTCTAAGTAGGGCGATTCTACTGGCTGCCCTGTTTTCCCTAATCGCTTGCTCAAGGAATTCTTCCAATCCATCTGTGGCATGAATCAGCAACCTAGTGTTTAATAGTATTGGTTGCGATTTTACTTTTTTTATTTATCAACTACGTTTTTCACCTTATTTAGGCATCTTCAGGCTGAATTTAATTTGGTATTTCTTAGGATAATCCTTTGAATAGTGTGGCTAAAGGGCTCGTCGAGTACATCAGCCAACATGGCCTTCGTTAACCTCAGTAAATACTTTCTAGATGGACATAAGTGACTCCAAGACCTGCAGAAGGCATTCACGTTCACAGGAGCACATTTACTGAGGTTAAGGAAGGCGATTCTGGCGTGATGTACTCGACAGTGCCCTTTAGCTACACTGTCTAAAGGATCGTCCTAAGAAATACCAAATTAAGATCAGCCTGAAGATGTCAAAATAAGGTGAAACGCGTAGTTGATAAATAAAAAAACTAAAATTACAACCAAATCTTTTTTCAACTAATAAGCTTGCTCAAGATTCGGTTGCCTCCCGATTTCACTGCCTTCGATACCGATTTATCCTCGATCTTGAGAACGCTGGAGCAGATGAGATGTGCCGTGGCTACTAAATACTACGTCTGTTCCGTCTCTCTGTGTGTCTTTCAGTCTCTGCAGCGCTTGTGTCCAGCTCATAAAGTGGCCCACGACGCTTTTATACACTTCTAAAGGCTGGAGAAGGAAGTATCTTTCTGCTTGGTGCCAGAGCACATGGGTACTGCGGGGGACGAAAGGGCGTGTGTAGCATCCAAGGAGGCGTGTCGTGACCCTCAGATCGTTCAGTGTACCACCCCCCTGTATGCCATCACCTCGCTGCTAAGGTGCAAAGCAGTGCGTCGATGGGACGAACAGCGGCTGGAAGTGGTAGAAAATAAGGAGCGTCTAGTAAAATCCATAACGCGGCCTTCCAGCTACGCAGACGAGATGAGGTCCCCTTTACTCGTCTTCGCATAGGTTAGTCTGTGTTTTATTTTCACACTAGAGGGCTCTGTATTTTGAGGGACAGTTCAACGAATGTGGTTAGAGTCCTACGTTTTCGTGTTATGTCCAACATGTTTCCTAAGATTTTAGGGAGATGTCCTTCATGTGTTAATTGCGTGACTGGTTGACCTATGTTTTTTTTTTTAAGTGGTTAGCCGGTCACTTTTTCCTATTTTCCTGCGCTGTTACTTTAACTCCTTCGCTGTTTTTCTTGATGTTTTGATCCGACGTATAGCACGTTTCACCATTCCGCCGTTGTCCGATGGCGTGTGAGATGTAGTGTTTGGGTGGATCAACGCGAATGAGGTGGGAGTGAGTGACTGTCACTTTAGAGGTTTACTCCTCAGGAAGTGACAACATTTTTAGCCATTTTATCCACATTTTTTTAAATATTTGTAAGGGCGCTGATAACCTCACCGTTGATCTCTCATAACTCATAAAATAGTTTGACGAGATCCGCTATACAAACTATCTGTCCTATGCTTGTCCCTTATCTTTTGGGAAACTGTCATATCTGAGTGTCCCACAGACCTGGATATTTCAAGATTAAACAATACGGCCAAAGAGATACCCACGATGAGGCTGCTTTCAAACTCTGTCAGTGTATGCCAATGTCTCTCATGAATGCGCTGCATCTCCATGCTCTTCAGTGTACACTTTCAACATCTGAGGCTTTCGCGTTCCTTATACACCTTAGCAGGCACAGTAACAACACTGAACACAAACTACATCAATGCATTCTGGTGGCGATTCTACTACCTAACCACGATATTACTGCATCTGGTCTCCCGTGGCCGTCATCAGAAACAGGCGGTGACGCTACAGTAAACAAGATCAGTGGTGACTAAGGAAAACTCATCGCACCGTCAGTGCTTTCAGGTTAGTTCTGAAGTGGTTCTGCGTTTCCTCAAGAAATATCATCCGTAGTACAGTGCAATGTAAGCCATATTCATGAATACTCCTGAGTGTGGAAGACGGAGGAAGAAGACGTGGCGAAAGGGCACACATTCAGATGATAAAGAGCTTATATTCAAAGATGTACAATTTTTCCAGGAAGAACAAGAGCGGAATCAGGTTATGATACTTATACAAAAAACAGTCTTGCGGGTGAAGAAATTGGTAGGGAAGTCAGAACGAACAGTAAAATGCATTTGGAAAATATTTATATGAAGTGGAAGAAACCGGGGAAATACTAACATTCCTGGAAGAAAAAAGCGCTCTAGAAAAATAGTTCCACTAGATGACTTCGATGAAACATTACGATAAGAAATCTCACCACTGAGAAAACCGCTTATATTTTAAAGAACTGAGATAAATTTTGAGGGGGAGGCGGGAGAAGGGAAAAATTTCGTAAAATTTTGAAAGAGACAGGAGTTTAACTGAAAAACGTGTAAAAATAAGAGAACCATCCTAACTCAACGTTCCGACATTGTTGCAAAGTGTGCCAAATATTTGAGAGCAATCAGAAATAATGAAAAGGGGTTATAGCCGCTAGTGTCATTCAAGGACAAAACGTGGGTGCATACGAATTATAGCTTGAAAAAGTGCTAGCAGCATGAAGAAGTTCTGGCTGTAAAGACTAATAGAAGTGCAGGCCAAAGAGCTATTGTTGTTCACGCTAGGCAAGCAATGGGTGTCATAGAGGGATCAGAATCAGTTTATGATTCGGCATATAAATCCCAAGATCTTCACGATGATATGTATAGGGACAGTTATCATATATGTTTGGAAGGGAAACTGATTCCTACCATCCTGTCTCGTAGTACTGTTCCTATTGCTAAAGCACTGTATCATATAGCTTAGAGAAGTGGAGTCCCCCACTATCGAAAAAGGACATAACTGAATGACTAATTCAGAAAAAAATCAGTTTTTAATCGAACTTTGACAAATTGTGCGTTGCAATAAACCAAAGCCCCTTTTTAAAGCACATGCCGTATTAAAACGTAAGAGATATACTGTTTTGAGGCTCCCAACATACACCTGCGATTTTAACCCTATAAAGCTATTCTGGAGAAACAAACAAAAACAACAGAAAAACGTTTCTTCCATCAATTTAAAACCCTAAAACAAATAACTAAAGAATCTTTATCAAACATTACACAACATGATCTCTCAAAAGCTTTAGAAAATGAGAAAGGAACCGAATATTAGCGCAGAGATGGAAGTAATAGAGAATATAATAACCAATATTGGTCCGGAGACCGAAGACCAATGCGCAGCACAACACCAAGGCAGCGATATGGAAACTTTAACGGCGGATGGGATCCGAACGGATTCCAGTGAAACACACATCAGACGAAGAACTTGGCGTCTAGTCTTTTGATGATGGATCGTACTCTACATAACTCTAATCAACAAGCTCAGTGTAGTTTTCAGAGTCTAACTGTAGTTACGTCGTCCTTCCTTCCGTCCACAACCCCGACTACGAGCTGATTCGCGATTACTCGACTGAAGAACTTTCAGTCCCAGGTGCAATAATATTGTGGTCGACTAAAACTCCTCCTCTTCCTTCTTCTTCTTCTTCATTTCTCATATTTAGCAAATTATCTATTACGGTACTCCATCTCTTGTACGGTTTTCCTACATCTCTTCTTCAGTGCATTTATAACTGAAAGCCTTTACCGGGAATCTTTCTCCATTCATTCCTTCAATTTTCTCCAATTTTTCTTTATTTTTGCGTTTAGGATTTATATTCCTAAATCTCTCTTTTGTCGGTCTTCCCTCGTACATCATTCCAGTCTTCTTAGAAATCACATTTTTGAGCCTGTATTCTGCTTTCTTTGCATCTTGTTGTTACCTGTGTTTCACTTCCGTAAGTAAGGGTTGGCACTGCTATTGTTTTATAAAAATTCGGCTTAATTTTTTTTCCTGGCTTTATTCTGCAAACTTTTTACTGTAGTTCCACGTATGGAAGTAAATTTATTTAATTTTTTGTCCACGTCGTGGTTATATTCGCAAGCAATGTAGCATCGTAGATATTTAAAATGTCTTACTTGCTCCAATATATTGTTACTGAGAGGCTGCCTTGAAATGCCATCACTTTCGTTTTATCTACCGTACCTACCGACAATGGCAGGTTGTAATCTGAGGGTGTCTGCTGCGGACTCCCATCTGAAGGTCATCTCCATTCTCAGTAATCATAGGTGATTTGCATATAAAATTACATTTACAGTGAGATGACTTTCGTATTAGCGAAGATGAACAAGTGCTCAGAGCTCCTGAGGTATGCATTGTAGAGCCCATGTTTACTACACCTTTTTCCTGGTCTTGGTCAATACTGCCACGTCTAAAAGTTGTACGCTCTACATTCTTAGCAGCAACAGTACCAGTAAATATATTCCACTGTCAGAGCTATCAGAATCATTTAGTTTCGGAACCAGGGAACCCTTCCCTCAAATTGATACATTTGTTCGCCTCCACCGCTCTTGAAAGTTGGTTCAAATGGTTCTGAGCACTATGGGACTCAACTGCTGTGGTCATTAGTCCCCTAGAACTTAGAACTACTTAAACCTAACTAACCTAAAAACATCACACACATCCATGCCCGAGGCAGGATTCGAACCTGCGACTGTACCAGTCGCACGGTTCCGGACTGCGCGCCTAGAACCGCGAGACCACGGCGGCCGGCTTGAAAGTTTGTAACATCGTCACGGAATCACCCGGCGCCTCCAACGTTGATCCTGTGTGGTGTCTTCGGATGCCACTTCCGGACTTCAGAACTTGATCTACTAAGTCCCCTCTACAACTTCTGAAAGTGTGTAACATGAGTAATGAAACATCATATACGTGGAGAAAAGTCTATATTGGAACGACTGGAGGATCAGTCAACCCCGGGATCACTGAACACAAGCGGTATTGTAAGTTGGGGTAGGTGGAGAAATCGGCCGTGGCAGAGCACGTGCTGTGTGAGGCTGACCGCAGACAAGGAAGTTCTTGCTGTAGAGAAGAGCTGCCACATCTGCTTGTTCCGAGGAGCTATAGAAATACACAAACGTGAGAACTGCTTCAACAAAAAAGAAGAAAGCCTCTGGTTGAAAGGTTCCTGGATTCCCGGGTTGCAGCGAAAGACCGTTGCAGTTAGCAAGGGAGAACCGCACCAGAAGTGCCCACGGAAAAGTTACTGAACGTTGGCGCGCCAGGTACATATAATCGGCAGCCACGAGCTCGACTCCAGTTCACGGCCGCCAATGGAGGGTGAAGCTTCGACAGTGCCAGCTACTTGTGTTGGCGAAATGTCAGAAAAGTCATCAAACAAACATCGACAGACAGGCAGTTTGTCGTCACGTTTTTTTGTGGGGCAGTGTACGAGGGTCGTTCAATAAGTAATGCACAAGAACTTTTTTTCTCGGAACATATTTACTGTTAAGTGTCAGACTTTGGTGACAATATACATCAACATGTTTTGTCCATCTCCTGTTTTTCTACGTAGTCTCCATGACGCTCTATGGCCGTATGACAACGGTATGGGAGATCATGTATTCCCTACTGGTAAAAGCTCTTGTCCTGTAGGTGTAGCCATGTTTTCAGTGCGTGACTGACTCTCTCGTCTTCTTCAAAGTGTATTCCCCGCAGAGAATCTTTAAGCGGGCCAAAGTCTGAGGGTGCCAGGTCCGGACTGTAGGCTGAATGAGGCATAATGTCCAACTCTTTGATTGTACGAGAGTCTCGATCATTGCAGACGCACTTCCGATGCTGACCGACAACTGTAGAGCATGAATAATGGCATCTGCACGATTCAGCATGTCTCGAACAGTGGCTGCGGCTGGACCTCCCGAGCGTGGCTGATCATGTTGCTCTGTTTCTGCATTTCCTGAGGCTGTAACTTTCTTTACCCATCACCCAACTCTACTCCTATCAACTGCAGATCGCCATACACTGCACACAAACGCTTATGTTCATCGCGGTTTCATTTTCTGCACACGAGAATTCAATAACAGCCCGGTGATTGTAAGGTAAGTCGTATGTTGACGCCATTCTGACGGTGTATCACGGCTCTGCTGTCTGCCAGAACGGTTCGAAACTTTATCGGCGCACAGAACAAATATCAAATATAAAGCACAAACAAGGACGTTTGTCTATGTACCGGGTGATCAAAAAGTCAGTATAAATTTGAAAACTTAATAAACCACGGATTAATGTAGATAGAGAGGTAAAAATTGACACACATTCTTGAAATGACATGGGGTTTTATTAGAACAAAAAAAAGTGATAGATCTCGTGCGTGCGTCGTTTGGTGATGATCGTGTGTCCACCCGCCACTTTCGTCATGCTTGGCCTCCCAAGTCCCCAGACCTCAAAATGGTTCAAATGGCTCTGAGCACTATGGGAATTAACTTCTAAGGTCATCAGTCCCCTAGAACTTTGAACTACTTAAACCTAAATAACCTAAGGACATCACACACATCCATGACCGAGGCAGGATTCGAACCTGCGACCGTTGCGGTCGCGCGGTTGCAGACTGTAGCGCCTAGAACCGCTTGGCCACACCGGCCAGCCCCCA
Source organism: Schistocerca gregaria (assembly GCF_023897955.1). NCBI lineage: Eukaryota > Metazoa > Arthropoda > Insecta > Orthoptera > Acrididae > Schistocerca > Schistocerca gregaria. The sequence continues at coordinate 313,859,078 of NC_064927.1, forward strand.
GACCTCAGTCCGTGCGATTATTGGCTTTGGGGTTACCTGAAGTCGCAAGTGTATCATGATCGACCGACGTATGTAGGGATGCTGAAAGACAACATCCGACGGCAATGCCTTACCATAAGTCCGGACATGCTTTACAGTGCTGTTCACAACATTATTCCTCGACTACAGCTATTGTTGAGGAACGACGGTGGACATATTTAGCGTTTCCTGTGAAGAACATCATCTTAGCTTTGTCTTAGTTTGTTATGCTGCCGCCCGCGGTGGTTGTGTGGTTCTAGGCGCTTCAGTCCGGAACCGCGCTGCTCCTACGGTCGCAGGTTCGAATCATGCCTTGGGCATGGATGTGTGTGATGTCCTTAGGTTAGTTAGGTTTATGTAGTTCTAATTTCTAGGGGACTGATGACCTAAGATGTTAAGTCCCATAGTGCTCAGAGTCATTTGAACCATTTGCTATGCTAATTATTGCTGTTCTGATCAGATGAAGCGCCATCTGTCGGACATTTTTTGATCGTTTGTATTTGTTTGGTTCTAATAAAACCCCATGCCATTCCAAGCATGTGTGTCAATTTGTACCTCTCTATCTACGTGATTTATTGAGTTTTCAAGTTTATAGTTACTTTTTGATCACCCGGTATATTAATGGCTTTAAACAAAACGTGTGTCATTACTTATTGAAGCAGCTCGTGGTCTCGCGGTAGCATTCTCGCTTCCCGATCACGGGGTCCCGGGTTCGATTTCCGGCGGGATTAGGGATTTTCACCTATCTCGAGATGACTGGGTGTTGTTGTGTCGTCTTCATCATCGTCATTCGTCTTCATTACGGTCAGAGGAAGGCAACGGCAAACCATCTCTGATAGGACATTGGCTAGTAAAGCGCTGCTCGTCTCCCGCATCGCTCCCCTACGCTCTGTCATGGAGTATGGGAGTCCATCATCATCACTTATTGAACGACTCTCGTATGTTTGTCTCAGTCACGATGATATCGTACGTGACACTGTGTGCATACAGGAGAAGGGCCTCGAGGCTTCCTTCGCGCCTGCTGGTTCCGACGCCTGGAAGACAGACAGCGTAGGAGGGCGTGAGCAGCAGGTGAGGTGGCGGTCTCCGCGCCTCGCCGCCCCGCAGAGGGCGTGGCGGTGCCGGATGTCCGGCTGCCAGGCCAGCCGATCCTTTCCTCAGCCTCAGCCCAGCTGGCGGGCTGCCAAGGACGGCCGCGGGAGAAGCGACCCGGATGCGATGCGATGCGCTGCGGCGAGGTGCGGGGCTGTGAGACGCCACGCCGAGCCTCTCATTACGACGGGACGCGCCGCGGCAGAGGAGCGAAGGGAAAGGAGCTGGGAGCCGGGCTGAGCGCAGCGGAAGGCGACAGGGAGCACCTGCAGATCGCCGGCTCACCTCCAGCCGTGTTGCAAACGCCGCTGCGACTTGAGAAACGGCGAAACCTCACGTGCAGCTCCGTACTTTTGTGTACGTGATCCATTGGAAAGTAACTTGCATACGTAATGAGAAGGTAGCATGGATTACTCTCTGGGTAAATCGACGTACAAACACGGCCTCTACTCGCATCATCAACCGAGGCTTATGCACAAAAGAAAAAAAATTAAAAAGGCGACTGGTACAGTACGTAGAGTTATTCGAATGGGATGGACGGAAATTGGTAAAAGTGAATCACATGCACAGACAAACAAATTATTAACATATCAGAAACAATGGATGATTTGAAACTTTCTGGCAGATTGAAACTGTGGGCCGGACAGAGACTCGAACTCGGGACTTTTGCCTTAAGCGGGGAAGTGCTCTACCATCTGCGCTACCCAAGAGCGACTCACGCACCATCCTCACAGCCGTACTTCTGCCAGCATCTCGTCTCCTACCTTCCAAACCTTACAGAAGCTCTCCTGCGAGCCTTGCAGAACAAGCACTCCCGAAAGAAAGGATATTGCGGAGACTGGCTTAGCCACAGCCTGAGGGATGTTTCCAGAATGAGAAGGTCCTGAGTTCGAGTCTCGGTCCGGCACACAGTTTTTATCTGCCAGGAAGTTTCATATCAGCAGACACTCTGCTACAGAGTGAAAATCTCATTCTGGAATGGATGATTTATTCAAGAGAGAGAGAGAGAGAGTTTGAGAGATCGAGCATTTCAATTACCCATTAGCCCACCTCTGACCCCTAATGCAAGCAGTTATTCGGTTTGGCATTGATTGACAGAGTTGTTTGGTATCCTCCTGGGGCGGGGTTTCATGTCAAAATTTGTTCAGTTCGCGAGTTAAAGCTTCAAACTCACGAGATGATTGGAGGGCCCTGTTTCCAATGCTCCAAACGTCCTCAGTTCTGGAGAGATCCGACGATTTTTCTGGCCAAAGTAGGAGTTGTCAAGCACGACGACTGCCGTTTTCTACTGCCGCCGTGTATGGGCGGGCATTATCTTGCTGAAATGTAACCCCAGGATGGTTTGCCACGAAGGGCAACAAAACAGGGAGAGGAAAATCGTCGACGTACTGCTGTGCTCTGAGGGTGCTGCGGATGACAACCAAAAGGCACCTCAGACAGTCATTCCTGGTCGTCGGGTCTTATGGCGGTCGATACTAAGCTCGTTATTCCACTGCTGTCTCCAGACACATCTTCTGCGTGGAATCCCATTCACTGGAGTAGAACTGTTTTCAGTGATGGGTCACGCTCCGAAGTGAGCCCTGATGATCACCGGAGACATATCTGGAAACGATCCAGACAGCAAAAGGTATACCACCACCGTCACCCGCGATGTGGCCCAACAACCAAGAGCGATGGTCTGGGGTGACACTTCTTTTCATAGGAGGATCCCATTGGTTGTCATCCGCGGCACCCTTATAACACAGCGTTACGTTGACGATATTCTGCTGCCCGTTTCGTTGCCCTTCATGCCAAGCCGTCATGAACTTACATTTCCGCAAGGTAACGCCCGCCCGCACATTGCAAGATTTTCTGCTGCTTGTCTTCGTGCTTTCGAAAGTCTACCTTGGCCAACAAATTTGCTGCATCTCTAACTAACTGAGAATGTTTGGAGCACTATGGGCTGCGCCCTCGAATGAGCTCTTGATTTTGACGCACTAAAGCTCCATCTGGACAGAATTTTGCACGGTATCCCTCAGGACGACATCCAACAACTCTAGAAATAAATTTCAAGCTGAATAACTGCTTGCTCAATTTGTGATGCTCTTTCTCCTGAACAACAAGCACTCCGTCTTCAGGCCACAAGTGTCCCATCGGGACCAGCCGACCGCCGTGTCATCCTTAGTTGAGGATGCGGATAAGAGGGGCGTGTGGTCAGCACACCGCTCTCCCGGTCGTTATGATGGTTTTCTTTGACTGGAGCCGCTACTATTCGGTCGAGTAGCTCCTCAATTGGCATCACGAGGCTGAGTGCACCCTAGGAAATAGCAACAGTGCATGGCGGCCCAGATAGTCACCCGTCTAAGTGCCGGCCACGCCCGACAGCGGTTAACGTCGGTGATCTGACGGGAACCGGTGTACCCACTGCGGCAAGGTCGTTAACTCATTCTCTTGAATAAACCATCCAATTTTTCACAAATTGTGCTCATTAGTTTGCCAACATGTACATCACATCTACGAATTCCGCCCCATTCGGTAATTCCTTCATAGTGCATCTCTTTTTTGCCTTAGTGCCTATTCGTGTACTTAAAACTGTAGTAACGTGTCGTCAGTCCAAAAATTTCGACACTGGTTTAATAAAATATAAAGAAAGGTTAAGGTGGCAGCCATAATTCATCAGGTGTTCTACACAGCTGTCCTCCACTTTAGTACAACGCACAGAACCTTCATACAGCCATATGACACAGTTACAAAAGTACTTCTTTGGGATGTTCAACTCACGTGTCAGTTGCGCACCCTCTTCGGTCTTGCTCTACCATCAGAGACTCGTTCCGCACTTTGCCGTTTTATAGTAGGCTATTATTAGTGAACCAAGACCCGTAAATCGTGATTCTTTTTCCAAGGAAAGAACTGACCGAACAACGGGAAATCAGTCCAGAGTTGCAAATTTCACTTTTTTCATTCATTCGATGATCAGTTCTTGTCCGGGACGCATTATCAAATCATCGTAACACAGTCGAAAAACTGTATTTATATGCGCTGTAACTGTTCACTTACTTTTTTACATGGTTTTGTATTTTCGAAAATACCATTTTTTGTCCGTGTTACGATGAACTGAAAATGGATTCCTGCCCGAAACTAGTCATCGAGTGAATAAAGAAAGTGAAATCTGCAACTTTGGGCTGGTTTTCCCTTGTACTGATTAACACAAGTTGCTGACCCACAGCTACTCCAGCCTACTGGAAGTTCGTAAGTAATTGTCAAGTTTTTCGTTTCAGTCGAGTCGCGGAAGGCGTCCATTCGTCGTTGTTTTTGTTCGGAAGGCGTGCGGTACAAACTTGAGCAACACTTTTCTGATCTTCAAAACGTTCTGGAGAATGTCTTGCTCACTTGATTTAGAGACATTCAAAGCGTTGCTTCTTTAGATTTGTGACACAACAACCTTGATACACTGCTGTTACACGTCCACTACTTAACCCTGCCTGCTCACAGCTGAATGGCCGAATGCGCATCTGTTGTTTACCGTTGTCAGTTCAGGCTGCCACCGAAGTTACCGCGTTGACGTCTCTCATACGCCAGGAATAAAATCAGTTTCGAAGCTTCAAAAATGGTTCGAATGGCTCTGAGCACTATGGGACTTAACATCTGAGGTCATCAGTCCCCTAGAACTTAGAACTACTTAAACATAACTAACCTAAGGTCATAATACACATCCATGCCCGAGACAGGATTCGAACTTGGGACCGTAGCTGTCTCGAGGTTCCAGACTGAAGCGCCTAGAACTGTTCGGCCACAACGGTCGGCATTTCGAATCTATTTGGCCAGACTGTGTACATCGGTATGTACTTCTTTAGTCCACAATGCACCTTACGGTGTGTGCTGCAGCGTACTTCTGGTACCACTATCATTTTTCTCCTTCCTTGTACCACTCGCTAATTGTGTGTGGGAGGAATGTCTGTCAGTACATCTTCGTATCAGTACTAATATCTATGACTGTATCGTCGTGGTCATTTCGCGATACGTATGTGAGAGGAAGTAATGTGTTGTCCGACTCTTGTTGGAACATACGCTCTCAGATTTTCAACAGTAAGCCTCCACTTCATACACGACGCATCTGTTCTTGCGTCTGTCAGAGGAGTTGCCTGAGCACCACCGTAAACGATCTCGTGACGAAATGCGCTGCTCTTCGCTGGATCGTTTCTATACTTACTTGAAAAGGGATCCAGGCTATGAGCAATATGCAACAGACAGTTCAACATTCATTTTGTAAGCCTCTTTTCTTGGTGCCTGAATTACATTTTCTTCAGCTTCTTCCAATGAATGTTAGCCTGGCATCTGATTTTCCTACTGCTTGTGTTATACGTCATTTTGCTTCAAGTCGCTCAGGATGGTTCCTCTTGTTTCCAGTGATGTTATCTTGTTCGTATGGCGTAATGAGCAGCATGCTGTCTTGCGACACTGTAAAGTGAACCAGACCAGCATCGAACTGATGCAATAGATTAACGATCGTGGCTGGTGCGACGAGGCTGATGGCCGGGTGCACCAACACAGATTAATAGTTGACGATGGTTAAGTCAGCATCTGACCGTGGCCAACGCAAAATTCTATTTCACTGACAACGATCAGAGTTAAATGAGGGATGTGACAGTGGCAAACACCTGATTTTCCCGAAATTTCCTGGGTTTTGTAAGCATGCCACATTAAGGTGGCGGCGCGTTTCGATGTACTGAGGCAGACTCAAGAAGTCGTACGTAAGCCGTAGGCTATCCGTAAGTCCGTAAGATGAACCCATAAAGTTTATTAATTTACGAATCAAACTTACCATGCGTAGAATTAAATTGTGCCTCCACAGGTGAACATTCTGCCTCTTTTTCTGTAGCAAGAGGACCATATGACAATCGGAGTTTTGTAATTTTTTGTACTCATGATGTGTGATCGACCCAGCTCTCGAAAATGCTCAAGAAAATCAACTTCGAAAATTTCCGGCCACGTGTAATATGATAAAAAATGGGGTTGATATTTTATTTTTTATTTCTTTTAATTTTTTTCTTTATTTATTTACTTTGACAAGCTGTGTTGCTCTGTGGTAGCGTGCTCTCTAACTGTGTTGGAAGCCTGGGTTCGATTCCAGGTGGATTATAATTTTTAAACAGAGGTGAACGTTCTGTGAGCATTTACGTGGAGCGAAAAATAGAAAAAAATTATTTATAGTTTTTTCAATTATATAACTTAATTAACAATTTTTATACGAGATAGATAGTTAAAAATTTTTGTTTGCAATAAAAACTGATTTTTATATTCAGAAATAAGAAGACTTGATTTTTTTTAGAAAATGATAGTTAGATGTATTAAGTAGCATATATTGGATAAATTTTATTTTTAAACGACACAGGTATTCCGACTGGACAAAAGGACAAAAAAAAAAACAAAAAAAAAACGAAACATGTTGACCAAAACGAGAGACTGTACATTTCTTCTTTTATAATGCAGACTTCTGAACCGAAGCATTCGCAAAAAGATGAAAAACGAAAATTGTAAGATGTACGACCTGTTTTAAACATCAGGTAACAGGTCTATAATTTGGCAATAAATAAATAAAATAAATTCTCAGCGACCAGTTCGAGAAGTATATGCATCTCGAACATCCAAAAATTTGGAGTTTTGCTTGTGTTTTACATTTTGCTAAACATAAACGAACGAACTATTAACGAGGTATAAACACGCTTCTGCTTGTTGACGAAATTGAGAACATGTGACAATGGCGTCATTCGCCATCGACTGCGTAGAACACTTATGTACAGAGGCGACAGTGTGCAAACTCATATCTCTAGTAAAGTCTTGCGTATCCAGAGCGCCTTCCATTGCAATAAACAGAGTTAACCGAGGCCAAATGCACGGTTCACAGATCTACATCTACATTTATACTCCGCAAGCCACCCAACGGTGTGTGGCGGAAGGCACTTTACGTGCCACTGTCATTACCTCCCTTTCCTGTTCCAGTCCCGTATGATTCGCGGGAAGATCGACTGTCTGAAAGCCTCTCTCTAATTTTACATTCGTGATCTCCTCGGGAGGTATAAGTAGGGGGAAGCAGTATATTCGATACCTCATCTAGAAACGCACCCTCTCGAAACCTGGCGAGCAAGCTACACCGCGATGCAGAACGCCTCTCTTGCAGAGTCTGTCACTTGAGTTTGTTAAACATCGCTGTAACGCTATCGCGGTTACCAAATAACCCTGTGACGAAACGCGCCGCTCTTCTTTGGATCTTCTCTATCTCCTCCGTCAACCCGATCTGGTACGGATGTTTTGCTGGCCGGTAATTAATGTCGGTGCACGTCTGGGACATTTTAAACTCGGTTGACTTTTAACTGTAATTACGGGATCTTAGTTAACTTATTTTTTTTTTTTTTGTTAACCGAAGTTGGTGCACTCTCCCATTAGCGTGTTTTTAGACAGTTTCCGAAGCTCGTTTAGGCGAGTATCGAGCTTATCTCCAATATCCACCTGTGAAAACGTACACAAACACTTAACATACGATCACAAACAGGACAAATCTTACATATTGATAGAGGAATGGCAGACACGCCTTTCGACCCCCAGGTACGTATAACTGACGACTGCGATAGGAACGGCATCCGGCCGCAAAGTAAGATAAACAAACTTGCTGAATCCTAAGTGCAGCAGAACCCGTACTAGACGGGGTCAACGCTAAGTAAAAGCGAAAAAAGAACTATTTCCAACGATTTGCTACCAAAAGTGTGAACGGTCAGTGGTGAGTCAGTTCATTTATTTATGTGCAGCACAAAACATTTACTCACCGGACATTAACGACCAACTGCAATTCGCTGCAACAACCGTCGATCTTCTGCAGATCTTCCTGCTTTGTGCTGCAGTCATCTGGCGCTGCAAACTTCCTACGGTCTAGTTAACAGCATCGTCCACCAACAGCCTCTCCGAGCCACCAACTTTATAAGTCGTAAATGCAGTGTCCAGAGACCACTGCCTATGTTCGACATCAACGTGCAGTAATCACTCACAGAGTGAACGTGGCAGCACTAGCAGTAGTAGTAGTAGTAGAGGGGTTTTGGACGCATGTCAGCAAGGTCTTCAGCGCCCATTCAGTAACATAGTGAGACGGGTGTCAAGAAAAATCCCAGAACAGGAATATAAAACGGAACAGAAAAAAAGGGTAACAATCGTTGAAAAACATGTGCTCACCCACACCAAAGCGTGGGATGAAGCAGAGCGTCAGCAGTAAAACATGGACAACACAGGAAGAAAATGATAGAGGAAGATAAAACAATGTACAAGATGGAAGTGGCTGGCTGACTGCAAGGAAAAAAGGGGAGGAGTCAGCCACTCTGCAATAATCTAAAACCTCCAGCCTAAAAGTTTAGGCCAGAGTCCAGACACATCACAAAACTTCAAAACCCTAGACACACACGTCTCATCATTAGCTAAAACAGAAGGCAGATCCCCATCAACTTGTGCTTCTGCCCGTGCATCACGGTATAGCACTAGCAGCGGAGGTAATAGAAAACGTGTCGGGGGGACGCAGGAGACAGTGTAGTCGTTATTGTAAAGCGGGAACAGAGCGATTTATCGGACTTCCAAAAGGCATGATCGTTGGCTTTCAGGGCTACGATGGAAGCATTTCCGAAACGGCTAAGTTTGTAAACCGCTCGCCTGCTGCCGGTGTTAAAGTATGCCTTGCACGGCAAAATGGCGCTATCCAAAACCAGTGCCGAGGCAGGTGTGGGTCACCGCGGGCTGTAGATGACACGGGTGAGCGATGGCTGCGGAGGTGTGTACGGGCGAATGGACGTGCAACTGTTGAGGAACTGATCATCCAGATGAGCCACATGGCTACCAACAGTGCCTCCTCGACGACCGGTCAGCGAACGTTGCTACGCATTCGCCTCTGCAGCGGGCGATTGGTTCATGCACCCCAGCTGACTACCGTTCATCGGAGACGAAGGCTGGAATCTGTACGCCAGTACTGCAACCGGAAGTCCACTGAGTGGCGGCTGGTGGCATTTCAGATGACAGATGGCCTTTGGCGTATAAGGCCTGGAACGTCTTAAAGAAAACACTCTGGAATAATCGTCAGGGGGAATTAGAGGTCTGAAGTACAGGCAGACTTCAATGGGAGATGCTTTTGATAATTTCCACAATAAAATACTGTCTCCAGATCTAGTAGAGAACCCAAAGAGATTCTCGTCATACATAAAGCACACCAGTGGCAAGACGCCATCGATACCTTCACTGCGCAATAACAACGGTGAAATCACTGATGACAGTGCCACCAAAGCAAAGTTATTAAACACGGTTTTCAAACAGACGCAAAATCCCCAAGATTGGCGATATTTTACTGAAGCTCGAAATTTAGCGCAGACTTCAATGCGAGATGCTTATAACAGTTTCCACAACGAAACTTTGTCTCGAAACCTGGCAGAAAATCCACAGAGATGCTGGTCGTATGTGAAGTACGTTCGCGGCAAGAAACGATCAATGCCTGCTCTGCGAGATAGCAATGGAGATACTATCGAAGACAGCTATGTCAAAACAGAGTTACTAAACACATCGTTCCGAAATGACTTCACAAAAGAAGACGAAGTAAATATTCCAGAATTAGAATCAAAAAGAACTGCCAAATGAGAAACATAGAAGTAGATATCCTCGGAGTAACGACGCAGCTTAAGTTAAAGGCAAGGCCTCCGGTCCAGATTGTATACCAGTCAGGTTCCTCTCAGACTATGCTGATAAAATAGCTCATTATTTAGCAATTATATACAACCACTGGCTCACAGAAAGATCCGTACCTAAAGAATGGAAAACTGCTCTAGTCACAACAATACCAAAAAAGAGAAGTAGGAGTAATCCCCTGAATTACAGGCCTATATCACTAACGTCGATTTGCAGTAGGGTTCTGCAACATATACTGTATTCGAACATTATGAAGTACCTTGAAGAAAATGACTTATTGACACAATGGCAGCATCGATTCAGAAAATACCGTTCTTGTCAAACACAACTAGCTCTTAATACTCACGAAGTAATCAGTGCTATCGACAGGGAATGTCAAATTGATTCCATATTTTTAGATTTCCAGAAGGCTTTCGACACCGTTCGTCACAAGTGTCTTCTAACCAAACTGCGTGCCTACGGAGTACCGCCTCAGTTGTGCGACTGGTTTCGTGATTTCTTGTCAAAAAGGTCACAGTTCGTAGTAATAGACGGAACGTCATCGACTAAAACAGAAGTAATATCCGGCGTTCCCCAAGGAAGTGTTCTAGGTACTCTATTGTTCTTAATCTATGTTAACGACATAGGAAACAATCTGAGTAGCCGTTGTAGATTGTTTGCAGACGATGCTGTCATTTACCATCTTGTAAAGTCATCAGATGATCAAAACGACCTGCAAAATGATTTAGATAAGATATATCTATGGTGCGAAAAGTAGCAATTGACCCTGAATAAAGAAAAGTATGAAGTTATGCACATGGGTACGAAAAGAAATTCGCTAAAGTTCCATTACGCGATAAGTCACACACATCTGAAAGCTGTAAATTCAACTTAATACTTAGGGATTACAATCACAAACAACCTAAATTGGAACGATCACATAGATAATATTGTGGGTAGAGCAAACCAAAGACTGCGATTCATTGGCAGAACGCTTAGAAGGTGCAACAGGTCTACTAAAGAGCCTGCTTACACCACCCTTGTCCGCCCTATTCTGGAGTATTGCTGTGCGGTGTGGGATCCGCAAAAGATGGGGCTGACGGATGACATCGAAAAAGTACAAAAAAGGGCAGCTCGTTTTCTATTATCGCGAAATAGGGGAGATAGTGTCACAGACATGATACGTGAATTGGAGTGGCAATCATTAAAACAAAGGCGTTTTTCGTTGCGATGGGATTTCATCATGAAATTTCATTCACCAGTTTTCTCCTTCGATTGCGAAAACACTCTTTTGGCACCCACCTACATAGAGAGAAATGATCATCACGATAAAACAAGTTCAGTCGAGTGTGTAGTTCTGATTTTCATCTGCTAGAAGACAACAGCGGACAGGACTAAACAGAAAGAACTATTATGTAGTTAAGAATTTTGACCATTGAGTCTAGTAGTGTCCACAGAGATTTAAGAAAGCAGATCAAGAGAATGTTTTTCTGAATTGTTCTGTTTATTTCTTGAAAGCTTTTTTGGTTTATTTATGTTTGTACAGTTCCGTATATACTTTTAGTATTGTGAATGATGCATGAATGTCGTCTAAAGTAAATATGTACATCATTGTCCTACTGATGAATGCTGTACGAACTAGTGTGAGAAAGTTTTAAAGAGAGTGTGAATGCAGAAGACGTGGAATTGTGAATGATGCGTGAATGTGGTCTAGAGTAAATATGTAGATCATTGTCCTACTGATGAATGCTGTGCGAACTAGTGTGAGAAAGTTTTAAAGAGAGTGTGAATGCAGACGACATAGAATTGTGAATGATGCGTGAATGTGGTCTAAAGTAAATATGTACATCATTGTCCTACTGATGAATGCTGTACGAACTAGTGTGAGAAAGTTTTAAAGAGAGTGTGAATGCAGAAGACGTGGAATTGTGAATGATGCGTGAATGTGGTCTAGAGTAAATATGTAGATCATTGTCCTACTGATGAATGCTGTACGAACTAGTGTGAGAAAGTTTTAAAGAGAGTGTGAATGCAGAAGACGTGGAATTGTGAATGATGCGTGAATGTGGTCTAGAGTAAATATGTAGATCATTGTCCTACTGATGAATGCTGTACGAACTAGTGTGAGAAAGTTTTAAAGAGAGTGTGAATGCAGACGACGTGGAATTGTGAATGATGCGTGAATGTGGTCTAGAGTAAATATGTAGATCATTGTCCTACTGATGAATGCTGTGCGAACTAGTGTGAAAAAGTTTTAAAGAGAGTGTGAATGCAGACGACGTAGAATTGTGAATGATGCGTGAATGTGGTCTAAAGTAAATATGTAGATCATTGTTCGACTGATGAATGCTGTACGAACTAGTGTGAGGAAGTTTTAAGAGAGTGCGAATGCACACGACGTGGAATTTTATATCATAATATGTTAGGTAAGTTTCTGGTAAAAGGAAAGCTAAATGAAAATAGTTAATTACGTGAAGTATAAACAATATATCAGAATTTAAATATTTATTTCGGGAAAAAACAGTTCGAAATTGTGTTATTTGTTGATTGGCTAGTCATTAAAAGCACTGACTAATGCGGGAAATATTTTTTTTTTATTGGGCTTAGCCGCGCCTGATTAGCCGAGCTGTCTGAGGCGCTGCAGTCATGGACTGAGCGGCTGGTGCTGGCGGAGGTTGGAGTCTTCCTTCGGGCATGAGTGTGTGTGTTTGTCCTTAGGATAATTTGGGTTAAGTGGTGTGTAAGCTTAGGGACTGATGACCTTAGCAGTTACGTCCCATACAATTTCACACACTTTTTAACATTTTTTTCTAGTGGCCTTAAAGAAAACTGCCCAATCAGAACGTAGTATTCTTCGCGCGTCTTTTCTTTGGAGATAGAGAATGCGTACAGCAGTCTAAAGCAATCGGAGCCCACCCTTTCAATATTACAGTCTCGTCTAGTACGAGCTCCGAAGGAAGTTGTGATTTGCCGGTTTAGTTGTTTTAAAGTGAATGCATTTTTATTCCTTTGAATATTAAGAAGATCGCTAACTTAAAACTTGAGCGCATTAGACTCCGATAAACTTAGTAGTATGGCGAGGATTTTCGTTTAAGAACAATCTGTGCTTTGTAGCTATTCAGATTTCGGGAAATACGTACTTTACCATAAATTTGCTAACGTTAATGAAAATGTTTGTGAATGACTGTGTTAAGATTACCACTGGCTTTTCAGTTAACTTGTACATCTCAAGGCAGTAATTCCACCTTTCATTCAAAATTAAGAACGTTTCCCGATTTTTATAATAGTTACTTTGTTTGCAGCCTGGTGCGAGATGCAGTACGGTAGGTTTCTGCTCGGCTTTCCTACCAGTGATCTGCTGCAACGAGTTCACAGCGAGGTGCAGGTGGAAGGACGGACTGAACCGCGTCGCCGCACTGCGGTTAGCGCACTGGACTCGCATTCGGAAGGACGACGGTTCAAATCTGCGTCCGGCCACCCACCTTTAGGTTTCCCGTGATTTCTCTAAATCGCTCCAGGTGAATGGCGGGATAACTCCTTTCGAAAAGATACGGCCGGTTTCCTTCCCTATTCTTTCGTAGTCCGAGTTTGCGCACCGTTTCTAATGACCGCACTGTCGATGGGATGTCTTCCTTGCTTTCTTCTTTCAACCTGGATTACGTTGTCCACGAGGCTCTAGATCTCATGGACGAACGGAGCTATCTGATTTTCACAACAGCTCTTTTTGTGGATTTTGTGTTCATTTTTATAGAAGTCGTTCTTAAGGCAACACAATCGATGAATGTAAACGTAATTTCGGTAGCTTAAAACATGATACACAATTCAACAATAAATTGGTGTAAGCGATATTGGCCTGTAATTATATACATTCTCCTCTAAACTATCTTGAAAACGGGAATGTTCTGTGCTTTTTACCTGTACTTACTTTCTTTTCGTTGCCCCAAAGACTTACGATAAACTACTGAAACAAGTGGAGCATGATCTTTTTGATAATATCGGCAGAATCTCAAAAAATGGTTCAAATGGCTCTGAGCACTATGGGACTTAACATCTGAGGTCATCAGTCCCCTAGAACTTAGAACTACTTAAACCTAACTAACCTAAGGACATCACACACATCCATGCCCGAGGCAGGATTCGAACCTGCGACCGTTCCAGACTGAAGCGCCTAGAACCGCTCGGCCACTTCGGCCGGCGGCAGAATCTCAACTTGTCCAGATTCTTTTCCTTCTGATAGGATGGTTTACTCACCAAGGCTCCTTACATTACGCCTATGAAATCCATAGTCTGCTGGTACGCAAATAATGCACTCTTCAGATCTATATCCACCCCTTCATTTACGTCTACGTTTGCATGCGTCAGCACGGATTCAGAAAATTTCGTTATCGTGAAACACATCTAGTTCTTTATTCTCACGAAATAATTAGTGCTCTCGATAGGGGATCTAAAATTGACGCCATACTTTTTCCAGAAGGATTCTGTGTAGTTTTTGAAGGTGTGAGACGAGGTACTGGCAGAATTGAAGCTGTGAGAACGGGTCGTGAGTCGTGTTTGGGTAGCTTCGGCAGGGCAGCAGTGCTCACCGCGCTCGGCCGTCATCGCCGCTGAGCGCGCGGGTTGTTTGTTTACATTCCCGTCGCCGAGCTTCTCAGTCGAACAAGCTATAATGGCCAACTCTTACCGGAAGAACACTCGTAAGTTCACCTTCTGAAATGAATACGTGCGACCCAAAGCACTGGCCGTCGAACGCTTCCTACGCGAAGATGTGAAGATCCCCAGTGACAATCTCATCGGCATGCACCTATCGATCATTAGCAGCGTCGTTTATGTTAAGGTGACTTCCGACGCTGCCTGCAACGAGATTATTCAACGGACGTGACATGGACTAAAATTTCGACACTCCAACGGAAACGTCGGGCCTGTGGATGTCGATCATGCAGGACTTGGCCTTCGAACGATCCGTGTATTCGAACTGCCTTTCGAGGTGAATGAAGATGCAGTCATCGCGGCGCTAAGCCCATTCGGAAAAGTCCAGAGTCACGTAGCCGAGACATGGGCACAGTTTACGACGTATCCGGTGCTTAATGGTGTGAGACAAGTCCGAATAGATCTCAAACGGCATTTCCCATTGGAGATTACTCCGCTGCAGAGTGAAAATCTCATTCTGGATGTTTAAATTTGATCCATTTTCTGGTCGAAATAATGCTGACCTAGTGTCTTTCAGTGAACACCTCGAAAACGTTATTTCACAACAATGGGATGACAAGAAGGCTACCATGTATAATTAACAGGTTACTGGTTGCTCTTTCATAAGGAATGTGAAAAGCATACATAAGACACGAAAACTTCGACTCAAATTTCTTGAAAAAATATGGGTCAAATGGTGTGCAAAACAGCATTAGATGTGACGCTTATGAACTAAGAAGTTTTGTAATCAACCATTGTCAACGGTGAACAGAATTCTTTCAACGTGGCTAGCAGATAATTTATATTTAGATGACCCACTGAGTGAAAAAGATTTAGTAACGATCATTCTTATAAAATTAATATCTCCCAAAAGTTAGATAGAACATAACTGAATACTGAGAAAGGTGGTACCTGGAATGAAAATATACATGAGCACACATTAACAGTCAAAATTTGGAGAAAGTGAGTAAAATTTCTTGGCTGTATAACATCAATTCTAACCAAAGCAATTAAAGAATTCCTACAACTAGAAAACAAATAACAGGTGAAAGTGTTCTGAGGATTAATGGGAAATTTGTGGAAAACCATCTATTCAGTGCTATAACGAAGTCAGAGTCAACAAAAAAGAACTTATGATGGATATTGACCGAAAAAACGAAACATAATTTTGAAATTGTCATGAAGGATCTCTGCAGAAGCGTTGTATTGCCACTCATAGGTCTTTCAAAAGTGCTTTCTACCTCTACTAACAGTTCAAAGTAGGCGATAGGTCAAAATTGTTCCAAGTAAGATATGGATAATGAGTCACACAGGAGGCCATACGTCTTTTCATAAAATACTGTCTTACACATTTTTATATTCCAAAATACGTTGTGATTTTTATTGGATTGTCTCTTAACACATGGGAGACTAACGAGATGGCCATTAGCCTTACAGGAGTTTAATTCTAAAATTAAAAGCAAAAACTAAGTGTAAATCGTTGTAGTAAATGTTTTCTCGAAATTCCCAGTAGTAACTGAGAACATTTAAAGTGCAGTCACGGAATAATTGAGCAAGAACAGACTGCAACGGTCGCAGTAGTAAATTGAATGAAGCGACACTAGCGCTTACAGCGGCAGGAGACTAGACTAAAAGGATAACTAATGCTACACTATTAATCGAAAAATAGCACTTTTTTTACAACATGATAAACAGCACTACTATAAACTGGCGCCATTATAACGAAAAATTTACGTCTGGGGCTGTCTTCTCCACTGATCTTCGCAGCTGAACACACAGCTGATTGTAAACTTCTGCTGATGTGAAATATGGCGCTCTTACACAGCTCTCTCCTAAAGCACTTACAACAAGCATAATTCACATTTACTGATATGACTCTTTACACGTTACTACCATCATAAAACGTTGCATAAACAAAATAACTTTTACAATTACAGTAGTAAAACTGTTATGTACAGCAATGTTCTCGTAATGTTCCGTTGCTGCCCGAATACCCTCTGTTTTGATATACCGTACGCATTCAAATAAAAACAATGGAATTCAATGAATTTCGACTACACTGTCGAACGTCCTGGAAGTATTCACACAACTCTCATTCAAGTTAAAACCTCGAAAATTGTTTCTAACTGTGACTCGCGATACCATCACAGATAGGTGATCTACCTAAAAAAGAAAGGTTTTCAGAATCAGCTGGTCTATCATCCTCCGATAACAAAAACGCCGTCTGAATAACAAGATGGATGTAGGAACACTGACACACCCATACAAACCTTCTTGGAATCTATCTTCCACCCATTAGCCTGCCTTCATATCTCACTCATCTCCATATGATTTTCGTCATGATCCAGATTATCATCGTCTTCGTTCCTTTGACCCTTCGACCAACTGGGAACTTAAAACTCAATCTTTCCGCATACTGTTTGTTCTACCCATCCAGCGGAATCCTCTGGCTTATAAGTGGAGTTAGGCAAACATTCATGTGTTATATAAAACTTATGAGGCCTCCAGTTTTTCGATATTCCTACATTATGTAACTTAAGCTGTAAATGTTGAATGTCTGCCGTATAGTTTTTATTTCACTTCCTATCCCTCTTTTTCAGCCCCACAACTGACAGAATAAATTGTATTTTGGACGCTTGGACGTTACTTCTGTTCTTCGTGGAGGTATGCACCGTCTATGCAGCTAAAGGAAGGCATTTGTTTGTTGCCTTATGCGTTTCGCTTCATTTATTTCGGAAGCATCATCGGTGGCCTGAAATACATGTTTCTTTTTATACATACAATAAACGTACCATGTGGTAGATGTAATATGCTAATATATTACATTTAGGTTAGAAGCAACTTTTGTAGCACAAGTTTAGTATTGTGAATGTATCGTTCGATGTAACAATTTCCACAGCTGTTAACAAACGTGGATGTTCCTGGAGATGTATTTGTTGTTCTTCACACTCCAGCTGGCCGACTTCTGGCGTTGTTTCATAAACACTTGTCACATCGCATGCTAGGCTTTCACTTCCATTTGGTGATCAACGTATGTGTGTTTTTGGTGTGTAGTGTTGCCAATTGTTGTTGTGTGTTTGTCTTTTGTTTCTGTTTTGTTTGATGTTTTTCATTTAGTGTGTGTGTGTGTGTGTGTGTGTGTGTGTGTGTGTGTGTGTGTGTGTGTTCGTGCATGCGCGCGCGCATGTGTGTATTCTACTGTTTCTTTTTATTTTTTCAAAATAAATATGAGTGTATGAGTGTGTGTGTAAAAACGAGTGTGTGTGGGGGGGGGGGGGGGGGGGGGGGAGGAGGTGTAATTTTCTGTGTGCAATTTGCTTTTAACATAAAAAGAAAGAGAAAAACACGATAAAATGTAATATATCACCATATTATATCTGTCACATAATACGTTTATTGTATGTATAAAAATAAACATGTATTTCAGGCCACTGATGAAGCTTCCCAAATAAATGAAGCGAAACGCTTATGAGAACAAACAAATTGCCTTTATTTAGCTGCACAGACGATACATACCTCACGAATTTAGAACAACTAAGGGAAGGCGGAAAACAGATAAAAATGACTTCTATTCTTGTTAACGAGAACCCATGCTTTCCCCCTATATGAACCTGATGGTACTGTCAGAGTCTTGTAGAATTACAGACTTGTTTCCTCCCTTACTTTTTTGTCTTTCTACTTACTCTACCACATGTGCTAAATAAATTTTCAATTTCATTTCCGATATCAAGTTCTTCAAATGGTGAGAATGTGCAACCCAGAAATGTCACGAATTATGTTTTTGTGTAGTGACATTTCAAAATTATATTGTTCCAAATCTACATAGATACTTCGCAAGCCACCATACGGTGCGTAGTGGAGGGTACCTTGTACCACAACTAAACATTTCCTTACCTCTTCCAATCGCAAACAACGTTAGGGAAAAAAGACTAACTATATGCCTGCGCATGAGCCCTGATTTCTCTAATCTTATCTTCGCTGTTCTTACGGGGGATGTATGTTCGTAACAGTAGAATAGTTTGGCAGTCAGCTTCAAATTTCGGATCTCTAAATTTTCTCAATAATGTTTCTCGAAAAGAACATCGCCCTCCCTCCAGGAATTCTCATTTGAGTCCCTGAAGCTTCTCAGTAGTACTTACGTGTTGTTCAAATCAACGGGTAACAAATCTAGCAGCTCGCCTCGGAAATGCTTCGATGTCTTCCTTCAATCCGACCTGGTACGGATCTCAAGTACTCGAGCAGTACTCAAGAATAGTACCAGCATCCTATATCTGGTCTCTTTTACAGCTGAACCACTCTTTCCTAAATCCTCTCAATAAACCGAAGTCGACCACTGACCTTCACTCCCACAGTTCTCCCATTCTCGTTCCATTTCATATCGATTTCTACCGTTGCCCCAATATTTAAACGACTTGACTGTGTCCGGCGGGTCACTACTAATGCTCTGTCCGAAAATTACAGGTTTGTTCCTTCTATGCATCCGCATTACCTTAACAATTTTCCATGATAGATTGCCATCAATATCACAATAAACACTCCACACATGGCAGGTAAGAGATGGTAATTCTGTGCCAAAAGAAGACGTGAAAGCATACCCTACATGCTTGGCGGGTTTAGAGCCACTTGTGTAACAAATAATGGCATCCTGAAACTCTTGTAAAAGTGTTTGGAACACCACTGGAATGATGAAGGTTTTCATACCCTGGAAGAGATCCATCCGAATCTGAGGCCGAGAAACTAACGAAGGGGCCGTGGGGAATGTGGGGAAGAGGACAGAGCAGATTCTGATGGCGTAGGAAACCAGGAGCTGGGGGCCAGTGAATTGAAGTGGGAGGGATCCCAGCATCAGCCAGAAGACTATTGATCTGGGTCATGTGAAAGGCATAAGTGGCTAAACATACACCATGATGGTGGACTGGGTGCAAGAAGAGCAGCAAGGAAGGGAGCAGCTGATCCATAAACTTAACAACTATAGTCCAGACGAGAGAGACTATAGTATACTGCCCAGTATTGGCAGAGAAGGGTCAAATGACCCAACCCCAAGAGGTGTTGGAAACAAAGTGAAGAACAATGAGTTTATAAAAGCAGCCAACCTTCAGATGACATGTATGGGGCAACTAAGTACGCTTGTTGTCAAAAAGAAGACTAAGAAACAGGACTTTTGGGACCACAGTCAAGCGTTGGGCATGAAGGTAGGTAGAGTTCCAGATCAGGATAGACTCTAGTACAGCAGCAGAAATGCACCACCTTCAACTTGAAGGGAGAGGAATGAAAAGCGCGTGAGTGTCCACGCGGAAGCGGACCAAATGGCACCTTGTAGCTGTTGTTCCACAGAGACCACTGAGTGGTTGCTACCCCACATACAGAAATCATCCACAAACAGAGCAGTGGTGACCAACAGTCCAGTTGCCATTCACCACACCAACTAGAAATATTGTCTAAATCGTCTTGTATCTTCCTACAGTCACTCGCCATAGTGTATTTTCACAGTTTGAAGCAATCAACTGATTATCGACGAATAAGGGCGTCAAGAGAAAGCTATCGTCATTAATCTTATTCTTAAAATCTAATCGTAAATTTTTTCTTTTACATTTTCGACTGCATCATTAACATACAAACCACGTTTATGTACTGTGATATGAACTGATCTGGCTTTTGCTCGGAACGTTTCTGTGTCTTTCCTTAGAATTTCTTCAGCACTTATATAAAATTCTTGGGGATTCTGCCCACGGTGTCCCACTGTGTGTTTCATCTTTTCTGCTTTATCTGTTAATAATGAACAAAAGTCAACAGAAATTCGTAGGTCTACAAAAAGATCGATGCGCCAAGCTTACAACTACCAACGTTATACCTTAGCCAAAGATCTCGCAGAGTACCCGAGACAATTTTGTTCCTACTTAAATTCGCCAAGTGGGTCCAAGGCTTCTCTCCGATCAGTCATTGATGAGTCTGATGTGGCAATATAAGACAGCAAAAGTGAAGCCGAAGTTTTAAATATCGCATTTCAAAATTCGTTTGTGCAACAGAATCATACAAAGATATGTTGTTTGCCCATCGCACATACTCCTGTATGGAGGACATACGAGAGCTATTCAGTAAAGAATGATAATATTTTTTTTACAACATACCATTACTCATCCTCATAATTTTGATGGTCCTTCTCAAAGTAGCCTCCCATGAATGCGATGCACTTGTCCAAGCGTTTCTACCAGTCTTCAAATTCATGTTGAAACCATTTTTGAGAGGTCCTTCAAAATCGCCTCCGCAGCCTTCATCACTGGTTCTGATGATTGATAATGGCTCCCACGAATACGCTTCTTCATGTTAGGGAATAGAAAAAAAAGTGACGTGGGACTAAATCCGGACCATAGAAAGGATGAGGGATGCACTTCACGTTGATTTTTTTTCTTTTTTTTTTTACGCCTGATATGGATGTCCAGTGGTTTCAGGACATCCCTGCAGTATTTTCCAGTTACTGACGTGAGATGAGATGACCATAACTTTCCCAGCAGAAGCAACCACTTTTGCTTTTTTGGGGGATGGTGATGATGGAGATTTCCACACTGAGCTTTGCTGTTTGCTCTCAGGATCAAAATGATGTAGCTAAGTTTCATCAGCAGGGATTACGTTTGAAAGAAACTCCGGATCTTCCTTCAACATCAACTTTTACTGTATACAGACTTGCACGCGAATGTCCTTTTGTTCGGGAAGCAACAGTCTTGGAACCTATCGCGCAGAAACTGTATCGTGTGTAACTTTTCTGTCACCAACGTGTGGGTGGCACCCAATGAAATGTTCAGTACTTCAGAAAGTGATCTTATAGTAATTCGTTGATCCTCTGTCACAATGACAGCAGCAGTGTTTATGTTTTCTTCCGTGCGAGCAGTAATTGAAGCACCGGGTCCACCTTCCTTTGAAAGATTGTCTCCCCTCTTAAAACATTTACACCACCTTCGAACTGTGCTGTAGGGAAGAACAGACTTTCCGTAGGCCTCCTGTAACACTTTATAGACCTCAGCTGAAGATTTGTTGAGACGAGCGCAGAATTTCAAAGCCGCATGCTGCTCCTCGAGTGTTACTTCCATTGCAGCGGTAGGCGATACTGAACATGTATGACCTTGCCTGCCTCTCACAGACGGGTACCAGGAGTCCCAACAATGAAACTACTGCGGCGTGTTCGTTTACATTAAGCACACAGAATAATATAAGATTATATTTTAGAGTGAGAAATTATGATCACAAAAATCATGATCATTCATTATTGAACAGCCCTCGCAATAATAAACATCCGTAGCGTAGCGTCAACTCCCTATGGAATCCCAATTCGGTTTTGCAAAGAGTTCTCTATAGCTCTGACCCATTACTTAGCTTGCATTTATCGTGAATCTCTCTCCTGGCGCAAAGTTCCAAAGGACTCGAAAAAACGCAGGTACTCCAGCACATTGTTGATGTTGTTGTGGTCTTCAATCCTGAGACTGGTTTGATGCAGCTCTCCATGCTGCTCTATCCTGTGCAAGCTTCATCTCCCAAAACCCACTGCAACCAACATCGTTCTGAGTCTGCTTGGTGTATTCATCTCTTGGTCTCCCTCTACGATTTTTACCCTCTACGCTGCCCTCCAATACTAAATTGGTGATCCCTTGATGCCTCACAACATGACCTTGAACCAATCCCTTCTTCTGGTCAAGTTGTGCCACAAACTTCTCTTCTCCACAATCCTATTCAATACTTCCTCATTAGTTATGTGATCTACCCATCTAACCTTCAGCATTCTTCTGTAGCACCACATTTCAAAAGCTTCTATTCTCTTCTTGTCCAAACTATTTATCGTCCATGTTTCACTTCCATACATGGCTACACTCCATACAAATACTTTCAGAAATGACTTCCTGACACTTAAATCTATACTCGATGTTAACAAATTTCTCTTCTTCAGAAATGCTTTCCTTGCCACTGCCAGTTTACATTTGATATCCTCTCTACTTCGACCATCATCAGTTATTTTGCTCCCCAAATAGCAAAACTCCTTTACTACTTTAAGTATGTCATTTCCTAATCTAATACCCTCAGCATCACCCGACTTAATTCCACTACATTCCATTATCCTTGTTTTGCTTTTGTTGAGGTTCATCTTATATCCTCCTTTCAAGACACTATCCATTCCGTTCAATTGCTCTTCCAAGTTCTTTGCTGTCTCTGACAGAATTACGATGTCATCGGCGAACTTTAAGTATGTCATTTCCTAATCTAATACCCTCAGCATCACCCGACTTAATTCCACTACATTCCATTATCCTTGTTTTGCTTTTGTTGAGGTTCATCTTATATCCTCCTTTCAAGACACTATCCATTCCGTTCAACTGCTCTTCCAAGTTCTTTGCTGTCTCTGACAGAATTACGATGTCATCGGCGAACCTCAAAGTTTTTATTTCTTCTCCATGGATTTTAATACCTACTCCAAATTTTTCTTTTGTTTCCTTTAGTGCTTGCTCAATATACAGATTGAATAACATCGGGGAGAGACTACAACCCTGTCTCAATCCCTTCCCAACCACTGCTTCCCTTTCATGTCCCTCGACTCTTGTAACTGCCATCTGGTTTCTGTACAAATTGTAAATAGCCTTTCGCTCCCTATATTTTACCCCTGCCACCTTCAGGATTTGAAAGAGAGTATTCCAGTCAACATTGTCAAAAGCTTTCTCTAAGTCTACAAATGCTAGAAACGTAGGTTTGCCTTTTCTTAATCTTTCCTGTAAGGTAAGTCGTAAGGTCAGTATTGCCTCACGTGTTCCAATATTTCTACGGAATCCAAACTTATCTTCCCGAGGTTGGCTTCTACCAGTTTTTCCATTCGTCTGCAAAGAATTCCCGTTAGTATTTTGCAGCTGTGACTTATTAAACTGATAGTTCGGTAATTTTCACATCTGTCAACACCTGCTTTCCAGCACATAAGATGGGTAAAAGAAGGGAACAGCAAAACTACAGATCAACATACTTAACGTTGGTTTGCTGCAGAATCCTTGAACACGTCCTCAGTTCGAATATAATAAATATACTTGAGAGAGAAAATCTTCTGTCCACAAATCAGCATCGTTTTAGAAAGGATCTTTCGTGCGAAACTCAGCCTGCATTTTACTATATGATATCGTGCGAACTATTTGACACGGTTCAACAGCGTCGACTGTTAACGAAGACACAAGTATACGGCATATATTCATAGATAAATGAGTGGCTCGAAGACTGCTTAAGCAACAGGGCACAGTATGTTTTCCTTGACAGCAAGTGCTCATTTGAGACAGGACCGTCATTATTTTCTACATACATTAACGACCTGGCGGACAGAGTAAGCTGCAGGCAGCTGCTGTTTGCTGATGATTCTGTGGTGTACAGGAAAGTGTCATCGTTGAGTGACTGACTGTAGGATACAAGATTTCTAGTTGGTGTGATCAATGGTAGCAATCCCAAAATGTAGAAAAATGTAAATAAATGCAGGTGAAGAGGCAAAACAAACCCATAATGCTCGAATAGAGCATTAGTAATTTGCAACTTGACACAGTCACGTCGATTAAATATCCAGACGTAACGTTGCAGAGTAATATGAAATGGATTCAAATGGTTCAAATGGCTCTGAACACTATGGGAGTGGTCATCAGTCCCCTAGAACTTAGAACTACTTAAACCTAACTATTCTAAGGACATCACACACATCCATGCCCGAGGCAGGATTCGAACCTGCGACCGTAGCTGTCGCAAGGATCCAGACTGAAGCGCTTAGAACCGTTCGGCCACTGCGACCGGCATAATATGAAACGGAACGGGCATTTAACGACTACAGTAGGGAAGGCTAATGATCGACTTCGGTTTATCGGGAGAATTTTAAGAAACTGTGGTTCATCTGTAAAGAAGACAGCGTATAAACACTAGTGTGACGAATTGTTGCTCGAATGTTTGGTATCCGCAGCAGATCGGATTAAAGAAAGACATCGAAGCAATTCATAGCCACGCTGCTAGACTAGTTACCGGCAGGTTCGAATATCACACAGGTATTAAGAAGCAAATGGGGCTTGTTAAATGTTAATGTGGATTTGTTGTACGGCTGAACGTTAGCGGGGCTAGGTCGCAAGTTTTGCCGCAGCAGTTCGGACTTCCTACGGGATGGGGACGCCAAGAGGCCGCCCCAGGTGAACTCAGATGCAGGTAATGCGCGCGTTGTCGGTGTGGTATCGAAGGCTACTATGCCACAACGTAGGTGCGCTTTGCTATGTTGGCACTACGACACCGACACCGACGACACCGACGACAGCGCCTCCTAGCCGGCGCTGTGCAGCTCTACAAATGCCGCTCCAGATTCGTTCCATTTGATTCCGATGAGACATTGTTTCTACGTCATAGTGGGGAGTCACTACTTGTAACTTTGTAACTTGATGTACAGCTCGGCACCTACGTGCTCATCTCATCCAAAGTCAAGTAAAACTACTTTTAATTGCATACCGAAGCATTACACCTTTTCCTGCTCTTACTCACTCCCTACATTCGGCTGCCGCTTGCTGGTGGCCGAGCGGTTCTGGCGCTACAGTCTGGAACCGCGTGACCGCTACGGGCGCAGGTTCGAATCCTGCCTCGGGCATGGATGTGTGTGATGTCCTTAGGTTAGTTAGGTTTAAGTAGTTCTAAGTTCTAGGGGACTTATGACCTCAGCAGTTGAATCCCATAGTGCTCAGAGCCATTTGAACCATTTTTTTGAACCTACATTCGGCCTACCCTTCAGTTTACAGGAGCAGACCCACGCCCCGCCTTCTGGGAGGGATACAAAAGTCGGAAACGGATAAATCACAGAGCTGGGAATGTGGACGGCTGATGCTCGCATTGCCTTTGTACAGAATATGCTCCAGGAAATGGCGGGCTCTGAGACAAACAGGAAGGTGGGTTCGTCCGGGTTCCTCAGGTTCGACAATAGCCCACACCAAATATTGAAAAATGCCGCGTGGCTAGGGACTCCCGTCGGGTAGACCGTTCACCTGGTGCAAGTCTTTCGAGTTGACGTCACTTCGGCGAATTGCGTATCGATGGGGATGAAGTGATTATGATAAGGATAAAACAACCACAGTCCCTGAGTGGAGGAAATCTCCGACCCAGCCGGGAATCGAACCCGGACCGTTAGGTATGACATCCCGTCGCGTTAACCACTCAGCTACCAGGAGCGGACATGAGATATTAATGTAAATCTGAATACATTTGCGATCTCAGAAAAATAAGGCGCATCTAGTGACACAACAGTATCTCAATATCTTTAAAACTACAGAAGTTAGCATTTCACAGTCAATAAATATTTTCATAACGCACCTCTGAATTAATATGTTTTAATCACTTCATACGTCATCTGAAGAAACGTCATCTCAGATGATAGCATCGCACAATAGCTCTCCTCGTGCAGCCCTGAAGAAACTGGTATAGGCATGCGTTTTCAAATACATAGACGTGTAAACAGGCAGAATACGGCGCTACAGTCGACAACTTGTATACAGGGTGTTACAAAAAGGTACGGCCAAACTTTCAGGAAACATTCCTCACACACAAATAAAGAAAAGATGTTTTGTGGACAAGTGTCCGGAAACGCTTAATTTCCATGTTAGAGCTCATTTTAGTTTCGTCAGTATGTACTGTACTTCCTCGATTCACCGCCAGTTGGCCCAATTGAAGGAAAGTAATGTTGACTTCGGAGCTTGGGTTGACATGCGACTCACCACTCTACAGTACTAGCATCAAGCACATCAGTACGTAGCATCAACAGGTTAGTGTTCATCACGAACGTGGTTTTGTAGTCAGTGCAATGTTTAGAAATGCGGAGTTGGCAGATGCCCATTTGATGTATGGAATAGCACGGGGCAATAGCCGTGGCGCGGTACGTTTGCATTGAGACAGATTTTCAGAACGAAGGTGTCGCGGCAGGAAGACGTTCGAAGCAATATTGGCGTCTTAGGGAGCATGGAACATTCCAGCCTTTGACTCGCAACTGGGGAAGACCTAGAACGACGAGGACACCTGCAATGGACGAGGCAATTCTTCGTGCAGTTTACGATAACCCTAATGTCAGCGCCAGAGAAGCTGCTGCTGTACAAGGTAACGTTGACCACGTCAATGTTTGGAGAGTGCTACTGGAGAACCAATTGTTTCCGTACCATGTACAGCGTGTGCAGGCACTATAGCAGCTGATTGGCCTCCACGGGTACACTTCTGCAAATGGTTCATCCAACAATGTGTCAATCCTCATTTCAGTGCAAATGTTCTCTTTACGGATGAGGCTTCTTTCCAACGTGATCAGATTGTAAATTTTCACAATCAACATGTGTGGGCTGACGAGAATCAGCACGCAATTGTGCAATCACGTCATCAACACAGATTTTCTGTGAACGTTTGGGCAGGCATTGTTGGTGATGTCTTGATTGGGCCCCTACGCTACGCTACGCTCAATGAAGCACGTTATCATAATTTCATACGGGATACTGTGCCTGTGCTGCTAGAACATGTGCCTTTACAATTACGACACAACATGTGGTTCATGCACGATGGAGCTCCTGCACATTTCAGTCGAAGTGTTTGTACGCTTCTCAACAACAGATTCGGTGACCGATGGATTGGTAGAGGCGGACCAATTCCATGGCCTCCACGCTCTCCTGACCTCAACCCTCTTGACTTTCATTTATGGGGGCATTTGAAAGCTCTTGTCTACGCAACCCTGGTACCAAATGTAGAGACTCTTCGTGCTCGTATTGTGGACGGCTGTGATACAATACGCCATTCTCCAGGGCTGCATCAGCGCATCAGGGATTCCATGCGACGCAGTGTGGATGCATGCATCCTCGCTAACGGAGGACATTTTGAACATTTCCTGTAACAAAGTGTTTGAAGTCACGCTGGTACGTTCTGTTGCTGGGTGTTTCCATTCCATGATTAATGTGATTTGAAGAGAAGTAATAAAATGAGGTCCAACATGGAAAGTAAGCGTTTCCGGACACATGTCCATATAACATATTTTCTTTCTTTGTGTGTGAGGAATGTTTCCTGAAAGTTTAGCCGTACCTTTTTGTAACACCCTGTATAAGGCATCAAGCGCCTGACGGATCGGTTACTGCTGCTACAATGGCAAGTTATCAATATTTAAGTCAGTTTAAACGTGTTGTTATGACGGCGCACGAGCAATGGGACACAGCGCCGGCCTGAGTAGCCGAGCGGTTCTAGGTGCTACAGCCTGGAACCGCGCGACTGCTACGGTCGTAGGTTTGAATCCTGCCTCGGGCATGGAAGTGTTTGATTTCCTTAGGTTAGTTAGGTTTAAGTAGTTCTAAGTTCTAGGGGACTGATGACCTCAGAAGTTAAGTCCCATAGTGCTCAGAGCCATTTGAACCAATTTTGATGGGATACAGCATCTCCGAGGTAGCGATGAAGGGGGATTTTCCGAGTGTACCGTGAATATCAGGGATCAGGTAAAACATTAAATCTCCGAATCGCTGCAACCGGAAAAAGACCATGCAAGAATGGGACCAGCGACGACAGAAGAGAATCGTTCAGCTTGACAGATGTGATTGGCTGTTAAACTAAACGACCAATCAGAATGTTCCTTCCAGATCATTCTCGCGGTAAACCTGCCTTATCCAATAAATAATCTGACAGTAATTAATGTCATTCAAACTTCAATTTTTAGTATATTCGTTAATCAAAATAAGCGAAATACGAATTATTCTCCAAATTGATAAATAAACTTTTTGCGTCTCTTACTTTCATTCAGGCCTGTTTTACACAAAAGCAAGCTCACACCGCCAAACATGATCTGGATCATGGTTTCCTCATTACTTTGGCACGGTCTATTTGTACAAGGTTTTATAAAAATTGACATATTAAGTTGTAACGTATGTCCCACATACACTCTCTCAATCATTCTCACGCATTCACCCAACAAAATATAATCAGATAATAATTTTGACCTATTTTTGTATTTCGTAATGCACAGTGATTAAAGTGTTACAAAAGAAAATTCTAATTGATTGATTTTTATGCACTGGTAATTTTGTAATTGCTTCAAAGGATAACGAAAGTCAGTCTGTATTTGTTCCTAACATGATTTTAAAAATGCAAGCATTGGTTTTAGGTCTTTTAGATAATTTTCTTTATCTCCGGATCTATAATAAATAAAAATCTGAAATTTTGACAGCCATCATTCCATTAATAACAAAAGGCTGTGTACCAAATGTGAAAAAATCGGATAATAACTAATATGGATTATTTAGATACGTAGAGGGTATGAATCTTCGTATTCACTGACTGTTACGCTATGCAGTTCTCACCGCAGGCAGCGTCAGCTGCGCTTTGAGCAAAGCGACAAAAAACAGCCATCCTGCAGCCACCGTACCAAATGGCTGCTTGCCTTACTGCAACGAATGTCATCTCGTAATAACATGCTACGTTACACGACGGAACATATGGTTTCGGCCATTCCAATACAAGGGCGAAGATATTCTGGAGGTTACAAATATCTTTAACATGCCAATCATTAATAACTTTTTCCAACGAAAATGACGAATATGTCATCACGTACAAACGTTACATGTGTTCCTCCCAAACACATTTCACAATCTGCAGCAGCTCCTTGCATAAGTGCCCTAGGGACTGTAAGATGATTACAGACGAGTCACTAACATCACAACGACTCTTAGCCCCATGCTTAAAAATGACGCTTTGGAATACAGCACACAAAAAGAAAATTATACCATCAATAAAATGGTTTAATCTTCAAAGCCCCAAGGAATACCAATGTCATCTAATAGTCTATTTAATACATGGAAAGTATGACATCAACGGGCGAAACACCAGCATTGTCTGGGATGATTTCCACGTCTATACAGGGCCAACATTAATAAAACCAACAAACTGCGGGAACGGTTTCCTGACTGGGGGTGGAGGAAAATAGGTCTTTTGAGCACGTGTGTGGAGATGCATCATTGCCACGGTAATTGGTACTGACGAATGACAGTTACTCTGATCTCGCGCCGTTTGTTCCTCGTGTCTTGCAGGCTATGAGATTGAGGCAGCGTACTGTAAGCAGCAGAGTGGTCCGATATTCACGTCGGGAACAAGCCGAAGTGGTGTTTGTGTTCGATCACGCAGATGAAAGTGGTCGAGAAGCAGCACGGTTGCACCAAAACAAGAGCTCCGACAGACACCAACTACGTCACATAACATTTCAAGCCCTTTTAGGGAACTTGCGTGATAATGGTCCTTTCAGATAGACGGCCGTGTAGAGAGGCGGTGGACTGTGCGTGCACCAGAACTGGAGGAACGGGTTCTACAGGATGTTGATTCGAACACTATTGCAGTCTCCAGACAAGTGACCCGCCAATATAGTGTAAGCCAAAGTACGATTACGTGTATCCAGCATGAGAGCCGCTGCTATCCCTTCCACCTGTATCACACAAGAAAGACACGGCACGTGGTCAGATGAATCATCTTCGTCAGCGCCATCTCCGTGGCAACGATGCCTTTCCGGGCACACTTTCGTCCCTGCAATTTGTCGATTTTATTTTGTTAGCAAAAATTCATTTCTGTTGTCAGTCATGTTCCCCGACGGAGCAATGATTACCAGATCTGGTATCATTAATCTTCATAATCGTCATCTGTGGGCTTCAGACACGACAAGGGGTCAGAGGAACTTTCATACGTCAACGCCATCTACCGTGGGAACGATGCATTTCCGGACAGATGTTCAGAGGACCTTTTTTCCTCTATTTCTGGTGAGGAACACGTCCCTGCAGTTTGTCTGTTTTATTGATGTTCACCCTGTATAATAACAACAGCTAAGGAAGTACTAGATAATAGCAGAAGACCAAGCTGGTGAAACAACGATGAAAAAAAAAAGAAAACTTGTAACAAGCAAAATGTGTGGCACACACCAAAAGCAGAACCCGACCACCTTGCCTATATACAAGCCAAAAAGGAGGCCAAGAAGCTGATTCCTGTCTCGGAAGTAACACTCAATATTTGCTTCTGAGTCAGGCTCGAAACAGGTGAAACAGATAAGGAAATTTACAAAAATTGCTAAATGTAAAAATAATTGTATCAGAAGAACAAAACACAACTTATATTTCAAAAATTGTTCTGGAACACTGTTAGCTTACCGTGAAGGACAGTAATTAGAAAGGCACGAATAGTGTAAAAAAACTGTTAATGAGTTTCTCAAGAAGCACTCTTTGATTTACAACCATCTCAAGGCTGATTGGGAGTTATAACAGAATGAGAATTAAATCTCTCACTGAAAAAACGGTAAGGTAATTCAGCCAGACGAAATACCGGCGAAAGATGTGCTGTGGTTCCAATATACGCAACTTTCAATATTTCAGTGCTGTGCATTTAATAGTGAGAGCATACCTGAACGGTGTTCACGATTCAGAAACCAAATAATAATAATGACGGAAAGAAAACTACGTTATCAGTGCTTGGTAACGGAATTAGCACCTTTCTCGCAGTTAATAAAGAAAACACTTTATTACAAATAAGGTTTGGTATCACCGCCGCTACGTACTATAGCGAGAATTTGCAGTATGCTCTTTGCTATTGTTAATAGTGTGTTTATTGTAACATCGATGTTCATTTGCTTAGTTGAAATTTAAAGCAAATCACATGTTCTGCGTTTCATTTATTCAGTTATTCTTTCCAGTAGCTGGAACAAACGTGTTGAACATCTTTAAAATTAAATTATTATTGTCCAAAACTTCCTATGCAATTTCCGTTCCTTGATAAAGTTTACCGGGAGTGCTGGAGGCTGCAAGTATTCAGAATTATAGCATATGATAAAACAGCCCCGTCTTCTCTACAATCACAATGAATATCGTCCTTATCAGTGTAGCCCCATCTTGCCAAATCAATTTTTGATGTACCAACTCCTGATCGCAGTCTATTGAGCGACTTCCAAGTCACACAGCAGGAAGGCAGAGATTCTGGAACTCTTTTCCAGCCACAGGGAAGGCAGGTCGTAGCCCTCCTTAGTTGCAACCTAGCGCTTTCAGCAGAGGTCCTAACTGCCATTGATGTCCTCCTCGACTTTACTCGTTGCGCATGCGGTTTGTGCCAATGTGGAGGATCGTTCTCCCCTATTCCACTTTCTTTCGCATCTATTTCGCCTCGAACAGGTGGTGGTGCTAATTCTGCGAAGTGGCAAAGCCATTCAGTGGAATGGATTTGAAGCAGCCTGTTATGATTCTGCAGGTATCATCGAGATCTATGTCCATCTGTTTGTCCCTGTGTTGAATTATACCAAACAGGGCATGCATATTCTGCTTCAGAGTAATATAGTGCCATTTCACAGGTTCGTAGAATTTCAGGTTGACTAACACACTGATCTGTCAGTTTCTGTAAAAGATTGTTCCCGGTGGAAACTTTTCACTTGCAGTTCATGCAGTGCTTCTTGAAAGTAAGAGATTTACGAGTTCTCAAGACTCACTCCTAAATATTTTGCGGTCTCACAATGTTCCAATCCCACACCTAACCATTCTATCTTTAATTTGCGACCATCTTCCCTGTATCTCAAATGAAAAGCACAGTCTTGTGTCTGTGGGATTTGGTTTAAGATGGTTAGTGTTGTAGTATCTGGAAAGTTGTTTAAGGGCATTCGAGAAGGTGTTCTCCATTGTTAAAAATCTGTGCTGTTGGCGCCAAGAGCAAGGTCACAAGCATACAACAAGGCCCTGCTATTGGGTACTACGAGTTGGCCATTCGTGTAGATGTTGAACAGAATTGGAGTCAGCATACTTCCCTGCGGAAGCCGGTTTCTCTGTAGTCTTCCTCGACTACGCTGCTCTTAGAAGTCGACGAAGTATTTCAGATTCTGTAGAAGAGTGGGGATCAGTCTAGTAAGGCTAATATCCTTGACCACGTTGTAGACCTTGGCTGTTGGTAACAGACGATCGACAGTGCCAAACGCTGCTGATAAAGTCGACGAATATAATTCCCGCAAACCCATCTTCAGTAAACCGTGTGAATTTTGGCAGCTGTCCGGTACAGCTCTTGCCAGGTCAAAATACAGATTGCAGAGGTATAACAAATAAATAACCAGAGGGAAAAAACCTATAATTATTTTATTTTCTTAATTTTTATTTTTATTTTTGCTGAGGTAGAAGGAGACAGTGGGAGTTGGAAAAAATGCGGAAGATTATAAAATACTGGAAGAGAATAAACAGTGATGTGGTATAGAAGGAGCGAAGAAGACAATGGCTCTGTGAGAAAAAGCGAGCGACACAGTGGTAGTGGAATGTAGTTCACAGTGACATTAGAATGCTAGGGAAAGAGTGAAGGAGACAGAGTCAGTGCGAGAGGTAATGGAAGTGGATGAGAACCAGTGCTAATGAGAGGCAGAGTCTATGACAATGACAACGAGGAAGAGAGAGGTAGCGACAGTGAGAAGGAGTGAGGTGCTAGCAGTAAGAGAGAGCAAGAGGGAGACAATCACAGTGAAAGGACCTAGCAGTAGTGTGACAGAACGAGGCACACTTTGCCTATGCGACAAAAGAGAGCGAGAGTTAAAAAGACACGTACGAAGAGAGTGGATCGGTATGAGCAACTTACAGCGATGGACTAGTGTGTGAGCGAGTTGCAGTTAGGGGAGCTTGTGTGAGGTGAGCTACATGTTAAAAAGAGCACAACAATGTTCACATGCCAAATGTTTTTGGAAACTTTTCAAAGTTGCTGAGGAAGGCAGAAAGGTGCAGCTGGTAACCCTCTTTTCAGTTAGAGTCTTAAACAGGAGCATATTCGCCTTTTTTGTGCTCCAGTAGTAGCAGTTTTCCGCTGGTGTATATTTAATTTAACCAAGGTAATTACTCGGATTTTTTCGTACATATTCCAACGACTGTGGACTGGTTAGATCAAATACTTCAGTTTTTTGTTAGCTTTCGAGATTTTTATTGTGTGCACGGGCCAGTACAGGCAGCATGAAGGAAGTACACGTAAGCCTTATTTGTAACTGGGGTGATGGCAAACAATATGACATGCCAACGATAGAAAAACTTTTTTGCTGAAAATACATTATTCTTATGTTTTTTAGGGTGGAAAACCCAAATACAATACTTAAAAAACTGTCACCCACCATTTCTCCACATTTTATAGTTAAATTTATTAAACTAAGGGATTTTTTAAAAAATTAACAGTTTTTATATAGTTAAAATAATTTAAAAAGCAGGTTTAATGAATATAGTTGACGTTGGTAGCACTGCTGAATAATATTTGCTTGCAAAAAAGGTCGATTCTATTTTTGTGTGAAGAGATGGTGTTTTGTTTACTGTCAACCTAACCTCACTTTCCCATTTCCTGTACATGCGCTCAGTACAATGTCTAATCCTGGTTGTAAAAACTCTGCTGATACTTTTTGTTATATTTGTGACGAATATGTGATTAAAAACGCCAAAGAAATATTACACACTTTGTGAAAAACGTTTATCTATCATACTTTGGATCTAAACCTGGTGATCTTGATAAATCTTGGGCACCACATAAGGCATGTTATGTGTGTGTTGAAGATCTGAGAAAATGGTGCAAAAAGGAGAAAAAGGCCTTTAGATTTTCTGTTCCTATGATATGGAAGAAGCCAAGAAATGATTCTGATGATTGCTACTTTTTCAGTATTGATATTACTGGTCAAAATTCGAAAAACAAGGTAATAAGATACCCTAACATTTAGTCCACCATCCGACCGGTAAGGCATGGTGTAGATTTGCCAGTTCCTGAACCACCAGATAATTTAAATTCTATTCCAACAGAAGTATTTTCTGTTGTACAATGTGATTTACATGAACCAGATGATGATGAATTCCATTGTAATACAAAAAGTCTATAGCCCAAATTGTTTACTCAGACCGAGCTTAACGATTTGGTTAGAAATGTGGGCTTAACGAAAGAAAAAGCTGAATTGCTTGGCTCTAGATTAAAAGAAAAGAACTTATTGGCAGTTGGAACCAGCATATATATTTATAGAAAGAGAGAGCAGCAATGTCCAAGTTTTTTCAACAAGGTGGTGATTTAGTGTACTGCTCAGACATTCCCAGTCTGATGAATGAGTTTGGTACTGAATGCAAAAAGGAAGACTGGAGGCTGTTTATTGATTCATCCAAAACTAGTTTAATGGCTGTTTTATTACACAATGGTAACATGTATGCATCTAGACCTATTGGACGTTCTATACATATGAAAACCTATGAAAACCTAGAAATAGTGGTAAATAAAATAGGCTATTCTGCTCATGGTTGGATGATATGTAGCGATCTAAAAGTAACATGCGTGCTCCATTGTTTTAAGTAGCTTATTGTAAATACAAACCATGCTTATGTTATAACAAAGTGTTTCATTAATTTCCCCGTTTACCGTATAGCATAGGACTTTATAGTATATAATAAAAAGCATATTGCTGGAAAACTATGGGTGATACAAAAACAACTAAGGCTAGATTTGAATTCATCTCATAAAAATCTATAAAGATTATCTATGAAAGTAAAAAAAAAATTTCCTTGGCCTCTGTATCCTTTCGTAGAGTCAATTAACTAGACGTTAAAAATATAATTCAAACGAGCTACCACTTATCTGTGTATAGTGACGGAAACTTGGTACAGCCACGACGGCATCCGCATACATTAAATCTCTCTGAACCTCCTCAAGGCGCAGTTTGTATTAATGAACCAGCAGTATTCGCATACCATTTGATTGTCCCTCGATGGTGTAGAGTATGACGTTAAGTAGATATCCTTTGATATGGAATTTATATCGTGTTAGGAAAGAAGGATGATCAATCAATTGTAATAAAACAGAAATATGGATAAAAGGTCTTCCAGTAATTCATACACCCACCAACTCCACGTCCTATTCCGATTCCCCGCCACTTATGACGTATCGGGAGAGTTTTGTTATGAGGATTTTGATTTGTAACAGTTTCGAGAAGTCTAGCCCTTCCCAAAATCATTAAATTTACATTTTTTGAACCGCACACGACGATAACATGGAGATTCACTCGCGTGTCGAGGTACGTATATGCAAAAGACGTTATTCGTTGTACGATATTTATTTTGTTGATTAATTCTCAGTCCATCACTGATAGGTTTGTGTATGAATAATAGAAAGGGATGTGAATAGCCCAAGTGCCCGCACGTGGGCGGTCCAGACTGTAAAGTAAAGCATGAATAGTCGTCACTGTAGGCAATGCTTACTGAGATAAATCACATATAGATCTCAAGGTTAAATGACAGCTCATAAACAACATCAAGAAGGATAGCAAAGATTAGCGGTAGCTGCTCAACGTTCCAAGTAAATTAATTAAAGATGACAAAGACCTCCTCCTACCCCACCCCCACCTCCTGGTTTAATGGTACCATTAGAATATTGCAGAAACAGAGATCACTACATTCTCGCTACAAAATTGATTGCTGGGAAACTGTTAGAATAAAGTTAATAGGTATTCGTGCACCCGTAAGCAAGGCCATTCGCGAAGCCAACAACAGTTCTCACAGTAGAGCCTCGCGAAAGATCTATCAAAAATCCTACGAAGTTCTGCTCGTAGGTAGAGTCAATGAACGAGTCCAAACCTTCCACTCAGTATTTCGTGCATCCGTCTGGTGCTGGAACTGAAGACAGCAGATAAACGGTTGAAATATAAACTCCACATTTAAAAATGCATTCACACTAAAAGGGACAGTACAGCCCAAATATTAGCCCGCTCAGATACTCACAAATAAGAACCATCGACAACAGAAACCAAGGTATTGAAAAACAATGACAAATTCTAAAAGTGAATAAATCATCAGTCCCTGACGGAACACCAGATTTTTACATTGTATACCGTATTACATTCTATATGGAATTAGTTCCTTTTCTAGCACTTATTTATTGACAAGTTTTCGCGTAGCGAGTAGTTCCATTTGACAGGAAAAGAGTGCAGGTCGCCTTTATTTGTAAAAACCGCAAAATATCAGATGAACAGAATTACAGACCAATATCGCTGACATCCGTCTGTTGCAAGAGCCTAAAATATATACCAAGATCGACCATTATAATGTTCCTGAGTAAAACAAGCTACAATTAAAAGATCACAACAGATTCAGGAAAAACTATTTGTGCCGGCCGAAGTGGACGAGCTGTTCTAGGCGCTTCAGTCCGGAACCGTGAGACTGCTACAGTCGCAGGTTCTAATCCTGCCTCGGGCATTGATGTGTGTGATGTCCTTAGGTTAGTTAGGTTTAAGTAGTTCTAAGTTCTAGGGGACTGATGACCTCAGATGTTAAGTCCTTTAGTGCCTATAGTGATTGGAGCCATTTGAATTTCGAAGAGACTTTGGGTAATAGAACCCAGTACCCGATAAGGGACGCGAATTTTCTACAACGATTGTAACATAATGTGGGCTCCAAGAACCGCAACAGACCTCCAATGCTCTAAATATTCTAAGACAGCAAAAGGACGCACCACGAATTCCCCGAATTGGACGGAAACCGGTACATGTGATAAACACTTACAGACAAACGAGCAATTACAGTTTAAGAAACACAGAGGAAGAGCTCTACAAATTGAGAAGTCGGTAAATCGTTGGTCCACCTTTCTCCCTTACACAAGCAGTTATTCAGTTTGGCATTGTTTCATAGAATT
This sequence comes from Schistocerca gregaria, assembly GCF_023897955.1. Classification (NCBI taxonomy): domain Eukaryota; kingdom Metazoa; phylum Arthropoda; class Insecta; order Orthoptera; family Acrididae; genus Schistocerca; species Schistocerca gregaria. The sequence goes on from NC_064927.1 coordinate 313,896,209, forward strand.
GTTGGATGTCCTCCTGAAGGATATCGTGCCAAATTCTGTCCAACTAGTGCATTAAATCTATAAAATCTCGAGCTGCTTGGCGGGCTCCAAACGTTCTCAATTACGGAGGTATCCGACGACTTTTCTGGCAATGATAGGATTCGGAAAGAACGAAGACAAACATCAGAAAGTCGTTCCGTGTGCGGGCGAACATTATCTTGGTGAAATGTAAGCCCATATTGGTTTGCCATGAAGGACAGCCAAACTGGCCACAGAATATCGTCTACGTACCGCTGTGCTACAAGGGTGCAACGGATGACAACCAAAGGGATCCTGCTATGAAAAGAATTGGCACGTCAGACCATCTGCTTTTCGGACCATATGGGGGATGAGAATGAGGTTTGTATACCACTGCTGTCCGGGGCGTCTCCAGACACGTTTTCGGCCTGGAATCTCATTGACTGTAACACGATTGTCTGGTGATGAGTGCCGTTTCCAACTGACTTCCGATGCCCAGTGAAGTAATGTCGGGAGACGTTGGGATACCAGACTGACCGTTGCCCGCCAACTGCCCGACAATTAAGTTTGATGAAGTAAAAACCTTCTGGGTTATTAGGCCGCGTCATGTTTCTTCTAAAATGATCGACGTTTCGACCCCTCTGCTGGGACCTTCCTCAGGATCTTATGGTGTCCACTGCTGCTAGAACACTGCGTTCTAGCTGTAGTGGACACCAGAAGACCCTGAGGAAGATCCCAGCAGAGGGGTCGAGACGTCGATAATTTTAGAAGAAAGATGACGCAGCCTAATAGACCAGAAGATTTTAACTTCAGTGACAACGGCCACGAAAGCCTGCAGACTTACATAACTAAGGGTGATGTTCTGGAGTGCCATTTCATTTCATACCAGGACCCCACTGGTTGTCATCTACGGCATCCTTACAGTACAGCGGTACGCCAACGATATTCTACACCCCGTTCTGTTGCCCTTCATGGCACCCTATCCTGGGTTTACATTTTAATAAGATAAAACCCGGGCGTAGGCGACGAGTGTTGCTACTGCTTGTCTTCGTGATTGACAAACGCTACCTTGACCAGCAAGGCCGCCGGATCTCTCCAAAATTCAGAACGTTTGGAATACTATGGGCGCGACCCTCCAACGAGCTCGTGATTTTGACTAGGCGACGCGCCAAATGGACGTGATTTGGTACGATAGCCCCTAGGAGGAGATCCAACAACTCCATCAATCAAAGCCAAGTCGAATAACTGCTTGCGTAAGGGCCAGAGGTGGACCAAAGCGTTATTGATTTGTTCAATGAGTGTAGCCTTTCCTCTAGAATAAATCACCCAATTTTTTGAGATTGTTGTTCAAAATGTTTAAATGTGTGTGAAATCTTATGGGACGTAACTGCTAAGGTCATCAGTCCCTAAGCTTACACACCACTTAACCCAAATTATCCTAAGGACAAACACACACACTCATGCCCGAAGGACGACTCCAACCTCCGCCAGCACCAGCCGCTCAGTCCATGACTGCAGCGCCTCAGACAGCTCGGCGAATCACGCGCGGCTAAGACCAATAGAAAAACATTGTTTCCCGCATTAGTCAGCGCTTTTCATGACTAGCCCGAGAGAGGACTCGAACCTCCGCCGGGAACAGCCGCACAGTCCATGACTGCAACGCCCTAGAGAGCTCAGTCCATGACTGCAGCTGAACGACGGAGGTTTCAAGCGTCAACTTTAGGCTACAATATCTCCGGATGTAATTAACATTTTACAATGCAACAAACGGCACTGATTACGTATTTGTTTATATGTTCAGATGTGCTAACAAAACTAACGTGGTTCCATTTAAAAAAAAAAGGTTTGTGTTAAAAAAACATACTTCCGTGCATTTTTGTATGGTTTGTATTAAACAATTACACTAGCCCCTCTCCTCACGTTCGGTTTGTGGAATCGGTTCGTCAGTATTTGATGTGGTTTACGAAATATGTCCAGCGGCAACGTTAGGTGACTCACCCTGTGTAATTGTTTAGTACAAACCATACTAAAATGTAGGGAAGTATGCTTTTTAACAGAAACCTACGTTTTTTTTTTAAACGGAACCACGTTAGTTTCGTTAGCATATCTGAACATATAAACAAATACGTAATCAGTGCCGTTTGTTGCATTGTAAAATGTTAATTACATCCGGAGATATTGTAACCTAAAGTTAACGCTTGAAACCTCCGACGTTCAGTTGCGTGTTGTAACAAACACGGGCCACGGTCGATGAGTAGCATCTGCAGGGACATGTTTACGATGACGACCGTTTTTACGAGTGTGGCTGTAGTGCACTGTTGTGGTTTCGTCTAGCTGTCGCAGTGTCCGCGTGTAGCGCTTGCTGCTATTGTTATTCTGCATTCGTCTCCGCACGCAGACCAACTGTAGTACACCGTGTTACCAGACGTCTGTGATAGTGTAGTGTTGTAGGAACTGTGACCATGGTGTATTCGAACTCTGAAAAGGCGGGTATGATACTCACCTATGGCGAGTGTCGACGAAATGCAGCTGAAGCCTGCAGGGTGTACGCAGAACGGTACCCGGACAGAGAGCATGCAATGTGCCGCACATTGCAAAACATCTACCGCCAACTGTATGGAACAGGTATGGCCGTATCATCCAAACAGGTCCGTAACAGGCCCGTCACAGGAGAAGCGGGTGCAGTTGGTGTGTTAGCTGCTGTTGCCATGAACCCACACATGAGTACACGGGAATTTGGAGGAGCCGGTGGACTGAGTCAAAGTAGTGTCATGCGCATACTGCATCGTCACCGCTTTCACCCGTTTCGTGTGTCGCTACATCAGCAATTACATGTTGATGACTTTAATCATCGAGTGCAATCCTGTCAATGGGCATTAACAGAGAATGCGTTGCAGTTCTACCTGTTTACCGATGAAGCGGATTCACAAACCACGGGGCAGTGAATCTACGGAACAATCATTACTAGTCCGCTGGCTCAGACAGGTAGAGCGACAGCGACCGTGGACTGTAAATGCACGGTGCGGAATCATTGGCGACCACCTCATTGGTCCTCACTTCATTGCAGGGGCCCAAACAGCTGCAACATACATCGCGTTTCTACAGAATGATCTGCTAACGTTGCTCGAAAATGTCCCACTGGAAACGCATCGACGTATGTGGTATCAGCATGATGGTGCACCTGCACACTCCGCAATTAACCCTTGACAGGATGTTCGACGGGCGTTTCATAGGACGTGGAGGACGCATAAATTGGCCAGCCCGTTCTCCTGATCTTATACCTCTGGACGTCTTTCTGTGGGGTATGTTAAAGGAGAATGTGTACCGCGTTGTGCCTACAACCCCAGAGGATATGAAACAACGTGTTGTGGCAGCCTGCGGCGACATTACACCAGATGTACTGCGGCGTGTACGACATTCATTACGGCAGGGATTGCAATTGTGTGCAGGAAATAATGGCCACCACATTGAACATCTATTGACCTGACATGTCGGGACACACTCTATTCCACTCCGTAATTGAAAACGGAAACCACGTGTGTACGTGTACCTCACCCCTCATGGTAATATACATGTGCGTCAGTGAAAAAGACGAATAAAAATGTGTTAGCATGTGGACGTAATGTGCTGTTCCAGTCTCTTCTGTACCTAAGATCCCTTTGGATCCCTACGCAATTCGGTGCTCTCCGATACACACGATCGAACAGCGGAGGAGTGGTACTCAAGCGTCAACTTTAGGTTACAATATCTCCGTATATAATTAACATTTTACAATGCAACAAACGGTACTGATTACGTATTTGTTTATATGTTGAGATGTGCTAACAAAACTAACGGGGTTCCATTTAAAAAAACTTAGGTTTGTGTTAAAAACATACTTCCGTGCATTTTTGTGTGGTTTGTATGAACCAATTACACTAGCCCCTCTCCTCACGTTCGGTCAGTATTTGATGTGGTTTACGAAATATATCCAGCGATAATGTTAGGTGACTCACGCTGTATATATACATACGGAAGTTGTAGGGAGTCCCTTTTTCGAAGGGCACTTACTTTCCAAATTTTACGTTTGCTGAATGTCGATAGATAGCCGAAATAAATTTGTTGCGTTACGTAGCGCTGCAGAACAAGCCGGAAGTGAGCAGGAAGGTAGTTCCCACGGAGGTGGAGGTAGCAACCCGAATATTTAGCACAATGGTGTATCGTGAGAGTGGAGAGGGAAACGCGAAACTTGAAACTTGAAACCGGATCTTACTCGTCAGTAAAGATGCAGAGGAACCAGTAGCATTATGTTGTGAAGCATCGATTTTAATTTATCATATGCTAATGATTAAAGTCCTTTTTCGATATGTCTGGTACTAGGAGGAGCCTACGGGTCATCAGGGCTTCACCATAATAATAACATTATGCAGTGAATCCGTAAATTTAGTACACAAATTAATATTGTTAACTTACCGGAGCTGTACGAGGGTCTACAGAGTGTTACAATGTAAGAAAGAGATTTCGGCTGAACACCAAGCTCACCAGTCGGCGATAGAACTTAGTCTGAGCCTGTTAAACTGCCGTAGAAAGTATTCAGATACAGTTCATACTAAATATTCGGTTCCACCATGCACTTGGAACTTATTGACTTTGTGGATGGATTCGTTCATAATAATCCACTGTTAGTATTTTATATTTTATGGTGCTTCCAAATAAATGCATGATAATGGCGTCAGCGTTTTTTTTTTTGTGGAAACTAGCTATCCGCACCAATGCATCTACATCTACATCTACATCTACATCTACACAGATGCTTTACTAGCAACCGAACGGTGAGTGGCGAGAGGACCCTAGTCATTTCCTTTCCTGTTCCGCTCGCAAACAGAGCGAGGGAATAACGACTATATATGTGCCTCCGTATGAGCTCTAATTTCTCGTACCTTACCTTCGTGGTCCTTACGCGCAATGTATGTTGGCGCCAGTAGAATCGTTCGTCAGTCAGCTGCAAATATCGGTTCTCTCAATTTTCTCAGTATGTTTCTCGAAAGGAAAGTCCCAAAGTATTTCCGTAACACTTACGTGTTGTTCGAGCCTACCGCTAACAAATCTAGCAGCAAGCCTCTGAATTGCTTCAATGTCTTCCTTCAATCAGACCTGGTACGGATCCCAAATACTCGAGTAGTACTCAAGAATGGGTCGCACCAGCATCTTATATGCTGCCTGCTTTACGCTCCTTCACAGGTGAATCAATTTTTCCTAAAATTTTCCCACTGAACCGAAGTCGACCATTCGTCTTTGCTACCACAGTTCTCACGCTAATTAGAATCACTGGTAGCCTGCATGCTCCTTGTAAAGAATTCAGTGAGCTATCAGTTCTAGTTTTCGGACGTCATCGGTTACAGCTTCGCAGTGTACAGTGTTGTGGTTGGCAGGAGAGCCAACGCCGTTTTACTAAAGGAGGCCGAAATGCACTCGTTTTAGCTCACGCAGGCTGGCGTGAGGTCTGGAACATGACAAGGGAATTATAATTGAGAAAAACGGACGTAGCTGGTGGAATACTTAACTTTAGTCCATTAATGACGAACGTCGCTCTTGACGGTACATGATTTACAATATCAATAGAAACTGATCATGGCGCCTTGCTAGGTCGTAGGAAATAACGTAGCTGAAGGCTATGCTAACTATCGTCTCGGCAAATGAGAGCGTAATTTGTCAGTGAACCATCGCTAGCAAAGTCGGCTGTACAACTGGGGCGAGTGCCAGGAAGTCTCTCTAGACCTGCTGTGTGGCGGCGCTCGGTCTGCAATCACTGATAGTGGCGACACGCGGGTCCGACGTATACTACCGGACCGCGGCCGATTTAAAGGCTACCACCTAGCAAGTGTGGTGTCTGGCGGTGACACCACATACAGGTTGGAGGTAACCCTACACGTTGATTCACCAAGGTATCCCAAGAAAGGATCGTCTTGACTAGCGCAGTCTCTGGTGGAAAATCTTCACCTGCATACTCTGTAATACTATATGCCATGTGTAGCATTTTTACGAAATCGATACTGAACGGAGAAACTTGTATGGATGTTTAAATACACGATGGTCTTCCGCAAAGTGTATCAGAAATTCTCTCGGCAACTCACATGAGCCGGCTGCTGTGGCCGAGTGGTTCTAATCGCTTCAGTATGGAACCGCGCGACCGCTACGGTCGCAGGTTCGAATCCTGCCTCGGGCATGGATGTGTGTGATGTCCTTAGGTTAGTTAGGTTTAAGTAGTTCTACGTTCCAGGGGACTGATGACCTCAGATGTTAAGTCCCATTGTGCTCAGAGCTATTTGAACCATTTGAACTTAAATGGGAACACTTGGTAGAACAACGAAGTGGAACTCACGTAACCCTGCTGAGTAATTTGGAGAACATCTGTTGGAAGAAAACTGTGTAATCATTACACTTCCAGCATGGTATCTTATTTAGGGAGAGCGACTATAAAGTAGGAGACATTAGGCACGGCACGTTCAGAGGCATACGGCGTGCTACTCAATGTTTTTGAGAATATTCCCATAAAAAATCAGAAAACTTAACATAGATCTTAATTTCCACTGTTACCACAAGATAGTCGTACCGTACCCAATCAAAAGTATATTCGAAGTCCACCGACGTCAAGGAGTCTCGAGAGTTGCTGTTGAGCAGAGAGAAAGTCTTGACAGAGAGGATGGTTACCGTCCTTGGATTGTGTCAGACAGGTGTCTGATGGGGTGAACCAACATTTCTTACATCTCTTCAGCGGGCATTGTTTGTGCATGTGTGCTTCAGTATCTGAAGACGCCAGTGCGTCCTGAAGATCAGATATGAATGTGGCGTTACTCACGACCATGCAGTCGACATCCATCCCCTCCCCTTCCCCACCCCCGTTAGAACCACCCCATGATCAGACAGCACAGCTGGGACACAGGCACAGTCGATATTTCCACAATGTACAGTCGCAGACAGCAAAGGTTCAGTAGTGTGAATCGTTGCAGACAGGGGACTCGAGTCGTTCCACTGAATCTCGACATACAAAATTAAAGCAACAAACTGCTATTTCCCCGTCCTATGGCTAATTCAGGATATAATCTTACAAACTGTTAACAGATCTTATTACGATCGTGTTCTGCGCAGAAGGTGGCCCTCCGATCACTGGACAACCACCCCAACCATGACGTCAGGGTACATATCAAGCGGGGTAGTGTTTGGAGGGTAGTCCCACATCCACAGCCGCTGTGTACACAGTCACAGGCGGTGCAGTAAGCATAGAGAAGGTGCCTACAGACTCTCTGCTATTGAGAGCCATAGGAAGTAAGGAAGCAGGAGAGTCGCAGACTGATGTGGCCAATGTGAACTGTCCTGTTGATTCTTGGATGAAGTGACAGTTTCTAGAGCCCGGAACGGTACGCTGGCCAGGACACGACCGACCATGTGTGACATCAGAAAGGGTGGACCGTTATTTGGCTGCAAGAGCACGACGGTACCGCGTTAGTACTGCACTGCCACTGGAATTTGACTCTGCAGCATCCCCCGGATCGGTGTACAGAAGGCTTCAGCAGAGTAGCCTTTATTGTTGGAGACCTGCCTCTGGCGTGTCTTCATAGAAGGGTACGTCTAGAGTGGAGCTGTCAACAGACCACCTGGACTGTAGAACAATGGGCCTATGTTGTTTTCATTGATGAGTACCGATTTTGTCTGGAGAGTGATTCTCGATGAATTCGAATCTGGAGGGCATGTGGAACACTACTTCGGGACCCAAATATTGTGGAAAGAGACCGATACCGAAGAGGATTCCTAATGGTGTGAGCAGGGATTATGTGGACCACTCGGTAACCTCTTCATGAAATTGTGTGACTGAATCATCAACAATTAACTGCTGTCAGGTACCGTGAGGAGATCTTGGGATCTCATTCGTAATTGTTGTGACGTGCTGTGGACGCAGACTTCATACTGATGGACAATAATGCTAGATCTCATAGAGAAAGGATGGTTGACGTTTTTTTGGAAATGGAAGATACTACAAGCATGGCGTGGCCTGCTCGCTCTCCCCATTTGAATCCCATAGAGCATGTTTGGGTGCACCAGGGAGATGGGTAGCATCACGTCAGCATCCACCAATCACTAACACTTGTGAACAGCTCTCCAGGAAGAATGGGCGTCATTGCCCCAACATGAGATTTATGACATCTTTCACAGCATGTCCCATCGTTGTCAGTCCTGTATTGGTACCAGAGGTGGTCACATCCCATACTGAGCACATTAACCAGTTGACAGAATACGAGGTGTGCAAATCCGTTAAGTTGGAAGAAAACGAAGAACATTTTTGTCGACCGTTGTCAATGTTGCAGATGATTGTGCTCTGTACTCTTTACGTAGTTTCTAATTTGCAATCACCTGTTTATACTGTTTTGTGGTAAAAAAAAAGGCAACCTTGTGAAGTTGCCGTTTGCTACTTTAATTTTGGACACCAGTATACGTTTGCAGAAGCATCATCCGTGCGTTCTTATCTAGTGCACCCTCAAGAGCCAATTGCGTGATCCCCACTACACGCACTCCGAGTGAACATGTCCTTTTGAGCCACAGCCCGAGCACATCTCGGGCTGGCCATCATGTTTTACACAGCACCCGCCAATACATAAACAGGACGGAACATGGTTGGTCAGTTCAGTACAGATCTATCATACTCCTTTGAGGACCAGGTACGTGGTAATAAGAGACTACTCTCAGTCATATACACTCCTGGAAATTGAAATAAGAACACCGTGAATTCATTGTCCCAGGAAGGGGAAACTTTATTGACACATTCCTGGAGCCAGATACATCACATGATCACACTGACAGAACCACAGGCACATAGACACAGGCAACAGAGCATGCACAATGTCGGCACTAGTACAGTGTATATCCACCTTTCGCAGCAATGCAGGCTGCTATTCTCCCATGGAGACGATCGTAGAGATGCTGGATGTAGTCCTGTGGAACGGCTTGCCATGCCATTTCCACCTGGCGCCTCAGCTGGACCAGCGTTCGTGCTGGACGTGCAGACCGCGTGAGACGACGCTTCATCCAGTCCCAAACATGCTCAATGGGGGACAGATCCGGAGATCTTGCTGGCCAGGGTAGTTGACTTACACCTTCTAGAGCACGTTGGGTGGCACGGGATACATGCGGACGTGCATTGTCCTGTTGGAACAGCAAGTTCCCTTGCCGGTCTAGGAATGGTAGAACGATGGGTTCGATGACGGTTTGGATGTACCGTGCACTATTCAGTGTCCCCTCGACGATCACCAGAGGTGTACGGCCAGTGTAGGAGATCGCTCCCCACACCATGATGCCGGGTGTTGGCCCTGTGTGCCTTGGTCGTATGCAGTCCTGATTGTGGCGCTCACCTGCACGGCGCCAAACACGCATACGACCATCATTGGCACCAAGGCAGAAGCGACTCTCATCGCTGAAGACGACACGTCTCCATTCGTCCCTCCATTCACGCCTGTCGCGACACCACTGGAGGCGGGCTGCACGATGTTGGGGCGTGAGCGGAAGACAGCCTAACAGTGTGCGGGACCGTAGCCCAGCTTCATGGAGACGGTTGCGAATGGTCCTCGCTGATACCCCAGGAGCAACAGTGTCCCTAATTTGCTGGGAAGTGGCGGTGCGGTCCCCTACGGCACTGCGTAGGATCCTACGGTCTTGGCGTGCATCCGTGCGTCGCTGCGGTCCGGTCCAAGGTCGACGGGCACGTGCACCTTCCGCCGACCACTGGCGACAACATCGATGTACTGTGGAGACCTCACGCCCCACGTGTTGAGCAATTCGGCTGTACGTCCACCCGGCCTCCCGTATGCCCACTATACGCCCTCGCTCAAAGTCCGTCAACTGCACATACGGTTCACGTCCACACTGTCAAGCATGCTACCAGTGTTAAGGACTGCGGTGCAGCTCCGTATGCCACGGCAAACTGGCTGACACTGACGGCGGCGGTGCACAAATGCTGCGCAGCTAGCGCCATTCGACGGCCAACACCGCGGTTCCTGGTGTGTCCGCTGTGCCGTGCGTGTGATCATTGCTTGTATAGCCCTCTCGCAGTGTCCGGAGCAAGTATGGTGGGTCTGACACACCGGTGTCAATGTGTTCTTTTTTCCATTTCCAGGAGTGTATTTTACCACCTTTCTATATGGACGGAGCACAGAAATCACCATTTCCAAAGGTAGTTTAAACGGGAGTTCAGAAACACATATTGTTCGTAGTCAAAGTCTTTCATGGTCTACAGACACATCACCAATATTGCCATCCAAATGTTGGAACTTGGGAACGCTCCCAGTGTCATTTAATACCCTGTCCCGTGCTGTATCATTGATTGAATTCACATGTACCACACAGCTCACTATGGATATGCCTATGCCAACAAAGACATTACCGTCAATATTAACATCATGTGCTTTTGGATGTGCATATTCACTCGTAAAACTGATCTTCAATATCGATTTTAAAAAAGAGCAGCCCAGTCTTCTTCGAAAGGAAATATAGCGTGTGAAGAGAGCTGAAGCACACAAAGAACCCTGAGCACGAACTATGCGGCAAGGATGTAAACAGAGACGTGCATGCCGCTACACTGCCGAAGGCAGGCTGAACACAGATATTTAGCTTACTGTGAGCAGCCGCCTTAACAACTTAGAGACTATCGGAGCACACCTCCACCACTGATCAAAACTCATGTCCACAACCGTGCAACTCGCCCACACAGGGAGAGACAAATATAATATCGTCGTTCTAGCCGATACAGGCATGGATACATTATTGGTGGTCGCATTGCCTGTGAATGTAGACTAACTGTATCTTCACATTACAACGTTCGTCTGGCATCCATGCATTCCTGCAATAAATCTAACGTTATTGTGTGCAACGAATCACCGAAATCTCCATACAGTATTCATCCTACTGTTCTACAGCGTTGCCACTATGTGCCGACACCACGACAATTTAAAATACACACACTTTCTAAGACATTTTCTATCTTTGATTCTCCTCTTTACAAATCTTCATTCAAATTATTACTCCGCCTGTTTCCTTCTTTACCAATTTCCATAAAACTGTTAACAAAATGGTTCAAATGGCTCTAAGCACTATGCGACTTAACATCTCAGGTCATTAGTCCCTAGACTTAGAAATACTTAAACCTCACTAACCTAAGGACATCACACACATCCATGCCCGAGGCAGGATTCGAACGTGCGACCGTAGCAGCAGCGCGGTTCCGGACTGAAGCATCTAGAACCGCACGGCCACAGTGGCCGGCAACTGTTAACACTAACACACTTTCACTACGGCTTACTCCATCATCAACTATAACCTCTCAACTGACTCCCTCTTTCGTTTACAACATGCATTACATTTAATTCTAACCTGGGTATAATATGTGGAAATTAATTTTCAATGATTTATAACATCACACAAACTTCCATAATAGGAACATTTTACAAATAATACTTTTACATAAGAAAATACACTAATAAATTTGTCACCTCGGTATGATCAGAAATAGGTAAATAGATAATAAAAAGAATTTACACATTAAACAAACAAAAATTCTGTAAACATTGCCTAATCAGAACGGATAATTATGGGTTAGTAAAACTTCTGTCTCACTGCTAATCTTGATTTAAGCCCATAAATGTTTGAAAATGTTTAGGTGGTGCAGTTTAGTCATTTGAATGGTGATTTTCTGTGCAACCACATTAACACATTTTGTATACGCTGCGCGAGTGGTTCTCTGCAATGGAATTAACCTATTGTGTAAACCGTTGCTTGAGTATTTCTCTGGTGATGGTTTTAAAATAGCATATACTTAACAGTAATGAGCATATCCGTTACGTTATTGCTCCTTTTTTCTTACATCTGACAACAAGTGAAATTTTTTCCTGCGAGACATTCTGGCAATTAGAAACGAAAATTTTGTCAATAGTTCTAGAGTGGAAAGCACTGAGAATTTAAATTGTGGAACAATTGTTAGTAAATGTTGCTGTTTGGAAAGAGATGTTATTTCAGTCTGCTGAATTATCTGCAACACTGTGTCGTGAACAAACAGTCTGGGCAGTTACGTAAGTTCGTAGAAAGCGTCTGTTTTAGTAGCAATGAACCTACCCACAGAAGAAGCCTCAATTACTAGAGTCTTAGGAGAGGCCTATAAGAATTTCATTTTGTGTAGTGATGGATTCCAGGTGTCACAGTAATGACAACTGCGGCATCTCCTCTGACAGTCAGCTGGCGAAAGACATCGTTTTGCTCATTCCACACATGCATGATCTTTACGACGGCTGTGGCGCTGCTATACGTAATTAACTGGCAACTCGTTCTTCAAGCTACAAATCCTAATTTCTTTCAACACTCCGGACTGCAGTCATAGTTTCTCATACAATTATCTTCTCTGCACGCATTTTACTGCTAACTTATGTGCATCGCCACAAGGATGCAGTTCTCCGCAAAAAAACACCTCTGCGAACCTTTGAAATAACCATCACTTCAAGTTTATGACTGCGCATCGTTTTCATGTTGGTATGTCTCCTCGCTGCGTTTCCTTGTAAATCCGTGAAACGATGCCAGCAAGCGCACTGTCTCTGACGTTGCTGCCCTTTCCCTTAAAACTCAGCCACATTTCCACCCTTCACCAACCTGAACTTACGTACCTCCAACGAATGAGCTAGTCTATAAGATATCCTCACAAGAATTTACAATTAAATCAATACCATTAGCTGCTGATGGGCGTTGATATACATGAACGGAGACAGTTGAAAGTGTGTGCCCGCCCAGGCGGGGAATCGAACCCGAGACCTGCTGGTTACATGGCAGACGCTCTATCCATCTGAGCCACCAAGGTCACAGAGAATAGTGAGACTGCAGGGATTTATCGCCGGCACGCTCCCCGTGAGACCCACATTCTCAACTTCTAGTCCACACACCACATTCGTAGTGCCCCTGCCATTATATCCATTACTCGCGACAGACAATCCTCCGACTAAGAGTTCAGGAAAATCGTGTGAATCCACACTGAAGAAGGCCATCAGCCGGTTAGCCTTAAACAATATGAAGATGGCATCTGTTCTTTCGGACATGTCCGAAAGAACAGATGCCATCTTCATATCCTCACAGGAAGCGGACGCAGCTGCTGCGTTATACTTGTTACACAATCTGCCTTACATAATTAAGATCGAACGGACTATGGCTATTACTTTGCCCCGTAATAGTTGCGCCAAAGCTACACTACTTGCAAAGACTGTCTCATCCATTGTCGACACCCTTATTATTGACACATAGATATCGAAACTATATATTAGACAAATGACATTCCAAAAGTACGGTTGTTTTGCTATGTGATTAATATTGGTAGCTTCTCATTAACGCGTGTATTAAAGCCACTGTGTTCTGTTTTAAAACTTTGATACTTCCTACTGCATCCAAAAGCTCTCCAAAAGAGCAAAAAACGGCCTGTACATAACGTAAATCGAAGTCAGCACCACCACCTTAGTACACTTTTATCCTAATAGCGCATTATGAGCTAATGGAGCTAAAAGAGTGTTGTGTTGGTTATTTCTCGCTTTAAATAACTTCAGTCATTACATCGCTACATACATTTTTCAAGAGCTTGGTATGGATTTTTCGTTAGCCTAAGCTATGTCCTCTTTTCTTGTGTTAATGTAAATAATGTGTATATGCGCGCGCGCGCGCGTGTGTGTGTGTGTGTGTGTGTGTGTGTGTGTGTGTGTGTGTGTGTGTGACTGTGAGTGATAGAAGTTGTTTAATATTGTTTGACGATAAACTACTACAAAATTTAATCGAAAGTAAAAAGGTTCGGAAGCGCTATTAATGCGTGTGATAACCACTCGTAAATACACTGATGATCCAGAACTTATGACCACCTGCTTGAACTGAGCGAGATGGTCCAGAGATTAGCACACTGGACTTGTATTCGGAAGGACGACGGTTCAGACCCGCGTCCGGCCATGCAGATTTAGATTTTCTGTGATTTCCCTGGTATGTGGACGTATGTGGCGTTAGAAGTCTACGTAAAGATCGTGTAACTCGCGGAAATAACGAGGCGCAGATTTGCGTACGCTGCGATGGCGTCCGATAACTACCCAGTTGGGTTCCACAGGATTTACATCAGGCGAATTTGTTCACCGAAATATCAATGTTAGTTCATTATAATGCTCCTCAAACCTCTTTAACACTGTTCTGAGTCCAAGACACAAACATTTATACTGCTGAAAGATGATATCGCCGGCGGGAAAGTATGATGGGATGCAGATGGTTCGCAGCTGCCAGAGTGTTTTCGATTACTACCACGGGTTCCATGCAAGCTCAGGAGAATGTCTCCCACAGAACAATACTCCGTCCGTGACATGCTGCACGTTTCGAGTCGCTGTTCACCTCGATGACGGCGTTTGTGGAGGCGAACACCGACCTAGTCTAGCAAAAACGTGATTCACCCTAAAAGCTGACAAGGTTCCATTGATCGACGGTCGAATCCCGATGGTCCTGTCCCTGCTGCAAACGTAACTGACGATGTCGTCCGGTCAACATGCGAACTCATAGGGGTGCTCTGCTGCGGAGCTCCATTTTGTGATTTACACAGTCAGTTGCCTTAGATAGGTCGCAGAAAATACCAACCGGCACTATTTTCTTCTTTAACACATTTACAATTTGTTGAGTGAACCTGTAAATGGAATTCTTTGGAGAGCAACTCTTCTGAAATTCAAACTGTGATTTACTGAGAATGTTATTATTGCTCGGGGGAGACCTATTTTTGACAGAGATTAGTTTTAGTTTTTTACTGTTAGTTCTGTCTTAATATCTGCAACAATTCGTCCTCTTCCCAAATTCACATTCTTTCCACGTGAGTAAGCTGCTAGTGTGTAATCTTTCATATGTAACTTATGTAACCCTGGGTAACAGGGTGCCAGTCCGCAGCTCGTTGTCGCGCGGTAGCGTTCTCGCTTCCTTCGCCCGGGTTCCCGGGTTCAGATCCCGGCGGGGTCAGAGATTTTCTCTGCCACATGATGACTGGGTGTTGTGTGACGTTTTTAGCTTAGTTAGGTTTAATTAGTTCTAAGTTCTAGGGGACTGATGACCATAGCTGTTTAGTCCCATAGTGCTCAGAGCCATTTGAACCATTTCCCAAAGTGCTCAGAGCCATTTGAACCATTTTTGGAACAGGGTTCCTGAATCCTCATTCTGTCTTAAAAAAAGGTACCTCTCTGACTCACGTAACATCATTTTATTCAAGAAGCTCAGCCAAACTATCTTGCCCTCTCTCATTCAAGTGTAGGCCATGTCTAGTGTATTCCCATCTTCCAACTGTAGCAACAGGTATTGCACTCATATGAGATTTCATGGCAGTCAGCGGCATTTTGCGCAATCCGATGGTCTCATGCCTCACTGTAATGTTACACAAGAGCTGGTCGTGGCACTGTAGGAATTCCACAAAATCCACATATAGGTGTGTAGTTGCTACTCCTGCTTCACCCAGATCTGTCCTTAGTCAGGCTGATTCCTGCTCCACGTACTATAACAACCTGATCCTCTCTGCCAAACCATTGCACCAACTCCCTACGCCATCTGTCACCTGGCTAAGACTAGCACCTGGCTTCACAGTACTTGCGGCCTGAGACCATGCTCCCAATTTGTCCTGTGCCATCTGGCCTCCACCCCTCCCATGACAACTACCTAGCAGTCACACACTTTTCTTGCTACTGTCATGTGGTGCCGACCTACACTCAGTTTCTTTCCAAGAAGTCCACTGCAGCCTACTGTGGCCTACATCCGGATCATGCTCTTCCTCTCCTAATTCAGATAACAAGAGAAATTTATCCGATACTGTAAGCTCAAATGTAGATGAAAAAGTTGAAGAGCTTTTCGCCTTTTGCTCATAGCTTGTTACGTATGCCCAGTTCTCATGATCTGTTTCCCTCTTCAACCTATCCATTTCAAATTCCGTGTGTTCGAATTCAGCCTGAAGTCTACAGACCTTCGCCTCCTGTTCAGTGGTTCTCTTGTCTTCCTTATAGAATCTACATTTGTATGGAAGATCCTCGTTGAGTTACTCATTCAGTTCACCGTTACAGTCACCTCAGTGAAACTCCAACCCACAATATACACATACCACTGCCTGTGTAACTCCTGTATGGCAACATCCACGCTTATCACGCATTACAACGCAAAACAAAAAGCTCAACTCAGTTAACACTACGCAAATTCTCGTTATTAACGAGTCGCAAAAATTAGACCTAGTCTGTCATTGCTTGTTACGTATGCCCAGTTCTCATGATCTGTTTCCCTCTTCAACCTATCCATTTCAAATTCCGTGTGTTCGAATTCAGCCTGAAGTCTACAGACCTTCGCCTCCTGTTCAGTGATTCTCTTGTCTCCCTTATAGAATCTACATTTGTATGGAAGATCCTCGTTGAGTTACTCATTCAGTTCACCGTTACAGTCACCTCAGTGAAACTCCAACCCACAATATACACATACCACTCCCTGTGTGACTCTTGTATGGCAACATCCACGCTTATCACGCATTGCAACACAGATCAAAAGGCACAACTCAGTTAACACTACGCAAATTCTCGTTATTTACGAGTCGCAAAAATTAGACCTATAGGTTAGCGCTTTAGGCGTATAATGTAACGTAAACCGTTAATTAATTTCACGTAAAACAAGAATTCAACCCTTAGTAACCTGTAGTATCTGTTAATTAACTCATTCAGATTAAAACGTAAATTTTAAGGTAACTTTTTGTAAACCAACTACTACCGCAAAAATTTCTAAATAAAAGAACTTCTGATTTACACTACGTTTTGGAAATATAAACTTAAGAATGAATTAACACTCTCTAATTAAATTGCTGGGAAGAAAAAAGAACAGATAAATGATATTATCTAAGTTTACTGTGGCAAAATATCAACAAAAATACGAGTAAAACCTGACTTTACGAACCACAAGCGTTTTCTGGAGTGATACCTAAAGAAAAGTGAAGCCTTTAACAGTAACAGATTAATCTTATCCATTATGGATGTTTAGAAACCCGTGACTGTATGTTCAATATCAGTACAGAAAATTCCAACTACTCACTTTGCTGGAATATTTGTTTATTTCATAAACGTTTTTCGAGCCTTTTACAGACTCATATTTAGACTGTACACAACTATTTCATAACGTAATGTCACAAGAAGGTAGTACATGCTTTCGCGTATCGCCATGAGCATTATTTATTAGGCGATTTGGATCCAAAAAGGAATTTTGTGCAAAAACCACGCTTACTGTCACAGTAAATACTTAATTCATTTTTGGATTCAAATCACCATATACATGGCGATACATTATAGCACGTTCCATCTTCTTGTCACAAAGCCACCACTCAGCATTGAGCTATGAAACTGTTATGTAACCACGTGTTCACCACCTGAAGATGGGCCTGAAAAAGTTAGAAAACCAGTTTAAGGTAGAAAAATCTACTGTGAGAGAGCATGCGCTGTTTGTGACCGACCACGTCGTGAACTTCGCCGACACAAAAGTTCTGGCTGTAGAGAAGAACTATCAGATCTGTTTATTCAGAGAATCTATAGAAATACACAAAAAGGAGAACAGCTTCAACAGGAAATAAGAAAGCCTTGAGGTAAACGGATCCTGGATTCCCGTGCTGCAGCGAACGACCGTCACAGGTACCAAGGGAACCGCACCGGGAATAACCGCGGAGAACCCCTTGGACGTTGGCGCGCCTGGTGCATATAGTCTGCGGTCGCGAGCTCGGTTCGGCAATGGAGTGTGGAACTTCGACAATGTCAGCCAATCGTGCTGGCAAAAACCAGGAAAAAGGAAATCATTAGACAACCGTCGTCTGAAGAAGCAGAGACAGAAGCCAACAGACCGATTGTCAATATATGACTACGAAAGTCTTAACACTTCTGTGAGAAACAAGTACGGTACTTAAAAAAGAGACTGTTGCAGATTTCTGTAATTATATTATATAACTTTAAAAGTGGGCTTAAAAACACACCAATGCAGGTATTTAATGAGTAATCTGCACTAAACTAACTCTTATTAAAATTTGAATAACTTATAATATGAGGGAGCAAAAACTTGCACGTCTCGCGCAGGGCTGCTAGCCTGACGTTCACCAGACGTGGGTGAGACTGGCCGGCAAGGAAGATCTTGCACCAGGTGATTTGCATGTTTTCGGCAAGCTAAAGTGACATCTGGGAGGGAACAGATTTACCGACGATGTGGACGTTCATGCAGCGATTCTCGAAAGGCTCAGTGACCAAGGAAAGAACATCTGTCGTCAAGAAAAAGAGTGATGGGTAGAACATTCTTTTGTTTAAGAGACTTGGCGACTATGTGGAAAACTAATATCATGTGTCTGTATCACTTTGAGCCAGCGGCCTTGCGGCAGTGGTAACACCGGTTCCCGTCAGATCACCGAAGTTAACCGCTGTCGGGTTGGGCCAACACTTGGATGGGTGACCGTCGGTCTGCCGACCGCTGTTGGCAAGCGGGGTGCGCTCAGCCCTCGTGAGGCAAACTGAGGAGCTACTTGATTGAGAAGCAGCCGTTCCGATCTCGGAAAACTACATACGGCCGGGAGAGCGATGTGCTGACCACATGCCCCGCCATATCCGCATCCAGCGGCACTTGTGAATCTGAGAATGACACGGCGGCCGGTCGGTACCTTTGGGCCTTCATGGCCTGTTCGGGAGGAGTGTTACTTTGAAATATAGATAAACGTTCAGCAAAAGCTACTTCGCTTGCTATAATTATGTGTAACTTACTTTTTGAAGACTCTCGAATTATTTTAATATTTGTGAATCTCTGTCTGAATAGGATCACTTCATAATGCGTCGTATTTGCTAAGAAATTTATTTCGTTGTTTTTATCTCGAAGAAATATCAAACTGTCTTTTTACGTTCCGTGAAGCGGGTGTTAACACTTTTACTTGTGATTCCATTGTTTACCTCTACACAATTACAAGGATTTTATAAACCATAGATATCGCTAGTGGATTCCGTGCAGCTTTTTGTGTTCTTAAGCATTCTTTTACCTCTTCGGTGTGTCTAAAGATCTGTCAACCCCACGCTTGGCCAATATTTTCCCGATGCACTCCGTAGTTTTGTTAACAAATGGGAGGAAAACTTTCCCAATTGACGGCCATTGCTCTTCATTAGCGCCGGCTTTCTGTCTTAACGGTCGGAATGCTCGGTCCACCACTTTTTCCTTGAAAGCCTACCATAAGTGGTTGAGCTCATCTTGTGCATATCCCATTGAACCATGGCCGGAATGACTCGCCCTGAGCTGGCTTGCGTGACTTTCGCTTCAAGGTAGTTAGTATAACGATATATACTGCCTGACAAAAAGAGCGAAACGCTCAGAAGGGGAGGAGTAACTGAAATGAAACGTCACCTGTTGAGCGGGTATGTGATATTATTTCAATGATTACAAAATCGAGTCAAATTTATAGAATAGTTGGCAGTATGAGCCCGTTCATCAATATGTTTCACCCCTCGCTTGCACAGGGTATTATAAAGCCATTATATTCTCTTCAGAGGCCAGCTGGAGCGAGACTTGAAAGTGGTAGAGCACTTGCCCGCGAAAGGCAAAGGTCCCGAGTTCTAGTCTCGGTCCGAGCATTGCTCTGTTGGAAAAGGCCACAACTATGCTGTTACAAGACAGGTAGCGCATGGGGACACAAAATGTCCGTAATGTACCGGTATCGCCACAGAGTTCCCTTAATAACAGCCAGCCGAGACGTGAAATCATACCAGATGCCTCATGTCGTCTTCATATTCATCGATGATGGACATTCGTGGTAGTGCTGAACCGCGATTCATCGCTGAACACTACGTGACACCATTCATCAGCAGTCCATGTTCCCTAGTTGCAGTACCACTCAAAACGCAGCCGTTTGTGTTGCGATGTTAACGGAAGCCTATGCATGGAACGGTAATTCGCTTTTGTGGCTGTCGCTTGTCTCTGACGAATGCTACGGAATGACACAGAATGTTGTAGGGAGTCCATGACTTGGTCTCGGATGCCAGGCGCAGATGTGATGGAGTTACGATCTCACAAATGAATTACAGTTATTGGATGCGAGGGGGCATTGATGTAAATCAATGGGGAAAGTTGAAAGTTTGTGTCGGATCGACATTCTAACCTGGGTCTCCTGCTTATTAGACAGATGCTCTGCACAGTAAGCCATATAGATACAAAGATCATCACTGCTGCATTGACTATCATAGCACGCCTCTCGACAGACCCAAAAGCTCAGCTTATCCATACAGTAGAAATGTCCATTATCCTCATTACTCACCCCATTACGCCGTTTCCCGTAAGAGTTACAGTCTGGTGTGCATCCGCGCTGATGAGATCATTGGCGATCTTCGCGGTAATTATGCGTATGTGATGTCTGTTCTTTTGGATAAGTCCGAAAGAGCAGAAACCAATTTTGATCCAGCAAAATGGTTCAAATGGCTCTGAGCACTATGGGACTTAACATCGGAGGTCATCAGTTCCGTAGAACTTAGAAATACTTAAACCTAACTAACCTAAGGACATCAGACATAACTATGCCCGAGGTTCCAGACTGAAGCGCCTAGAACCGCTCGGCCACTGCGACCGGCTTTGATCCAGCAGTCACTACGAATTAAGACACAAATGACTTTCAGACACTGGCTGTGAGTGGGCACTGATTTAAATGAATGGGGAAAGTTGAGAAGTAAGCAGGAGTGTCGGGTTCAAATCCCGGTCCGGCGCAAATTTTCAACTTTCCCCACTGATTTACATCAGTGTCCACTCTAGCCAACGTCAGTAATCCATTTGTGTCTTAATTCATAGTGGCCGCTGAATAAAAATTGTTTTCTTTCGGACATGTCCGAAAGGACATACACCACTATATGGGGTTACGATGTGCTTGGTGCGCAAAACGACGATCTCCTCCTGTGGTGGTCAGAAGGGTTCGATCGGTAAACTGCGACTAGTACGCCTGTGGCGTACCTTCCATGCAGTTGACCATCAGGCCACTGTCACATCCTACAGTCCCACAAACCTGAATATTTCACGAGTCGACCAACCTGCGAAATGGAGACCCTTAGTGAGACTCGTTTCAAGCTCAGTTAGATGCTGTTAACGTTGCTCGGAGGAGCACGTGGCTTCCCTCTGTCTGATCACTCAAAACCTGGCTTGTTCACGTCACTTATACGCCCTACCAGGCCTGGTAAGAACGCTAATGCACTCTGGTGGCTGTTCTGCCTACCACAGAGAATTGTAGCTGTAGTCATTTATACAGGATGTTACAAAAAGGCACGGCCAAACTTTCAGGAAACGTTCCTTACATACAAAGAAAGAAAATATGTTATGTGGACATGTGCCGGGAAACGCTTACTTTCCATGTTAGAGCTCACTTTATTACTTCTCTTTAAATCACATTAATCATGGAATGGAAACACACAGCAACAGAACGTACCTGCGTGACTTCAAACACTTTGTTACAGAAAATGTTCAAAATGTCCTCCGTTAGTGAGGATACATGCATCCGCCCTCCGTCGTATGGAATCCCTGATGCGTTGATGCAGCTCTGCAGAATGGCGTATTGTATCACAGCCGTCCACAATACGAGCACGAAGAGTCTCTACATTTGGTACCGGGGTTGCGTAGACAAGAGCTTTCAAATGCCCCCATAA
Organism: Schistocerca gregaria; assembly: GCF_023897955.1. Taxonomy (NCBI): domain Eukaryota; kingdom Metazoa; phylum Arthropoda; class Insecta; order Orthoptera; family Acrididae; genus Schistocerca; species Schistocerca gregaria. The sequence goes on from NC_064927.1 coordinate 313,917,925, forward strand.
ATGAAAGTCAAGAGGGTTGAGTCAGGAGAGCGTGGAGGCCATGGAACTGGTCCGGCTCTACCAATCCATCGGTCACCGAATCTGTTGTTGAGAAGCGTACAAACACTTCGACTGAAATGTGCAGGAACTCCATCGTGCATGAACCACATGTTGTGTCGTAATTGTAAAGACACATGTTCTAGCAGCACAGGCACAGTATCCCGTATGAAATTATGATAACGTGCTTCATTGAGCGTAGCGTAGCGTAGGGGCCCAGTCAAGACATCACCAACAATGCCTGCCCAAACGTTCACAGAAAATCTGTGTTGATGACGTGATTGCACAATTGCGTGCGGATTCTCGTCAGCCCACTCATGTTGATTGTGAAAATTTACAATTTGATCACGTTGGAAAGAAGCCTCATCCGTAAAGAGAACATTTGCACTGAAATGAGGATTGACACATTGTTGGATGAACCATTTGCAGAAGTGTACCCGTGGAGGCCAATCAGCTGCTGATAGTGCCTGCACACGCTGTACGTGGTACGGAAACAACTGGTTCTCCCGTAGCCCTCTCAATACAGTGACGTGGTCAACGTTACCTTGTACAGCAGCAACATCTCTGACGCTGACATTAGGGTTATCGTAAACTGCACGAAGAATTGCCTCGTCCATTGCAGGTGTCCTCGTCGTTCTAGGTCTTCCCCAGTCGCGAGTCATAGGCTGGAATGTTCCATGCTCCCTAAGACGCCAATATTGCTTCGAACGTCTTCCTGTCGGGACACCTTCGTTCTGGAAATCTGTCTCGATGCAAACGTACCGCGTCCCGGCTATTGCCCCGAGCTAATCCATACATCTTATGGGCATCTGCCAACTCCGCATTTGTAAACCATGCACTGACTACAAAACCACGTTCGTGATGAACACTAACCTGTTGATGCTACGTACTGATGTGCTTGATGCTAGTACTGTAGAGTGGTGAGTTGCATGTCAACCCAAGCTCCGAAGTCAACATTACTTTCCTTCAATTGGGCCAACTGGCGGTGAATCGAGGAAGTACAGTACATACTGACGAAACTAAAATGAGCTCCAACATGGAAATTAAGCGTTTCCGGACACATGTCCACATAGCATCTTTTCTTTATTTGTGTGTGAGGAATGTTTCCTGAAAGTTTGGCCGTACCTTTTTGTAACACCCTGTATACCCTTCTATGATGTGTACGTATACGAAGTTACACCGACATCCGATCCTGTCTTCGGGGAGGTTATTGTCATTGATGTACGTGAACTGTAATATAATGAGCGTTTGGCCTGGTTGCCCCTTACGGGGCAGGTCCGGCCGCCTTGGTGCAGGTCTTATTACATTCGATGCCACATTAGGGCCATATTGGCATGAAATGATGATGAAGACAGCACAACACTCAGTCTCTGAGTGGCGAAAAGCAATCGAATCCGGGCTCCTAGGAAGGGAAGTCCGTCACACTGACCACTCAGTTATCGGGGCAGACTACGTAAACAGTAACGATGTGCAAGAAGATGAACCCAGTGGAAAATGGACTAAATTGTTATCAAAGTGGCAAAGATATGGGAAGATGTGGCAGTCGACATAAAACCGAACGAAAAATTTACGTGTATTGTTATCAGATCACAAGTTATTGGCGAGGTATAGGACGTCAAGGGCGTTTCGGAAGGAGGAAAGGAAGCAAAGGAGGTTAGTGCTTAGAGTACCGTCGACAGCGTGGTCATTAGACACAGAGCAATAGTTTGGATTAGCGATGGATGGAAAGGAAATCATGCCCTTCCAAAGAAACTATCCCTCCTTTGCCTTAATTGGGGACGTTCACGAAAAACATACAACATTTAAAGGATTCACCAAATTCTCGCTTTTGAAGATAAGGCAATAACGTATTGTACCTTGCTTTCACTATTAAATTCCTTGCATTACAAATATTCTCAGAAACTACTCAAGAGATTTCTGTTAAATTTTCTCTGTTTAATCTCTCAGGAGGTTTCAAAGTCAAATGGCTCCAAGCACTATGGGACTTAGCATCTCAGGTCATCAGTCCTCTAGACTTATAACTTCTTAAACCCAACTAACATCACACATCCATTCACGAGGCTGGATTCGAACATGCGACCGTAGGAGCAGCGCGGTTCCAGGATGAAGCCCCTAGAACTGCTCGGCCACAGCGACCGGCTTCAGGAAGTTTCTTTGAATATATCGAATAGGAGAATTTTAATATTTTTTTGTTCAAATGGTTCAAATGGCTCTGAGCACTATGGGACTCAACTGCTGTGGTCATTAGTCCCCTAGAACTTAGAACTACTTAAACCTAACTAACCTAAGGACATCACACACATCCATGCCCGAGGCAGGATTCGAACCTGCGACCGTAGCAGTGGCACGGTTCCAGACTGCCCGCCTAGAACTGCGAGACCACCGCGGCCGGCTTTTTTGGTATAATACTGTAAGCATAATACAAAATCTCAGCAAAATTCCAAGAATTTTGCTCCATATCTCAGGTTCGACACAGAGTTTCAAAATTTACTCTTGAGATAACGTTTGTTGGGTTTAAAGAAATTATTGTACAAAACTTCATAACTGTAGACTTCTTAGATTCCGAGAAAAAGGCAGATAACTTTAAAATAAACTTCATCTTCAGTAAATGGAATGTAAAGTTCAACATAACGTTTTTTTCTTATACCACTTCTTCAAAATCCTCCGATTTTTACTCCACGGTTCTCTTTCTATGTAAGTTCTCTTTTGATTTCTTGCTTTCTGGTTTCTTTCCTGAACCAGGTCTTTAACTGACATTTGAGCTGCACCGATGCGCCGTAACTTTGTAACACCCCACCCATCACTTATCTGGTTTTGGCGTGTGTTCACCCCAGCTAATTGAGTATCAGATCAACAGAGAGTGCAAAACTGCCGCAATATCGGATAACGCAAAAAAAGCAATAAGGCCCTGTGACTCCTGACTGAACTGCGGTGGCAGTGATGACATTAATTGATTCAGAATTGATCACTTTTAGTTAAAAAGGGGGTCACATTGATGTTATATTCAGCTATTGAACACCAGATGCAAATGTTGAACATAAAATTAATTAAGAAAGTGACTTGGGATTTCAACTACTTGATTGAAAACAGATGCAGTCGATTAGCACAAATTTATTTTAACTCCCGACCTTCAATCATCATCTTACAAGACCCTCCTTTCAGGCAATGGTAATAAATTGCGTTTACGTGGAGTAAAGCGCGATAAATCAAAAGTAATTCCTATCGACTGACCCAGACGTAATGCGAAGTGCGAGAAGAATTCTACAATACACAGCCCATGAAACCCTCGTGAAAACTTTGCCGACGAGATCCAACAAATTAATCAGTGGCCGGACAGGGCGCAATATCACCGAATACAGCTTGGCGGAGCAGTGTTGTTGTGCGGGCGTCGGCTGACCTCATGGTGCTGCAAGGCTGTGCTCGTATATTCACTCCTAGCTATCTTGCTCAGTACATAGTTGAACCAAAACTTCCTATCTCCAAACTCAATCGTCCCATTTGCTAAGTCCTAAACTGCAGAGATGCTCACTGTTTCTCAGGCAAGCTGAGTAAAGAAAGCCACATCTGCACTCTAGGCAAGCTGAGAATGGTAGACCACTATGGGGACTTCTCCCAGTCCACTCTTTGCCTCAGTTTCCTCTCCAGCAAAATCACTTACGCCAATTGCAGCGCAAGTCGCGTTAATTATGTATCGCTTCCCAGTGTCGACCAATGCCTGCTCTGGGAAGTGAACAAATTCCCACAAAATTTCCCTTCCTCTCAACTTCTGCTATTTAGCTCCTTCCAGGCCACCCTTCAAGGTTAGCGTCTGCACAAAACACCAATTTTTTCAGAATTCTGACTCCCAGGAGAATCCTTCCAATTCCTTGGCCCTACGTTCCCATTGGAGGCCGGCGTATTTCATCCTGTCACTCTTCACCTGATTTACTTCAGACTCTGTGGACCGTGAGTTACTATAGACATGAACATGCATATTTTGGCCTCTGTTGAGCGCTCCACCGTAGCTTTGCGTGGTTTACTCGCATGTTTAACTGAAAATGGGATGATGGACATTTATCAACAGGCGTACAAGTTCTCTGTCTACTTCCCAATACACCAGCGTGGGGTCAACCACCCACTGACTGTCACTCATCTTAAGGCAGCTGGAGGCTGCGCCCCGTTACTCCTTTCTCAGAGCTTGAGCCGCCCTAAGCTGTCTATTGTTGCTTCCCTTCGCTGCTCCCCAGCCAGCCACGGTTAACTGGAATACTTCCCTGGGATAAACTAGCCTCCAGTAAATCGACGCGTTTCCACAAAGTTTTCATGTCGTGTGAATTACTTGAAAACCATCACCCGACATTATTTATTCCAATACATCCACACTATACCCTCTACAAGATGCATTGTGCCTTGTCAGTAATTTTTGTTCAGCCCTACTGTTGGCTCAACGTGAGTTAGGTGATCTTTAATGACTTCATGTAAGCGGCATAGTTTGTGCCATCTTACAACACTATTTTTGCATTGTTGTGTTGAGTGAAATTTTCTGTCTTAAAGCCCATTTTCTCCGATACCTGCATCCCTCCTATGTTCTCATCGTTAAATACAAGAAATGCATCATAAGTTGCAATTCTGACAAATGTATCGGACGAAAATGTCATTATAGGGCATCGTTTCTATATGAGTGAATGTAGAGGCTCATTTGGCTGGTGGGTTTTGTCATGAACACACTTTCCTGCAAGTTCATGATTGACCAGAAACATACGAATGGTCTTGAAAAATCCAGGATACAATTTGGAATTCTTTCCTTGTGAATGTAGTCGACAGAATGGTTGTTCACCGAGCTGGTACTGAATTGTTGCTTCAGAAAGTGGGCGTGCAGAAAGGTTATGTGGCGGATTTAATTATTTTCAGGGATTTGGGATGGGATTCCATCATTGAAACATTGGGATCTTATTGCCCATGAGCTCTACTAATAAATAAAATACAGACGAAAATTGACATTTTCGGTCAATTTCATGAACGACCGTCCTTATCCGATTTAGAGAAATCACGGGAAACTTAAAACCGGATGCCCGGGCACAAACTTAGATAATTGTCCTCCCGAAAGGGGGTTTGTCGTGCTGTTTCACAGATAACATGCAACGGAGGCGATCAGGTATAGTGCATTCTGAACCGACTGACACATGAACAGAATGCAAGCACGACAAGATGGTGAACAGAAGTTAATACATTTCTTTTCTTTCAATGCAAACTTCACAATAGCATGTTCGTTAGGAGGAAGAGTTTCGTGTGCAGAGTGATTGTAAAACGATTTGCATTGGAGGGAAGAATTGCCTTTTAGAGATGGGTGTGGCTGATTTTAAGATTTTACACCAAGGTTGGAGCAGATCCCCTCCTTGGTTCCTCCAATGGCCTTGAATTGTTTCATTTTACGAATTCAGTTTTTAAGAAAGACTGCACTCCCAATTTTACTTTTAAATTTTTTTGCTTTTGGATAGTGATCAAGGGCTTTTACAGTTGTGTAGGCAGATAGCTTCCAACAAGGGTACTCCCTTAGCAACTCAGTCACCTTCCCCGACTGTGTCTTCACGATTCACCTTCCCCATAGCCGTACTGTATCTCCTGCAGAGTTGCATGCGACCCTGCAGGTAACAGTAGATGAGGTAGAGAGACACTTTCTCATCAGCTCCAAATTCCCTTAGATCCCTACAATCGCCGCAGGGCGTGTAACCAGCTGAGAAATTTCCCGAACTCGTACACGACCAAGTGTACTTCACACATCGGTGATGGAAGAAGGTGTCATTCTGCTGGGTACGAGGGCACGTGGGAATCTAGGGAAATGAACAAGCAGACAAAGCCACCATGGAGGCCTGCACAGAACGTAATGTTACAGAATGCGCATTTCACTTGCAGGCTGTCATTTCGATGGTGCGTCACAGATCCATGCAGTTATGACAGGAGGAGCAACAGGCAGTGTCGAACAACAATCTGCGATTAGTGAAGCCAGCTGTTTGGCCATGGATATCCTCATGCTGGTTGCTCAGACGAGATGAGGTGGTCTTGATCCGCCTTCGCATTGTGCCTTGTCCCGTCACACATGTCTTTATACTCCAGCGACAGGACCTCCCTGTCTGTGGTGCCTGTGGTGTGCAGGTCAGTGTGAAAACCGTCAAAGCTTTTCGTATTTATAATTCAAGGAAATAATTGCTTTTAAAATCAGTCATTAGTTTATTGAAATACATGAAGTGTGATGCAGGTGAATTATTGTGTCATTAAGCATCTGTAAAGGGCTATGATTCTGTCTCGTGGGCCCCTACCACCACGGCACAGCGCGTCCTCAGGGGATATAGTCTTCAGATATGAAGGGTAGCTGCGAATACAAAAGAATAAGCAGTCGCGGACAGCCGGTGGGGAGCAAGCGATGGCGTGATGAACCATCCCTGTTTCTTCTTCTCTTACTATCAAATCTATTCATCAAGAATCAGCAAAACTAATGGGCATGGGTCCCTTTGAAGTAAAATATTCCGGAGGTGAACTATGTTCCCATTCGGATCTCCGGGCGGAACCTACATAGAAGAGATTCAGGCCGAAAGGAACTTTTAGGTTGGGAACATGGAATGTTAAAAGTATGACCTGGCCAGGAAAGTTCCAGACATTATTAGACGAATTAGATAGATACGATGTAGACATTACAGCTATTCAAGAAACTCAGTGCCAGGGGGAGGGTAGCATAAAGAGGGGTAACTATAAATTTTTCTATGGAGGTGCGGAAGCTCATAGTTTCCGAACAGGTTTTGCAGTACAGGGAAAAGTGCTTCACGCAATCAGAGATATAAGGTTTATTAGTGACCGACTATCAGTTATAGTGTTGTCCGGCAGATGGAAGAGACTAGTAGTAATTAATGTACACGCACCAACCGAGGACACTGCAGAGGTCGTTAAAGACGGCTTTCATGAAGAACTAGATCAACTGTGGGATGAGTTCTCCTCGTACGATACAAATTAATCATAGGTGATTTTAATGCGATGACAGGGAAGGAGGAAGCAATCAGGCCTACAAATGGGAAAGAAAGTTTGCATAACATTTCGAATGATAATGGCTCAAGGGTGGTTAATTTTGCTGTTACAAAAGACATGATTGTTGAGAGCACATATTTCAAATGGAAGAACATTCATAAAGCAACTTGGGTCTCTCCGAATGCACATACCCGAAACCAAATTGATCATGTTCTTGTAGATCGGAGATGGCACACCTGTATAGAAAATGTTTGGACTTTCAGGGGAGCAGACTGCGATTTTGATAATTTTCTTGTAGTTTCCAAAGTTCACCAACGGCTATCTACAGCAACATCAAGGTGTCACAATGCAGAAATTTTTAGGTTCGACACTGACAAGCTAAATGATGAAAACTTTAGAAGAAGGTACACGATAGAAATTTCAAATAGGTTTGATGCTCTCAGGACACACGAAGATTAAGACGAGGATGTAAATAAACAGTGGATCACTGTGAGGAATAATATAAAAGAGGCAGTGAAGGTCACAATAGGTACAATTAAGAACACCAGGAGGAAACCGTGGTTTGATGAGGAATGCAAGAAATTGGTAGAGGAAAGGAGAAAAGTGCGATTAGATTGGGACAGAACGGGAGACAGAAAACGAGAGGAGTTTTTGAACTTGAGAAGGGAAGTTGGTCGTAGGCTACGTGCAGAGAAGAGGGATTATTTGAACAATCAAGTTACAAAAATGGAAACAAACAGTAAAACAAAAAACATTAGAGAACTTTACCTAGACATAAATGGGTATAGGAAGGGCTTCAAGGCTAGGACAAATGCCTTTCGAGGGGATGCTTGGGGAATACTGACAGTGCTATATTAAGTAAATGGAGGGCATATTTTGAGGATCTATTAAATGTACACCAGGAAGCAGGAAATGATCAGGCGTACGAAATACATACAGCAGAACCCAAGATACCTGAGCCAACGTTAAAGGAAGTAAGAGATGCAATCAATAAATTGAAAAACCATTAAGCACCAGGATCAGATTGCATAACTGCAGAATTAGTTAAAAATGGGGGACAGAAATTGGTGGAAGTAGTCCACAAAGTCGTAACTAAAGTATGGAACTCAGAGATGATACCTGAAGAGTGGCAGGAGTCGATTCTGATACCAATTTTTAAGAAAGGCGGCAAAATGGATTGTTCTAACTATAGAGGGATATCGCTATTACCAGTATGTTCCAAAATTTTCTCGAATATTCTGCTAAGCAGGCTTACACCATATGCACATGAAATTGTAGGGAATTACCAAGCCGGCTTTCGGAGGAACAGATTAACTATAGACCAAATATTCACCCTGCGTCAAATTTTGGAAACGAAATGGGAATACAATAAACCAGTTCATAATCTTTTCATAGATTTTACAAAAGCATATGATTCAGTATTGCAATAAAAATTGTACAGAATTCTTTTGGAAGTTGGAATACCAAAGAAGTATGTTAGACTTATAGAAGTAAGTTTGAAAAACACAAAAGGTAGAGCACGCGTGGGGAAATTGGAGTCAGAAGAATTTGTAATAAAGAACGGACTTAAGCAGGGAGATGCCCTGTCTCCGCTACTTTTTAATTTAGTCCAAGAATATATTGTACGAATGGTAGCAGATAATTCAGAGGGTGTGGAGTTATATGGAAATATTAAAATATTAGGGTATGCAGATGATCTTAACATCATTAGCGATAGGAAAGGATCTATAACAGAAAATGCGAATGCGTTAATGAAGGCTAGTGAAGATGTAGATCAGGAAATGTTAAGAGTTGGAGACATGCAGTTTGAAAAAGTGAACACATTTAAGTATCTAGGCGTGGACATCACTTCGAGAAATGAGATTGAATCTGAACTGAAGAAGAAATTACGGGCAGGAAATGCGTGCTACTTCTCACTGAATAGATTACTTTCATCGCGGATATTGTCTAGGAGTTTAAAGATTAGAATATACAAAACTATTATTCTATCAGTTATGCAGTATGGGTGTGAGACTTGGTCTCTCACTGTGCAAAATGAAAAGCTTTTTCAAGTATTTGAAAACAAAATTTTGAGGAAAATTTTCAGAGCAGAAAGGGATGACATTAGCGGAGAGTGGCGAAAACTGCATAACGAAGAGGTTCACGAACTCCATTCAAGCCCTGACATAATCAGTATTATTAAATCACGTAGGCTGAGTTGGGCGGGTCACGTAGCTCGAATGGATGAGGGCAGGGCAGCGCGCAGAGTACTGGTAGGGCTCTTAGAGGGAAAACGTCCTGTGGGGAGACCGAGGCGTATATGGGAGGACAATGTGAAGGCTGCCTAGGTATTGAGGAGCCTAGGTATTGAAGGGGAATGGAAGGAAATCGCCCAAGACAGGGACAGATGGCGAAAATACGTTGCTGCGGTAATGGACTCGCGAGTACGGTATGACCAGTAAGTAAGTAAGGAAACTTGGTACACTCTGTGCTTGAAAGGAATTCTTCTGATGCGTTCCTAGGTGGGAAGCCCGGCGATCAGGTGGACATAGGTAGTGCGCCCACGGGCGAGCAGCAGTCGCGCGCCTATCTTGGCACGCTTCACAGAGGGGAGGCCCCCAGAGGATTAGCGACAGGCGAAGACGCTGCATACATCAACACGCTGCCAAGAGAAGCCGTGGATATTCGCACTTGTGCCAGAGGCAGTGGAACGACAAACTTAGAGCGAAAAACAGTTTTGTCACGATTCTAGGTAACGCGGACAGAGCGGCGAGTTGAATAGCAACAACACTACTTGGGTGTCCAAGAATCTCTAGTGGCCCGGGGAATTTTGGCCGTTTCCCGCGAGCAGAGCACCTGGGAACATAGCAGAAATGCGCAAAGGGAGAAGTTCAAAAAAATGTGTGTGAAATCTTATGGGACTTAACTGCTAAGGTCATCAGTCCCTAAGCTTACACACTACTTAACCTAAATTATCCTAAGGACAAACACACACAACCATGGCCGAGGGAGGACTCGAACCTCCGCCAGGATCAGCCTTACAGTCCATGACTGCAGCGTCCTAGTGCGCTCGGCTAATCCCGCGCGGCAAAGGGAGAAGTCTCGGTTTATTTGCACACTCTGTCTCACACAGAGTATCGCTCTGTTGTCCTCGCGGAATGCGACGGCTAGAAGGGAGGAAATCTTGAAAGGCACTTCTTCATTGGCAAGAATCTAATGTTCACTTTGAAAAAATAGTACGAGCTACGTAATTTGCGGAAGGGTGGAGGCAAGACGCAGGAGGAGAGTGGCTCTCTCTCTGCAGGTGCGAGGAGCGCACCAGTATTGGCATTCTGAATATTGCTTCTGAGGAGGCAGGAGTTCCCTCTTGACTGCTTCCGATAAGTCGCAAGGATTCTCTTATCGCTTGTCATGAGGCAATGCACTTTGCATTCGTCGCGAACAGCGTAGAGGGCAGAGTTCGTTAGATTGAAGTAGGCGAGCCTCACTCACTGTTCCCGTTATCAAGATCTTAACTCAGGATCACATCTTGATCTACTACATGTTCGATAACGGTAGTACTGTTAGAACAGTTTTCAGCTTTGTTCAATGCAGTTTCACGTAGGTTTGCACTTGCAGATGGACGCATACCGTCGTCCAGTAATGATAACTTCCAGTAGCAGGTTTCGGTCACTATTTTTAGTGTAGGACATGTTAGACGCTATGAACTACGTCGCCGGCAGAGTCTTGATGCAGCCGCACGCTATCAGGTGACTCCACGGTCACGCCGACCACGCTATGAAAATGGTAATACAGAAAACGCCCGCTTTCCAGCTGCGAATTCTTCTTTAGCTTTCCTCAATTTCTTTGCAAATGTGTTAGATGCTCATAAAGACGCAAGGCACAGTATTCACCGTTTGCCCGTTAAGAGAGTCATATGTTCAGCTGCTTTTTTTTTATTCCTTCCTCATTTATTACATCAGATCAACCTGTCTTGTGTAATTTATTTATATCTTAAATTAGAATCAAGTCATACAATGTTCATGTTAAAAGGCAAATACCAGGGCAGGTATCTTACATAATTCACTTGTTGTGAGCTCTTGGTGTCAATTCAATTCTATTTGTTGTTTTCTTTTTTTGATACTTTCTAGAGTATCTGTCGACCCAATTTTTTTTATTTTTGTTTAACATTATTTGTGAGTGAATGTTGAAGGAATTTGATAAAATTTCAATAATTATTGCATATGTAGTTTAATGCAGCTTCACTGAATAAACCACTTATATATTGAACAGCACTCCTTGCATATCATTTATAGAATCGAAATAAAATTGACACCTCTTTCTCCCTCCCACACGAGGTATCTTGCAAGTTTTAAATGAGTGCTTTATGTTTAGTGATTAGCGTGGAGTAGCGAATTTAGGAAGGGATTTGACCTCTATTTTATCTGATGATGAAATGAGTGTGGTCAAGCTTTTGCAGTTTTATGATATGTGTGAACTCTGCCCTGAGGTTTTAGTGTGATGCAGAGTGAATGACGAAAACCCTTTTCTTCCTTTGATCAGCTGCCTTTATTTACTTCTTTCCTCACGTTTTTCCCATTTCTTAACGCGTGCTAGATTTGACAACGTGATTTTCGTGGTTTCGTGTGTGTGCGTGTGTGTTCAAGTTTTCAGGACTTTCTATATTTTTCATTCGCATTTCTTATTTTAGTAAGTTTATGATTTTCCTCCACAGTCGTCTCATTACAGTTTAGCATCGGCACTAACGACCTTGCTGCATCAACATAAAACGAATCGCAAATAGACTCCGAAAGCACGAGCCTCGAGACATGCGCCGCAGGCAGTATGCGGGCTCTTTCGTAAGTCAGTCTCGCACGGAAAATAGAAAACACGCACGGATGTGACGACAGGTTTTACGGAATATTAGCTGGCGCGTTACGTAGCGGCCGGCCTCTAAGGCAGGAATGCGCGGCGATGCTCCTGGCGTTAAAGGCGGCCGGCGCAAGTGGTTGGCTGCGCTGAGCCGCGCCGCAGAGATTAGCTATTAAGCGCCGACCTGCGAGCGCCTCGAGAGCGACGGTCTCTGGCCCGCGGCGCGCGACCCCCGAGGCGCGCGCGTTCGCGATCTGGGACGCGCCGAGGAGGCGCGGCGCGGTGCAGCTTTCACTTTCCCAGCGAGGGACCGCTCCGCTGCCTTCCGCGTCCCGCCAAGGCCGCAGGCCGTCCCATCAAGGGCCGCGGGGCGGAGCCGCCGTGACGCAAGAGCAGGGAGCGCCGTCCCCAGCACGCACCGGCCGCCTCGCCTGCCCCACGTCCAGAGGAGACCTCTGGGACCTCCGCCTGTCGCTGCCTGCGCTATCTGATCAAAAGCATTCGGACACCCGAACGTAATGCGGAGTTGAACACTATACACTTGAGGTGACAAATTGTAAGAAGTCCGTGACTAAGGAATTTGATGCTAGCGCACTCGAGCAGATGTAATTTCGATGGATTGCTCACGCGCTGCCTGCGGTATGTAAACTATAAGAGAATCTCAGACCAGAGAGCAGTGTTGTCAGCAGTAGGAACTAGTAAGTACTTGCTTGCAGTCTGGTGTATCGAGTTGGCTGGGCCGGTCGTAGGGAACGATGGCGGTGCCTGAACATTGTAGTATAAGGTAAAAGCAGCGTCGCGCATATGTACTATTGTAATATCAGGTCCCATGTAAATATTTTCTAAAAAAATCTCTAAATAATAATCTTTCTTATAAAAATTAACTTTTTGACAATCATTCATCTGAATTTAAAGTATTTACTAATTTCTCCAATCCATGGCCATCTCGATTATTGTAAAGAAAAATCAGTTGTTTCTTTTTATACATGACAAATCTATCTGCCAGCACTGCACTGCGCTGTGTTAGAAAAAATTATTATAGGATCAGATATATACGCGTTATCCGGCGACCTTATTGGGGTAAGAATTTTCAATTTATTCAGTATGATCTTTCAGGCCCATGACGCAGCACTGCTCACGTTCAAATTTGCCAGTTTAAATTCACAGTCAATTACTGAAAGGTTATAAGTCAGCTACAATTTTATTGAGAGATTACACACATTGCATTATTGGTAGGTTACGGAATTTATCTGTTGGTAGGTTACGCAGAATGTGAATGATAAACTTGTGTTTTTTACTGTTGGAAGGTTACAAAATATCGTGGGTCACCTCCATAATATCGTGTCGGCCCGCGCGGCGTAAGGGACTAACTCGACGGAGCAAGGGCTCAACAAGTCGTTGGGAGTCCCCTGCGGCACTATTGAAGCATGCCTCCTCCACAGCTGTCCATAATTGCGAAAGTGTTGCTGGTGCAGAATTTGGAGCACGAACTCATCTTTCGAATATGTCCCATAAATATTCAATGATATTCATGTCGGACAAAAACGGGTGGCCAGAATGTTCTTCAAACCATTCGCGAGCAATTGTGACCTGGTGATATGGTGCATTCTCATTCATAAAAATTTCATCGATGTTTGGCAGCAAATGGTCTCCAAGTAGCCGAACATAAGCATTGCCATTCACTGATCGGTTCAGTTGGATCAGGGAACTCAGTCCATTCCACGTAAGCCAGCCGTGGTGGCCAAGCGGTTCTAGGCGCTACAGTCTGGAACCGCGCTACCGCTACGGTCGCAGATTCTAATCGTGTCTCGGACATGGATGTGTGTGATGTCCTTAGGTTAGTTAGGTTTAAGTAGCTCTAAGTTCTAGGGGACTGATGACATCAGAAGTTAAGTCCCATAGTGCTCACAGTCATTTGAACCATTTTTGGAACCATTCCATGTAAACACAGCACATGCTATTATGGAGCTACCACACACTTGCACAGTGCTATGTCGACAACTTGTCTCCAAGGCTTCGAGGGGTCCACGCCACTCTCGTAGTCTATCATTAGCTCTTTCCAACTGTGATCTGGACTCATTTGCCAGGCCACTGTTTACCAGTCGTGAGTGGCTCTGCATAAGACGACGTGCTGTTAACAAAATCACTCGCGTTGGTCGCCTGCTGCCGTAGCTCATGAACGCAAAATTTCCCCACACTGTGTAAGTAGGCTGTTTAGGTTTTTTTATTGGTAACGCCGCCGCCACGTAGCGCTCTGTATGAAAATCACTGGCTGTGCCGTGTGCAGTCTGTGGCTAGTTTGCATTGTTGTCTGCCATTATAGCGTTGGGCAGTTGGCTGTTAAGCGGCGCGTAGCGTTGCGCAGTTGGAGGTGAGCCGCCAGCAGTGGTGGACGTGGGTAGAGAGATGGCGGAGTTTTGAAATTTGTAAGAATTAGTGTCATGAAGTGATATATATATATATATATATATATTATGACTACTAAGGTAAATACCGTGTTTGATCTCTATTAAAATCTCTCATTTGCTAACTATACCTATCAGTAGTTAGTGACTTCCGTAGTTTGAATCTTTTATTTAGCTGGCAGTAGTGGCGCTCGCTGTATTGCAGTAGCTTGAGTAACGAAGATTTTTGTGAGGTAAGTGATTTGTGAAACGTATAGGTTAATGTTAGTCAGGGCCATTCTTTCGTAGAGATTTTAGGAAGTCAGATTGCGTTGCGCTAAAAATATTGTGTGTCAGTTTAAGCACATTCGTGTATAATTGTTGAAAGAGGACGTTTCACATAGACCAGTCTTGTATAAATTTTTCTAAGGGGACGTTTCAACTGTCCTAACGGACACAATTGTCATATGTCCCACATTGATTTCTCATGGCGTCTTGCTTGTCTGTTAGCATTAGCAGCAGCCGGCCGCGGTGGCCGAGCGGTTCTAGGCGCTTCAGTCTGGAACCGAGCTGCTGCTACGCCCGCAGGTTCGAATCCTGCCTCGGTCATGGATGTGATGTCCTTAGGTTAGCTTGGTTTCAGTAGTTCTAAGTCTAGGGTACTTACGACCTGAAATGTTAAGTCCTATGGTGCTCACAGCAATTTGAACAAGAGTCAGCACTGGAAGCTATACGCAAACGCTGTTGCTCTCGGTCGTTAAGTGAAAGCTGTCGGCCTCTGCGTTGTCCGTGGTGAGAGCCAATGTCTGAAATTCGGTTTTCTCAGCACACTCTTGACAATGTTAAACATAGAATATAGAATTCCCTATTTCCCAAATGGAATTTCTGATGCATCTAGCTCCAACTATCATTCCACGTTCAAAGGCTGTTAATTTATTTCGTGGGGCCATAATCACATCGGAACCCATTTCATATAAATCACAAGAGTACAAAAGAGAGCTCCACCAATGCACTGCCCATTTATACTTTGTATACGCTATACTACCGCCATCTGTATATGCACATATCACCAAAACACCGAAGATTCAAGTGGAAACAAGGCCTCTGGAGTAGACGCCATTCCCTCAGAAATATTCAGATCGTTCGAAGAACCAATCATAACAAAACTATTCCATTTGATTTGAACGATATATGAGAGGATCCCTCAAACTTTAACAAGACAAGAGTTCCATTTCCAAAGAAAGCAGGTGCTGTCAGACAAGAATATTACCAAACTATCATTTAATAAGTCGTTCGAAGTAAAAAGTATAAAAGTATGAAGGAGGCTGTAGAAACCGATTTCGAAGATAAAAAATGGCAGGAGTCTATCTCAGGAAAGATCAGTTTTGGTTCCGGAGAAATGTAGGAACACTCGAGGCAATACTGACCATATGAAGTTTGTGATAAGACAGACTGAAGAAAGGAAAACCTACGTTTATAGCATCTGTACACTTAGAGAAATTACTGACAATGTTGGCTGGACTACACTCTCTGAAATTTTGAAGGTAACAGGGGTAAAAATAGAGAAACTGAAAACGTACTTAGAATTTGTACAGAAATCATACTGCAGCCGATGGCCATGAAAAGGAGACGGTGGTTGAGCAGAGTGAGAAAGCATTGTAGCCTACCCTAGATGTTATTCAATCTGTACAGCGATCAAGCAATAAAAGTAGCTAAGAAGAAATTTGGAAAAGGAATTAAATTTCAGGGAGGAGAAATAGAAGCTTTGCGGTTTGCCGATGATATTGTAAATCTGCGAGACACAGCAAAGAGTTTGGAAGGGCAGTTGAAGAGAATTGGTGGTGCCTTGAAAACCGATTACAAAATGAACACAAAGCAAAGTAAAACAACTTTGTAAATACATTTCCTAACAACTCACTTCTCAAGTTTTCAGACGTTGCTTTTCTAATTACGCATTTCTATTAATTGCAACTCCTTGGAAGTAATTGTAAGGTGATTTACTTACCGCTGATTTAGACTGCTAGAGGACCACCGGATACGACTACATGAGATGAGATTTTCTCAGGCACCACACGTCTTTCATCTTCTTCCTTTCTTCCTACCAAGTTTTTTCTTCCTCGAATTTTTTGGCCTCTTGGCACACTTTCCACTTGTGTACTTTGCGTTTGAATGTTTCTCT
This sequence comes from Schistocerca gregaria, assembly GCF_023897955.1. Lineage (NCBI taxonomy): Eukaryota > Metazoa > Arthropoda > Insecta > Orthoptera > Acrididae > Schistocerca > Schistocerca gregaria. The sequence goes on from NC_064927.1 coordinate 313,934,350, forward strand.
TGTATATCTGAGTCTGTTATAACAGCATCCTTCAGGTCTTTTCTAACTTCGGTTATCCACTTAGTGTTTCTGTTTACTCCAAGATCTGGTTAGTTTATCGATTGTCCGAAACCGCTTGATACGCCGGTAAAATTTCAGTCTCTTTACCTCATGCCATGTAATAAGATATCCTTTCGATATCTTTTCCACTCCGCAGTCTGTAGTTTTCATCTGCCTTATTGGGCCCTAGGATTTTTCTGACGATTTTCTGTCTAGTATCTTGATATTTTCTATTGCACGTTTCTGATCCATGCCCAACGTTTCTGATGCGTATAAGGGTCCTGGCTCGATAACAATGTCTTACATTGACATTACTTGATAGGCACGGTTTACTGTAGATGTGTCCAGTCTTCCAGAATGCTTTGCTCATCATCTGATTTGTCTGTTCATTAGGTACTTTCTCTATCTCATTTGCTCGTATCATCTCCACAAGATACTTGAATTTGTGAAATCGCTTGATAACATATTCTTTTGTGATCTATTACAATTTTCTGTTATTTATATATTATTATTATTGTGTCGCTGCGTTGTTGTTGATGACATTAAGAATGGTTTGAATTCTCGACGCTAGTCCATCATGCGCAAGCCTCTGCATCTCTAACTACTGCAACCTTCATCCATTTGAATATGCTTGCTGTATGCTATAATGCTGGACGTACTCTCACATGGCGAGAGGGGGGGTGGGGGGATATGCAATGTTCCCAGGAGCATTTTGAATATGGTCGCTTTAGTGGTCCAGGTGATGAGGAACCACCATGCATGCGCGTTCTTCGAGCACGGCACAGTCACCGGTCAATTTCATTGTGGCATTATAGTCCTTCCCCGCATTCATCTATTCAGGGGTGCATAATGCCTGAGTTCATTTTTCTGGATGACAATGCGCGACGGCATCGAACCGCATAGGTGTGGAGCTCTTGGAGCGAGAGAATATTCAGCAAATGGTCTAGTCTGCCCGTTCGCTTCGACTTAAACCCCATAAATGCTTCGGGGAGAGGTATCGCAGAAGGTCCACATTCACCAACGACGATCCAGCAATTGTCCACCGCGCTGATGGAGGAACGGAGTGTCGTATGACAAGAACTCATTACTAAGCTTGTGGATTGCATCGGACTAAGACGTTATTTTTCTTCTTAATTTTTGGCACACCAGCGTATTAAGGCCGTGGAAAAGCAGCTATCGTCCTTGAAATAAACAAGGTGATTGCAAAAGTATTGATTCATCAATTAGAAATACAAAAGATGAAATCCTAAATGAATTTATCGAATTCTGTAGTCCCGGAACCAGCAGAGAGCAGAATCTGACAAGAAGTTTCCAGTCAAGTAGAAACCGACGACGATGAAACAAGAGATAAGGTTTTCATTAACTTCCACCCAAGTCCGATTGCCTTCATTGTGAATAGGAACAATGAGACCTCAGTAACGATGCTTATGAGATATAACAAAAACAATGGTTCAAATGGCTCTGAGCACTATGGGACTTAACTTCTGAGGTTATCAGTCCCCTAGAACTTAGAAATACTTAAACCTAACTAACCTAAGGACATCACACACATCCATGCCCGAGGCAGGATTCGAACCTGCGACCGTAATGATCGCGCAGTTCCAGACTGTAGCGCCTAGAACCGCTCGGCCACTCCGGCCGGCCTGAGATACAACAGGTAAATCTGTTATACGAGAGGCATTCACGAAGTAATGTAATTTTTTTTTTCTCGGTCAGTTTACGTCGAATAAATGCGGAATTTGTTGTGGGACATAATGGAAAAATTTCGCTCCAGCCCCTTTAGTTTCATGAAGTTCTGACCGTGGTGACATTACATGTAACCTTCACAATGGCGTCTGTAACGGAGGTGCGTTCCAAGCAGAGAGCAGCTATTGAGTTTCTTTTGGCGGAAAAAAGAGCATCGGAGGTATTGATAGGTGCTCGCACAGTGTCTTCAGCGACCTGGAAGTCAACAAAAGGAAGGTGAGTCGTTGGGCGAGGCTCCTGTCATCATCAAAACATGGCAGCGCCAAACTTTCCGATCTGCAGTGTGCCGACCATCGAATACAGCTGTGACTCCTGCTGTTTTGGAACGTACGGTGAGTCTCATTCGAGGTGATCGAAGAATCGCGGCCAAACACCTCAACTGCACGTCTCTGTTAGTAGTGCTGACACACTCGTCCTCCAGTTTTGGCACTCAAAGGCGTATTCCCGCTCGGTTCCTCGAGATGAAGAGCGAAAACGGACTACGTGTGCAGAATCGCCTGCTCGTTACGAGTCTGATCGTGACAATCTTTTGTCGAAGATCTTCACAGGCGATGACACATGAAGATCTTCACAGGCGATGACACATGGATTCGACACTTCGAACCGGAAGCAAAACGGCAATCCATGCTGTGGCGCCACACCAACTCTCCCAAGAAAAAGTCAAAGCATAGCCCTCTGCCGCTGTGACCTTCCGGTACTCTGAAGGGCTTATTCAGTTTGATGTCCTCCCTCCTTGCAGCCATCAACGCTGAAGTGTATTGCTTTACCCCCTAGCAAGTTGAAGAAACGACTTCAGCTCGTCGGCCAGTACAAAAACACAAGTGAACTTCTTTTTCTTCATGGCCTCGCACAAATTTGCGTTCCCGATAAGAGCTCCAAGAACGTCATTTTACAGTTCTTTCTCATCCACACAACAGCCCGGATCTCGCACCTTGTTACTTCCATCTGTTTGGCCCAATGAAGAATGCACCCCGCGGGAGGCAGTATGCGGTTGATGGGGAGGTTATTGATGTAGCAAGAAGTTGGCTGCGACGTCGAACAGTGGATTCAAATGGCTCTGAGCAGTGGCTTAACATCTGAGGTCACGAGTCCCCTAGAACTTAGAACTACTTAAACCTAGCTAACCTCCACACATCCATACCCGATGCAGGATTCGAACCTGCGACCGTAGCGGTCTACATCTACATGTACATGATTACTCTGCAATTCACATTTAAGTGCTTGGCAGAGGGTTCATCGAACCACAATCATACTATCTGTCTGCCATTCCACTCTCGAACAGCGTGCGGGAAAAGTGAAATCCTAAACCTTTCTGTTCGGGCTCTGGTTTCTCTTATTTTATTTTGATGATCACAGTAGGCTGGGCTCAACAAAATATTTTCGCATTCGGAAGAGAAAGTTGGTGACTGAAATTTCGTAAATAGATCTCACCGCGACGAAAAACGTCTTTGCGTTAATGACTTCCATCCCAACTCGCGTATCATATCTGCCACACTCTCTCCCCTGTTACGTGATAATGCAAAACGAGCTGCCCTTTTCTGCACCCTTTCGATGTCCTCCGTCAATCCCACCTGGTAAGGATCCCACACCGCGCAGCAATATTCTAACAGAGGACGAGCGAGTGTAGCGTAAGCTGTCTCTTTAGTGGACTTGTTGCATCTTCTAAGTGTCCTGCCAATGAAACGCAACCTTTGGCTCGCCTTCCCCACAGTATTATCTATGTGGCCTTTCCAACTGAAGTTGTTCGTAATTTTAACACCCAGGTACTTAGTTGAATTGACAGCCTTGAGAATTGTACTATTTATCGAGTAATCGAATTCCAACGGATTTCTTTAGGAACTCATGTGGGTCACCTCACAATTTTCGTTATTTAGCTTCAACTGCCACCTGCCACACCATACAGCAATCTTTTCTAAATCGCTTTGCAACTGATACTGGTGTTCGGATGACCTTACTAGACGGTAAATTACAGCATCATCGCGCGGTTCTAGACTGTAGCACCTAGAACCGCTCGGCCATCCCAGCCGACTCGGCCAGTAGAGTCATACCTTGCGGGTATACAGGCCCTCCCAATAAGGTGACGTAAAGCCGTCACACTGAACGGCTGCTATGCTGAAAAATAGGACTTTGTAGCCAAGAGAGTGAGGAATAATATAGTGTATCGGAAACCTGAATAAAAGCGTTCTGGTTTTATAAAAAAAAATTGCTGTGCTACGTATAGAAAGACCCGCGTAGATTCAAAGTGGATAACAAGCAACAGATTCTGATGTTCACGTCCGGAAATGCTCCACAAGGTGCAACGGCGCGTTACAACGTCACAAGATCGTCTCGATACGCGTGCACCTCCGTTCTCAGCGACAGACAGAACGTCTCGGGACGAGAGTGATTGCCGTTCAGTTTGTCGCCGGCTGCGCCGACGTCCGCTGAGGATGGCGAGCTCGGTGGCAGGTCCCGGCGTCCATCACGGCGCGATACGGGCGCGCGATACGGGCGCGCCTCGCCGGCTCTTACGATATCATTACGGCGGACGCCGCCTATCTGCCATCTGGTTGCCCGGCGCGCAGATGCTATCTCCGGCCGCCCCGTAAATATTGCCATTATCGCCGTCGCCCGCCGGCGCGCTGCGTGTCAAGCCGGACCGCTTAAGCGCCGCCGCGGATCGCTTATTAAATACGATAAGTGATCTGCCGGAGCAGCAGCCGTCTCCGCGTGTCGCGACGCCGGTTGACCCGACCACTGTGCATCAATACCGGTATCGCCTTCACTACCTGTCTGCGCTTCTGCAGCTCCGCCGCGCCGTTAGGATTATACCACTGCTGTAGTGGTGCACTTTGCAGCCCAGTGCGATCTCAAACGGCTGCCTTTAATAGCTACGCTGCTACAATGTACGACTCTGCTGCGCCCACGCCTTTTAGCGCGGCTGTTGAAGCGGGTTTTGTGCGCTCCTGCACTCTATACACATTCCGACAGATGAGACAAGCTGCACTCCGTCCAACCTGTGAATCTCTAGAGTCGTGGAAGTCGCAGCGTCGTGAACCGCTTCTGCAACATATGTGCAGCAGGGCAGATCCGTCTCAACAGACTACATTAGCCGACTGCAGTTTTATGTGAGTATGGCTTTAGATTGCTATTTTTGCTCGCTCAGTGTACCCGAGCTATTAATAAGCTTCGCTGTCTTACTTTATCTTCCAAGTAAACGACGAGCGGGTCGGGACTGACGTTAAAGCGCATTGTTTACAACCGTATAAAGAACACTGTATGCCGCGTCTTAAGTTGCTAAACTACGATGCAGCTATTTAAAATTTACGGAGGATATTCCACTGTTACCGCCTTGGGTAATGAGTGACGTTACAGGAGATGAAACGACATGTCTCATGTCTTGTTGTACGAGGGTCGCCCAGAAAGTAATGCACCGCATTTTTAATTGAAAATAATGAGAATTACACACACGAAATAATGGTGTTTTATCGTCACACTCTACTTTTCCAGTAATCTCCACCTCGTTCTATGGCCTTCCTCGAGCGCGAATGAAAGGGGTGTATGCCTTGTCAGTAGGAATCCTCGTCCTGGTGACGGAGCCAGAGCTTCACTGTGTGAATCAGCTGCCGGCCGGAGTGGACGAGCGGTTCTAGGCGCTACAGTCCGGAACCGCGCGACCGCTACTATCGCAGGTTCGAATCGTGCCTCGGGCATGGATGTGTGTGATGTCCTTAGATTAATTACGTTTAAGTAGTTCTAAGTTGTAGGGGACTGATGACCTCAGAAGTTAAGTCCCATAGTGCTCAGAGCCATTTGAACCATTTTTTGGGAATCAGCTCCTCATCGTCCTCAAAATGTCTCCCAAGAATGACATCCTTTAATGGTCCAAACAAGTGGAAGTCCAAGGGGCTAGGTCAGGCTGTAGGGTGGATGGGATAAAGTTCTTCAGCCCTGTTTTGCGATGTGTTCAGCAGTACTCAGTCTTGGTGGGGCCGAGCGTTACCGTGTTCCAGCAAAACATCTCCTGGGTTACTGTGGCGCTGAAGTTGCCGGAAGCGCGTCTTGAGTTTTGTTAATGTGTTGACATTTGCTTCTGAATTGATGGTACCGCCTCTTGGTATCACATCAATGAGAATCAAACCTCCACAGTGCCAGAACACGGTTATCTTGACCTGCTAATGGCGCCATTCAATCGACTGTCGTTTTGTTTCGGGCTCAAAATGGTTCAAATGGCTCTGAGCACTATGCGACTTAACATCTGAGGTCATCAGTCGCCTAGAACTTAGAACTAATTAAACCTAACTAACCTAAGGACACTACACACATCCATGCCCGAGGCAGGATTCGAACCTGCGACCGTAGCGGTCGCTCGGCTCCAGAGTGTAGCACCTAGAACAGCACGGTCACACCGGCTGGCTCTCAAAATGGTGAATCCAGGTTTCATCACCTGTCACAGTCCGTGACAAGAAGGCCTCCACTTCAGCTTCAACACGTTGCAACAAATCAAGACAAATGTTTTTTTTTTCTGTGCGATCTATGATCCACCGTTCGACACGACGGGACCCATCTTGCACACGCTTTGAATGTACAAAAGTTCGGATAATTGCATCCACACTGCCTTTGCTGACTGACAGATGCAGCGCCAACTGCCGAGTCGTAATGCGTCTGGCCTCGCGACTGACAACGTCAGCTCGCTGCAACATGTCACGTGCGACAGCCATGGATGGTCTCCCATATCGCTGTAAATCCTAGAGCTCCGCCTTCTGATGACCTCACCCTCCGTACCACTGTCGACAGCAGACGCTCCATAGACTTTGCACAAGCGATTGTGAATATTCCCCACAGTTTCTTTCTCTGCAGTCAGAAATTCAATGACGGCACGTTGCTGGTAACGTACATCACCTACAGACGTCATTTTAAAACTGTCCTGTAGCTACTCTATCTCTCGGAAGTGATGGAAACTTGGTGCGCTCACTCAGGATACTTCAGATAATACGTACGTAACGTTTGCATTCGTAGCGTTGTTTCCGGCTGAGTGCATTACTTTCTGCGTACCCCTCGTAGGTCGGACCCAAGCAGAGCCATAGTCGTTTTAGTGTCTAAGGAACAATCAGTCAATACGCTGTTGAATCGAAAAACTGTGCACGGCCTCGGCATAATTTAAGAAAAAATGTCTGAACTTGGATGAAGGAAGTCTTTCTCCAGCCATAAATGCAATGTAAAAGTTCAGAAAAAAACATTTCTACCCAACTAAAGAAACACTGTCTTTTTTCCTTGTTTCACAAATTTTAATGGTACCTGCACAACCTGGGTTTCGAGTTACAAGTCAATTTTCAAGTAAATTACTGATTACAAAGATGACCAACAAAGATAAACGTGATGATAAGGCAAAGATATACATCTCAACTTCTCAATGCATCGATCCTTGGCTTAATGTAAAATTACTCCAATGATCATTTTTTGACATAGGTTGTGCAGTGACCATTAAAATTTGTGAAAGAATGCGAAAAAGTGTTTTTTTAGTTAATTTATAGTGTTTCACCAGGAACGCACAGTTGATTCAATTGAAATGATTCCCACCTAAAATAAAACAAAAATTACTCCAGTCGTTAAGAGTTGCCAAATCTTTATTACGCCACTCTGATGAATCTCAGATAGTGGAATCTGTAGACGAGTTGCCTGGGTGAGATAGGTAACGTTCAGCTTTTCGATCTGTAATAACCCCTTTCTAATAACTATTTTCATGTAAAAATTTGAGTAAAGCTTTGCCTCATAATAGTCGACTTCCATATTTATGTTATCTGCGTAATAAAAGAGGGTGGAGCCTTCAAAATGTTTTAGAGATCAAGTGGGACAAGGGTGGGTTTTCGCACTTGTCATTCTGTTTTTTGCTTTCGAGACAGTATCGCTCATCGATCGACATGTTTGTTTCATTACTCATTGTATTATGAGTTTTATTTTTCAGCACTCCGATATGGAACCGATCTGACACTGGTTAATTTGCAGTGTCCATTTTTACTAGTTGTATGTGCGGAACCCGCAGTCATTCGGAAATCAAGTCGAAGTTTTTCTAATCAGTCATACAGCATAGCGCGATTATCTAGTCGCAATATCCAGATTTCATTACCTAAAGTTCAGTCAGTCCACGTCATATGTTTCGGCTCTCCCAACACCAATCTGGTATTATAATCTTCATGCTGTTAAAACGTCTTGAGATATTTGTGTTGGCGGAGGTGGAAGCCAGCTCAAACGTCAGATCAATCCTTCTTCTGCTCAGATAAGTTGACTCCGACAGAATAGGCGACGCGATTTTGACTCTGTTTATTTTACCCGTTTCCAATTCACTGATGTCTTTAATACCCCTCCTCACGTATCGTATGGCTATCGTGATTCCATAACTCCAATACCAAGTCGGACATGTCCACAGTCTTGGCTGTACCTTGGCATAACACAAAATCTTTCACCGCCTTTTTTTTCCGTTTCACACATGCGACTATAGATACGTCGTCCTGTAACCTGTGTCTTACATAAAAGCATTCAAGAGGACATTAAATCTCTGTCTGCTATTTACTGTGTATCTACCCAGCTGTTTCCTTCTGTCCAACAGGGAACTAGTAACTGCCTCACAGTAAACTACCTGTGCTTTTCTCTTCCTTTTCTATTTCCATTTTCTTTCTCCTATTTCACCCGATAATCAACGGTTCAATGGCTCTGAGCACTATGCGACTTAACTTCTGAGGTCATCAGTCGCCTAGAATTTAGAACTAATTAAACCTGACTAACCTAAGGACATCACGCACATCCATGCCCGAGGCAGGAGTCGAACCTGCAACCGTAGCGGACACCCAGACTGTAGCGCCTAGAACCGCACGGCCACTCCTGCCGGCACCCGATAATCTTATGTTATTTCTTGCTCTTCCTGTGACCAGTCAACCTTATTCTTCTCCATGCCGATTCCTTCTGTATCGTAGCCGTATGTTTCTGTCAGATGTTATTATTAACATTCAAGAATAACTAGAGAGGAAATTGCTCAATACAAAGTTAAGAAGACTGACATCTCTGCCCGGCACGAGTGGCCGAGCGTTTCTAGGCGCTACAGTCTGGAACCGAGCGACCGCTACGGTCGGAGGTTCGAATCCTGCCTCGGGCATGGATGTATGTGATGTCCTTAGGTTAGTAAGGTTCTAAGTTCTAGGGGACTGATGACCTCAGAAGTTAAGTCCCATAGTGCTCAGAGCCATTTTTTGAACTGGCATCTCTTAAATTCCATATTTTCATTACACATGTTGTCATTATTCTTCATTATTTCTCATCTTCCTCCCATATCTTCCAGAGATTGGCATGTTAATTTCTGGATTTGACAGTGTTAGTTGTAGAGGGTGTTAATTGTCGTCGTCGCCCCGCCACCCTCTCCCACCCCTCTGGGATGGAAATTGTGTACTCCTACCGTCAACTAGTATTAACGCATTCGAAAGAAAGTGTGCGAACGTTTTCTAAACGTTCAACAAACTGAGACGGGACTTGTGCGCCAGCCCAGTATTCACCTACTGGAATGTGGGAAACCGCCTAACAACCGTATCCAGGCAGGCCGGCACTTATGATCTTGTCGTTCATACGCCGAGTCGATTTGATCCGGGCCGGCACGCCTCCCCAGAATCCCGGAAGTGGCGTGCTAACTTGCACGGCTACCTGGTTGAGTACGTATTATGTTCATTATTATTATTATTATTATTGTTATTTATTATTATTATTATTATTCCCATTACTGTTACTACAATTAAAATGCTGCGTCCTGCCGTTGTTCGGAGTCAATGTTAAATTGTAGATCCACATATGACTGGAAATTTGGAAATTTATAGTAAGATCTTATGGGACCAAACTGCTGAAGTCATCGGTCTTTAAGCTTACACACTATTTAATCTAACTTAAACTGCCTTACGCTACGGACAACACACACAGCCATGCCCGAGGGAAGACTCGAACCTCCGACGGGGGGAGCCGCGCGAACCGAGCAGGACGCCTGAGACCGCGTGGCTACAACGCGTGACTAAGTGACTAGGAAAATCATTTCAAAAGTCAGAGGAAGGCAAAGACATACAATACTCTTTCCAGTAAAACCATGACTAGTAAAGCACTTTGGTATTCAAACCACCCTTCAGGTCAATGACAGTTTTACGTCAACATTATGTATTGCTCATTTACTATGAAAATTGTCCGTCTGCGTAACTGAGAGTTCAGAGCAGCTGACGGGCATGCGGAGGACTCAGATTAGATTCCCGGAACTGCATGGTGTCTTTCCCTGCTGAGACGACAGGAGTGGGGTGCACTGAACGTCATGAGGCCAACTGAGGAGCTACTCCACCGAGTAGTTCCAATGTCAAGAAACCCGACAACGACCGAGAGAGAGGATCGCTGAACATATGCTCCTCCACACAGAATCCAGTGATGCCTTTGGTAGATGACGGAACGGCGGTTCGTCGGACCTGATCACCTCGTCTTGGGAACTTTATGTTTATTGCTGTGTAAGTTGTAATGTTCACTCAGTAATGGCGTCTTGTACAGTAAGAGAAGGTCTGAAGGCCGCTCTCTTGCCACGTGAAGTAAATGCGTAAATGAAGAAAATAAATACGTTGCCATTTGAAGCGACATGACGCTCGACGGCATGCTTGAACACCTCTATAGTGACAGTTGCCCCCCAACACTTTAAAAGTTTCGGTTTAAAAGTTCATTTCATTTTGAGCATGAGCGTTTTAGGTCATCTATCGAATTAATATTTTCTTCTGGAAGGAATAACACAAGATTTTAATGTCCTCTCGAACGTTAGATCATTAGATACGAAGCATAACATCACAAAAAATATAAATGAATAGGGACATGTCCTATAACACTGCTAAAACAACCATCCACCTGTTCACTTCCTGTGTTTTAGCGAAACTACAGAAAACGTCACTCAGGACAGTGGGGCAGAGACATTTACCTCGCCCGTCCAGTGTAAGACACCAGTCCTTAATCATTAGCAACGTCGCACTGACACTTTCGCTTTCCTTTCGATTAACACTAATACAGTGTCTTCACAAGCTATGTGAAATATTTCAGAATGCTGTACCCGAAAAGTCTGACTTCATAAATGTACCTGCCCAATTCTAACGAGACGTAAATGATGGTGCAATAACAGCACAAGATTTGAATTGCGCGTCATTTCCGCCTTGATGAATAGGTAGGTCAATAATTGTGTCATGTCGCTAGGATAAAGCTGCGATAAGTAGACATAGAGTGATACACGATACAACCATGAGCCCTTATTGTTAAACATTACAGCATTGTGAACGTCTCGTTGCATTGTTGTCTGGATAAATCAGCCGACCAGTTTGAAAACGAGGTAGGTAGTGCATTAACGGTAACTGCTGAACGTTTTCGTAAATTGGTAACACACTTCTTCGTGTCTCAATTGGAAGACAACGCTCTTGAAGACATGTGATTTCGGCAGGACGGTGACACTTCCAAACGACCCGTGAAAAACCGAATGCCTTCCTCAAGTGTTTCTTTGGCCATGTCATCTCCCGTTTTGATAACCATACCTGCCACGATCTTCCCGTTTAAGACTTCAGGACTTCTTTGTTAGGTTTTTCTTACGTCTCATGTTAACGGTCAACCAAGCATGAAAGGCTAAAATTGAAAGCTATATCAACGAAATCCACGAAATATGTGTAAAACCGATACTGAAAATTTGGCAGAAGACTACGTGTGTGCAACCAAAGCTATGTCGACCATTTATCGACTTTGTTCTTCTATACATAATGCCCAAGTATCTGCATTAAAAAGCAGTAAATGTTGTAATGATTCCCCCACACAAACCCATGCGTTGTTTAAAATTCAAATGCTGATTTATCACCGGTCTCACGTACTGGAAGAGACGCTGATTTTGTTTGGTACTGTGGGGTAGGCCGTGCACAGTCGCTTATCTGGCAACAAATCAGTTTTCTTAGAACAAATATTTATTATACAGATTACTCGTAGTAAAGAAGCTACCTTGGTTTGGAATGGGGGCGTCCATTTTGATGAAAATCTCGCTGCCGCTGGTATCTAGGTAGGACGGAAGCGTGGATTCTAGGGCAGCGCACAATGAAAGTAACACCAAATAGTGAACAGTAAAATATGCTCACCAAAAAAAGTTTTGCATCACCTCGCTTTCGAGAGTTCCGGAACCTGTTCAGAAAACAGGAATAGAGCTCAACATAAACATAATTTCCGCCCTTTTTATTGCTCATGAAAACAAAACGTTGCATGTTGTGCCACCATACAGCGAGACTTTCAGAGGTTATGGTCCAGATTACTATACACACTGGTACCTCTAGGCCCAGTAGCACGTTCTCTTGCATTAGTTCAGGCCTGTATTAGTCGTGGCCTACTATCCACAAGTTCATCAAGACACTGTTGTTCCACATTGACCCACTCCTCAACTGTGATTCGGCGTAGATTCCTCAGAGAGGTTGGTGGGTCACTCGACCATAAACAACCCTTTTCATTCCATCCCAGGCATGTTCGATAGGGTTAATGTCAGAAGAACACGCTGGCCACTCTAGTCGAGTGACATAGTTATCTTGAAGGAAGTCATTCACGAGATGTGCACGATGGGGGCGCGAATTGTCGTCCACAAAGACGAATGCTTCGCCAATATGCTGCCGACATGGTTGCACTATCGGTCGGAGGATGGCATTCACGTATCGTAGAGTCGTTACAGCGCCCTCCACGACCACCAGCGGCGTACGTCGGCCCAACATAATGACACCCCAAAACATTAGACAACCTTCACTTTGCTGCACTCGCTGGACAGTGTGTCTAAGGTGTTGGGCCTGACCAGGTTGCCTCCAAACAGGTCTCCGACGACTGTCTGGTTGAAGGCATATACGACACTCATCGGTGAAGAGGACGTGATGCCAATCCTGAGCGGTCCATTCGGTATGTTGCTGGGCTCATCTGTATCCCGCTGCATGGTGTCGTGTTTGCAAAGATGGACCTCACCACGGGCGTCGGGAGTGAAGTTGCGCATCATGCAGCCTATTGCGGACAGTTGTGGTCGTAACATGATGTCCTGCACAAAAAGCATTATTCAACATGTTGGTGTTGCTGTCATGGTTCCTCCGAGCCATAATCCGTAGGTAGCGGTCATCCACTGCAGTAGTAGTCCTTGGCTGGCCTGAGCTTGGCATGTCATCGACAGTTCCTGTCCCTCTGTATCTACTACATGTCCGAACAACACCGCATTGGTTCACTCCGAGACGCCTGGACACTTCCCCTGTTGAGAGCCCTTCCTGGCACAAAGTAACAATGCGGACGCGATATAACTGCGGTATTGACTGTCTAGGATTGTTTGAACTACAGACAACACTAGCCGTGTTTCTCCTTCCTGGTGGAATGATTGGAACTGATCGGCTCGCTCGCTTGCACATGAAGAGGCCCACACCCTCGGCAAGGTATGAAGTATTATCGCTACTGGGGCGCTTCACCTTCGAACTTGGTGAGTTGTGTAGGAAATTTCACGGGCAGCTGAAGTTTACATGATGGTGGCCATGGTTTTCTTAATTTTTTCTTTTATTTTTCTTTTAAGATAGTTAGAGGGATAGTAGAAGAAGCAGGAAAACGAACCGCCCAATTATCTTGCCGTCGTATTATTTAATAATGACAGATGAGAAGGTAGTAGAAGGGACAGTGAGAGAGTGAGGAAAACGAACGGCCCATTGACTAGCCGGTAGTTCATAGGTAAATGACAGAGTAAAGGAAAGTAGGAGGGACAGTAAGAGATAAATGAAAACGAACGGTCATAGTCCTGGCCTCTTCTTTGTGGTGGCGTCGGTGACGGCGGTGGCAGACTGTGTTGAGTGGGGGGGAGGGGGGGGGGAGGGGGGAGCTGAAGAGAAAGGAGTCAGAGAGTGACGGATGGAGAAGAGAAAAGGGAAGGGCTTGTAATGATTAGGCGACATTTGGGGAGGGCGTGAGGGGTGGTGAGGCACGGGGGGGGGGGGGGGGTGTATGGCATGACGTGGTGACGAAATGAAGCGATGATACGGAAAAGATGAAGTGATATGAATGTGATTAGTGGATAGGGAGTCATGGGGGGGGGGGGGGGGGGTAGACTAGGAGGTCAGGCCAGCGGGTGGTGGCCAGACAGTGGACATGGGTGCCCAGGGAAACGATTAGGGGCTGTCGGACCCCGTTCGTCTTATAGGCGCTGCTCATGCATGGTTGTTTACATCTTTGCGCTGGTTTAGTGACATCTCTGAACAGTCAAAGGGACTGTGTCTTCGATGCAGTAAACAAAGTCAACGGCTACCTTCAGCAGTTCTAGGAACTGGGGTGATGCAAAAAAATTTTTGATATGTATAGACTACCCTGTTTGGTAACGTCGGTTACAGCACTTGCAGAATGCAGGTTTAGCCTATGTGTCCTGCGTTGGCTACAGTTTCATGAACACAAATAAAATAATGTTTTTTGCACTAAAGTCTGGAGAAAACTAATCTTCTGTCTTTATGTACTATTCGATGAATAGGTCCAAAGTAAGTGTACTCAGATGGTCTCTGTCCATACTCGACAATTCTATTCAGTATTCTGTTTCTACTTAAGATCAAGCATTGTCTATGTATCAGGCACTGTTTTATCTCACTCGATGACATGAAGACTTGAAATAACGACGTACGTTCTGCAGGAACTCCTTAGCTAGACTCAGACTGACAACTTTTCCTCGCGCACGGTTACTTAAGCGCGTCTCTCTTCATAATTTTGGTGCCGCTCCAGGAGACGTGATTCTCGTGGGCAGCGTCATTGGTTTGAGGACAGACGTCCGCGGTACTTATGGTATCAACTGTCGTAAACTCTTGTGTGGTGTCTCATCACACAACATACCTCATTTCAGTTTCAGCAGTACGTAAACATATTTCGTTCAAAAATTAGTCCAGTTGCGTAGATACACCTGTTTCTGTACAGCACATCACTTATTAGAAAAGATTCTGGATTCGTTGAGAGCCAAAAAAATTGACGAATTGGTTACATATTCAGTTGGCGACATCGCGGGTGACTGGAGACGATGTAGCCATTACCATCCGATACTTAAGTAGCGAGACGGCTGCAGTCCATGAAAGCCCTCTCCACATCGATGCGGCTGTTACTCGCGGCTATGCACTTAGCAACGCATGGGAGCCTGCAGTTGATAAAGATAAAGCACGGAAAAACGCTTCCAGTGGTTAACTGTCTCATACGAGTGATGACGCTGCAAGCAACGACGGTCAAAGCGCGCAAACGTAGTCATGCACGTAGAGGGCGCCCCCTCAGTACACGCTATCTCCCTGATGACGGAGGCCCACGTGAGAGACACTTCGTGGTGCGAACGAAACAGAGAGTGACACTGCAGGTCTTACGAGAGAGTGTAAGTTTACACTGTTCATCTTTTCCACTATTTCGCACATATTTTACGCGTTCGACTTACGAAATTCATAACCTAACATCAGATCTTCCCATGACAGCAATAGGCATTTCATCTCATTCAAGAGATAAAATGAAGCATGTAGTAAGACAAATTATACATGATGATGGACCCACAGGGTCGGAAATGCATCGTGTACTTAATAAAACACGAAACGTTGCGGCTGAAGGCGTTTTTTAAAATTCATACTTCCAGTGTGCTGAATACAGTCATGTTTGAAGCTGTGAAGTATGGATAATATTCTAAAAAATCATATCTTTAAGAAAATTTTTATTGTAGAAATACAATGCGAATAAGTATCACCTGCAACGTTCCAGTTGAATAAGGAGCGGGCTGATTGCAAAGAACATAACGAAAAATCAAGTGACATCAGATTCAGGGGCCAAAAGAACACGGATCTGAAGAACTTAGGGAACTCAGAGTTGACAGATATGAAACACTGAAGGAAAGTACTGGTTTTATAATTGTGTGCTTATCAGGCTGAATTCACTCAGTAAACACAGCAGCGTGCTCAACTTAATAACACCTGCAGACCTCCAGCACAAGAGAACACCCTTGCCTACTAACACTCCCAGACAGGAAATTCCCCTGTATCGAGTTTCTGTCTCGGTAACAGCCAGTCGGACAGCCCTGAAACAAACAGCGCCCACCCTCGCCGTATAGTAAGTCTCCGGCCAACACCCTCTGCCTTGTTGTTGCCGCCCACCGCGGCAGCCACGGCGTGCAGTTAAATCCGGCGGCTGCTTCCACTACTAAGCTCTCTGGCCGTGGTGGATACTCGCTCGCCGTCCAAAAACCAGACTCCACGTACTCCTGGCTGTTGTGCGAAGGTTCGCTCGGTGGTGACTGTGTCGCGATGAACGCAGCGCAGCGCCGCCACGGAGCTGTTCAACCATGTATGCCGCGCGGCGTCGCGGTTTAACGTGTGACGGCTTTGTGACGTCTTGGGAAGGCACATTTACCCAGAACTTCTTATCCAAGGACGTCATCGTGAAAGATTTCGTAGCTATGTCTTAAGAATGTTCATGAAATTACGTGTAAGTGTTCTGAGCAAGTATTGTTATGTCTTTATGAGCGTAAAGTGTTCGTAACTAGAATTGCGACCATGTACGTTTTGTCTGCAGAGTTTGCTTTTCCTTGTTCCACACAGACTTGCATCTAAAGGTTTAACGTGGACAGAGATGGTGACTGGCTCGGCCGAGGCATAACTCAAGGAATGTTAGACATGGATAAGTATTGTATAGCAACTACAATGTGTTGGGACTCGGATATACTGGAAGAATTCTCATTAATGAGGCAGTTTTAAATAAGTCTTCAAACTGCTGCTGTCGCATAACAGATGAGAGAACCGATGCTATGAGGCGCGGAAGTATCAGTGAACAGCATGAACTGAACTAACACTGCAATTGACAATTGATGATGATGATGAAGAAGTCCCATACTCTTTGACAGAGCGTAGGGAAACGATGCGGGAGACTCGCACCGCCGTAATAGGCAAGGTAGTAGTGGAGGTGGTTTGTCATTGCCTTCCTCCGAGTGTAATGGGGATGAATGATCATGATGAAGACGACACAACAACACCCAGTCATATCGAGGCTGGTGAAAATCCCTGACCCCAATGGGAATCGAACCCGGGACCCAGTTCTCGAGAAGCGAGAACGCTACCGCGAGACCACGATCTGCGGACAATTATGACTCGAAAATCTCCCAATTGTGGACCTTCATCGAATGTCTGAAATCGTTATACACACTTGTGATGAAAACTGCAGAAGCGACGTGGACGAAATACGAGTACTTTTGTATTGTAATGACGATACGTGCTGAAATTTTCATGTACTATTCGAAGGGTTTCGTTTTATCGAATGGCTTTAACGTCATTCACATTTGGTCAACTTGATATTCAAAAGAAATGATCGGACAGTAGCTACATCTCTTAATATCCGCCACTTCGCGATATAGATACAGACAAAGAGAATGGTGTCATCTCACGGACGACAGTTCAATCCCGCGTCCGGCCATACTGATTTCCCTATCGCTCCAGGCAAATGCCGGGATGGTTCCTTTCAAAGAGCACGGCTGATTTCCTTCCCTAATACGATGAGACCGATGACCTCGCTGTTTGGTCTCCTTCCCCAAAACAACCAACCATCTCACGGATTACGCTGTCCTCCCGCCGGCGGTTCGAGTCCTCCCTCGGGCATGGGTGTGTGTGTTGTTCTTAGCATAAGTTAGTATAATTAGTATGTAAGTCTAGGGTCCGATGACCTCTGCGCTTTGGTCCCTTAGGAATTCTCTCTCTCTCTCTCTCTCTCTCTCTCTCTCTCTCTCTCTCTCTCACACACACACACACACACACACACACACAATGAGATTGGTGGCGGTAGCACTTGTCTAAAAGATAGTTCCGCTTTCGCCTGCTCCGACTTCGTGGCAGATACCTCACATAGGAATGGTCTTTGCCCCGCTACGGGAAATAAATACCCGATTTGCCTGGTGGATCGGTAGTTCATAGACTTATCTATCTGTTGAAGCTTTCACTACGTTGATTCACGAATACGGGTATTATATCTAGCTTTAATGGACTTGGACTTCGGTTTGGAACTCTCATTGTTGCTGTTTACGACTGTTTTGGCCTTTCCCTTTAGTAATGATTTCATCTCTCCTTGCTTTCAGTCGCAAGGTTCATTCTCCTTTATTTTCTCGGTTATTCCCTTCACGTCGATATCGATCGTCGATCTGAGTTAGCAAGTCCGTACATTATTACTTTATAGGTTCGGGTAAGTTCAGTGTTTCTAAATTTTTGTGGTATGGTTTTAAATATTTACATGCTGAAGACAATAATCGTGAAACTATAGTGACGTTTGACGGATACAAAATTTACGGATGTGAGTTGTTGTTTTATAGTTATAACCGCGCCAAAATTCGTTCACATCAACCTAAAGTTGACGTATAACCACATATAGAGAATCAGACTCCTGGTTCTTTGAACCATTTCTCTGTAATTTGTCAAAACAACTGCCTGGCAAAATCGTTACCATTTCTCTTGAAATATAGATCACTAATGTGGGGTGATGTCGTATGCAGTCTTTAACAGCGGAAACGGTTAAATCAGGAATTCCCGGGCTATTGCACAGAACTCCCATAGTAATTGTTCCCAGAGATTCAAACGCATTACAGAAAACATTTTTAGAAGGGTTTCTACAGCGAAATAACGACCCGTTAGTTCCTGTTGATTTACTCTACAGATGGGAAAGAAACTTCGTAATTTTCAAGAGAATACATGAAACTACAGCATAGCAGTTCGGAAAACCTTCATAAATTCACCAACAGTGTCGTCATAAAACTCATTGACTCCCACAGTTATATTAGTGTACGTAGTATGTTCCCATTCAGGAATGAGTACTGTAAACCGCGCAGAATTTGTTTATTGTGTGCTGTGGGTTCATGAAGGATCCTCACAGCTATTCTTTCAGAATATTCGACATCATATGCCAGCGATAGAGTTCTTCCTTGGAGACAGGAGCGGAGCCAGCATCTGGTGTAAATCACTAAGGAACGATACAATGTACAAAAATCGTCCATGAGATAGAATTATTGACGGTAATACGCTACCTGCAACTACACTAATTTCAGGAATTTGATATGGTGCTTTTTTGGGTCGTCGCAGTATATTGTACTGAACTATGAATTTGCTTGTGTTGTCCATGCCTTATCCCACGGAAGCAACATCGGCGGCTGCATTATGCGAATATACTGCAAAATACTCCTTATACCCTGTTATAATTGTTACTAGTTATACAGGGTGGTTATTATTAAATCTTCGTTAATCGAGCCATTGTAGACTGAAAACTATTTACCAGATGGGTACCCAACTTTATAGGAATGATGTTCAGACTGCGTGCAGTAAGATTTTCGTTGATAGCAGAGTTCGTATCATGATTTGGCGTTAGGTGCCGGTACTGGTACGGTAACGTGGTGCTGAGACACAATCATCAGTATGCTTCACAGTTGCATACAGTCAGCATGAGTCTGGACAACATGTGCAAGGCTTTCTCTGTAAAACTGTTTTTTTTTTTAAACAGTTGCAGTACTGCTGCTACTCTTCGTATGTATCGATGCATGATAGGAGTACGGAGAGGTTCTCTTTCGGTAGGGCAAATTTGGAGAAAACGGAATCATTGACTGAACATTCCCCACTGCGTGGCCAACAACATCACCAGGTTAAACCTTATTATGTCTAGCTATGGGGCTACCTGATGGACAGGGTTTATCAACGGGAAACTAACACACGTTGGAGCTTGAAGATGAGCATAGCGAAGGAGGCAGCCAACATCGCACCTGAGATGCTTTGGGTAGTAGTAGAGCAGTCTATAGCGCGGTTCCACACTATCGTGGCTGCAGATGATCGTCATCATGAGAAACATTTGTAGCCAATTCCAGTTGACGTGGCGGATGGAGGAAGTTACATACTCGTATGTATATGGGCCCTGTATCTCAATGGTTCAAATGGCTCTAAGCACTGTGGGACTAAACAGTCCCATAGACTTGGAACTACGTAAACCTAACAAACCTGAGGACATTACACTAATCCATGCCCGAGGCAGGATTCGAACCTGCTATCGTACCAGCAGCGCGGTTCCGGGCTAAAGCGCCTAGCACCGCTCAGCTACAGCGGCCAACTCCTGTATCTGAAATCTGTCAATAACGCACCCTCCAAAATTATGAATTAGGAATCCAATGCCTTCTAAATGAAAAAAGAATTACAATTACTTCAGTTTATTCCAGTTAAGTTATTCGTAAAAAATTTGACAAACAATGAAACTACTATTATAGTAAAACTCTCACACATTCCACAAAGGGGTCGAGGCGAAAGGTTTAACAGTCACGCAAGTGAAATAATTGCATTCGCGAAATAAAGGCCACGACTTCCATTATGGCTATGAAATCAAATATTAGTACTGCTTAAGGGAATACGTTATACCTGTGGTTGGGGTTGAAAATAGACTATTCAATGAATCTAATTGCAAATCTTTAGAGCGAAGAACTATAAAATGACTTTAGTCTCTGTAAGGTGTCAGGCAAATCCAACACATTCCATGAAAACCCTGACATGATAAGCAAATCCAGTAGTATGTCACATAGCTCCGAATAAATCGTGACATTAAATTAACCAAAGTAACACGAGTAACGAGTGAGCAAATGGAATACCACAGACTAACACAAGAATACTTAAATACATGTCATACCTTCCCACCGTGAGACAGACGCAGTTCAGAGGGGAGAAACGAGAACAGAAGCCGAGAGCAGAACCGTGTTAAGGTAGAAGGGTCGGACTGGACACCCACGTCGCCAGCTAACCACTAGGACAACGCCAGCTGCAAGTTTTAGCGTGAGACTTTTTCGCGCCTCTGTTACGTCAAGGACCACTCCCCAGCCCATGTTAAAAGCTAGAGTTCTCCAGAAAAACAGTGTAGATCTTACGATAACACAAAAAGAGCCACACCACCCGCGAGTTTTAGCGTGAGACTTTTTCGCGTCTCTGTTACGTTGCAAACTTTAAAAACATTGCCCAACCACGAAAAGTATAACGTTTCTCATTGGATGGACAAAATTTTTGTAGGCGGAGCTTAAGGTTAACATTGAGACCCTGATTGGTCAGATGAAAACACAGCCAGATATTTTTTTTTAACCAACTTCGGTAAATGGTAGTAAGAAGAAGTTAGTTAGTTCCGAGACCGCGAGCTGGATGGCTGCTGCGCCGGCCGCCGCCCCCTGACGAACACCAACAAGGTAATGAAGGCACGGGATGCCGCATAACAGCGCACAAAGCTTTACTCAGAACTCGGAAGTCTCATCTGTTACACCCCCTTTTAGCGTAATACTAGTGTCGATCGTCAATTAAAGCTCATGGTGTTCACATTTCCCACTTGAAGTAAAAATCTGAGACGCGATGATTTTTCTGTTATATAGTTATTGAGAAGCCACATCAGCCACTGTAATTTACAACAAGTTAGATTAATAATTAAAGATAATTGAGGGTCACTGTAGACCATTTTGATAGTTTTCTCTTTTGTGAAACTTAATTTAAACCTAGATTATAGATGTGATATGGCATAGGTCATCCTTCGATCCATTGTAGAACTTGGAAACCCTTTCAGGGAATATTCGTTCACATTTTTGTTGAACGCAGTTGGTTTTTACCATCCTTTATTAAAACACTTTCTTTTATCAATAGTGCAACTTATCGACAATGTTTTGTGAGTAGAATAAAATTTCCAATGGTAAACTTAACTGCTTTTTCGACATTTTACCAGCTAACTCGTATTAAGACTCGTCCGAGGTTTTCAAGTGATTTACTTGTTTCTACTACAGTGCCCCATTCACTTTGGTCCACGTCACACGGTACCGAAATGCTGAGGCCACGACCCCAGCGACCCAGTGCAACGCGATGCTGTGTTGAGCCTTGTATGCCAGCAGCAGTTGTCCTTCTCGCTGGCGTGGCTGAGATCATTGTGGCAACGAGCGCCCATGATCCGACGTCCGAATCTGCGATCCTCGCCTCGGAATGCCTCTGGTGTGTGTTGGAAGCCAGGATGACTGCCCAGAGTTGCGAGCCGTGGGGTGGCCCGGCGCTGGCTGGCTACGGACCCCGCGACAGCCTCAGTAGGTCGAACCAGTGACCCTCCGTGGACTGGAACGCTGGCGCCCCATCTGCTGCTGCATGTAGCTGGTGGTGTGACATGCCCCACCGTCCAGGAGAGCTGCCACACTTGAATGAGTCTCGTTAGAAATCCGCACCTATTTATACATGGCTGTGTGCCTCTCTTTTGCTAATGCGCCGCTCCGAGTCATGTACTCACAACACCTAGGTTGCGCCAGTGGGCCCTTTCTGCCTGTAACTTACGCATGCGTACCACTGCGTTTACTCTTTTCAGCAGTCCGATGGCGCTGTGGTCTCCATTCTACTCCACAACCGCTGGTCAGCATAACGTACTGTCAACCAGCCCACGCCTGGTTGCAACTTGTGAGCTCAGAAATGTTGCACCGAATCTAACTTTCCTATCTTAATCTGTGGTGCCGGTGCAGTACTCTCGGCTGAGCTTCTCGGAATGGTTTTATTTTTTTGTCGAGCCCCCAAGTCTCTGTCTGTGACAATTGTCGCCTTCCGATACCTACGCTGGAGTACGTCGTCTCCAACTGTCCGCCACTCTCTGATCACGTGAACACCATGCAAGTGTTCACAATACAAGGGAGACGTTCCTCACGTGAAGTCTGCCTAGCACAATACGTTTCTGAACGTTTCATTTTTTCGCGGTATTGTTACGACCAAACAATTAAATTAAACACCAGGGGTAATTGCAGATATTAATTCACGTATTACAAATTTTTCATATGTGTTAATAGAAGACTGAGGTGGCATCTGAGGTGTCTGGGGATATATACACCTTACAATGTGGTATGTCTGAAAGCCAAGTCCAGTGCTTTTGTATGCTATGGTTTGGACCATATAGAGCATGCTTACTCATTTGTAGAGTTGTGCAAAGCAAGTCCAGAAGTCTTCAAACGTTCTCTCAGTACTTCTCAAATGGTTTCCATCAATTCGCTCATTATACTATTCGCATTATACTATTCCTGGCAGTTAATGTAAAGCCCCTAATAAACCACACTGTGCAAAATAAGTCCTTGGAGTATGGGAGTTGCAAAGGACTCTATAGTGTTCTTCCTTCCCCATGGAGGTTTACTTTCCTCTTTGCCTCCCTGTTCCTCAGCTAGGAAACAAATCCTTCTGTTTTCAGTGGAGTCGATCTGACTCTATTTCCTTCGTGGTAGCTGTTTACAGAGTGAAGCTTTCGCTGCCATATACAAATGGCTCAGATGGCTCTGAGCACTATGGGACCGTGGTCATCAGTCCCCGAGAACTTAGAACTACTTAAACCTAACTAACTTAAGGATATCGCACACTTCCAAGACCAAGGCAGGATTCAAACCTGCGACTGTAGCGGTCACGTGGTTCCAGACTTAAGCGCCTAGAAACGCACGGCCACACCGGCCGGCTTGCCATATACAGTGACAACACAGTCGTTAGCACAGGTTAAACTTTGCTTCGAAACGGTTAGAATTTGGACATTTTTACAGTTACCAAACACATTTGGTCATAATACATTTGCATGAGAAAAACCAATTTCTTGTTCCCTTCATTTGCATCCCTGACACAGGAATTTAGAAAAGGTAGGTTCTAAACAAGACTTTCGATTGATCAAGTCAAGGAATACCCTTTTGCAATATTGTAAACTTTTCTAACAAAAGATACAGTGGGAAAAAGAAAACAGCAGTTACAACATGTTTTATTTCATATCCACCTTCTACATGCTACGTTAGGTACAACATGTTTTATTTCATATCCACTTTCGACATGTTGGGTTAGATGGACTGTTTGAAATATGGAGACCTTCCCTGCCCTAAAACCTGTTTGTTCTGGGGTCAAAAGTAGGATCGTCTTTTCCACCAGTCTTTGGAAGATTCGTCTCTACATTATCTTCTAAAGGTGGTATAACAAGGAAATCGGACATTTTTTTTCGATTTTAGCAGATTTTAATAGTTCTACAACTTTAATTCTCCTCCTTACTTGTAGTGCCTTTCAGGCTTGGCTGCAATTACGTAATTTACGTATTTCTATGTGAGAGGACCAAAATGTTTATTCAGTCAGTTAGCGAATCATACAGGATGGTTGTCTTACGCATCATTACTTGTGTAATTCGTCGTTATACGTGTGTAACGCTGAGATTTTTCTGAGATGTATAACACACGTGGAGAAGCTTCAGCAAGTATCCAGTCCAATCCCACTCAAGGAAAGAGAATTTAATTAAATAAAAATGTTGTTTCAAGTCGCGGATTCATACTGCAAAGGTAATCCCAATCTCAACATTGTTAGTCACAGGTCTGATGTTTAATTAATTAAAGAGACAATAAAACGCTTCTGTCAATTTATGCATTAAAGTCAAATTTCCCTATCCATTGGAAACCACCGATATACTACTACATAAAGATTAGACGTGGTTTAATATTGTTAGAAAAAAATCTTGAAAACTTCTTGACCCATTTATTTAAAATTTTCACACGATACCCTAATAAGCATTCAGATGGCCACTTTCTATATATATATATATATATATATATATATATATATATATATATATATATATATATATATGTGTGTGTGTATGTGTGTGTGTGTTTTTGTATGTAACTATACATATATGTATACGTGCATACATTAAATATCAAAATATCAGGGTGAGTCACTAACTATTGCCACCAAGAATAACTCAGAAAATGTGATAGAAGCTGAAAAGATGAAAAGTTTGTGGGACAAATGTTGTATGGGACAGCGGGGACCATAATATGACGGTTTTTTGTTGCTCTTCAGAGATATGAAGGTCAATTTTTTTAATTGGATGCTGTAGTTTGTTACTTATTTTCTGATAGCGGCTACCGAGACGAATCCAATTATGAAGCAATTTAAGGAAATCACGGAAAATCTAGATCGGGATTGCCAGATGCGGGTTTGAATGCGAGTCCAGTGTACTGACCACTGTACCACCTCGCTCGGTTTAAATATTCGACCAGAAAGTACATTCTCTTCTGTAGTCTGGATCGCCAGCGGCCTTGCCGCAGTGATAACACCGGTTACCGTCAGATCACCGAAGTTAAGCGCTGTCGGGCTGGGCTAGGACTTGGATGGGTGACCATCCGTCTGCCGAGTGCTGTTGGCAAGGGCGGTGCACTCAGCCCTCTTGAGGCAAACTGAGGAACTACTTGATTGATAAGTAGCGGCTCCGGTCTCGGACACTGAGATAAGGCCGGGAGAGCCGTGTGCTGACCACATGCCCTTCCATATCCGAATCCAGTGACGCCTGTGGGCTGAGGATGACACGGTGGCCAGTCGGTACCTTTGGGCCTGCATGGCCTGTGCGGGAGGAGCTTAATTTAGTAGTCTGGATCTTCAGGAGGCTCCAAAGCCAAACTTCTCTGCTGAAAGCCGCTTAAGGCCTTCCACAGCCTGGGCTTATTATCGAGAGACATAGAGAAATTTAGAGCTGATTTGCACTTTGCCGTTGGTGAGCGTAGCTGGTGCCGCCGATGGCTGATTCTGTAGCCACTTCAGCCTCCATCTACATTTTACTACGGTGAGATCGAGCTGCAACTACGAGACTAAAGTCATTTTATAACACTCTAACATTCTGGGTGGTGTCTGCTTGTTCTATATCGTGTCTCCCTACCACTTTCGCGCAACGACGCTCTGAGCGTGTGTTTTAGGGAATTGACTAGTTTGAACCTGGGACCTGTTGCTGATAAGGAGACGCCAGACCACACATGACATGTAGAATTCAGAAGAGTTCAGTGAGACTAGCGATGATATAACCAAATACTCAATGATTTCAGTGTCAGCTCCACTGCACTCCCTGTAAAAGAATATTAATACTAAGTAAATTTAGTGGAAGGGGTTGTGCTGTCAGCAGAAAAGAAGTAACAGCTGAATCGTTTGGTCAGGAGGATTCAGTGACTTCGAACATATGTTAAGTCACCGAACTCGATGAAGTAACAGATCCATCACGGATATTTAAGGCCTTACAAAGCTGTCCAGTAGACTACGGGTGACGTTAATATGTGTGGAAAGACGAAGGAACAACCACAGCTAAACCAAGCGGAGGCAGACTTCACGTACTAATGGGCTGGGACTGCCGAGACTGCGGAGGTTGGTTCTAAAATAACACATGAAATCGGTGGGACGAATCACTCGTGACTTCCAAAGCGTTACCAGCAGTTCAGCTTGTATATTGTATATTAAAATTAAAATAAAACTATTTATTGTAGTTCATGGCTTCTCATACCAATGTCAGTAATCATTTTAAATTTTTCATTATAAAATAATCCATAAATTTAACTTTTCCTAGTGAAGTGATTTTTTTCAAGAAATGCGTATTTTCAAGGTGAACCTTCTCAAACTTATAGCAAAATACCATAAAAAGTATCTTGTGAATAAAAAGCAGCGAAAATAAACGAAATTTGTATTTTTATATTTTTTTGTTGCGACCATAAAGTACTGTTCCCTTCTGTGTTCACATTATGGAAAATGCGTTAGTATTGCAAAGGTTCGGCTAAGAGATATTTTCAGCTTATGAATCTGACTTACACATCACTAAAAAAAAACTTAACTCCGTCCGCAGAGGCCTTGGAAGGCCCAACGGTACCGACCGGCCGCTGTGTCGTCCTCAGCCTCAGGCATTACTGGATAAGGATATGGAGGGGCACGTGGTCAGCACATCACTCTCCCGGCCGTTTGTCAGTTTAGGAGATCGGAACCGCTACTTCTCAATCAGATAGCTCTTCACAAGGGCTGAGTGCACCTCGCTTGCCAACAGCGCTCGGCAGACTGGATGGTCACCAATATCCAAGTGCTAGACCAGCCCGACAGCGCTTACCTTCGGTGATCTGACGGGAACCGGTGTTACCACTACAGCGAGGCTGTTGGCTTTTACTCATCACTACTTATTTAAAAACGTTGTTGTTAGTAAAAGTTAACAACACCTGAAGAATTTTCTTAAATTTGTTCGTGGTGGTCGTAAAGTACCCCCACCCCTCCTCTTTATATCAAACGTTATACGAAATGAGCTAGTATTGCTGGGGTTAATATAAAAAGCAACAAATAACTCCACGGAAATTACAACGAATAGTCAGAAAATTAGTAATTCGTCCAGTGATAAAGAAAATCCACTAAGGTGAATACGCTTTATTTAAACTGTGTATCGGAATGCTTAAACGAGACAAAACTACCTCTTTTAATGTTCGTCGGACCTTCTTTCACTACACAAAGGTTGTGTTTGTATTTTACAAACGACTCATATTCTGGTGTCAAAGATTAAGTGCAGTTGCAGCCATCTTTTAGAAAGAGACACATACGTTTGTAGACCGACTCATCCCAAACTTCTAATTTCGCAACACCTCTTTACAGCAAAATTAAAACCCATTCCCATGTCCCAGGTGTGACTCGAATCCACGACCTCTGTTTTTAAAAACATCGAAGCTATCTTGAGGGAACCTAAGCCTATCTGCAGGCGTATAAGTCATCGATGTCGATGTTACAGATTTGGAAACTATGGGCGAGTTGATCATATGAGAAACCAAATGAGAAAAATGAAAGATTGGAATTCGCAAAAGATTGTTCCAAAAGAGTGGAAGTTATGTGGAATTGCTTTAGATAGCACAGTGAAACGGAAATCTTTATGTCCACAATGTGCAGGAAAATGCCTAAAATAAAGAATTGTACAAGTTTCCCCTAAAGGAATACAGAGGGAAAGTGGAGATGTTGTGGAAGGTCTTGAAACCAGGAAGTGAAGGAAATTTCGAATTTGGTAATGGTGCTACAAACAAGATATTTGCCACAACAAGGGTGAAAGTGGAGTGATGCAAAACTGAGTAGTCTGTTTAATAATTTCAGACCCACATTGGACACTGACCAAAGCCATACGACTATAATTGAGAATAATGCCTCATAACGTCACCACAAACACGCTGACGAAAAAAAATCGCGACACCAAACCATAATTAATGTAGAGTAATTTAATTTCAGGAATGTACAGGTAACATACGTGAGTGATTAATATTGCAAGATCACAGGTTAATGTAAGCCACCGTAAATGTGAAATGGTAGTACATTAATAACAAGTCTAACCGCCAGAATGTTGAATGCAAGAATACAAACATGCGTGTATTGTGTTTTGCAGGTGGCGGATGTCAGTTTGTGACATGGAGTTCCACGCCTGTTGCGCTTGGCCAATACAGGTCAGTTAATGTCGTCGGTTTTGGATGACGCTGGACTCGTTATCCAATAATGCCCCCCCCCCCCCCAATCCCCCATAGGTAATCTATTGGAGACAGATCTGGGTATGGAGCAGGCAAGACAACATGTAGACATTCTGTAGAGCATGATGAGCTACAACAACGGTATGTGGACGAGCGTTATCCTAATGTAAAACAGCCACTGGCATGCATTTCATGAATGGCAGTACAACAGGTCGAATCACCAGATTGACGTACAGATTTTCAGTCATGTTGCGTGGGACAAGCATGAGAGTGCTCCTGTTGTCGTACGAAATCGCACCCCAGACCACAACACCATCTGTAGGTCCATCTTGTCTGGCACGTAGACACATTCGTTGCAAACTTTCACTTCTCACTTGAAGCCGCTGAAGTCGCAAATGGCAAAAGTTTGTGGTCAGTGGAATGCACGCTGCAAGCCATCTGGCACGGAGCTGTCCTAGAAATAACCGATTTGTAACATTTCGTTATGTCACTGTGGTGCCAACTGCTGCTCAAATTCCTGCTGCAGATGCGGTACGATGCGCCACAGCCGTACGCCGAACAGGATGTTCTTCCCACCTGGTAGGGCAAGGTAGCTGTCTGGAGCCCGGCTTTCTTGCTACGAACGTTCCCGTGAACACCGCTGCCAGCAGTATGTACAGTGGCTACGTTCCTGCCAAGTCTCTCTGTAATATCGGCGAAGGAACACTCAGCTCCTCGTAGTCCTCTTGCAGGACCTCGTTTAATCTCAGTGAGGTGTTGACAATGGTGTTCAAAAATGTTCAAATGTGTGTGAAATCTTATGGTACTTAACTGCTAAGGTCATCAGCCCCTAAGTTTACTCACTACTTAACCTAAATTGTCCTAAGGACAAACACACACATCCTTGCGCGAGGGAGGACTCGAACCTCCACCGGGACCAGCCGTACAGACCATGACTGCAGCTCCCTAGACAATGGTGTCTTTGTCGCTTTAGAGGCATCTTTGACTAAGCTCACCACGCCCAACCGTTGCAGTGTGTTTTTAAACTAAATTTGATTTGCATCCTCACAGTGGAGCTACTACCGCCACTCTGGTGCAGTTGGTGTGAAATCTGAGTATACATCATCTTTCAGACGTACCAACTTTCGCATATGTCGCACAACTTCTTTTTCGTATTGTGATCTTTTTTCCGCTAGTGTACTTTAATGGTATCATATAAAACAAATTTGGGCAATTTTCAAATGGGGGATGCGTTAAACGTAAATAAAATCTACTAAGCCTTGAACAGAACATACTCAAGGGCGATTATTTCAATCAATGGGGCTGCGGTACCATGCGTTTTTTCGGCCACAAAGCGAACCTACAAAATAATTGTACAGTTTTCTGTAACAAGGTATTTTGGTAAGATTATGCTGAAATACAGGAGTACCACAAATCTATCTCCTCTCTTTCCATAGTGTCTATGTGATGCTTTCCATTCTAACATCCCAGCTCCTCCACCAAATTATAACATCCCAGCTCCTCAACACCAAATTATAACGTTGCATTAGGAGGTGTCTGCTTCGTGCAAAAGGTCTTGAGTTCATATTGACGACAACAAGTAATTCTTCATTACAGACGTTTATTTACAAACAGAACTGACAGACTTCACAGACTCAGCAACTGACTCTTCGAGCTAACCGCACTGCATATCCGAACTGGCAACTGACAACTCCTAGGTGTATTAATATCTTTCCAAACAATGAGAGTCTTTGACAATGTTTTGTTTACAATACGATAGCAATTCACGACTTAAAACTAAATTAGACATTACAGAATTTTAGTACAGATTAAAGTAAGTAAAAGGATCAGTACATATAAATTCTTACAAGCATAATTTCCAAATAGATTTTATAACATTTTTCTACCAGCTTCTGGATAACCTTCACCAGATTTGTACCGATGTTTCCAGAAATAGCTTGACATTTGATTCTGGATATTTCTTGAGTGATTTAGAACAACTATTTATATGTAAAATGATTTAAATCGTGTTTCAAAACGTAAATAAATATTTTTAGCAATATTTCTTGATACAAATCGTCTTTCGAAATTATGTTATGAAACAGTTTTCACAAGTTTTCGTATTTTTGCGATCATAATATAGAATTTCTTCATAGAAAGTTCCAGAAGTGTGCATTAAACGTTCATTTACAGACTTTCTCTTTAGCTGGTGAGTTTTTAAAAGTATCTTGTCCATATTATACGAAATAATTTAGCTCAAAACTGATAATTTATACAATTAATCAGAGCTACAGCAAACAGTGAGCCTTTCTTTTACAATATGAAATATAATTACAAAATTGAATGAAAATAGGTTACTAACACTAATATATATTTACATTAATTCTATTTTTGTTCTTTCTGTGCAAAATGTCCTAATATTGACACAGTACAATATTTAAACATCACCAAAGTTTCCCTTTACATTTTGCATATCTGTATCGACATCCCCTAAAAGTCTACAGTATCGAATACTTCAATATGTCCCAATATGTCCTGTAATGTTACACCATCCACCTTGTTTTGTATTTTGCTTTAACGCGTTTCATTATACCATATTTACTAGCAATCTGGTGTATCGACGTATTTAAAATATTTCAACATATTTATATTTTTCTTTTGTTGTAAGTTATTTCTTAATACGAAACATCAGTTAAGCTTTTGGGCAGTTTTTAACCTATTACGTAACCTGTTGAATGTGCATATTTTCCTAAATTCAGCTCAGTGCTAAGTTCTGATATTTTCTAATGTTAGTTTATGGTTCAAATGGTCCTGAGCACAATGGGACTTAACTGCTGAGGTCATCAGTCCCCTAGAACTTAGAACTACTTAAACGTAACCAACCTAAGCACATCAAAAATTCATCCATGCCCGAGGCAGGATTCGAACCTGCGACCGTAGCGGTCGCGCGGTTCCAGACTGTAGCGCCTAGAACAGCTCGGCCACTACGGCCAGCTATTACTTTATCAAATCTACCTTTTACACCGAAATTTATCCGATGCACGTTTTTTGTATAACATTTTTCTCGTAGTTGACTGTTTTTCTGCCGATATCTTTGTTGACAACACCCGAATGTTGTTCACTGATCCTTTTTTTAAGTTAAAGATCCGTTAGCAAGTAAACTGTCGGTCACTGTCTCTGAATGTGATCCATAAACATTAAATAGTCCCACCAAACAGAAGCGGAATAATCAATTAATATGAACCAATTATTATTATTATTATTATTATTATTATTATTATTATTATTATTATTATGTATTGAATCATATGCCACGCTGTTTGAAGGGCCATGTCACCGACTGCGGGGCACCTCCCTCGGTTGAAATGGTTCAAATGGCTCTGAGCACTATGGGACTTAACATCTATGGTCATCAGTCCCCTAGAACTTAGAACTACTTAAACCTAACTAACCTAAGGACATCACACAACACCCAGTCATCACGAGGCAGAGAAAATCCCTGACCCCGCCGGGAATCGAACCCGGGAACCCGGGCGCGGGAAGCGAGAACGATACCGCACGACAACGAACTGCGGACTCACCTCCCTCGGGCATTAGTTAGTTTAAGTAATGTGTAAGTCTAGGGTCCGATGACCACAGCAGTTTGATCCCTTAGGAATTCACACACATTTGAACATTCAATCAAATGATCGTTAACACATTTCATTTCTGTGTAGAGTGATATCTTTTTGAGCAAAGGAAATGGAGACATAACTGTGTGACTAATTGCCTGCTAGCGGCTCCTAGTTTTCTAAATTATTACGGAATAAAATAGCGAGAAACCTTGGCGAAGGTAACATGTCATGCAAACCTGTTATTACAAGCGACTCGTGTGAAAGAGTAATGGCTTTAATCACTGCAATGAAACTTAATACCCTAATGTGTCACTAGGTTGATCAGCTAGTAATAAAACAGGTGCCTTAAAGAATGCGGATGACTTGTAGATGGTAGCGCACGTTACTGTGGTGTAGGTCATGTTGAAAGGATTGCCGATGAAGTATTTTTTTGTCACCGATTGCGAAGTCCTGCTGCTGTTTATTTATGAGCATAAAAACCGTCACAAGGCTATAACGTTTCCGCAAGCACGTCCAAAGTCGTAAACGTTAGGTGTGTGACGTCCCTTGCAGTGGCCGAAGAAATTACCATAAGTCACTGCCAGGAACAAGAAAATTAGTAGAACCGTTGTGTCTTCTTACTTATTATGCAGTATAAATCTACAGCGATGACACTTCTGGAAATCCTGCGTTAAACTGGTAGGTACTCGTTCCTTCTGGGATAAAAATGTTTATATGAAAACTTAGCAAGGTGCATGACCAGCCTGAGTTTCTCGTTACGACAAATGACAGTTAGTTTTCCGGGTTTGGTACCGCGTCATAATGTAAAACTACTACTGGTATAGAAAAGCCAACGCTTCGGCCACGATTGCAGCGGCCTTCTTCTGGGTCTAATGGTGCGTTCTAGTTATGGAGTGTCCTTTATATTTTGTTGTTAGTGTTCACTGCGCTTGCCATTACGTCATAATTTTGGAAAGGTAGAATTTACGGTGTTCCGAAGATACATAAGGAAAGTTGTCCTTTGAGTCCAATAGTGAATGGGATCAATTCGCCTACTTACAATTTGGCAAAGTACCTAGCCTGCAAACTAAGACGTCTAGTTGGCAAGACGGACTCTTATGTGAAGAACTCGACACACTTTATACAACGCCTAAAGGGAGAAACAATTTTACCTAACGACATCATGGTCAGCTTTGACGTGAGATCACTATTTACGAACGTGCCAGTAGATGAAACTATCCACATCCTTCAGGAGCATGTTCCGCCAGACATGCGACCTGGTTGAGTTGTGCCTGACTTCAACGTACTTCCAATGGCAAGGAAAATACTACGAGCAGTCAGACGGCGTAGCAACGAGGTCTACCCTGTCTCCGCTGTCAGCTAACATATTCATGGAAGCCTTTGAAGGAACGACCCTCGGTTCAGCTCCTTTACCACCACGTTGCTGGTTTAGATACGTGGACGACACGTTCGCTATATGGCCTCATGGTGAAACGGAGCTACACAAGTTCCACGAATATCAGAACAGCATGCACGGGAAGATACAGTTCACGCTGCAAGTAGAAAAGAATGGTGCTATCCCATTTCTAGACGTCGAAGTGTACAGGAGAACGGAGGGCACACTGGGGCACAGAGTATATCGTAAGCCTACACGTACAGGTATCTGCACGCCCAATCCTACCACCACCTAGCGCAGAAGAACTCTGTCATCCGCTGTTTGGCAATCCGAGCTCAGCGCCTAAGTGATGCTCAAAACATCACACCTGAGCTTAAAACGTTTTTAGCCAATGGTTACAGCCATAAGTCGATAAACACAGCCTTGTCGACGAACACAAGCAAGAAAGATAAGCAGGAAATAGACAAACTGCAGAAAATCAGTACGCTTACCCTATGTGAAAAACGTCACTGACCGAATAGGCAAACACGTTCGCCGCGTTGGAGTGCAGCCTGTCTTCTATAGTGGTCGTAGGATCCAGGACGTGCTAGGCTCCATGAAGGACAAGGTGGTTGCATTACACAGTGCAGGCGTTTACAAGGTGGAATGAGAATGTGGAGAGGCATACATCGGCGAGACTGGTAGGCCAATAACAACGTGCATTCGGGAGCACGAGCGTTATATTCGTCTAGGGCAACACAACAAATTCGCAGTGGCAGAACACCACCATGACTGCGGAAAAGAAATAAAATTCAGCGAAGCCTGTGTGTTCGCCAAGCAGCCAACTATGACGAAACGGAAAATCAGAGAGACCATCGAAATACTTAAACACCCTAACAACATGAAGAGGGAGGATGGACTCAGACTAGCCCCATCTTGGGTGCCAGCAATCAGAGCCCAACAGACCGCACTGTTAACACAAGGCACGAGCACTCCCGGCGAGTAGCTGCCGCCGCGCGGCCGACGTCCAGCAGTTGGTGAACAGCAGCAAACTTCTCATTCGACGGCGGCCACCAATCATGGCACATGACACAAGAGCCAGTGGACAACAGAGATCACGTGCTCCCTCCACCACAATAACCTATTAAAATAAAGTTCCCTCTCCTTCTGCCTTAAGTGACCAATAAACCAACTGCCTTTCTAAAATTATGACGTAATGGCATGCGCAGTGAATACTAACAACAAAATATAAAGGAAACTGCATAGCTAGAACGCACCATTAGACCCAGAAGAAGGCCGCTGCAATCGTGGCCGAAACGTTGGCTTTTCTATACCAGTAGTAGTTTTACATTATGACGCGGTACCAAACCCAGAAAACATTTATGTCGACTGACTCTGGCCGCGGAAGCCTACGCAATTATGTAAGTTACAGTTAATCGGAACTTTTCAGACTGTATAGTAAGTTATCGAGTCCAATATCACGGAAGCCTGTCTTCACAGCTAGTAAGTAGCTCATCGAAACGGGAGTCCAACAACGATTTCCGAAGATCTTGGAAAGAGCAGTAATTGAGGAAAATATAATGAAACGGACGTGTAATTTGACTGTCGCTGACAGAGTAAACTCGCAAACTATTATCACGTAAACCACTGTGTCAACAAACATGGCTCTACTATCTACAGCCTTCACGATACCTTGAACGAACATACCAAACCACCGTTCAGATAATTTGTGCTTGCAGTGTCCTTCTTGATTTCTACACAAGAGGTTTTCTTTATGCACACAAATTGTCACATGGGAGCATAAAACTAATACTATAATTCTACAGCAGTTAGTAAGAAATCTTCGTAGTTTTGTACATCCATTCTGCGACCCTTCATGAAGATTATTATGACACGTGTATTTACCAGTCGGTCTGGATGCTAGCAAAAGTTCCGATATTTTCATACATGTGACGTATAAACCAAAGTTTAGCTAATCAAGAACCATCTTGCGTCTTTTGTTTTTCAGTTCTCAGCTAGTTTATTTCGATTGCGTTAATTTTCATGATTGTGCCATGGTCGAAAGCAGGGACCATGTTATGATCTTTTTCTCTCACTCAATTTCGAAAGACAGAGTTTAATATTTCATCCTTTATTTTATCATATTTCATTTTGGTGTCATCATGATAAACGAACATCAGTAGGGAGGACTTGGATCCATTTAGTCTTTGTATTGGATTTGGGGGTGGGGGTGGGGGAAGGTATTCAATATTTTTGTATTATGTAAACATTCAATCGTTGTAGAAGGTTACGTATTTTCATTGTGGTGCTTCTCATTTGGATCGATTTCAATTACGTCTTCAACCGATCTCCACCATGACTGGACAATCTGGCAGTATGAAAGGTAGATAATCCACAACGTTAAGGAATCTTAGCTTAGTGCTTCATTTTGGCAGGCTGACGATGGCGGCGCATTGACATACTGACTCCGCGAGCCACTAAAAGTGTTGGGAAGTCATCCTGATCCATAACCACTCATCCATGTCCGCAACTTAAGGAGCTTTTTGGGACTCTGTTCCAAGACGCTCACACCTCTCTCGATGGCATCTAACACGTGCTCATTAAGACGCGGTAGGTGACCTAAGCGAACACAAAAGAGCGTCCATACCTAGGGGGCGTGTTCATAATTGTGAATGATGGTTCACCTTCTAGAAAATCAGCACCAGGAGCGGTTCAGTATACTATGACTGTGGTTTTTTAATATCTGCTCATCTGATACTCACAGACGTTGGGGAAAGTTTTCAAGGAGAGGGGTTTCAGATTACTTACCGATATATCTCCTGTATGGCAAGGGCAAGAATCACTACCGAAATGGTAACACGTACTTTTAGAACATTAAAACAGGCAACTGAGAAAAGTATTACGAGTATATTAAACGACAGAGTAATCGTACAGCGCTTTCGGAAAGTTGATAGAGGATTTATGCTCATAATTCGAATGGTCGCGGGTCATCGAATGCACAGGTCACAGAAATGTAGAGGAATGTAGCCTGTTGGTTTGACAAGTGTGTTATAGCGACCAGGTCGTCAGAAGGGCTCAAATGGTTCTGAGCACTATGGGACGTAACTTCTGAGGTCATCAGTCAAATGGTTCAAATGGCTCTGAGCACTATGGGACTTAACATCTGTGGTCATCAGTCCCGTATAACTGAGAACTACTTAAACCTAACTAATCTAAGGACATAACACACATCCATGCCCGAGGCAGGATTCGAACCTGCGACCGTAGCGGTCGCGCGGTCCCAGACCTTAGCGCCTAGAACCACTCGGCCACTCCGGCCGTCGTCAGAAGGGCCAAACATTTTTTTATTTAATAAACTTCAGTGATTCTTCCTAATTCTAAAAAATTAATGCTTTACTTCAAGTACCTCATAATTTTCGTGTTTAAATGCCTTTCTAAAGCAGATGCGGCGCGTGAATGCCTAACTATCTCACTACTATCAAACATAAACTCCTGCCTACAATGTCTGGTTATTTAAACTTGGCGCCGCTATTTTTCTAGCAACTCGTTTGTGTAATACCTCTGAAAAACATATCGACTGCACTATGAGCAGTGATTTATTGCAGTCGATCTCGCTGCCGATACAACTACATTACATGAGTTAGCTTGTATTTTTCGTTTGTTTTCGGGTTGTAAACTTTTTATGTGACTGTGTTTTTCAACCATTTACATGGTAAAATACCAAAAACGTAATTTAATTGCAGTCGTAAATCTTACGCTCGTCAGAACAAGTACGTTGTTGTAAATCGTACGAGTGATGAAATTGTTATACCGGAGCAAACTGAGGTTAGGCCTAAAAGTTCACCAGGTAGTACTTCAAATCGCAAGTTGAAATATCTTACGGAAAATGAACAAGATTTTGATGTTGTTAATAGTGAAAACAACGATTAAATTTTAATTAGTAAGTGAAAGCTTTCAAAACTGCTTTTGTCGATTGCTAAATATAAATACTATGACAGTGAAACATCCCTTACGTTCAATCAGGACAAAAGTAAGACAAGAGTACTATTCAGCAAATTGTAGTGCTATCTCAAGTGAATAAAGTAACCAAACGTACAGTGACATCTCCTATAACATGTACACAATATAGTGAAGTAAATACTGGCATTGCTTATGCCGTGAAGTGTATTGGAAAGGGAAGAAAAGCAGTCCAGATATTCTGTGCTATGATGGATCTCCCACCGCCACTTGGCCAATTTGAGAGTTATTATGAATGTTTGCATAATGCCCAAACAGAAGTTAGTGAAGCATCTATGCAGAGGGTAGCGGAAGAAACTGTAGATGTTTGCCAGTCTATTGATATTGTTGCCGCAATGGACGGTTCCTGGCAGAAGAAAATCCATACATTGCTGAACGGAGTTGTCACAGTTACATTTGTAGATACAGGCAAGGTGTGGGGTGCGGCAAATCACTGCCAAGTATGTGCCAGTACGGTAAGTGGACACAAATGTAACAAAAGCTGTCAATGTTTTGGTCTATGGCGCTGCAGTCATGGACTGTCCGGCTGGTCCCGGCGGAGGTTCGAGTCCTCCCTCGGGGATGGGTGTCTGTGTTTGTCCTTAGGGTAATTTAGGTTACGTTGTGTGTAAGCTTAGGGACTGTTGACCTTAGCAGTTAAGTCTCATAAGATTTCACACACATTTGAACATTTTTTTGTCAATGTTTTAGGAGTGGTGTGGAAAGCAAGGGAATAATCTCTATTTTTAGTAGGTCAAATTCTAGACATTCTGTGCGATACACTCACCACCTTGACGATGAAGATTCTAAAGGCATTAGTAGTGTTGTGGCTCTTAAAACAATGGAATATACAGAATATGTGCTGAAGAGAATGGGAACAAGACGTGAGAAACTCTGCAAGCACATGACCGGAAAAAAATCTCTAATGGCAAAACAATTGCTGGGCGAGACAGACTAACCAGATGAGAAACAGAGAAGGTCACAGAATGGTATGGTCCAGTCATAACGAGAAACATCGAAAATGTCAGTGAGATGAGAAAAGCAATCTGTGCAATACTGTTTCACAGAATTTGCCCAAAAGGAAACACTTCAAGGTGCAATTGTAATAAGTTTGAAGCAACTGGACAAAAAAGTACAAGTGCATACCCCATGCCAGAAACTGTTATGGTAGAACCAAAGACAATACACTGCGATCTTTCTGATTCTAAAATCCTTGAAAAAGTTTACATGGCAAAACTTCAGAAGTTGCATTTGGGAACACATGCCAAAAACTGTTTTTGTTGGCATGTCAGCTTTTCATATTGGTGTGATGGACACCATAGTGTGTTTTAATGATGGCGTAACAAGGAATTTAAAAACTATGAGAAGATTAAGCATTGCAACATGAAAAGTGGGCTGCTACAAGTGGACATGCGACGTGTCGATGAAGCTGAAAAGGCTGCTGACGCGCCGCGCGGGATTAGCCGAGCGGTCATAGGCGCTGCAGTCATGGACTGTGCGGCTGGTCCCGGCGGAAGTTCGAGTCCTCCCTCGGGCATGGGTGTGTGTGTTTGTCCTTAGTTTAATTTAGGTTAAGTAGTGTTGTAACCTCCCCACAGAATATAAAATAATAATATGAATAATACTCTCATTTAGCGTAACTACCTAACAGTGAAAATATAATACAATGTGACAAACCTATAACCTTTCAGTAATTGACAGTCAAGTTAACCTGGTAAATTTTGGACGTCATCAATGCTGCATCATGGCCCTGATACATTATTCTGAATAAGCTGAAAAATCTTACCTTAATTAGGTCGCCGGATAACGCGTATATATCTGCTCCTATAAGAAATTTTCCTGGCGCAGGTAAGTGCAATGCTGGCCGATAGATTTGTCTTATAAAAAAGGAAAGAACTGAGTTTTCTTTTCAATAATCGGGATTGCCAAGGATTGGAGAAACTAGTGAATTCTTTAAATTGAGATAAATGTCAAAAGTTACTTTTTATGAGAAAGATTATTATTAACAGATTTTTTAAACATTTACATGCGACTTGATGTAACAATATTACATATGCGCGAGGCTGCTTTTACCTTATCCTATAACGCTCAGGCTCTGCCATCGCTGCACACGACCGGCCCAGCCAACACGATACACCAGACCAGACTGCTCGCTTCCAACAACTAACTGCTACAGCTACACAGTTCCTACTGCAGTCAATACTGCTCTTTGGTCTCAGATTCTCTTCTAGCTTACATATCGCAGGCTGCGCGTGAGCAATACATCGAAATTACATCAGCTCGAGTGCGCTAGCAACAAGTTCTCTAATTATGGACCTCTTACAGTGTGTAAGCTTAGGGACTGATGACCTTAGCAGTTAAGTCCCATAAGATTTCACACACATTTGAACATTTTTGCTGCTGACGCGTGACAAAGGTGGCCAGAATAACGAAGAAATGCAAGAAAACTAAAGAATATTAAAATGAATCTCAGAGTCAACGAGAATATGGAGCTCATCCAATATTAATGCTAGAAAAACAAAATTTTGAGTGTGCAATAATATAGTGCTTGCCTACATAGTCGGCTACATTATTCAACAATATATTACATATTTTAAGCTGAAGCATGTCACATGTTATTCAATTATTAGGAGAGAAACTGACTCCTAAAAACCTTAAAAATACACAAGCAACATATTGGTAAATATTTCTAGTCCACTGTTTCAACAAGTTAATAATTAAAAGAATGAAATTTGTTTTGACCTTTTATTTTGAATAGTGTGGAAGAACAGTGTACCTGAAATAAATATTACGCCAACTTCAGTACATAAGACAAAAAGCAATATTCACTAGACTACGCATTCCACAGTTTTTAATTCTTTTCACGTAGAGGTCACAATAAAGTAATTATTTGGTTAAAGTTTCATTCTAATATTTGTTGAAATTTCAGAGTTATAAAATTTCAAAATACTGGTGATAACTACAGGCTCTCGTAACAGCAATTAAGGAACAAAGAGAATCTTTGAAAACAAATAAAAAATACAGCCAAGAGCAAAATGCAATTCGGTTTGATGCATTTCATTCATGACCGAAACGAAAGCTTCAGGACAAGGAAAGAGACAATTAGGTCGATTACTGTAGTAGTTTAAGCAGTCAAATTCATATATCGATAGTCTTGCGGATGAAGCTACCTTTCATATTGTAAAACAATTCAGTAGTGAACGACACGTTATTCCGCTTTCGGTACAAGACGTGCTATAAACCAGTCCAGATGAGATGAGCTGCCGTGTCAATATGAAACGCTTCATATAGATCGCACCTGCCCGCAGCTCGTGGTCTAGGGGCTAGTGTTGCTACCTCTGGATCACGGCGTCCCGGGTTCGATTCCTGGGCGGGTTGGGTATTTTATCTGCCCGGAGACTGGGCTTCTGTGTTGTCCTCGTCATTTCATCATTATCTTCGCCATTTGTAACAGTGGCTGGATTGGACAGTGAAAAGAAAATTTGACTATGAAAAAATTGGGACTTTGTACGGGCGCAGATGACCGCACAGTTGAGCACCCCACAAACCAAACATCATCATAATCATCATCGATCGCACCCTTAAGTCATTCAACAATACTTACCTTCCCCTCCACCTTCCCCCATCCTCCCTCTCTCGAAAGAATCAATGGACCCAAGTCGTCCCTCTCGACGTTCGCGTTTGTCATGGCGGCACCGAACGAAATACTAATCTCTGTCTACCTAAATTTCTTCACCGAAAAAAAAATTGTAACAAAGTTTCCGCTTTCGACGTTGGCACGAACAAGAAATGGCGGATATCGACACAAATGGTCGCAGAATTACAAACCAGCTGAAAACGTGCGACATTCTCTGACGGGTTAGAGTTTACATCGAAGGCATGCAAAAATATTGACCGTCTTCTATCAACAATCCATTTCATCCAACGAAATTGGAGAACGGTGTCGGTAATACTCGT
Organism: Schistocerca gregaria; assembly: GCF_023897955.1. Taxonomy (NCBI): domain Eukaryota; kingdom Metazoa; phylum Arthropoda; class Insecta; order Orthoptera; family Acrididae; genus Schistocerca; species Schistocerca gregaria. The sequence goes on from NC_064927.1 coordinate 313,975,355, forward strand.
CATTAAGGAAGGAACTGGTCACATGTTGAGAACGGCGCAGCGTGAGCTGTTGTAACTTTGTAACATAAAGTTTTGAATGAACTCTCACTGTGTCTCCATCGCCGGCCGGCCGACCGGTTCTAGGCGCTTCAGTCTGGAGCCGCGCGACCGCTACGGTCGCACGTTCGAATCCTGCCTCGGGCATGGATGTGTGTGATTTCCTTAGGTTAGTTAGGTTTAAGTAGTTCTAAGTTCTAGGGGACTGATGACCTCAGAGATTAGGTCCCATAGAGCTCAGAGCCATTTGAACCATTTTTTTTTGTTTCTCCATCTTAATTTTTTGAAAAAATAATAATGGGCCTACATTCCCAAAAACCAACGAATCCACACCAAATGTCACCAGAGTGCAACGGCTTTTCTTGCAGCTCTTAAGGGTTCACTGGAGACTGGTACCACAAGTTGTGTTTTGCGACAAAGCTTGAAACACGGCAGTGGGCTTCCTCGGATATTTCTCACAATGATCTAGCCAACAAAATACGTGCTTGCGGAATACTGGAAAAGGTATGCTGTCGTAACGAAAATTTCATATCTCATTTCATTTTGTACGAAGTTCATAATGGGAAGACATTGCCGGCACGGGTTAGTATCTCAGGCACTTCAAGGAACAGTAAATGGACCGTTGCTATGTACGATACGTGGTATCAGGGTATACGTGGATATAAGGTAGTTTAGAAAGTAATTGTTACAGTTAGTACTAATAAAACATTCCATATAACATGTTTCTAATTATTTCACAGAAACAGCTTTTAAAACGTGACTCAAACAAATAGTCAAGGAAGGTGTTGCACATGATTAAGTTCAAAGCTGATCGTAAATTCCACCACCGACTTCAATGCGCTCTCGAATTGCCTTGGAAAAAGCAATGAGTAGCTCTTCAGGAATCGTCTTGGTGATCCTTCATAAGGGCATCACAACTGACAGTCTAACGGCCAATTTCTCTCCTGTGTTCGCTTTTTATCTGTAGACTTCACCTTCAATCCCTTCAACATGCAAAAATCTAAAGGAGTAAAGTACAGGGATTTGGTTGACCAAAAAATTGTCTGTTTTTGCCAATTCATCTTCGGGGGAATGTCAGGCTTTGATGATGTCTCACCTGATGATTAGATTGTATAAATGTCTCGTCATCCTATCAGAACACACTCATCCTTATGGGCGCAGAAAGCGCTTCCAGTAATACTGGACGTTCATTTCCAAAAAATCTAGGTAAAGGGAGCCGTAGGCCGACCTGTTAACACAACTGTAGAATTTGTCCAAAAGTTAGAATCACAGCCACAGCTGTAAGATTCAGTCGTGTAAATTCAAACACAACTTCAAAGCTTGAACTAACAAAAATGACAATCGATGAATAAACCCGTAAGAACTGGAGAGCAAAGCGCTAGATCATACCTTATCTCTGTAACAACTAAAAATAAAAAACCTGTTATATCGGATGTTTTATTCTAATTATTCTGTTCTACAACATCATTATTCCTCCTGAAACACCCGCTATAAATGACCTGCTGGCAACACTTAAAGCTCTTGAAGAACATTCGCAGACGACCTAAATGTGTACAGAGAGGTCACTTGGCTGGAAATAGTTGCGATATGCTGGAAAACTTTAAGGCTGTCATTTGACTCACAACATAAATAAATGTAACGTAATGCATACATACCTCTGTACGTATGCAATAATCAGACATCTATTGAGTACACCATCGACGATCATATACTGGAATCAGTTATAGCTGTCAAGCAGGTGGCAGTATCTGTCTGGAGAAAATAAAGATGGAACGGACATGCTAATGTTTCCTTAAGAAGGCAGATACGAGAAGTGTTTAGTGCAAGAAAGCATTATTACTGCAGTGCTGCCCACGAAGGAGGTCCCGTACACAGTCCTCGTTTGACAGTTTCTTGAGAATTGATCGTAGAGACACTAATCCGAATAAACGGATGAGGTAGGAAAGATTCATAGAAAAGTAGTACTCTTCGCAACGTTTGCGTTGTTAGTGTAAGAGCGTCACGCAAGTGCCAAACGCACTTCAAGGGTGAGACGACAAGAACTGCGCTATAAATCGTGTTCAACATAAGACAGCGAGGTCCTTTGCTCCAATACGAGGTCATAAATTTATCTGACTTCAACGGTTATCTTGCTTTGATGATTATGAAGGAAAAATTAATGGAATTCTTGCGTATATGAAAGGGGACTAATAATATTTCTTGCCCGTGCACCGTCAGGGAATGGACGGGAAGGGAGATCCTTGTGTTGTATGTACTCTCGATCACAAACCAGAAGGTGACTTCCGGACCAGAGACGTAGACGTAGATGTGATATTTTTTGACCCTGTTGTTATTGCACTCAGGAATACCACTGGTGTCTTAGCGGTGGGATATCTTCCATCCTCTTTTTGTTTAACTTTTATAGAAGTATGTATGAAGATAGTAACTGCCCTCGAAAGAACAGATACCACTGGTGAGTGTGCAGCTTCTCTAGAATAAATGATAATTAATTGAAACCCTCAGCTGCCGACAGGTGTTGTTGGTATACCTGGACGGGGACAGCTGAATATGTATGCCCCGACCGGGACTCGAACCCAAGATCTCCTGCTTGTATGGCAGACGCTCTATCCATCTGAGCCACCGAGGACACAGATGAATAGCGCGACTGCAGGGACTTAGCCCTTGAACGCTTCCCGTGAGAGGAGATCCCGTGTTCGAGTCCCGATCGGGGCACACGTTTTCAGCTGTCCCCATCGAGGTATATCAACGACACCTGTCGGCAGCTGAGGGTTTCAGTTAATTATCATTTATTAATTCCAATCCCAAAGAAATCAGGTGTTGACAGATGTGAAAATTACCGAACTATCAGTTTAATAAGTCACAGCTGCAAAATACTAACGCGAATTCTTTACAGACGAATGGAAAAACTAGTAGAAGCCGACCTTGGTGAAGATCAGTTTGGATTCCGTAGAAATATTGGAACACGTGAGGCTATACTGACCCTACGACGTATCTTAGAAGCTAGATTAAGGAAAGACAAACCTATTTTCCTAGCATTTTTAGACTTAGAGAAAGCTTTTGACAATGTTGACTGGAGTACTCTGTTTCAAATTCTGAAGGTGGCAGGGGTAAAATACAGGGAGCGAAAAGCTATTTACAGTTTGTACAGAAACCAGATGGCAGTTATAAGAGTTGAGGGACATCAAACGGAAGCAGTGGTTGGGAAGGGAGTGAGACAGAGTTGTAGCCTCTCCCCGATGTTGTTCAATCTGTATATTGAGCAAGCAGTAAAGGAAACAAAAGAAAAATTCGGAATAGGTATTAAAATCAATGGAGAAGAAATAAAAACTTTGAGGTTCGCCGATGACATTGTAATTCTCTCAGAGACAGCAAAGGACTTGGAAGAGCAGTTCAACGGAATGAATAGTGTCTTGAAAGGAGGATATAAGATGAACATCAACAAAAGCAAAACAAGGATATGGAATGTAGTCGAATTAAGTCGGGTGATGCTGAGGGTATTAGATTAGGAAATGAGACACTTAAAGTAGTCAAGGAGTTTTGCTATTTGGGGAGCAAAATAACTGATGATGGTCGAAGTAGAGAGGATATACAATGCAGACTGGCAATGGCAAGGAAAGCGTTTCTGAAGAAGAGAAATTTGTTAACATCGAGTATTGATTTAAGTGTCAGGAAGTCGTTTCTGAGAGTATTTGTATGGAGTGTAGCCATGTATGGAAGTGAAACATGGACGATAAATAGTGTGGACAAGAAGAGAATAGAAGCTTTCGAAATGTGTTGCTACAGAAGAATGTTGAAGATTAGATGGGTAGATCACATAACTAATGAGGAAGTATTGAATAGGATTGGGGAGTAGAGAAGTTTGTGGCACAACGTGACCAGAAAAAGGGACCGGTTGGTAGGACATGTTCTGAGGCATCAAGGGATCACCAATTTAGTATTGGAGGGCAGCGTGGAGGGTAAAAATGGTAGAGGTAGACCAAGAGATGAATACACTAAACAGATACAGAAGGATGTAGGTTGCAGTAGGTACAGGGAGATGAAGAAGCTTGCACAGGATAGAGTAGCATGGAGAGCTGCATCAAACCAGTCTTAGGACTGAAGACCACAACAACAACAATAGAGAAGCTGCACTGTCATCAGTGATATCTGTTTTTTCGAGTGCAGGTACTGTCTTCAAATATAGTTAAAGGCTACCCAGCCATTGACCTTGGTCTGTGCAAATGCGCACAGTTTGCCGGACTCTTACGGGAATCGTCACCTTAGTGTGCGCGAATAATGATTTGAAGGGCCAAATATCTATTAGGTATATTACATACGTAGATTGTGGACAGTTGGGAATGTGGGTCTCACGGGAAGCGTGCAAGGGACAAGTCCCTGCAGTCGCTCTGTTAATCTGTGTCCTCGGTGGCTCAGATGGATAGAGTGTCTGCCATGTAAGTAGGGTATCCCTGGTTCGAGTCCCGGTCGGGGCACACATTTCCAGCCGTCCCCACCGAGGTATGTCAATAACACTTGTTGGCAGCTGAGGGTTTCAATTAATTATCATTTTTATAGAAGTCACCTCCGCGATATTTTTTGGACAGTACAAGAATATTACAATAAGCTGATATTTTAATGAACACTTTTTATGAAGCACACAAATGTATGAAAAACAATGTAGCAAGTAACAGTGCTCGCTACTCAGTCTTGGAAATGTCATGTACGGGGACCAAAAGGGATTAAGTACGGTTTGTGGTCAAATGAAAGGTAAAACAAATTACCCAAGGTGGTCAGAATTGTCGCAACTTCACCAAAGACATGTAGCAGATTTTATCTGTACATTGATGAGGCAAAATATGATGACCACCTATTTGAAAGCGTATTGGTTCATCTTTTGGACGCAACACAGCAGAGATTCCGCGTGCCGTGGATTCGACAAGTAATTAATAGGTTTGCAAACGTTTGTGCCACTAGACGCGTTCCCGTAACTTACGCGCGGGTGGTTTGTGGACCCGAATCCGTCCCAGTTGCGTTTCATCTGATTCAGATAAGCCACATTTTACGGCCAGGACATCATGTTAGTTCACTACCACGCTCCTAAAACCACTGTAGCGTGATTCTGACTTTGTGAAACAGTTATCCTACTAAATGGTGCCATCGATGTTAAGGGGAATCTCAATCGTGAGGGATTCCTGATAACGTTACCGCTGTCCACAGTTGTTATCGTACCTTTGACCACTGCCACAGCTCCCACGAAAGCCCAGGCGAATGTCCCCCATAATATAAAACTGCTCCTACTGTCTCTGTGTCCGGGACGTCGGCGTTTTTCGAGCAGTCGATCGCCTGGATGACGGCGTATCTGGACACGACCATCGACCTGGTTTAATAATAAACGTGATTCACCCGATCGGGCGACATGACTGTATCGATCCGCGGTCCAATCTCGATGATCTCGTTCCCACTGCAATTATAACTTATGCTATTGTTGGGTCAGCATGGGAGCACATAGGGGTCATCTGCTACAAAACACCATGTTCAACACTGTGCGCCGAACGGTGTGCTCCAAAACAGTTGTGCTTGCACCGCCACTGGGCTCTGTCGTCAGATCAGCCACAGATCGCCAGATGTCCTGCTTTAGAGGGCGGGCAAGCCTCCTGCTCCTATGTTCTGTAATGAGGTATGGACGTCCATTTTCTTGTCGCCTACTCGTCGTTTCAGCGTTCTTGAATCACTTTCCATAGATGCTCACGACAGTAGCACGCGAACAGCCCACCAGCTTCGCAGTCTCCGAGAAGCTCGCTCCCAGGCACCAGTCCGCAACGATCTGGCTTTTGTCAAAGTCGTATAAACGGATTCACTTCCGCATTCGCGACACCCATCGTCACTAGAATGAGTCCCCAATCATATCTCCTCCGCTCGTATACTTCTCTTACTGCGCCATGTTCCCTCAGCACCTAATCTAACGCTGGACAGTGGTCAGAATGTTCTGGCCCATCAGTATATTTTGATAGCACATACCATATATTTCATTCTCTCATGTATTCCTAATTCTGTACCATATTAAAATTCACACAAATTAACACTATATTGAAAAAAGGTCGTTTTTGAAAAACGTCGTGCACTCAACACGAAAATGTGGCACCTGGTTATAGCAGTACACGAAGATTGATTAACAGTGTCAGTAATTTTTGCTATTTACTCTATAATGTACTTTAGTACTGACTGCAATGATGAGGGATGGCTTTATTTTTACTTGACCCCACAGCAAGAAGATTGTCGCATAGGCTGCTGTAAATACACTATTGGCCATTAAAATTGCTACACCACGAAGATGACGTGTTACAGACGCGACATTTAACCGACAGAATGAAGATTCTGTGATATGCAAATGATTAGCTTTCCAGAGCATTCACGCAAGTTTGGCGCCGGTGGCGACAACGTGCTGACATGACGTAAGTTTCCAACCGATTTCTCATACACAAACAGCAGTTGACCGGCGTTGCCTGGTGAAACGTTGTTGTTACGCCTCGTGTAGGGAGGAGAAATGCGTACCATCACGTTTCCGACTTTGATGGAGGTCGGATTGTAACCTATCGCGAAGGCGGGTTATCGTATCGCGACACTGCTGCTCGCGTTGGTCGAGATCCAATGACTGTTACCAGAATATGGAATCGGTGGGTTCAGGAAGGTAATAAGGAATGCCGTGTTGGATCCCAACGGCCTCGTATCACTAGCAGTCGAGATGACAGGCGTCTTATCCGCATGGCTGTAACAGATCGTGCAGCCACGTCTCGATACCTGAGTCAACAGATGGTGACGTTTTCAAGACAACAACCATCAGCACGAACAGTTCGACGACGTTAGCAGCAGCATGGACTATCAGCTCTGAGATCATGGCTGCGGCTACCCTTGACGTTGCATCGCAGACTGGAGTGCCTGCGATGGTGTACTCAACACAAACCTGTGTGCACGAATGGCAAAACGTCACTTTTTCGGATGAATCCAGGTTCTGTTTACAGCATCATGATGGTCGCATCCGTGGTTCAAATGGTTCAAATGGCTCTGAGCTCTATGGGACTTAACATCTTAGGTCATCAGTCCTCTAGAACTTAAAACTACTTAAACCTGACTAACCTAAGGACATCACACACATCCATGCCCTAGGCAGGATTCGAACCTGCGACCGTAGCAGTCCCGCGATTCCGGACTGCAGCGCCTAGAACCGCACGACCACTGCGGCCGGCTCGCATCCGTGTTTGGCGATATCGTGGTGAATGCACATTGGAAGCTAGTATTCGTCATCGCCATAGTGGCGTATCACCGTATCACCCGGCGTGATGGTAGGGGTGCCATTGGTTACAGGTCTCGGTCACCTCTTGTTCGCATTGACGGCACTTTGAACAGTGGAACTTACATTTCAGATGTATTACGACCCGTGGCTCTACCTTTCATTCGATCCCTGCGAAACCCTACATTTCAGCAGGATAATGACGACCGCATGCTGCAGGTCCTGTACGGGCCTTAATGATACAGAAAATGTTCGACTCCTGCCCTGGCAAACACATTCTCCGCATCTCTCACCAACTGAAAACGTCTGGTCAATGGTGGCCGAGCAACTGGCTCGTCACAATACGCACGTCACCACTCTTGATGAACTGTGGTATCGTGTTGAAGCTGTATGGGTAGCTGTACCTGTACACGCCATCCAAGCTCCGTTTGACTCAATGCCCAGGCGTATCAAGGCCGTTATTACGGCCAGAGGTGGTTGTTCTGGGTACTGATTTCTGAGTATCTATGCACGAAAATTGCTTGGAAATCTAATCACCTGTCAGTTCTAGTGTAATATATTTTTCCAATGAATACCCGTTGTCATTCGCATTTCCTCTTGGTGTAGCAATTTTAATGCCCAGTAGTGTAGTTTTATGATATCTGAATATGATCAGATGATCGAAAGCGGTGTGGATAAAAATTATTTAGTCAACATCTCATTGTGGTTTTGAAATATTGACTTTTTTCAAATACTTACCATCTGTGGGCCCCAAGATGTACCAAAATTTAAATTCCGTACTTGCGATAGGTATTATCGATCCAAGGTGGGCATTCGGTTTTCCATCCGAGTGACAGTTCCATTTTGGTGCATGCTTCATATTTACACTTTTGCATAAAAGTGGAATCGCCTGCTCACATCCGCAACTGGAAATGTGCATTCTCACGGCGAACAGTCGTCATTCGCATACTCCACTGGAATAAAGTGCACTCCTGGAAATGGAAAAAAGAACACATTGACACCGGTGTGTCAGACCCACCATACTTACTCCGGACACTGCGAGAGGGCTGTACAAGCAATGATCACATGCATGGCACAGCGGACACACCAGGAACCGCGGTGTTGGCCGTCGAATGGCTCTAGCTGCGCAGCATTTGTGCACCGCCGCCCTCAGTGTCAGCCAGTTTGCCGTGGCATACGGAGCTCCATCGCAGTCTTTAACATTGGTAGCATGCCGCGACAGCGTCGACGTGAACCGTATGTGCAGCTGACAAAGTTTGAGCGAGGGCGTATAGTGGGCATGCGGGAGGCCGGGTGGACGTACCGCCGAATTGCTCAACACGTGGGGCGTGAGGTCTCCACAGTACATCGATGTTGTCGCCAGTGGTCGGCGGAAGGTGCACGTGCCCGTCGACCTGGGACCGGACCGCAGCGACGCACGGATGCACGCCAAGACCGTAGGATCCTACGCAGTGCCGTAGGGGACCGCACCGTCACTTCCCAGCAAATTAGGGACACTGTTGCTCCTGGGGTATCGGCGAGGACCATTCGCAACCGTCTCCAGGAAGCTGGGCTACGGTCCCGCACACCGTTAGGCCGTCACGCTCCAACATCGGGCAGCCCGCCTCCAGTGTTGTCGCGACAGGCGTGAACGGAGGGACGAATGGAGACGTGTCGTCTTCAGCGATGAGAGTCGCTTCTGCCTTGGTGCCAATGATGGTCGTATGCGTGTTTGGCGCCGTGCAGGTGAGCGCCACAATCAGGACTGCATACGACCTAGGCACACAGGGCAAAAACTCAGCATCATGGTGGGGGGAGCTATCTCCTACACTGGCCGTACACCTCTGGTGATCGTCGAGGGGACACTGAATAGTGCACGGTACATCCAAACCGTCATCGAACCCATCGTTCTACCATTCCTAGACCGGCAAGGGAACTTGCTGTTCCAACAGGACAATGCACGTCCGCATGTATCACGTGCCACCCAACCTGCTCTAGAAGGTGTAAGTCAACTACCTTGGCCAGCAAGATCTCCGGATCTGTCCCCCATTGAGCATGTTTGTGACTGGATGAAGCGTCGTCTCACGCGGTCTGCACGTCCAGCACGAACGCTGGTCCAACTGAGGCGCCAGGTGGAAATGGCATGGCAGGCCGTTCCACAGGACTACATCCAGCATCTCTACGACCGTCTCCATGGGAGAGTAGCAGCCTGCATTGCTGCGAAAGGTGGATATACACTGAACTGGTGCCGACATTGGGCATGCTCTGTTGCCTGTGTCTATGTTCCTGTGGTTCTGTCAGTGTGATCATGTGATGTATCTGACCCCAGGAATGTGTCAATAAAGTTTGCCCTTCCTGGGACAATGAATTCACGGTGTTCTTATTTCAATTTCCAGGAGTGTAGTTAAATTCTTGAGTTATATAATTATATATGCTTTAAGTGGCTCTAAGCACTATCTGTCTTAACATCTGAGTTCATCAGTCCCCTAGACTTAGAACTACTCTAACGTAACTAACGTAAGGACATCACACACAGCGATGCTCGTGGCAGGATTCGAACCTGCGACCGTAGCAGCAGCGCAGTTCCGGACTGAAGCGCCTAGAACCGCTGGGTCACAGTGGCCGGCTATGCTTTAAGTACTCGATACGTGAGTATTTCTTGAACAAATGTATGTGTTTTCTGCATCCTTGGGTTATTTTATGCTACGAGATAATTTTTGTATCGTACAGAGAAGTGTAGCTTTACTTCGAATTTATTTTTCGGAAATGCTCACGTTATTAGTGAAAAGTAAAAATACGCAGCTACTGGAACTTCATCGTTTGCGTAACATGAGTCAGTAAATTTTGCACAAATCTTAGTTTTCTGTAAAAACATAATGGTTTACGATGTTAGATGTATCATAAATCACTACACTCCTGTGAGCGAGTCTTGAAGGTCAGTATTCCTCTGGTAAAGTAAAATATAGCATTGTTGATAGAAACAAGTGCACGGATTTGAAGTTGAGCTATATAAATACTAATTTGTTACGGAAAATACGATATTTTCAAGAGTAAGAAAAAACTAAACAAATGTAAATGTAATAAACGGTGTAAATTCTTTGTAAAATAGTTAAATAAATTATTACTCAGCATTCTGTAATGTAATACTAATTGTTTAAAAGATACAAAGATAGAAGAGGCCATGGGGCTAGTTATATGGAAATGATTTGACGAATGGACTTTACGTTCTTATCTTGCAAAATAAATTCATGTTGATATATCTAATGTAAGATTATTTGCAAAAACCAGGACTAGCACGTCCTGTAACGTAATATCTCACTTTTTAGATGTGAATAAGGTGTTAGAGTTATTAGTGTGTGGTGTTCGTTATAAGCCATAATCCATAAATAGGCAAGAGACTCAACGGATTTACGTTAAAATAATTATTTTTTAGTTAGTTAGGTCAGACGGCGATGTTAAAGTGGTTTGCAAAAGTTTAAGAACGCAATGTCTAGCTGTCGTGAAACGGGAGTTAATGTTTACTGCATACAATGCTCATTTCTTATCTGCGGCTCACTGAGGCTGATTTTGACGCATGTTCATCTACATCTGCATACATACTCCGCAATCTACCATACGGTGCGTGGCTGTGGGTACCACGTAACACAACTAGCATCTTCTCTCCCTGTTCCACTCCCAAACAGAACGAGGGAAAAATGACTGCCTATATGCCTCTGTACGAGCCCTAATCTCACTTATCTTTGTGATCTTTCCGTGAAATTTAAGTAGGCGGCAGTAAAATTGTACTGCAGTCAGCCTCAAATGCTGGTTCTCTAAATATCCTCAGTAACGATTCACGAAAAGAACGCCTCATTTCCTCTAGAGACTCCCACCCGAGTTCCTGAAGCATTTCCTTAACACTCGAGTGATGATCTAACCTACCAGTAGCAAATCTAGCATCTCGCCGCAGAATTGCTTCTATGTTCTCCGTAAATCTGACCGGATATGGATCCCAAACGCTCGAGCAGTACTCAAGAATAGGTCGTATTAGTGTTTTATAAGGGATTTCCTTTATAGATGAACCACATCTTCCCAAAATTCTACCAATGAACCGAAGACGACCATCCGTCTTCCCCACAACTGCCATTACATGCTTGTCCCACTTCATATCGCTCTGCAACATTACGCCCAAATATTTAATCGACGTGACTGTGTCAAGCGCTACACTACTAAGGGAGTATTCAAACATTACGGGATTCTTTTTCCTATTCATCTGTATTAATTTACATTTATTTATATTTAGAGTTAGTTGCCATTCTTTACACTAATCATGTCCAAGTCATCTTGTATCCTCCTACAGTCACTCAACGACGACACCTTCGCTTACACCACAGCATCATCAGCAAACAGCCGCACATTGCTATCCAGCCTATCCATAAGATCATTTATGTAGATAGAAAGCAACAGCGGACCTACCACACTTCCCTGGGGCACTCCAGATGATATCCTCACCTCCGATGAACACTCACCATCGAGGACAACGTACTGGGTTCTATTACTTAAGAAGTCTTCGAGACACTCACATATTTCGGAACCAATCCCATATGCTCGTACCTTAGTTAGGAGTCCGCAGTGGGGCACCGAGCCAAACGCTTTCCGGAAGTCAAGCAATATGGCATTCGTCTGATAACCTTCATCCATGGTTGGCAAGATATCATGTGAAAAAAAGGGCGAGTTGCGTTTCGCAGGGGCGATGCTATCTAAAGCCGTGCTGATGCATGGACAGTAACATCTCTGTCTCAAGCAAATTCATTATATTCGAACTGAGAACATGTTCGAGACTCCTGCAACAAACCGATGTTAAGGATATTGGTCTGTAATTTTGAGGATCCGTCCTTCTACCCTTCTTATATACAGTTTCTAATCACCAATTCTCCAGAAACCTTTTTGAGGGAACATTTAATTGGCTGACACTGACTGTTGTCAGTAACGTTCGTTTATAGTCAAATAAACCAGCGTGGATAAGTAGACAAGTGGAGTTACTTCATGGAGCAATTTCGATATGCTGTCAGAGTAGGTGAATTTCTCATTTGAGAACCTCTCGTTCCACACAGGCTGTCCCTGAACTTTGTTAACGAGATGTGCAACACACGATGAAGTACTCACGCTTGACAGCTGAGGTCGGTAATTCCGTGACGCTCACCTGCACCTCGATCACTGCCCGTCGCGTGAGTCCTATGAGCCGCCAGTAAATGCAGGTGCGCGCTTCGGGCGCGTCGTTCTCGCTCGCTACGCACGCAACCATATCCGTACTGATCTGCAGGTGGGGATAAAGTCTCTGAGAAGGTCGACAGCTGCTCAGACGCTTGTAACAACATGTCTACGGATAATTCAAAAGAAAAGACTTACTGTTTGAAGGCTTGGCTTTCTCATCTCCCCATTTTCTTACATGACCACGTAGCAATGACTCTCAGAATTACTTCCCTCAGTTAAACAGCGATGTCACAAGACGAACAATTGCTATTAGGTTGCAGAGGGGAGAGCTACATAAAGGCAAGAGTGCTGTACGTCGAGGATAGCGACCTAAAAACACGCTTTAGCTTCTGGTTGGTGTTTCAGTGCAGTTTCCGCTTTTAGAATTACATGACGTAATGTGCACTAGAGACCACCACCAGCAGTTACCGACATTTTCTGCTGTCTCTTTTGTTGTGAGGCATGACACAAAAAAATGTTCAAATGTGTGTGAAATCTTATGGGACTTAACTGCTAAGGTCATCAGTCCCTAAGCTTACACACTACTTAACCTAAATTATCCTAAGCACAAACACACACACACCCACGCCCGAGGGAGAACTCGAACCTCCGCCGGGACCAGCAACACAGTCCGTGACTGTAGCGCCTCAGACCGCTCGGCTAACCCCGCACTGCTGAGACATGACACATTCAAATACAGTACTGTACATTGAAGCTTTCTGGATGATACAGTTAATATCGTGAAGCGTTTAGTGAATTCGAAAGTAAAATTCTATGTACCGACTTGACAGAAAATCCTAGGAAGTTCTGGTCTTACGTTAAATCAGTAAGTGGCACGAAACCGCATATCCAGACACTCCGGGATGATAATGGCATTGAAACAGAGGATGGCACGCGTAAAGCTGAAATACTAAACACCTTTTTCCAAAGCTGTTTCACAGAGGAAGACCTCACTGCAGTTCCTTCTCTGAATCCTCGCACAAACGATAAAATGGCTGACATCGAAATAAGTGTCCAAGGAATAGAAAAGCAACTGGAATCACTCAACAGAGGAAAGTCCACTGGACCTGACGGGATACCAATTCGTTTCTACACAGAGTACGTGAAAGAACTTGCCCCCCTTCTAACAGACGTGTACCACAAGTCTCTAGAGGAACGGAAGGTTCCAAATAATTGTAAAAGAGCACAGGTACTCCAAGTCTTCAAGAAGGGTCGTCGAGCAGATGCGCAAAACTATAGACCTGTATCTCTGACGGCGATCTGTTGTAGAATTTTAGAACATGTTTTTGCTCGCGTATCATGTCGTTTCTGGAAACCCAGAATCTACTCTGTAGGAATCAACATGGATTCCGGAAACAGCGATCGTGTGAGACCCAACAAGCTTTATTTGTACATGAGACTCAGAAAATATTAGATACAGGCTGCCAGGTAGACGCTATTTTCCTTGACTTCCGGAAGGCATTCGATACAGTTCCGCACTGTCGTCTGATAAACAAAGTAATAGCCTACGGAATATCAGACCAGCTGTGTGGCTGGATTGAAGAATTTTTAGCAAACAGAACACAGCATGTTGTTCTCAATGGAGAGACGTCTACAGATGTTAAAGTAACCTGTGGCGTGCCACAGGGGAGTGTTATGGAACCATTGCTTTTCACAATATGTATAAATGACCAAGTAGATAGTGTCGGAAGTTCCATGCGGCTTTTCGCGGATGATACACCGTTCCTCACAAGCGACTTTTAATCAAGCTGCGGAGCTATGGGGTATCGTCTCAGTTGTGCGACTGGATTCGTGATTTCCTGTCAGGAAGGTCGCAGTTCGTAGTAATAGACGGCAAATCATCGAGTAAAACTGAAGTGATATCAGGTGTTCCCCAGGGAAGCGTCCTGGGACCTCTACTGTTCCTGATCTATATAAATGACCTGGGTGGCAATCTGAGCAGTTCTCTTAGGGTGTTCGCAGATGATGCTGTAATTTACCGTCTAGTAAGGTCATCCGAAGACCAGTATCAGTTGCAAAGCGATTTAGAAAAGATTGCTGTATGGTGTGTCAGGTGGCAGTTGACGCTAAATAACGAAAAGTGTGAGATGATCCACATGAGTTCCAAAAGAAATCCGTTGGAATTCGATTACTCGATAAATAGTACAATTCTCAAAGCTGTCAATTCAACTAAGTACCTGGGTGTTAAAATTACGAACAACTTCAGTTGGAAGGACCACATAGATAATATTGTCGGGAAGGCGAGCCAAAGGTTGCGTTTCATTGGAAGGACACTTAGAAGATGCAACAAGTCCACTAAAGAGACAGCTTACACTACACTCGTTCGTCCTCTGTTAGAATATTGCTGCGCGGTGTGGGATCCTTACCAGGTGGGATTGACGGAGGACATCGAAAGGGTGGAAAAAAGGGCAGCTCGTTTTGTATTATCACGTTATAGGGGAGAGATTGTGGCAGATATGATACACCAGTTGGGATGGAAGTCATTACAGCATAGACGTTTTTCGTCGCGGCGAGACCTTTTTACAAAATTTCAGTCACCAACTTTCTCTTCCGAATGCGAAAATATTTTGTTGAGCCCAACCTACATAGGTAGGAATGATCATCAAAATAAAATAAGAGAAATCAGAGCTCGAACAGAAAGGTTTAGGTGTTCGTTTTTCCCGCTCGCTGTTCGGGAGTGGAATAGTAGAGAGATAGTATGATTGTGGATCGATGAACCCTCTGCCAAGCACTTAAATGTGAATTGCAGAGTAGTCATGTAGATGTAGATATACAGAGAAGTTGCAGCATTAGAAAATTGTAGCGAAATGCAGGAAGATCTGCAGCGGATAGGCACTTGGTGCAGGGAGTGGAAACTGACCCTTAACATAGACAAACGTAATGTTTTGCGAATACATAGAAAGAAGGATCCTTTATTGTATGATTATATGATAGCGGAACGAACACTGGTAGCAGTTACTTCTGTAAAATATCTGGGCGTATGCGTGCGGAACGATTTGAAGTGGAATAATCAGATAAAATTAATTGTTGGTAAGGCGGGTACCAGGCTGAGATTCATTGGGAGAGTCCTTAGAAAATGTAATCCATCAACAAAGGAGGTGGCTTACAAAACACTCGTTCGACCTATACTTGAGTACTGCTCATCAGTGTGGGATCCGTACCAGATCGGGTTGACGGAGGAGATAGAGAAGATCAAAAGAAGAGCGGCGCGTTTCGTCACAGAGTTATTTGGTAAGCGTGATAGAGTTACGCAGATGTTTAGCAAACTCAAGTGGCAGACTCTGCAAGAGAGGCGCTCTGCATCGCGGTGTAGCTTGCTGTCCAGGTTTCGAGAGAGTGCATTTCTGGATGAGGTATCGAATATATTGCTTCCCCCTACTTATACCTCTCGAGGAGATCACGAATGTAAAATTAGAGAGATTCAAGCGCGCACGGAGGCTTTCCGGCAATCGTTCTTCCCTCGAAGCATACGCGACTGGAACAGGAAAGGGAAATAATAACAGTGGCGCGTGGAGTGCCCTCCGCCACATACCGTTGGGTGGCTTGCGGAGTATAAATGTTGATGTAGATGTGAATTCTTTGGCTGCAGAATAAATGTAGGCATGTATGCATGTGAGTGATGTGTGATGTGTGTACGTGTGTGTATGTGTGTGTGTGTGTGTGTGTGTGTATGTGAGTCCCACATTTCATCCTAAACCGCTGGACGGATTCCAACGAAACTTCGTACACACATCCCTTACGGTCAGGCAACAATCTCTGTTTGTCTAGAACTACCTACCTATCATGCTTTAGGCGATATAACGTCATAAACACAGATACGCTTGAAAAACTGCCGCACTGTGCATGACTCTATATGTATTACTTCTTTGCTACTAATTCAATTCGCAACATATTTCGCAGACAGTATCTACATACACTGCTAAATGTACGTACAAAATTATGTCATTGCATGACGAATAGTTCAAGATATATGACTTTATAAACACTGAGATACGTGAAAATATTATGCATAAAGTTTCAGTACTTTATTTTTTACTGCTAAGACATTCCTACAGTAGACTCACTTTAAGGAATTCCCTGAAAATGGGCTGCGCTTTTGATAGCTTTCAACTGCTAAGCACAAAGGCTGTAGGCGGAAACAATATGCTGTAAGCTATGAAGGGGCGTTGCCAAAGAGACGTTTACAAAATGGTGTTGTAGACATCCGAAGCAGCTACGTCCAGCATACAGAATCTGCACATGTGAGTAGAAATATTGTTTATAATCAAGTTCTGAATGAAATACACATTACAGGGAATCTGTATTTTTCTTACTACGTTTCTTAATTTGGGTACTGCCTTCTACGGTTGTTTTATAATTTCAAAGATGTTCCCACGAATCATGGAAAGGAAATTCTTTTCTTCATTACACTAGTTCATTATTTTGTATTCGTCTCTAATAGAAAGTGGTCAAAATGAGCACCCGGGAAATGCCCGATTCGTCATTTACTTCTACGTACTTCTATAACTAGTCATATAACCTGTATACAGCTAAGCCATATTTCATCGGTCGTGAAATATCTTGTAACTTGAAACGGAAGAGGGTCTTCTATTGTGCAACATTTGACGTTTACAAATGAACTGAGTTTCTTAAATGTCGTCGCAAACTTTGCTTGCAACAGTTTTCAATCACTTGACAGCATTCAGAACGATTTCCATCCGCTTACAAACAGGATCTAGATCATACCTTGCCCGGTAACTGTGTATGCAATTGCGCTCCATTGTGCCTGGTGCAATATTTTACGGTACAGTAAAGAAGTAACTTTAAACTAAGGTTTCTACCTCTCCTTTAATTTAATTTATAGGTCTATTACGATACGTGTATTACCAAGCGAATACTGAAGTCAATAACGAGTTATCTATTACAACGGAAAAGCTTGGTAGTTATAAAATTTACTGTTACTTTGAAACGTTTTTCAGGTTGCGCTCACTAACAAATTCGACACTAGCGTTAATACGCATCATACATGTTGTTGTTGTTGTTGTGGTCTTCTGTCCAGAGACTGGTTTGTTGAGCTCTCCATGCTACTCTATCCTGTGCAAGCTTCTTCATTGCCAGTACCTACTGCAACCTGCATCCTTCTGAATCTGCTTAGTGTATTCATCTCTTGGTCTCCCTCTACGATTTTTACCCTCCACGCTGCCCTCCAATACTAAATTGGTGATCCCTTGATGCCTCAGAACATGTTCTACCAATCGATCCCTTCTTCTGGTCAAGTTGTGCCACAAACTTCTCTCCAATCCTGTTCAATACTTCCTCATTAGTTATGTTATCTACCCATATGATCTTTAGCATATTCTTCTTAAAAGAGGAAACTAATGTGACGCAATACGTAGTTATTTACTGTAACTGCAAATAAGAAACCTGGATTTACTACCAAATACGTTATGCGCGGCACTACTAACAGCGAAAACTTTTTTTGAAATATTCGTTGGCAAGCGTAGAAAATTTTCAAAAATATACCTTTTTCCTCGTACGTATGTGATGAATTTAGGAAACGAGTGGAACCAAAGCTGTCTTACGACCACAAGTTCAGTAAGGGTCACCAGGAGATGGACATGGCTGAGTCTGATGAGAAGTTTGTTCGGAAAATACTCACACAAAAATCGCATGAACCGATGAATCAGGCTTCACTTGAAAGTAAATTCACGATGGACAGTACATTCCGTGCTCGGTAACAATCGTAGCTGGTAGGGCTGGTAGGGAGGAAACCTTTATACTGCAGTCACACTAAGAAATTTGAGGGGTTGGTGTTGAATTGGCCAGAGGACTTGGTACAATCATTTGAAAACATTCTGTGGTCCGGTGAGCCTAATTTCCATGTTGATGAATCTGTAAACGGAGTCCATTGCCACTGCTGACCAGAGCTGTATCCTACAGTGCTGATGTGGTCTACAATGAAGACCAGTAAAGGAACCAGCAAATATCTGCTAGAGGACTGAACGTATCTTGTGAAATGTTATTCTTGACTGGCCACACGTTGGGCGAGAAAAGTGTGTTGTGGTTACTTTCGTTAGTCCTAAGCTGCTAAACAGCTGTACAGCCCTATACACCATTTAAGAACTATGGGCGTCAGATAAGAGAAGATAAACTTACAAAGATCAAATTTATACAGCTGAGAACGGCTCACATGAAAGAAAAGAGGCCAATGCAGAATAACAAAAGTTAAAACAAACAGTTTTTTAATTTGTAGGTCCCCAGTGCAAAGTGATACTTACTGCCTTAAATGGACACACTAGTCGTTTTGGAGCGGTGTAGATGGTGTGGAACTGGTCTCCATCGTCACGTGATCCTCCACCGTTAACGTACGGCCTGGAAAAGCAACGGTGTAAGAGTCAATTGGTTGTATGCAATCACAGCAGTAACACTGGCCGACATGCAGCCGTGAGGTACAGGCAGAAATGAGTTATCGTATTTGGACGTGTCCATAACCACATTGCGAATGAAGTTACCGATTTGTTGCTGCGTTAACGCAGGGTTCCAATACGTCTGCAAGGAATGCTGTACTACTCACAGCCGTTAACACGTCGTGAGAACAGAGGTCTAAAAAGTTAATAACCGTAAGGGTCTCTACACGAGTGTGATGCTCTGCCCCAGTAACAATCGGTAATAAACGCGATAGGCACTGATGGTGTCACTCAATGCAACTCCGTCTCAGCCAGTACCCCAGCGAACATGGTGAAAGGAAGTGTAAGCAAAATATATTCGGAGTGAAGTACCTCGCAAAAGGCTATGTTCACGACAGCATATAAGGATTTCGTCTCCAGTGGGCCAAACAAGATTCAAACTGAATGTAGCTAAGTGGAGGCATGTGGACCAACGAATTGCAGTTTGGCCTGTTTTGAAATTACGTAAAACGCCGATGGCACTGATTCCCCAATGAGGTTTTAAGCAAGCAATGTGTGATGGATGTAGTTTAGCCCAGAGCCGGTTTTGTGGTGTCCTGTGGTGTTCTTTGTACCATGACGTGAAGTCACTCTTTAAAGTTTCCGTGAACATCAAGCAGAATGTTGTATTTATACCTGGCAGCGAGTTTCAAATCAACAAGTTGATCTTTGGCATTATCAGTTTGATTCCTGTTAAATACTAATAATAACAATACATAATCCGGCAACATTAACTTTAAACACTGTCTCCTCCCTGTAGAATTTACTTTGTAGACACTCTAATAGCGACGACGGTTCGTTGTTTGTGTGTGCCTAGCAACTCAAAATTTCTTATTACAACTCAGGCTACACAGGGTGTAAGCGGTAACTGTTTACAGCGCGCCATGGGGACATAGGGCAAGTGGAAACGAACATTTTGCTGTATGGCACTTTCGGTCGATCGAGCGGGGGAAGAACCTCAGATAGGCCTACAAGAGCCACCTCAGCTAATGCTCATGCGCGCCGCAGGACATTTTCGATACCCCCTCGCTTTCTTACGACACCGGCTTAATTGGATATTTCGTTACCATTCCTGACTTAAACTTT
Source organism: Schistocerca gregaria (assembly GCF_023897955.1). Taxonomy (NCBI): domain Eukaryota; kingdom Metazoa; phylum Arthropoda; class Insecta; order Orthoptera; family Acrididae; genus Schistocerca; species Schistocerca gregaria. The sequence goes on from NC_064927.1 coordinate 313,995,380, forward strand.
CCCATGATGGTAACAAAAGAAAAAGACTTTTGTAAACCTTACGCAAATATTAATTACGTCTGTAAGTCGATCTAAACCTACATGTTCAATTTCAATTGGTAATTTCATTCTTTTAAAGTTAACACACTTTACGATAGAAAAAACGACGCACCGCAAAGGAATTATCCAAATGGTACGGAATTACAATTTCAGAAAAATGGAGTATTATATTGAATGGGAACAACTACAAAAATTGAGCAAGTCAGTAACTCGTTTGTCCACTTTTGGGTCTCATGAGAGCACTTTTTCGGTCTGGCACTGATTGACAGAGCTGTTGTATGTCCTCCTGAGAGACATAATCTAAAATTCTCTACAACTGTCGCATTAGGTCTTCAAAACTCCGAACTGGCTGAAGAGCATTACCCACAAGCTCCAAACGTTCTCAATTGGGGAGAGATTCAGCGATTTTTCTACCCAAGGTAGGGGTTGTCAAGCACGAAGCCAATCTCTAGAAATTCTCGCCGTGTGTGGGCGGGCAGTATCTTGCTAAAATGTACGCCCAGGATGCCTTTCCATGAAGGGTAACAAAACGGGGCGTAGAATATAGTCGATGTACTGTAGTCCTGTAAATGTGCCTCGGATAACAAAAGCGGTCCTGCTATGAGAAGAAATCGCTCCCCAGACCAACACTCCTGGGTGCTTATTTATTTGTTTGTTTATTTATTCGTGTCCCGTTTTACGATATAAACGAGAATTCCCTGGATGTGTAACGAGCCATAATTATACATGACGAGGGTACTTATAGATGCTAACAAATTCAAATTATAATACATGTATGGGAAAAAAATGCTAATAGTTACAAGCTTAGGCATTTCAGATAGTGAACAGATATACAAAACAATCAAATAATAAATTCCAATTAATTCACTTTATAAGTTATAAATTTGATACCAAATCTATCTTAGGTTATCGTGCTTAGTTACAAAGTGGTAATGGCAAAGATTAGGAGTACTACCTTTTGTGCTAGACTCTAGTTTTTTCTATCAAGATACAAGCCGTATTTTGAACTTGTGTCCTAGTCATTTAACACACTGGTGATTTTGTGCATAGGGAAGTTCTTAGTTAAAAAGGATAGTGGATAGGTTGCATTGTGACGTCATTGTTACTGTTTTACGTACTTTAAAAAGATTTCTGCATAAGTGATTTTTGTTAACTCCGCTTAGAATTGATGTTGCTCTTTTCTGAGTTACTTCAGAATATTATCCCATAGCACAACAATGAATGAAAATAGCCAAAATAAGCAGCCTTAGCAGCGACAGTATTAGGAGCTGTTGCCATAATACGTGGAGCATAAGTTTATGATCTAAGTCTTTTTCTCAAGTCCAGAATATGCGAAGGTCAACTTAATTTAATGTCAATGTGGAGACTTAAAAATTTGAAAAATAACCTTGCTGTATATCATGATCATTACAGCTTACACTTACGTCCTCCTGAAATGTTGAGCCCCATGGAAATGAATGTACTATTTTTTTCTTTTTTTTTAATCTTAAGTCAGGCCATTACCATTTATGGAGATCATGGAATACAAAGTTGAGAGATCTTGTAATGTCATTGTCAGGTGGTATATCGAAGAGACGTATCGCCTGCAAAGAGCGCGTGCAAAGAAAGTAAATTTGCTAGTAGTTTTTGTACAAAGTGGAAGGTCGGTAGTAAAATTAAGAAAGAGAAGGTACCAGCACAGAATCTTGTGGCACTCTTGTACTTACTGTTCCCCAATCAGATGAAGCTTTGTGCCATCTCCATGATTCAACGATACCCTTTGCACTCTATCAGCCAGTTACGACGTAAGCCAAATTTCCATTGAGTCACTTAAACGATAATAGTTTTCATGGTTCACATTGTTGAAGGCTTTGGTTAAATCTCACAATATATCAACTGCAGCCAATGTGTTGTTCAGTGCTTCTAAAACACTATTGGCAAAGAAAATATGACGTCACCAGTGGATAGGCCTGTTTAGAATCCGAACTGACAATGACCAAGAGCCTTGCGCATGTTCAGGTATTTCACAGTTCTCGTAAGTATACATTTCTCAAGAAGCTTGGCGCAACATGTTCAAAGGGAAACCGGGTGTTAGTCTGAAGCATCAGCTTTATCCCCTTTCTTGAACGATGGTTCCACATCGGCATACTTCATTCTGTCTGTGACGATACCTTGTTGAAGGGATTCATTAAATATATGGCAAAGTATTACACAACTGGCATTACGACAGTGTTTAAGTCCCTTAGTGGAAATATTATCAAATACAGATGAATTTTCGTTTTGCATTTGAGGTAAGATCCTTTTCACTTCAGTGACTAAAACAGGAGCCATGTGGATCTGACTTATTTTGCACAATACAGATCCTTTATGAAGGTTCTTAAACTCGTTGACCGAGCCCTTACAGCCCGTTTTCTCAGGATCGTAAAGACTTGCAGCTGCATCCTGTCTTTAATCAGATTACCACAGTATCTTATTTCTAGGTTGTATACACTGTCATCTGTTCCCCGAGCTCCCTTTAATGACACTCCAGATGGTTTTATTTTGTTGTTTGAATTGTCTATTTCATACACACATCAAAAAAGTTTTGCATCACCCTGGTTCCTAGAACTCCTGAAGAGCCGTTGACTGCGGATATTGTCCCTTTGACTGTTCAGAGATGTCACCAAACTCGTCCAGCGATATAGAAAACCTTGCATGTGCAGCGCCTATTAGACGGACGGGATCCGACAGCCGATTAGTTCCAACCATTCCACCAGGAATGAGGTACACGGCTCGTGTTTTCTGTAGTTCAACCATGCCTAGACGTCCAATACCGCAGTTCGATCGCGTCCACATTGCTACTTTATGCCAAAAAGGGCTCTCAGCAAGGGAAGTGTCCAGGCGTCTCGGAGTGAACCAAAGCGACGTTGTTGGGGCATGGAGGAGATACAGAGGGACAGGAACTGACGATGACGTGCTTCGCTCAGGACGTCCATGGGCTACTACTACAATGGATGACCGCTACCTATGGATTATAGCTCGGAGGAACCCTGACAGCAACGCCACCTTGTTGAATAATGCTTATCGTGCAGCTACAGGACGAAGTGTTACGACTCAAACTGTATGCAATAGGCTGCATGATGGGCAACTTCACTGCCGAGTTCATGGCGAGGTCCATCTTTGCAACCACGACACCATGTAGCACTGTACAGATGAGCCCAACAACATGCCGAATGGATCCCTCGGGACTGGCATCACGTTCTCTTCACCGATGAGTGTAGCGTATGCCTTCAACCAGAAAATCGTCGGAGACTTGTTTGAAGGCAACCCGATTAGGCTGAACGCCTTAGACACACTGTCCAGCGAGTGCAGCAAGGTGGAGTTTTCTGCTGTTTTGAGGTGGCATTATGTAGGGTCGACGTACGCCGCTGGTGGTCATGGAAGACGCCGTAACGCCTGTACGATACGTGAATGCTATTCTACGACTGATAGTGCAACCATACCAGTAGTCTTCGTGGATGAAAATTCGCAACCCCATCGTGCATACCTTGTGAATGACTTCCTTCAGGATAGCGACATCGCTCGACTAGAGTGACCAGCATGTTTTCCAGACACGAACCCTATCGAACATGACAGCGATTGATTGAGAAGGGCTGTTTATGGACGACCTGACCACCAACCAATCTGAGGGATCCCCGCCGAATCGCCGTTGAGGAGTGGGACAATCTGGACCAACAGTGCCTAGATGAACTTGTGGATAGTATGCCACGACGAATACAGGCATGAATCAATGCAAGATGACGTACTATTGGGTATTAGAGGTACCAGTGTGTACAGCAATCTGGACCATCACTTCTGAAGGTCTCGCTGAAAGGTGGTAAAACTTGCGATGTGTGGTTTTCATGAGCAATAAAAAGGACGGAAATTATCCAGAATGAGATTTTCACTTTGCAGTGGAGTGTGCGCTGATATGAAACTTCCTGGCAGATTAAAACTGTGTGCCGGACAGAGACCCGAATTCGGGAACTTTGCCTTTCGCAGGCAAGTGCTCTACCAACTGAGCTACCCAAGCACGACTCACGCCCCGTCCTTACAGCTTTACTTCTGCCAGTACAGAAATTATGTTTATCTTGATCTCTATTCCACTTTTCCGTAGAGGTTCCGGAACTCTCGCAACCGAGGAGATGCAAAACTTTTTTTGATGTGTGTATTTAATATGTATGGTTTTGGAACAGTTTATAATTTTTTAAGAGTTTTACGATATAATCTATAGTATACTTTTATTGCTGGCTCATAAGAACTTCTTTGCGATACATATAATTCATTTGTTTTACACGTAATTTTTTTCGATTTGGAATCGAGTGTTTTGTTTTGAAAGTCTGGGCATTAATTTTTACAGTGTTCTTTTGAAATACTGCTTCAAACAGGGACATAAATTCATATGTGAACAGGTAAATTTAATAAGAACATTTCTTGGTCTATACAGGGTGTTTTCGTAAGAGCATGCAATAAATTTAACAGGACATAGATGATGTTCCGCTAAACAATTTGAAGTAGGGTACTGGGGTCGGAGAAGCCGGCTTAAGGAGATAATTGGAATAAAATCACATTACTGTGTAATTTTTTATTTAAATTAGTTGTAGTTAACTGCATACAACATCACTGACGCAATGAACGTGCCATTTGAATCGTGTCTTACAAAATTTACTGAAACTGACCGCCATCAACTACAATGCAAGCATGACATCGGGGAACAAGATTCTGACGCACTCTGAGAAATATCACTGGTGTGTTTCGAATCACATCACGGAACAGCTTCAATTCTGGCAACTAATTTCATCTCCGTATCCGTTCGCGTCTCATACAGAAGTGACTTTGTACATCCCCATAGGAAATAATCAAGGGGATTCAGGTCAGGTGACCTCGCAAGCCATGGAATAGGGCCTCCCCTTCCACACCAGCGACCAGGAAATACAGCACTGTGATTGCTGAGGACATCCGCACTGAAGTGAGGAGTTGCACCATCATGTTGTATCCACATCTTCTCACGAACAATGCAGGTACGATACAACAAGTAAAGTAAACAAAATCTAAATCCTGATTTTCTAGTAATCAAGCTCGTCCTCTTGGTTTCCGTGCAGGAAATGAAGACTGTACATGTAAATAAACAGCAGAATATGTGTAAACTTGTTAGTTGTAAATAAGCTGAAAAAACAGTATTGTTGGACAAAGCGGTAGACAAGTTTCCTTCCATATCTCCTTAAGCTGACACCTCCGACCCCAGGTCTGTCAGCACTGACAACACTATGCAAACGCCGCAGCTCTCGGTCATTTAGTGGAAGCTGTCGACCACTACGTTGTCCATAATGAGAAGTAATGACAGTAACCTGGTATTTTCGGCACTCTCTAGACGCTATAGATATCGGAATACTGAATTCTTTAACTATTTCCGAAACAGAACGTCCCATGCATGTAGCTCCAACTAACTACCATTCTTCGGTCAAGGTTTGCCAATTCCAATCGTCTGACCGTAGAGATGACGAAAACCTTTTCACATGAATCGCCTGAGTACAAATGACTCCTCTGCCAATGCACTGCCCTTTATACCTCTTGTACGCGATACATCCGCCATCTGTATACGTGCATATGCCTATCCCATGGCATTTGTCGCCTTGGTATAGATAAAAATATTATTTAAAATTTTTGAGTTTTAATCAAGTGCCAAACTGATTGTTAAACTGCAAGGGCCATTATTTGTCAGAATATTAACCACTCCATAATAATAAATCAACATAGCTGATCCCTCTCATAATTAGTCACTGTCCCTAGAAATCATCTAAACCAGTTTCCAGAATTGTCGGATTATAATTTGCCATCCAGTAAATATCTAAAAATGTAACGTGACAAAACTGATTTAAGGCATCCTGTGGAGTGTGCATAAATCTGCCATTATGTTTGACCTGCTTCTCATTGCCTAAGAGGTGCAGTCAGCATAGTGCACAAAATGGATTGGTAAAAATGTGTTGTTTTGTTTTTATGCATATTTTTTGTTCCAGGGGACTAATGACCACAGCAGTTGAGTCCCATAGTGCTCAGAGCCATTTGAACCATTTTTGAAACACAATGCAGGGGAGTATATCAATTAAGCAGTTTATTAATTTCATTTTATTATTTTTGTTGCAGTAAACATGTACACTACCCTTTAGTTAACAGATACAAATAACATTAGAAACGGAACACGTATGGTCATTAGTTGCATACACAGTTCTAATTTTAAGAACTGCGTAGGAAAACACCGTTTTGTTCTAGCGTGGACACCATTTTCTGTTGCCATTTGTTTGCTTATAAAGTTTTGACGCAAGCCAAATTAATGTTCAGTTACTAAACAGGAGCAAAAAATGGTTCAAATGGCTCTGAGCACTATGGGACTTAACGTCTGAGGTCATCATCCCCCTAGAACTTAGAACTAGTTAAACCTAACTAACGTAGGGACATCACACACATCCATGCCCGAGGCAGGATTCGAACCTGCGATCGTAACGGCCACATGGTTCTAGACTGCAGCGCCTAGAACCACTCGGCCACTCCGGCCGGCAAACAGGAGCAAGCTGTCCTCTAGACAAAGACAGGTCTGCTCCATTAATGAGAAAAACCTTTCTTTCACTTATGCATTGAACTCTACGTGGTTATGGAAAACAAAACTCTAAGTAGACAGTGTCGAATTACATCTTCAGACTAGTTTACTCAGCGTCCTCTCAACGAACAAGATGACACAGATCCACCATGTCAGTGATGTTGAAACACAAGGATTAACAGTGCATAGCAAGCGGTTAAGTCACAAACATCACCGTACGGAGCGATACTTACACTACCTTAGTGATGAGTTGTTATTTTTTACCGAAGTTCTAGGCGCAATAGAGTAATGTAAATGTCGTGTGACTAGAGCGTCCCGTCGGGTAGACTGTTCGCAGGATGCAAGTCTTTCGATTTGTTGCCACTTTGGTGACTCGCACGTCGATGGGGATGAAATGATGATGATTAGGACAACACAACACTGAGCGGAGAAAAGCTCCGACCCAGCTGGGAATCAAACCCGGGCTCTTAGGACTGACATTCTGTCGCGCTGACCACTCAGGTACCTGGGGCAGACAATAGTGTAATAGAGTTGCTGCGTACCTCGAATTGGAAATAATGGGACAGTTTCGCAAGGGTTAAGGGATCATGAATTACTAAGCCTGACACAGAAACGAAGTTGGCACACATTTGATTTTCGATGATGATTATGATGTTTGGTTTTGTTGTGCGCTCAACTGCGCGGTCTTCAGCGCCCACTGATTTCGAGGCTGGGGCTAGCGAAACCAATTACTGTCAGCCTGAGACGTTCCTTTCACAGCATATTACTGACGCAGACATTTCTCTTGTGCACAATGAAAAAATATCTAGTATGAGATGCAGAGATACAAGTTATAGATTGCGTTGCAGATTTCGGGGAGATATCGTGGCGATGTCATGTAAGCAAACGCCTAGGGAGGAAGAAAGGCGTGAAAAGATACCTGAAGTGTGTGGGGTTATTTCGTATTTAATACACCTCTGTGTCCAGAAATAGAAAAGTAAGCCAGCTTCCTCGGAGTTAGTGCGCGGGAACGACAGCTGCCAGCTGCGTTGTGCGGTGGGCCCCAGGCGACAGCTAATGAGGCCTCCACGCAGCGGTAAGTGTTTGCACTGCAAAACAGCGGCGACGCCTAAGCGAGGAACCCCGTTCCCCCGTCCCTCGCTGCAACCGTTGCAACACAGCCGCATTGCACCAGTGACGAGAGAAGCCGCTCCAGCTTAGGCGAGGTCAAGGAAGGCCGCTCCCGTTGCTTCCGCCGCTTAAACACGTACTAATTGCGAAGTCGCGTGTCGCTCTGTGCTAACGTGCTCGCTTGTGAAAGAAGCGTAGGAGAATTTCGGTTAAGAAAGTGTGGCATTTGTTTGCGGGACATCGTGGTGTATTCCCGCGGCAAGTCCTATAGCTTCACGAACCGCTATGCGTAGCCTTCAAAATAGCATCTGTAACAGAGGTGCGTTCCAAACATTAAGTTTTGTTTCAGTGGAAAATCGGAGCATTGCAGATATTTCTTGATGCTTGCAGAATGTCTACGGAGACCTGGCAGTGAGCAAAAGCACGGTGAGTCGTTGGTCGTGGCGTCTGTCATCATCGCAACAACGTCACGCAAAGCTGTCCGATATCCAGCGTGACGGGCGGCCGTACGCACCTGTGAATCCTGTGATGCTGGAACGTGCGGACACTCTCACTCGAGATGCTCGGCACCTCGATGCTCAACTGGACGTCTCTGTTGGTTGTGCTGACGCACTCATCCATCACTTGGGGGTACTGAAAGGTGTGTGGCCCGCTGGGTTTCTCGCCGCCTAATATAAGACCATAAAGAGCAACGAAACGAAGGGCCATCCGTGCGGAACTGCTTGTGCGTCACAAGGCTGACTGCGACAATTTGCTGTCGAACATCTTCACAGACGATGAAACATCGTTTCATCACTTCGAACCGGTAAGAAATGGCGGTCGAAAGAGTGGCACCACACCACCTCTCCTCCGAAGAAAAAATCAAAGCCACACCCTTAGCTAGTAAAGTCATAGCGACGATCTTCCGAGACTCTGAAGGGGTTATCCTGTTTGAAGCCCTTCCTCATGGTGCAACGATCAACTCTGACGTCTATTGTGCTAACCACAGGAGATTAAAGAAACCTGTTCGGGGCGTTGCAAACGAACTTCTCCTTCCCCATGGCAGCGAAAGGCCTTACTCAAATCTACGCACCCGAGAGGAGCTGACTGAAGTTCTTTGAACTCTTCTGCCTCATCCACCCTATAGCCCAGATCGCCCACCTTCCACCTGTCCGCCCCAATGAAAGGTTGCACTCCACAGAAAGCAGTCTGTGGATGCTGGGAAGGTAACTGATGCAGCAAGACGTTGGCTACGGTCGCAGGTTCGAATCCTGCCTCGGGCATGGATGTGTGTGATGTCCTTAGGTTAGATAGGTTTAAGTAGTTCTAACATCTAGGGGACTGATGACCACAGATGTTAAGTCCCATAGTGATCAGAGCCATTTGAACCAAGACGTTGGCTCCATCGTCGACTAGTAGAACGGCACCATTCGGGCATACAGGTCCTCCCAGTAAGATGGCTTGAGGCAGTCAAATGGCTCTGAGCACTATGCGACTTAACTTCTGAGGTCACCAGTCGTCTAACACTTAGAACTAATTAAACCTAATTAACCTAAGGACATCAGACACATCCATGCCGTCTCGCGGCTCCAGACTGTAGTGCCTAGAACCCCACGGCCACTGCAGCCGGCCTTGAGGGACTCGCCTTAAACTGAGTTTATATCGAAAAATACGGTTTTCTATCCAGAAGACTGGGGAGTAATATGATATACTGGAATACTGAATAAAACCAACCTGCCTTCATAGAAAAAAAACGCCTCTCCTATTTTACATCGAAAGTAACGCATCTAGATCATAATTTTTACTTTACTGATTACACCAGTCACATTACGAAACAAGCAATCAATACGTTACGGCAAAAGCCAAAATAGTGCGTCCCACTGTAGACTTCTCGGTGAAACTTAAGGGCGAGCTATATAAAGTGACATAACAAATTGACTAGTGCAGGAGCGGTTTCTCCGTCGTGCACAGTTAGATGCACGTCACATCGCGTAAGGTCAGGGTGACCAGAGCGCTAAATGGGGCTGGCCCTGTAACACGAGGGAGATGAGGGAACGAGAAAAGACTGTGTGTGTCAGAATGTAGTTACGGTGTACTGTGGTGATGGTCTTCATTAAAGCATTTCGATGACTTTACACTCGGAAAAATTATCAGTAATGTGAAATAACATTGAAAAGTTCAATGTACTGTGGATGAAGCTCGACCAACAGGCATTACATGCATTGAGAGAAAATAATAGTGCATTGAGAATGGCTAGCTTCTAGCCGAAATCTAGATCTGCACAATAAAATTTAAAAATGACGACTGGTCGCTGCAATTTATAATTTACAAGTCAATATAACAGTCGCTGAGTGCAACACCTTTCTGAATGGAAGGTAACATGATAAAGAAATCCGTAACTATTGTTGTTCTTTTGTGCTCAATAGAACGTCCTTCACCGCGATAAACGTCAACTTTCCTGTCGTTAGTGGTAATTGCGAAAATTTTTTATGAATAATGTGTTTTAAATAATCTCGACGAAGCATTTAAGCGAAGTTTGATAAGTTTTTGCTTTGCATTTCTTCAAATTTTACACCAGCAGCGTAGCCTGTCTGAAGATCCTGCGTTTCCCGCACATGTTGTCTCTTTACAGAACACTTTTAAGTTGCTCAACATAGGTGGATGGATTCTACCGAGGGTTTACTGAACTGGGTGGTCGTAGATGGAACCTTTTCATTTTATTCTCGCATGTGTCAATGACGCCCCCAACCCCTACTCTCTACTCCGTGATTACGCCACATAGGTCGCGAAACAAGAGGGCTGAAAAAGCATAAGAACCCTTTGCCAATTACAATCATTTTCATATTTCGTTAAATCGTCTCTAGTGGTACCACACTTAAAGCAGAGCAAAAACCGCGGTCACACTATATTCCAATTGTGTGCGATAATGTTCAGTGCAGTTTGTGGCCCACAAAGTCCGGGGAAGGGGGATGTGGGAGGGGGAGGGGGGAGGAGAGGTTGTGAGCAGTGTCATAGGTTGTCAAGAAAGATTTTCTCTTGTGTTCTCACTATGAACCGTCGTCTTTGAACGTGAAATTAGTGGGAGTAAACGCCAAAAGGAAAGAGGTGGTTTCTTTGGCACCCTTTATGCCACCCACAGAGGGTTTTTCATCTCGGTTCTAAGCTGCGGTGAGTCTAACCTTTGTAATATTGGATTTCAGCTACTTTGCATGTGAGATATTTGTCATTAAGGGAAAGGACAGCCAACGAGGTGTAGTTCCTATACATGCTAAGCATCACAGCGAGATAGTAAAGAGATGAAATATTTTTTTTTATGTACGCCTATACCGAAACGCGCGTCCAGCGTTTAAATACTCTTAAATAAACACAATGACCCGCTGGACGCAGATATTTAAAATCATTGCCGCAGCGCTTTATAGCAAGCAGCTGCGAAACAGAAGAAATAACGATCTATCTTTTGTTAAGAAATATTTTAGAGACTTCATTATCACTTGTACTTTCGGTCGCCGACATGTTAAGACGTACTACATAGCATTGCTACAAATTGTATTCTTAGTTTGTGTAAAAACTATGTGAAACGACGAACAAACATTTCGCTAGCTCAGGTGTGGATACAATGTACTACGCACACGCAAGGACATTTAATTTTAAGAAGGAACGGACTTACAAAGCAGCGATTAGGGGACTGCGCCATTTACAAAAGAAATATCAGATGTAAGTCATACATTTATTGTGTATTTGTCAATGTGTATAAGTTTAAAGCCAATTTGTTCAAAATATATTAAAATTTTAAGATGCAGTAATTTTCTTCTTATTCTTTTCTTTCACTAACCAAAAATGATGTTCAAATTGTATATGAGCTTTGTTACAGGTTCTCTCTTTCTTGCGGTGCCTCGATTGTATTTGGGAGACCACTAATGTATTCAACTCCCGATCTGTTAATCTTTCTCTTACGAAATTCCCCTAATTTGCTTTCATTTGCATTTTTATATTCAAATAGGCCCCCTAGGTCTTTTCATCGAAGGTTCTGATTGCGTGAAGGCAATTATTCGCTTAATCAATCCGTACGTCTCGTGAATACAATCGAGAACCGACGCATCGGTGATCAATTAATAATCTCTCTCTCTTTTAAAGTCGTACTAAAAAACGGCCATACAGGATAGCCGTAAGTACGCAGTCTAGCGTTGGGTTGCATTTTGTCAGTAAATATTACCAACCAACAGTTACAGCATCACTATTATTAATAAGCAAGTTTCTAACGCAAGATGTGGCGCCCGAACGTGAACTTGACTAAAAAACTAATCTGTTCTTTTATTTTTCACGCAACCAACTTGGGGGAGATTTGGAAGCGAGTCGCAGAAAAATCAGCAGAAGAAAAAAAAAATCGCAGTACGAAACCACATCAGCCGTATCTTGCAGCGATCAAGACAACGAAAAGTGAGTACGACTTTTCATTACGTTTGAAGCTTTGCGTACGAAGTATTCAATGGGCTAATGAGAATTCGTTCTCTACGCTTTATTCCTTTTCCTTCCGCTCTCTAAATTCCAAAATTCCTTTCCTCTTTTCCAGTTAGAACAGTCTCTTTCAAATCATTTCGCTTTAAATAGTTAGAAATAGTTTGCCAAAATTTCCATCGCTGTATATTTTACTTTAACAAAATGGCTGCTTTCTATACCAGTTTCAGTGGCGTATAAGTGTTTTTCATTTATTTTATTTCTCCAGTTGCCATATTGGCATCTTCGTGTGCTAGAATTTCAATTGTTCATAACGCGCAAGCAACATCTGAGAAATCAGGACGCGAAGTCATTGGCGCGCCTGACAAGTGAAAATCATAATTATAAATTATCTTTTCCGGCTCGTGTGGTGTAGCTACGCTAAATTTAAGATGGCAGATGAACAACCCAGACAACTGAGACCGCGTGCACGGGTGAACAAACTTGAATCTCGTAGTGAAGGAACAGCAGACGACGCAGCGACACGCGAGGTATCGGCGCCACAGCCCGCGTCGCAACCGCGTGGATGCTCGTTGTCAGACGCACTAAAATTGTTTGCTGGTATGAAAACCAGTTTTGAAGCACACATGGGGCACTTAACAAACAAAAGTGGCAATACTGAAATGCAGATCAGTTGGTTAACAAACAAAGGTACTCTATTGAAATGCAGACCAGTCGGTTAACAAACAAAAGTGACAATATTGAAATTCACATGGGTAATCTTAGAAGCCAAATAGCGGAAGTTGATGCCAGATTACAGGAACGAAACAGAGCTGTAGACAGCAGGTTCAACAGTTTAGAATTGAGGATAGAGGACACTCAAGTACGAATGACCAATATAAATTCTGTTACTACCGACATCCAAATGCAAATCAAAATTTCGAATGACACCATGAAGGAAAAAATTAAAGCCATTACCACTGCTTACGCAAGCGAGGTAACGCAAGCGTAACTGCGAAAATAGACAGTGTTCTTTCCATGGTGGATTCCGCCGATACCAACATTGGTAGAAAGTTTACAGATTTGCAGACCGAAGTCGATGTTTGTAGATCAACAGCGAGTGACTCTTTGAAACATTACAATGATGTTTTTAAAAGAGAAGGCCAATTGACAGAAGGTGTCAGCCACATTGGCGAGCGAGTAGAAAACATTGCTCAACCAATATCCCTTTTCAATATTGACAAAAGGATCGAAGATATCACCGCAGGAATAAGCACTACACTTAATAGGGAATTTGAAAAGTGGATACAATCCAAGGAACAATACATTGAGAGTAAGGTACACTCTGATCTGAAAGGTGCAGAAAGTAGAAATCCTAACCGCTCTCGGTACTTCTGGTGACACTTTAACCAGTGAATTAGGCGAAATCAGACGAACCATCAGTCACGATCTTCCGGAATGGAAGCAACGGCTGACCAATGACATAGATCAGCTGAAAAGGCAAGTTACAGAATTTCAAGCTGACAATCAAAGCGATTATTCACTACCGCCAGAACAAGATACTCGTCAATATCCCAAGTATCAGGTACAATTCTCACCAACAGTTATTAATACTCGTGATAAAGCTTCAACGTCACGTAGTCATACCGATCAACTGACACTCGTTGAACTAATGCGAGATGAGAGTGTACTGAAACACAGAGTTTTCCAGCCCTTTATACCCGAAAACCGAAATATACATCCCATGGTATTTCTAAAATCATTCACAGGCGCTTTTCCAGAATCATGGAACGACAGACCGCGAATACAGTCTATATTCGGATATGTACATGGAGAAGGATCAATTTGTGGTACTGGAATAATAGACAAGTGTCACACTTACGCAGATTTGGAAAGGCATTTTTTGAATAAATTATGGAGTTCTGGTATGCAACGAAGACTTCGAAAGGAGGTCTACAAAGCCGAACCATTCAACGCCAAGGGAGGAGGTTTCAGGAATTATTTCGAAAAATATCTACGTAAATTTCAGTATTGGGACACACGCCCATTTCAACCAAAGCTGTTACCATGATCTTAAAGTCAAAACTTCCTCTGCCAATAAGAGAAAAATTAGTTAATGTGAGTGAAGAGGACCAGGAAGCCTTTCACATCTGGCGTTAGGTACTTGCTTATAAATAATAGTGATGCTGTAACAGTTGGTTGGTGATATTTACTGATAAAAGGCAACCTAATGGTAGATTGCGCACTTACGGCTATCCTGTGTGGCCGTTTTTTAGTACGACTTTAAAAGAGAGAGAGATTATTAATTGATCACCGATGTGTCGGTTCTCGATTGTGTTCACGAGACGTACGGATTGATTAAGCGAATAATTGCCTTCACGCAATCAGAACCTTCGATGAAAATACCTAAGGGACCTATTTGAATATAAAAATGGAAATGAAAGCAAATTAGGGGAATTTCGTAAGAGAAAGATTAACAGATCGAAAGTTGAACACATTAGTGGTCTCCCAAATACAATCGAGACACCGCGATAAAGAGAGAACCTGTAACAAAGCTCATATACAATTTGAACATCATTTTTGGTTAGTGAAAGAAAAGAATATTAATATATTTTGAACAAACTGGCTTTAAACTTCTACACATTGACAAATACACAATAAATGTATGAATTACATCTGATATTTCTTTTGTAAATGGCGCAGTCCCCTAATCGCTGCTTTGTCAGTCCGTTCCTTCTTAAAATTAAATTTCCTTGCGTGTGCGTAAGTACATTTTATCCACACCCGAGCTAGCGAGATGTTTGTTCGTCGTTTCACATAGTTTTTACACAAAATACGAATACAGTCTGTAGCAATGCTATGTAGTAAATCTTAACATGTCGGCGACCAGAAGTACAAGTGATAATGAACTTTCTAGAATATTTCTTAACGAAAGATAGATCGTTCTTTCTTCTGTTTCGCAGCTTCTAGCTATAAGGCGCTGCGGCAATGATTTTAAATATCTGCGCCCAGCGGGTCATTGTGTTTATTTAGAGTATTTAAACGCTGGACGCGCGTTTCGGTATAGGCGCACTTAAAAAAAAGATATTTCATCTCTTTACTATCGCGCTGTTATGCTTAGCATCTTTACGAACTACATCTCGTTGACTGTTCTTTCCTTTAATGACAAATATCTCACATGTGGGTTAGGTAAGGATAACAACTGTTTATGTACATAAGGTCGGATTCTCTTAGGAGTGCTTAGTTCTCGTGTTTATTTATTTTTCTGGTTTTATTTGGATCGACACGCTTTCGTCATTATTTGGCCTGGTTTATAATTTCTGTACCAATTGTCACAGTCGAGTTTAAGGCTTTCAGATTAGTGTGTTGGTGATTTTATAAGGTGATTTTTTATCGACTCGTAATTACGGAAGCAGCCAGACGTGGCGACTCTGCTGTGTCGAAGAATGTGTCAGTGGAATGGCGTACAGTACCGGTTCCGGTAAGCACAACACTTATTCACTTGCACAGTTCGGCTTTCTACATCGTGGTACAAGTACTTATAACATTACTTCACACGTGGAATTACACACGTGTCCATGGAGTTGTCACCTTTTCAGATCACACTTTATTATTTCGTGACCACATGTACTGTATTTGGTCGTCATGTCGAAGTTCACACGCACCACTTTCATACGTGGCCGTGTATTGCTTGTCTATGGTCGGTTCACACGCAGCAGCATGTACGTGTCCATGAACTGATGACTGCTTTATTACTATAAAGTACAGTTAACATTCGGAATACATAATATGTTTAAAAATATTATTTACAAAGAAAAACTAGTCTCTGTGACTACAAGGCCTGATGAAGAAACGTTTCTCTCATTCACAGGTTGTGCTTCCAAGGCACGTTAGTTTTACACCTTGTTCGAAATATTGTTATTCTTTTCTTTTTTGCCAATAATTACTCTTTCTCAAGTCCAGCTCTTTCATTTTGTCTCTATTAATTACGTCGTTAATTTGAAGACATAGTGAATGTGGCTTCGTTCACGTAATGAACTGTGCATGTTAAAGTTTCCATTAGGGAAACTGATAAGCTTGGTGTTCCCTATCGTGCAATTGCACACAACAAATCTTAATTGAATTCGCAGTTCGCGGAAAATAAGCATAGCCTGTCAACAACCAATGTGTCACGACCATCCATACGTACAGTCTGTATTTATCAAGCATGCAATCAGTCCGTAAAATTCAGTTCTCTACTGTGTATGGTAGGGAGGTAAGGATACTGATTAGAGGAAAACACAATAGACTTTTTTGGAGTGAAGAGATTTTAAGATACAATGTTAATGACATATTAAATTATGGGCCTATCATAAATTGTGCATTATCAACCTAGTTTTTCATGACAAGTAGTTAGCGTAATAAATGGGTACAGTAGTATCAGTATCGTCTGATCCAGCTCTCCACGCATTTGTCTATGCATATCTAAAATTATTTATGCTATGCATTAGCAGTGAACAGAGACTGTAAGCTATATTCTGTTCTGAAAAGGAAAATAAAAAAAGACAATAGTCGTATTTCGAGGACGTGAAGTAGATGCTTCTGGTACTAAATTAGTTTACTTATAAATGATCTTTGGAAGTATTTCAGTCGCACTGTGCCGTTAAGTTCTTATTAACTCATACGGATTGAGTTGCGCACTTCTTTCCTGCTACCCGGATCGTTATTGATTTACTTGATTCTTATACGTTAAGCTGCTCCTTTTCACAGGTGGTTTCATAAAAATTGTTGTCAAACACTCCTCATACATAAAATAACATTTACCTCATAAGAGTAAGCGACCTTAATCAACTTTTATTTGTGAGCAATCATTGTGGTCCGAATGATCATTTTAATTTATTTAATTCAAGAGGAGAGAGCTTTGCTATACTTAAAACTAGTAGTAGCCGGTGGCACTTAGCACGTCCCTACCATATTATTCATTTGGCAGCTTTTCGGCTGTGGCCGTTCATGGCTCAGTTAAGTTAAAACTAACTTACATCTAAGACAAACCTTGCTCTCCTACAGAAAATGTATTCTATTTCAGGTGCTCACATAAATTACTTCTACTTTGGAGGCAGGTCGACAGGGTGTTAGTCCAGTGCATTATTCTTATGTATGCTTATACTTCACACATAATATGACAACTTATAATTATATATCTATATATAAATATATATTTTAGTAGCTTAATTTAGCATATATCTTTGGTGCTTGACTCGGCGTGATGAAACAATCCGTTTAATCGTCCGGATACAAGGTCAGGTAATAGGAAGCAACCAATGTGCGGTTTTCTTAGTATAATAAATGGTCATTCATACAAGTGCTAATGTGTTTGTCATTCGCCTTTTTTCTTAGGTTGGCAAGAGTGGTTAAAGATATGAGAGGTTGTCTTAACTTGTCGTCTAAGGTTACTTCAGGCTCTTTTAATTTCGGTGCGCAGCTTCCCCGCGGAGGCATAAAGAAGCTGCTAATGGAATTGAAATGTCAGTTATTTTTACTTGATTAGTATTTTTTATCACGGTATGCTGAAAACTTGCGTTCGTATCCCATACGAACTGTGCATCACTTACCTTCGTTCATTCGACATCGCGTTTGATGCTTGGCTCACCTGTATGTAAAAAATTGTCGGGTTTCCTTGGCTATTATGACTGGCAGTATCAAGAAAAGCATGCGACGGATTGTCCTGATTATTGCTCCAGAACTGCTGGTTGAGTTGGTGAGAAAATGTCGCATTTTGAGGCTGTAAAGAGTTCATTTGATGTGAGGGAGTGAAGTGCCTTGGCTGATTGTACTGTTATGGCCCGTTATAATTGTTCCATTTCTTTCCCTTGTGACGATTTCCATTATATTTCCTATTGTTCGGAAGCTGGTAATTACCATTGTGATTTATTGGTGAGTAACCATATTGTCGCCGTGTGAGTTGATAAATCGGGTTGTATCTATTCTAGTTTGGATATTTACTACACTCCTGGAAATTGAAATAAGAGCACCGTGAATTCATTGTCCCAGGAAGGGGAAACTTTATTGACACATTCCTGGGGTCAGATACATCACATGATCACACTGACAGAACCATAGGCACATAGACACAGGCAACAGAGCATGCACAATGTCGGCACTAGTACAGTGTATATCCACCTTTCGCAGCAATGCAGGCTGCTATTCTCCCATGGAGACGATCGTAGAGATGCTGGATGTAGTCCTGTGAAACGGCTTGCCATGCCATTTCCACCTGGCGCCTCAGTTGGACCAGCGTTCGTGCTGGACGTGCAGACCGCGTGAGACGACGCTTCATCCAGTCCCAAACATGCTCAATGGGGGACAGATCCGGAGATCTTGCTGGCCAGGGTAGTTGACTTACACCTTCTAGAGCACGTTGGGTGGCACGGGATACATGCGGACGTGCATTGTCCTGTTGGAACAGCAAGTTCCCTTGCCGGTCTAGGAGTGGTAGAACGATGGGTTCGATGACGGTTTGGATGTACCGTGCACTATTCAGTGTCCCCTCGACGATCACCAAAGGTGTACGGCCAGTGTAGGAGTTCGCTCCCCACACCATGATGCCGGGTGTTGGCCCTGTGTGCCTCGGTCGTATGCAGTCCTGATTGTGGCGCTCACCTGCACGGCGCCAAACACGCATACGACCATCATTGGCACCAAGGCAGAAGCGACTCTCATCGCTGAAGACGACACGTCTCCATTCGTCCCTCCATTCACGCCTGTCGCGACACCACTGGAGGCGGGCTGCACGATGTTGGGGCGTGAGCGGAAGACGGCCTAACGGTGTGCGGGACCGTAGCCCAGCTTCATGGAGACGGTTGCGAATGGTCCTCGCCGATACCCCAGGAGCAACAGTGTCCCTAATTTGCTGGGAAGTGGCGGTGCGGTCCCCTACGGCACTGCGTAGGATTCTACGGTCTTGGCGTGCATCCGTGCGTGGCTGCAGTCCGGTCCCAGGTCGACGGGAACCTTCCGCCGACCACTGGCGACAACATCGATGTACTGTGGAGACCTCACGCCCCACGTGTTGAGCAATTCGGCGGTACGTCCACCCGGCCTCCCGCATGCCCACTATACGCCCTCGCTCAAAGTCCGTCAACTGCACATACGGTTCACGTCCACGCTGTCGCGGCATGTTACCAGTGTTAAAGACTGCGATGGAGCTCCGTATGTCACGGCAAACTGGGTGACACTGACGGCGGCGGCGCACAAATGCTGCGCAGCTAGCGCCATTCGACGGCCAACACCGCGGTTCCTGGTGTGTCCGCTGTGCCGTGCGTGTGATCATTGCTTGTACAGCCCTCTCGCAGTATCCGGAGCATGTATGGTGGGTCTGACACACCGGTGTCAATGTGTTCTTTTTTCCATTTCCAGGTGTGTATATGGTTTTCCCTTGCGGCGGTTGAAATTATTATGTTTGCTGTAAGTCTGAGCGTTTGGTTGTCCCGTGCTATGTTGGTACGACATTCTGTTGACACAGTTTACTACGTGCTATTGCGAAGCGGGAGATCCAGTATAGTAATTATTCCGCGCACTCGCACACACAACCTCAACTTCTTTCGTTGGCCACCCATGAGAAAAGCGCGTCATTTCAACTATCGGCGTTGCTGTTCTGACCCCCATAGCATGTGAAAACCTTCCAATCGTGTGATACATTGGTGGTAGCGTTGGGCGGAATTTTGGCGGAATTTTGTGCCAACGTGACATAATTAACTCACTTCGTACCTCACATCAACTTCGAGCTCTGGCCTTTTTTTTTACACATGTCAGACAGCTTGTTGTTTGACACACAGCCGAATCGGAAGGTGATATTGCAGGGCGCAGCGTTTATACACCATTACAGAGACACCTTTAAGTCAAAATCTGAACTTCTACGTTGTAAGAGGTCCATGATTAAAGAGTTTGTTGCTAGCGCAGTCGAGCAGATGTAATTTCGATGGATTGCTCACGCGCTGCCTGCGATATGTAAGCTAGAAGAGAATCTGGGACCAAAAGGCAGTATTGACTGCAGTAAGAACTGTGTGTTAGTAGGAGTAAGTTGTTGCTAGCGAGCAGTCGTGTCTGGTGTATCGTGTTGGCTGGGCTGGTCGTGTGCAGCGATGGCGGAGCCTGAGCGTTGTAGGATAAGGTAAAAGCAGCCTCGCGCATGTGTAGTATTGTTACGTCAAGTCCCATGTAAATGTTTTAAAAAATCTGTTAATAATAATATTTCTCATAAAAAGTAACTTTTGACATTCATCTCAATTTAAAGAATTCACTAATTTCTGCAATCCTTGGCCATCCCGATTATTGAAAAGAAAAACCAGTTCTTTCCTTTTTTATAAGACGAATCTGTCGGCCAGCATTGCACTTAGCTGCGCCAGGAAAATTTCTTATAGGAGCAGATATGTACGCGTTATCCGGCGGTCTAATTAAGGTAAGATTTTTCAGTTTATTCAGAATGATGTATCAGGGCCATGACGCAGCATTGCTGACGTCCAAAATTTACCAGGTTAAATTGACTGTCAATTATTGAAAGGTTATAAGTGACCCACATTTTTTTTTATTGAGAGATTAGTCACATTTTATTATTGATACGTTACGCAATTTTCCTGTTGGTAGGTTATACTGAATGTGAACGACATAATTATATTTTTTTACTGTTGAGAGGTTTAGGAATTTTTGTGTTTTGAGGTTACACTAAATGAGAATATTATTCATATTATTTTATTTTGTGGGGAGGTTACAACGTCGTAATGGGAGACAATTGCAGGGTTTAGAAAAAGTGACCATTTCATTGTGTAGTGTACGTTCATATGTGAACTTAGTGACCATGGCACTTCAAGAGTCGATGGAGGACTTGAGTATTTCATAGGATGGGACGATTTTTTAAATGTGTTGCAAAGCAGTCGCTCAAACACGCTGTTTAGCTCGAAGGTGGATCCCCTTTTCCTGTGCTATTGTTCATCTGGCGATATTGTGCGTGGTGGCCCTTGTATATCTGAATCTTAAATTGGAATGAGAATACTGGTGCGGAGTTACGTCTTATTTAATTAAATTCACTGATAAAAGAACTACTAACACAGAAAACAGCTGACAGAGTGTGCTATGATAGTTACACTGAAGAGCAACTCTTGTCTACAAATGACTTGCGACTGGCGTTGCTCCATCACTGGATCATCTGGTTCGATAGTCTGGCTAGTATTTTTCCTTTCTCTTTTTTTTTTGTTTCGCGATCTGAAAACCTCCTACTGTCTGTGGTTCAAGTCGTTCGATGGACAAACTCAGCTCTCTTCTTCTGTCAAGTGTCGATCTTCACAAAGTCGCCTAGATCCACAAATGAGCATTTCTTCACTTTGGCCGCAACGGGGCCGACATCGAAAACAAATGTGCTGAATGACGTACTATACTGTGTCGGTAACGTAGCTATTTTCAAGTGCATTGTAAAATCTGACATTATTTTTCTTTTCCTTAGTATTTATCCCATTTAGTGCAAGATAGACGTGCAAAGTGGTTATGGTGGTCAAAATGCCATTGGGATGCTGGGGGTTGTAAGGTGCTGGGATGGCGCTGGAAATGCTCGACGTATTCTCCCCGAAGGGTCCAGTCACCGAGTGAAGTCTAACCTGTTTGTTGTACAGCTCCTCAGAGTTATTTTTGTGGATTTTTAGTTATCATGGTATAACTGGTCAATTTCTGTATTTATTGTGGTCTCGCAGATCTACGCAACCCTCAGTGGCACCAAACAGTCAGCAACGGAAAGGAACGTTTCCGATAAAGGCCGAAAGCAGGCTCTCGGGGACCAGGCAGGTCCCGCGACGCGCGCCCGCTGCGCCACGCCTTCACCGGCCCCGTCTACGAGCGCCCGCTGCCGCCGCGATGTGGGATGGCCGGCGGCGGCTACACTGGCCAGTCTCAGCCGCAGTCTTCGGCAGTCTTCACTCTCAGTCATCCCTTGACAGTTTACTTACGCATTAGTAGCGGGAGCCTCACGCCGCACGGCACTTTTCAGTTTGATTCTTGTGACCCCTGGACTTTAATGCTGTTTGTTCCTTTGTTAAGTTTCTTTGCAACGTCTACAGACAGCTACAAATTAAGTAAAATTTCTGTTTACGGTATTTATGTGTTCGCTAATAATTTCTGCTCGTGACAAGCTTCCTTGTGATGACAGCTCCTGCAACGCTCTGTAGCCCACCTCTCCTTACCGTTGTGTATGAAGCAGTACACGACATTTATAGTGTAAGAGAAATGTGACTAAAACTTTTTTAATGAAATTGTGTTTAAAGTATCATACATGGACACCATAACACTTCTTTGGGTACTGACATTTCGATCATGGTATCACAGTGTTTACAGCTTTTCTGTAACGGCGTCAATGTGGGCAAAGTGGCCTTCTCGGCGACGGCGTCTGGTCACATTTGTGTAGAGGGGGGCTGGGGGGGGGGGGGGGCAGGGGGGCAACCTAAAAGCAGCGGTCGGAAGTACAGTTCAACGATACTTACAGGAAATTCTTATAAAAATAACTGAGAAGCGGCAAATAAAGAAAGAGAAGAAAAAGGAGAAACCGAAGTGAGAAAGGAAGAAAAAGGAAATTGCGAAGAACAGGAAACTCAGCTCTAGAAGAGTTCTTTTTGACAACCGCGATGGTGATGATGCATGTAACGCCAAAAAAAAAAAAAAAGAAAAAGAAAGTCGAATTGAAGGCCACAAAATCACGGAAGTTAGTACCAAATGCTCTCCCTCTGGGTGCTCCGTCTCTCTGCAGGACTTATAAAGTTTGACTTTCATTTGTGAGAAAACTGTAAATAATTTAATACGAATCATGTTTTACAATAAAACATATTTAATTCTTTATAAAAACAGTTCTGTATCCTTTAAACTAAGTGTTGACTTTGCCCTCTCATGTCGGGCGAAGTGGGCATTTTGACATTTTCTGAAAATTGAATTGTTGAAAGTTCTTAATTTGATCGTGAATTAATTAAGCTGTTCGATATATACTTGTAGATTATAATCAGTCATATCTATCCATTTCCATCTATTGCTACTTAGCTTAAAAAACAGAAACACCTTAGCCTGGCGTCCTTTATTAGCTCTCACCTTCGGCGTCCGCCTTTCCGGAAATTGGAAATGTTGTTTCATTATTTAAGACTGTGGCCATATGCCCTTCCTGACGTCACAGTCGCCAACGTAACTTAATGCATCCTTCCAGCAGGTGGGCGCCGTCTCCTTGTGAAAAGTTCTGTGTGATATTGTGTCTTAACTGTTTATGTATGACGTTATCTGGGGCCGAATTTGGGGAGCCAGCCCAGCATTTGCCTAAACCAGCGTGAGAAACCGCCTAAAAACCACACTCAGGCTGGCCAACGTACCAGGTGAAAGGTCCCTCATACGCCGCGCGGTTCCTTCGGCGTGTGGCTCATCTCCCTGATTCCCGAGCTAAATCGCTGTGTGTTGTGATTTATGGGTAGTTAAGTGTTACTCTCCACTTCCCTACAAAATAAAGGGTCCATAAGGAGCTCCTCCAACTACTAAAATATTGCTATCATGTCCTCGCAAGCAAAATTTCACTCTATATCCTG
This sequence comes from Schistocerca gregaria, assembly GCF_023897955.1. Taxonomy (NCBI): domain Eukaryota; kingdom Metazoa; phylum Arthropoda; class Insecta; order Orthoptera; family Acrididae; genus Schistocerca; species Schistocerca gregaria. The sequence goes on from NC_064927.1 coordinate 314,019,113, forward strand.
AACCAGCGTATTAAGACGTACACTTAGTCTCAAAATTCCACAGAACAAGCATGTTTAGTTGAAGGTAAAGAAACTCGTAAGAAGATTATCAACATGCGACAGACAAGTGATAAATCGCCAGAGTTATGATTTCCTGTTTTCATCTCCTTCAGCTTTGGTACTGGCGCAGGATACCGAGCATAAAATGAACTGAAAGAGGAAGAAATTTTTGGATTATTGAGCAACTCAGTATCCGAGGCGCTTTACTGCCCCTGTCAGTTGAAACATTCTTCAGATATTTCGAGTAAACCTAGAGAAAATAATCACGGAAGGAAAGATCGAGGGCATGAGTTCAAGAGGAAGTGAGCAGGTGCATGGGTCAAATCTACTAGTTATCTGGCCAATCTCTTCAGAAAACTTTAAGAGAAGCTAGTAATTGTCTGAGGTGTAGACGCTTGATTCATATCGTCACGACACTCAACAATGAGCACACTGCCTTGTGATGGTGAAGCGTTTCTATACTACATGCGCCAGGTTTTCATACGTTTGCTGTTACTGTCAGTAATTCACTCGTACTGTATTTGGGCAAAGATGAGACTGGTGCACGATTAGTGAATAACGTACTTGACCCTATGCTGAATGAAATCTATGATCCCTTGATCGCCAGTCAGTTATTCAACTCTGAGGCATTCTTAATTGAAACATACTAGCGAGCATTTGAGTTTTTTGAGAAGAAGATTTGATATTTGTGAATCTGAGAGAAGTTACCTGGAATACTTCGTTATGGCGTTGGAAACTTGTTTGTACATTGATGGAGAAGGTTTTTAGACGAACTTTGCAAGGTAACCAACGCCTGCGCAAGAATTAAATGTTTGTTTGTCAAAACTAGTAATTGAAGGACATGTTTGTCCGTCAGATAATAATATTCATGATTACTATTAATTCGATATCTTTCTTTTCATTATGTCTCAAATAATGCAATTCTTGTAAATGTCTGTAATTTTTGTATTGAGAGAATTTCATAATTGTTAGGGTCTTCTTCTCTACAGTTTTTTTGTCTATAAACAGAGTACAATTTTTCAAGAACTATTGTCATTAAAGTAAAATCCACCTCCATCATTCTTAGTAAAGTTTTGAATAAAACAAATTTTGTAGTGAAAGGTTTATTTTTATTTAGCTGCTGCATCTGCTGATTTCTGTTTTCTTTTGAGAACATCAGTATACCTGACACAAAACAACTTGTTGAGCACGAGGTACGTTATTTTTATTTCTGGGCAGACCTCACTTTGAATTGCTGTGGGGAAATAGGACATAGTCAGGATTTTCAGATGTTATGCTAAATAAGCTGATTAACTTATTGTGAACAGTGTAGGTAATCTCAAACAGTTATTTTCTGCTGCGTAAAACAGTATTTTATTTTTGTGATTATTTCAAGTCAGACATTACACTTTGTGTTGCACAACATTCATAATGTACTTCAGTATTGAGTTTTAGTTGAATAGTTTTCACTGAGCATACCATTAGTTTCTTTTTTCGTTTAATTAGACTCATTTTCGTTATTTCGAATTCAGTATTTCATGAAGAGTCAAGTTTTGTTTCTCGACACTGTTCACGCGCTCAACACAGGACGAACTAACAGTCAGTATTGCTAAGCAGCTGAACACAAAATTTGAAGAACACCTTACACGAGGAGAAAGTTTTAGTAAAAAGAATGTTCAATATTTTCATTTATACTTTTTCTTATAGGAAGCTTACACACGGTTGAAAACGGGTACACAGCCAAATCATACAACAGAGAAGTATAAAGAATAAAAGTTTTATTATAATTCAAGTTTTGAATCACAAGGTTTATTTGTTACCATGTTATTATCGGTAATGGCTATCTTTAGATATACAAAAAAAAAATAAGTACATAGAGATAGCCTAATTTACAAACACACTCGTAACTGTACGAATGTAAAGCAGAAGACACTAAAAAGCAACTGTACAACATATCTCTGTCAATCCATTGTGGACGCGGGACAACGGCAGGTTTATTTTATTTTGACAATCAGTTTCGGCAGTTTAATGTGGGGCCTGAATATGGTATACTGAATTGCCGAAACTTGTTGTCAGAATAAACAGTTAAATTACAGAAAAAATTACAACTTACTAGTGAAAACATTATCAAATGTAAACAACGCGCCCACGCAACACGCCCGCCTAATGGGAGCCCGCAATGAACCACAGGCACAACAGCAACATGGAACAAAAAACGTCACTGGACGCCTCAGCATCACTGCTACACATCATTCACACAACGACCGCAATTGTAAAGTATCAATGTGTTACGAAAATATACAGTCTGAAAAGATGTGACACGTATGCCTTATTAGGAATCCCAAGCCACTGTACAATGTAAATTGTTCGTGTCATTTCAAACGTTTGGCTTGTATATAAAACGAATTTTCAGTGGGCAAGCTACGCTAATACGCTAATGAAGAGAGTGGGCAAATGCAGTTTGTACAGTGCAATATAAACCCAGTATGTGTGCTTCAGCTACGCTCTTTAAGCACAGCATTTTTTTTTTTTTTTACGAAACCGAAATGGATAACTATTTTGACTGCACCACCACCTCGTATAATGCCGTGATATGAGTAATGCAACTCGTCTCATCACTATGGATATCCTGTGCAATGGTTTTACAGTGTTTGCTTCTGTACATTAGTATAGTTAGCAGCGCGTTTGTCAATTAGGCTACCTCTATGTATACACTTTTCTAGGACTGAAGATGGTCATTACCGATCGATATTAATTACCTGATTACAAGTAAATCTTGTGATTCAGGACTGGAATTATAATACAGCAAATGTTTTCCAAGATAGCTGGAAACTTTTTCAAGAGTACGTCACAACCTGTGACTACTAAAAGGATATTTTATTCTAAGTACTGGTAGGCAATGATACAGATTATTATCACTCAGTAAAGCACTTCATTCTAAACATTCGACCAACAGATGCATGAGAGCATGGACTTTGGGTGCGGAACTACTTTTCGTTAATAGTTGAAGAGCGAAAAAATTTTATAATGTACCAGAAAATAACACAATGTGAAAATTCTGTTAGCTTCACCATTTTCTGGGATACTCATTCCATACTCTGCGTCTTTAGAATTATCTTGTGGCAGCGATCGCTTGAATCAGTAGCCTTACAGTTGTAACTACACGGATTCTTCTGATGGTTTGTCCGTATCTTAGCATCCTGTTGCACGGCTACCGTAAGACTTCACTGCCTTCCCTGCCGTCTTTCCCACGGTGTGCGCATGACTATGAAGCTTTTGCTGCTCAGCGTAAGCGTCGATAAATCAGCAATGTTGGCACTGTCTCTACCAGTTCAACCACGGAGCTGTCTAATTTGTTATATCGCTACCTATTAGCAACCGGCTATATGGGTTGGTTTTTACGCCGTGTCGCATCGACCTTACTGTCGGCCTTGCGAGTCGTAACACAGCGTGTATAACGGTTGTAACCACTTAGAAGACTGCATTAGCTTAAGTACTTTATATGCAATCAGAAATGGAAACAGCCAGAGAAAGGCAGGTTAAAGTTTAATGTTCTGTCGGCAGCTTAGTGATTACTGACAGAGTACTTGCTTAGTTGAAAAAAGAGAAAGGAAATATTCAGTGTAACTTTCAAAAGAATAAACTCTGCACCAAGCTGACGATTTTGAGGAAACACAGAAATCGAAATGTAGGTAGCCGGTCGGTGTAGCATATCACTCTTTCAAAACAGCAAACATTGAGTTAGGCAATTAAATGCCTCGTTTGCCAGTGAAGAATTTTAAGGAAGGAGTGTTGTTTTTCAGTTAACCGATAAAGCAGTAAAGCAAGACGCAAAATGTAGGCAGGGCTGGCAGAACTACAACGTCGAAAGAAATACAACTTATTTAAGCTGTAGATTGTTGTAAAAGGGAGAAACGAAAACTGAATTAAAGTAAATAAATGTAGGAAAAAAAGTGACGCTGATCAGCAAACATAAACATCTACATCTATATCTAAATCATACTCCGCATGCTATCTAATGGTGTGTGGCGGAGGGTACTTTAGGACGCACTATCTGATCCCTCCAACCCTGTTCCACTCACGAATAGTGCGTGGGAAGAACGATTGTCGGCAAGCCTATGTATTGCCTCTAATTTCTCGAATTTTCTCCTCGTGGTTGTCCACGAAATGTTTGGGGGAGGGGCGGGTGTTCGTGGGGGGGAAGGCAATGTGTTGTCCAACTCCTTCTGAAAACTGCTGTCCCGAAATTTCAATAGTAACTATCCCCGTGACGTACAACGCCTCTCTTGTAACATCTGCCGGTGAAGTTTGCATCTCTGTATCGCTCTCTCGCCAGTTAAACGATCCCGTGACGAAACGCACCGCTCTTCGTTAGATCTTCTCTATCTCCTCTAAGAGTCCTAACTCATAGAGATCCCCGACAGGTGATCAATACTCAAGAATCGGACGAACAAGCACCTTATAAACCACTTCTTCCGTGGATGTGTTACGCTTCCTTAAGATTCATCCAATGAATCTGAGTCTGATGTCTGCTTTGGTCATTCCACTTAAGGTCGCTGTGGATAGTTACGCGTAGATATTTTACGGCAGATGCTGTCTCCAGCTGTTTGTCATCAGTAGTGTAACTCTAAAGTAGTGGATTTCTTTTCCCGTGTTTGCACAATATGTTACATTTATTTACGTTCAGGATCAACTGCCAGAGCCTGCACCGATCATCAATTCTTTGCAGGTAGTCCTGCAAATTCTTACTAACTTCTGGCGTTGCTACTTTGGTATAGACAACTGTATCATTTGCGAATAACCTTAAAGAGCATCCAAGAGCATCCGACGCTTTCTATGAGATCATTTGTACATATTGTAAGTAACAACAGTCCTATCATATTTCCTGTGGAGCTCCGGATATTGCCTTTACATCTGTCGATTTTGTACCGTTAAGAGCGACGTGTTGAGTTTTATCTGCAAGAATGTCTTGAATCCAATCGCAGGTCTGCTCCGATACTCCGCAAGCTCGTATTTTTTTCGTTAAACGTCACTGCGGGACGGTGTCTAATGCCTTACTGAAATCAAGGAACGCGACATAAACCTGAACGCCTTTGTCCACTGCCCTGTCGATCTCATCGAGGAACATAGCAAGCAGAGTTTCGCAGCATATCTGTTTGCGGAATCAGTGTTGATTTTTATAGAGGAGTTGTTCATTTTCCAAAAACGCCACAATTCTTGAACATAAAACATGTTCCACAATTCTATAACAGATTGACGTCAATGATATAGGTCTATAGTTGTGTAGACCTGTTATACGGCCTTTCTTAGAAACGGGAATGACCTGCGCTTTTTTCCAGCCGTTAGGTAACTTTCGTTGCTCTAGCGATTTATGATAAGGGTTCTGTCAAAGTATCATTGGACAGAAAATCCAAGCAACAATTAAAATCTTGGTAATATTTCGACGGATGGGTGACTAAAAATGGGAAGTCTGTAGAAGAAATAAAATATGTTTGTATAAAAAAGCTTTGGGAAATGTGAAACGCTTCTTGACACATCCAAGAATTCGGATAGAATTAACTCTAGGATTCTCTTTTCTACTACAGTGACGAACTCTGAGTGAGTATAGGAAGCATTTAAATCGCTTGCTACATATTGTAAGGTTTCTGGAATTCCTCTCTACCTTCAGTAAGTTGATTCCTTAATGAAATCAGTGTTTAATCCGTCAGTAGTTTATAGACAAGGTAAAGAAATTTTCGTATATGGTCTACATAAAGCAAACCATACGAATACTTCCTGTTTGCTCAGAATTATGTTCTGCGAAAGGCTGTCATCAGTGCTGAGCTGTATGCACATTACAATTGATCTCTGCCGCTCAGTGAACCTCTCTGTTCGTCGTACCGTAGCAACGAGTTGATCCACCCTTCCTCTAGCTCGGAGTGTTTGCCTGGTTTTCTGGATAGTAAATAGGTTTTCTCCCCAGAGGATGGATATCTGGTTCGTCGTATTACGGATAACTGTGGAAAGGGAGTCCTATACTGCAAGGATTCTTTCCTCTGCCTTCGTGGTCGAAGATTTTTGACTTCGAAGTTGGCACATTTCTGCCTTTGCGGCCCTGGTTTGGATGCAGTGGTGCCAGTGTTTTCTTGCAGTCAAGGACTGTTTCACAGAGGAAACTGTGTGCACACGACAGTTAAAGAGTTATTACTTTCCTTGCCTTCATTGTTGCGGGATTTTGTCTTCAGAGTCGGCGTGTTTCTCATTTTTGTGTCTTGGCTGTGGAAGCTGCGCTGTTTGTATTTACTTACAGTCAAAGACAGGCGCGCCAAGGAAATGGTGAGCACATTTTTTACGAGTAACTTAAGGGCTGGTTATTATTGAGAGAAATTCAGGTTGGGTTTTCTTGTATAATGCTTCTTAGTTCTTACATTAATCTTAGAGCTCTGTCTGGATCAGCATTCCTTGTTCACAGTACAAGGCCGAATGGTATTAAGTTACTTGTAGAAGGCAAACGTAATCTAGATTTTAATGCTGGTTGTCTTACAAAAATTTTATTTTCTTTATTTTGATCCTTAAATCAGGAGTGTTCGGGCACCGGGTTCTAATTAATTATCAATGCTGCCCAGGAAGTGAGCATCCATCACACGAACGATAAAACAAAACGACGAAAAGTTCCGTACAACACCGTTTATGTAAATTTAAATTGAATATTTTCACTCTGAGAGTCCCGCAAGGTGATGCTATTCTCTCATTGGCCCATTCCGTTCTTCACGTTGCCGCCCGAGCTATACTTGAACCCCCAGAGTTTCGTTCTTATAACAGGCTAACCCGTCAGACGCGCTGGTCTGGCTACTTCAGCTGCAACTGCGAAACTAGAGATTTAGAGACGTATCATGAAATTAATTCATGAAAATACAAGGAAATTTTGTGTTATTTCTGTGCAGTTGTGGTAAAGAACCTTTTGTACCGTAACTCTGCGGCTACAAGTCGGTAGAAGTTGGAAACTTCAAGTAAAAGCACAAGTAAATGCAAACAGTTTTTTTTTCATTCCAGTACGTTGGCCAGACATAATCCTAAAAGTAGAATGAAGCCATAGTCTTCGATTTGTTGCAGGAATTAGAAAACTAATGTCAGTGTTATCGAAAAAATATCATTTTTTTTATTTACACGAAACGTTTTACAAACATGGTAGATAAGTTGCCAGAAGATCATCAGATGAGATGAACAGAGTTGCAGTCTCACATGAAACTAAAAGAAAAAACTGCATCTCTGTTGGACCTTTACCAAGCAAGCCCTCCCAGCGACAAACATCCCTTACTCCACAGTCATGAGTTATATTTGTCAGCTTTGTTTGGAAACAAGAACGTTTGTGAACAGTTATTCTCAAATGAAAACACACAAAGAGTACAAATAGAGTAAAAATCTCAGATGAACTCCCCTGAGAATTTCAACCACTTCGACTGAACGTGAGAGTGATACATTAGTTTTCCAAATTCAGATCAAATGTCGTCACATTAATTCCGTATGTGTAAGTACTTGTACACACAATTATTAATGAAATTTCATATACAAGATATCAAATTTATTCCACATTGCTTTTTTTTAGAATAATGAAACATAAACTAATAAATTCAAATTATTTAAATGTATTAACTGTATACATCCAAGCGCCTTTTTTTCTTTCTGTTCAGATGTTAATATTGGTGTCAAGTAGATTATGTGCAGCCCATAAATATTCTTCTTCTTCCAGTGTGGCCCAGGGGAGCTAAAGGGTTTTACAATTCTGCTTTAAATTACGCACTTCCTTTTTGAAGGTACATATCTTAAAGAAGTTAACATCTGCAAGAATTTGTCCTTTACTATTGTGACAAATTACTATCATTGTAATTGAAACTTAGTTAAACTTTGAAAAAACGAACGAGATTTCATGCCACGTGAATTACAGTTGATTTCTCTTGGTATTGCTTTTTGCCTATGTCATTTTAATTTTGTTCTGGGTGTTGCTGCCTGTTTAATGACCAGATGTATTTGTTTTAGGTCTTTCAGCTGCAGATAACGTTGACAGTTACTTTTGTGTGGTCACCTTATTTTAAAGACAGTATTATTTATGCCTAACGTTAAAACTTGTTTTGAATATTGGGCACTTAAATTATCATTTTACTAATGGCCTCTGTTAAATACCTTAAAACCTCAGAGGCAAACGAATGTTTATTTTTTTTTCAATGTTTGTCCTTCATGTGCTCAACGTCTAACCACACCCAACTACATTCTGCTTACCATTTCATAGTCCATTTGATTTACATGTCCAATCTCGAACAAGTCGTTTACCTGAATTCGTTGTCAAAGAAGTAGTGTCCAGGAAAATTAAATTCTATGTATCTGTCTACCTACATGACTACTCAGTAAATCACGCATAAGTGCCTGCCAGAGGTTTCTTCGAACTATCTTCAGACTATTTCTCTACAGTTCCAGTCTATAACAGCGCATGGAAAACTGAACACTAAAATGTTTCCGTACAGGATCTGAGTTCCTTTATTTTATTACCATGATCAGTTCTCCCTATGCAGCCGGAAAGTGTAGCCATCTGTCATAAATCTCTCCTCACAATGTAACATTTTCAAAGTAGGTGACGTGCTGAAAAACTGCTAGTGTATTAGCTACACAGAAAAATTGCTAAGGTCCATAAGTCCTCTCCATGCCATAGATTTCCTTTTCCTCCCTCGGAACAGCGAAGGATAGGAGCGAAAGGGTACATATTGCATCGTTGCCAACACAAAAACTCAATGTATATTATCGACGTATTGAATTTATTCAGGCATACTCGTGAGAACCATTCTTTTTATCTACCCTCTCTACTGGGCCGGTTGCTGAAAGAAATTTCTGCATTGTTGTTGAAGAAATTCATAGCTCAAAAACACTAGACAACAGAACTTCACATATCAAATCCAAGTAAACTAGAGTCATGTCCAAGCAGTTTGCTAAACATAATCACACGTCAAAGAGAGGAAAAATATTTTCTATTAGAAACTAAATCTCTTCCCCTGGCGCATAATCAATATTGGCTCCACGTCAAGTAAATACGATAACTGGCGCAACATAGAGAAGGTTGGTTACATTAGGTCCCGACTCACAAACGTTATTACACATCAACATTTGTGTATCATGAAACATTACATCGACAGTTCCAAAACTTTACTTGCATGAACATAAGAGACTAATAACCTTGTATAGCTAATTGGCATTCACTGTCAAATAACAAACTTTTTTATATTAATCTCGCCAATACAAAGTGTGCATCTGTGTTATTATCGTTATATACATTGTAAATGACAAAAGGATTCTTCTTTATACAGAAAAAAGACAATGGTCCAAAAATTTATGCTAATGAAGTGTAATCATGTTTGCAAAAAATATGTTGAGTGAACATTAAAACCACAAATCCGTTTCAGTTTTTATACTTCCTTATATTTTTGCTTTTGTAAAGGTGCTTCAATGTAAATCAAAACTCCTCGACAAGATAGGATCGTTGTTGTTGGGATTTAAGGAATCGCCTGTCTACCGACGAACAAAAGGATTTGATGGCGTATTGCCATCCAAATACTATCCGCTTCAAGACATTACTAACTTTACCCATGTAAAACAAATCAGTATGCGTGCCTGTTTATGTTAATTGTATAAGAAGATCAAGAAAAGTAGAAGCAGATATATCAATATGTACATAAATGAGTTTCCTTTTCCTATCCATAATGCTACAATCTACATTTTGATAAGACTGCACGTCTTCAAGTACTTTTAACGATCCAATTAAGTCGGTTTCCGCCAGCTGGCTCGATTCATCTGGTATAACGAAGAAAAAAAATGAACTTGTTTTGATGTCGTCGAAGGTTTCGAATTTTGACATTGTTTGCAAACTGGTAACCCCTTTAGGACTCTGCTCTCCATATTTTTGATGTAGAAAGTCGCCCCAATTTCAAAAAGTATTTCATCAGTGCGTAATGAGGATGGATATGCCATATGAGCTTATTTGTTATTTCCTGCGGTATGGACAATACCCATTGCATTCTCTCAATGTGGGTCTTCTTTCATAATGTTCGCCAGAGATGCTGAAATATAATTTTCAAACCCCACCTGTCTCAAGTCGTACAGACTGTACTGATTGGCTTCTAAGTCCTCCTTATTTTCGGTTACTCCAATTGTGGCGCACAACAGTGCCACAATATTCATCACCCTAGGCATGTATGTAACTGTAAACTGCACTTCTTCCAGGTGTCTCCCTCGCCTTGTAGCAATTTGTTGTCTGAGAACACGTATGTCTTCCTGCCATATAGAAAAAATCTGTATTTTTTGAATCAACACACAATGTCGAGGGCCTCCGGTTTCGTCTTTGATGAGCACCTGACTGCCGTCCGCTCCCGCTAGCTGAGTGGTCAGCACGACCGACTATAAATCCTAAGAGCCCGGATTCGATTCCCTGCTGGGTCGGAGATTTTCTCCGCTTACGGACTGGGTGTTGTGTTGTCCTAATATCTTGAGCGCAAGTAACCGAAGTGGCATCAAAACGAAAGACCTGCACCCGGCGAACGGTCTACCCCACGGGAGGCCCTAGGCACGACATTTACATCTACCTGACTGGCCAAAGCTCTTATCTTTCATCTTATCACCCCCGATTCTTCGATTTCTTGGAAGATAACCACACCCAAACCTGTCCTTGCTCTATCAATTAGCATTGTCTTGGCTTGGATCTGGGTGGGACATATTGGCGCCATTAACATTGCCTACTTTACTGACTGGAATTCCTTCTCGGCAGTCACATCCAAGACACAATTCGTCTTCTTCTCCATCAGTTCACACAGTCTTGGTGTGGCTAACAACTCAAAGTGGTAGAAACTTATTGGGCTCAGGTATCTCCATAACTGTCCCTTAGTTCACAATGCTGTACAGCGTCATATACCTCCCACTTCCTGCGGATCCATTGTCGTCACATTACTATCTATTGCATCCCCAAAGGCAACTCCAAACTGGGACTTCTCACTGTTGTCCATTGTATTTCGATTTCGAATGTTGTAAAATGGCAAGAACTATGCCCTTACATGAAGTCATTAAAGATCACCTAACTCACGTTGAGCGAACAGTAGGGCTGAACAAAATGACTGACAAGGCACAATGCATCTTGTAGAGGGTATAGTATGGACGTATTGGAATAATTAATGTCAGGTGATGGTTTTAAAGTAATTCACATGACATGAAAACTTTGTGGAAATGAGTCGCTTTACTGGACGCTAATTTACCCCAGGGAAGTATTTAGAGTTGACCGTGGCCGGGTGGGGAATGGCGGAGGGAAGCGACAATAGGGAGCTTAGGGCGGCTCAAGCTCTGAGAAAGTGGTAACGCGGCGAGGCCTCCAGCCGCCTTAAGATGAGTGACAGAATGGGTGGTTGACCCCGACCTCATGTTGGTGTACTGGGAAGCAGACGGAGAACTTGTATGCCTGTTGATAAATGTCCGTTGGCCCGTTTTCAGGGAAACATGTGAGAAATCCGTGCAAAGCTATGGTGGAGCGGTCAACAGAGGTCAAAATATGCGTGTTCGTGACTATAGCAACTTCACGCTGAATTCACGGTCCGCAGAGTCTGAAGTAAATCAGGTGAAGAGCGACAGAATGAAAGTACTCTCCTGGGAGTCAGAATTCCGGAAAAATTGGTATTTGTGCAGACGCTAACCTTGATGGGTGGCCTATGAGGAGCTAAATAGAAGAAGTTGAGAGGAAGGGAAATTTTGTGGGAATTTGTTTACTTCCCAGAGCAGGTATTGGTCGGCGCTGAGAAGCGACGCATAATTAACGCGACTTGCGCTGCAATTGGGGTAAGTGATTTTGCTGGAGGGGAAACCGAGGCGAAGAGCGGACTGGGAGAAGTACCCGTAGAGGTCTTCCGTTCCCAGCTTCCCTAGAGTGCGGACGTGGCGTTCTTTACTCAGCTTGCCTGGGAAGGAGTGAGTGTGTCTGCACTTTAGGACCTAGCAAGTCGAACGATTGAGTCTGGAGATAGAAAGTTTTGGTTCAGCTATGTACTGAGCAAGATAGCTAGGAGTGAATAGACGAGCGCAGCCTTGCAGCAGCACGAGGTCGGCCGACGTCCGCATAACGACGCCGCTCCGCCACTCTGAATTCGGTGATATTGCGCCCGCTCCGGCCACTGATTAATTTGCTGGATCACGTCGTCAAAGTTTCCACAAGGGTTTCATGGGCCGTGTATTGTAGAATTCTTCTCGCACTTCGCATTATGCCTGGGTCAGTCGATAGCAATTACTTTTGAGTTATTGCGCTTTACTCCACGCAAACGCAATTTATTACCACTGCCTGATAGGAGAGTCGTAATGTGATGATTGAAGGTCAGGATTTAAAATAAATTTGTGCTAATCGACTGCATCTGTTTCCAATCAAGTAGCTGAAATCCCAAGTCATCTTCTTAATTAATTTTATGTTCAACATTTGCATCTGGTGTTCAATAGCTGGATATAACATCAATGTGCACCAATTTTTTAATTAAAAGTGATCAATTCTGAATAAATTAATGTCAACACTGCCACTTCAGTTCAATCGGGAGTCACAGGGCAGTTTTTCACTGTCTGTTGATCTGTTAGTCAATTAGTTGGGGTGAACACACGCCAGAACCAGCTAAGTGACGGGTGGGGTGTTACAATGTTAGTTACTCACCCTACCAATGTCGCATTCACATACTTGTTGCTTTTTCACCAGCTCGAGTCCCGGTTTTCATAAGTACTTGCTCGCCTCCCAGTATTGAATCTGACTGTCCTCCTCCACACGGGCCTCAAATGTTCTGACCACTCTCCTGCCTTGCGCCAGCGTTGGCCAGTAGTATAATTTTAAAATATCTTTCCCACTACCTACATCAGTTCTGTTAAAAGTCGTCTCTAATAGACTTCCTTACCGCCTCACTCTGCTCAGAACGTGGAACTCAGGACAGATGTCAAAAATCCGCCGGCCAGTGGCAAAACATGTTCTTCCAACCAGTGTGATCTCGCTACCTTGGGAAAACAAAACAAAAAAAGTAGGTTCTACTCCTTCAGTTTCAGCTGGGAGAGTCACCCACAGACGGTGGTGTTCATTGGTCAGATATCTAAAGATGTTAGCTACGCCCGTAAACTGTTCTCCTGCACGCAGAAAATAGCTTATCTCTGAATTCCCTCACGTCACTGGTAAGTTTTTCTCGTCCACTTGCAGACGCTCTATACCTTCCACAGGCTGGGGCGGTAGAAATAGTGGGAGATACACATTTTTACCCTTGTAACCGCATCCTACAGCATTCTCCCAAGCCGGGAGGGACCGAAGTGCTGCGCCTCGCCACACTCGTGCATAAAGCACTTTCTGGTGCTTTCTCCCTGTTGTAAGTTCATAGCTTAGTTACGGGAAGACATTGGGGCTTGCGTCCCAAGGGTGCAAAACCTGCGGTGGGCCCTTGGTGCCGTGTTCTCATCTGCCCTAGACTGCCCTGTGTCCACCTTTTGCACTACAGATATAGAATACCAATAGAAAAAGAGCAAGTGTAGGTAGTTACTACTGCCTCTGCAATCACTGCCATATCTGACCTCTTGATTCTATCTGTCGTTAGCATATTACTCAGTTCCCAGAAAGGGTAGTCACCTCTCTTTCCTGTCTGGTAAGGATCCCACAACTCACAGCAGTAGTCCAGCAGAGGATGGACAAGCATTGTACAGGCAGCTTCTTTAGCAGACCTGTTGCATCTTCTAAGTGTTCCGCCAATAAAATGCAGTTTTTGGTTTGCCTCCCCCACAACATTATCTATGTGAAAGTTCAAATTAAGCTGTTCATAATTATAATTCCTGGATATTAGTTGAAGTGGCAGCCTTTAATTTTTGTGTGTTTTCTTACGTAACCCAAATTTAATGGCTGTCTTTTTGTACTTACGTGGATGGTCTCACACTTCTTGTTACTCAGAGACAATTGACACCTTTCAAACCATACAGATATCATTTCTTACTCTTTTGCGATTATTTTTGGTCTTCTGATGACTTTACTAGACGGAAAAGACAGGATTATTTGCAAATAATGTAAGAATGCTACACAGATTATCTCCTAAATCGTTTTCGAAGATTAAGAACAGCAGAAGTCCTATTACACTTCCTTATGGAACCCCGATATCCCTTTTGTTTTCGTGGATGATTTTCCTTCGCTTACTACATACTGTGACCTTTCTGACAGGAAACCACCAATCACAAATGCAGCGATGGTCCATAGGCCCACGATTTGTTTAGAAGTCTCTTATGATGAATGGTGTCAAAAGTCTTCTTAAACCTAGAAATATGGAATCAATTTGATATCCACTGTCAATAGCACTCATTGCTTTATGCGAATAAAGAGCTAGTTGTATTTCACAAGAGCGTCATTTTTTGAATCCGTCATGATTATGTCCTAATTGGCCGCTACCTTCGAGATAATTCATAATGTAAGAACACGGTATATGTTACAAAATCCATCTGCAAATAGATATCAGTGAGACGAATTTGTATTCATCGGATTATTCACACTTCCCTTCTTAAGCACTGGTGTGACCTGTGCGACTTTCCAGTCTATTGATCCTTAGTCGAGTAGGCGGTTACATACGATTGTGAAGTATGGGGCTATTACATCAGCGGACCAGAAGATACACCTTTATTAACTGATTTAAACCGGTTTGCTACTCCAAGGATACCTATTTCTAAATTATACATGTTGGCAGTTGTTCTTTATCCGAACTCTGGGACATTTACTTCGTCTTTTTTGTTGAAGAAATGTCAGAAAACTGTGTTTAATAACTCCGCTTTGGTGGTGCTGTCATCAGTAACATTATCGTTTGTATCGTGCAGTGAAGGTATTGATTGTGTTTTGCTGCTGGTCTTCTTTACATACACCCAGAATCTCTTTGTATTATCTGTGAGATTACGAGATATGGTTTCGTTGTAGGAGTTATTAATAGCATCTTGCACTGAAGTTGGCATCAAGTTTCTTACTTCAGTGAAACTTCGACTATCTTGTAGATTTTGTATCCTTTTAAATTTGGCATGCTGTTTTTTCGTTACTTCTGAAACAGTGTCCTGACCTGTTTTGTGTACCATGGGGGATCAGTAACATTTTTATTAATTAATTCAGTACAAATCTCTCAACTGTCGCAGATACTATTTCTCTGAATTTAAGCCACACCTGGTCTGTACTTACATAGATAGTTGGGATTCAGTGGAGACTGTCTCTTCGGAAGGCGTCATACGAATCGTATCAGCATCTTTAAGATTAAATTTTGCGTTTATTTTTGGTGGATTTGGATGTTCGCTGGGAAATCTCTCTAAAACGACTTTGTGGTCCCTAATCCTTATGTCTGTCATGATGCACTCTATTTAACTAGGATAAAAGTTTGACAAGTCGTCAAATATGTTTTCACCACCATAAACATTTCGAATAGGCTCTTGTTCTATTTGCTCGGAATAATTTCCGCAGAAAGGTATTTAGTACAATTTCTGGCCGTTCTTTGAGCTTAGTTCCGGCTTTGAATTTGTATTTTCGCCAACATTTTGAGGGTGGATTGACGTAACTATCAATGAATGGGGTACAGAATGGTTTCTTATTCGGTAAGAGCAAGCAATTAGTAATTTATTCCAGTTGTCACGTATAAATTCTATCCACATTAACTAACAGGAACTATCTGTCTCAATTTCGCTACGAAATAAACTACTTCTAACAGCAACAAACACGCTGCCAACATAGTCTATCCTACCTGAAGACCGTTCGGTCCTTTGGAAAAGATTCGGCTGAACTTATGTCCGGTTGGCACGTATAACGATTTGACCTTCAGTGCGTTCTATTAGCGCTTTGAGCTCTGGTTCTTTCCTTAAAAAAATAATGAAAAAAGGCTCAGCCTGAAACCCAACCAAGCTATGGAGCAAGTCGAGTCGTCTGAACCTCTGATTTACTGATTGAGACCCTCCACTCCGCTCTGTAACAATGGTCCGCAATCGTTCCTGTCGGTGATGTTACGGAAGGTGAGCTCTACATTCGTCTCGCAGGGAAGACTGGCAGTCTTTGCCACTCCAGCTAGCCATCCGACACCAGAGAGAATCTCTTCCGATCCAAAGCGATACACATCGTTATTACCGACATTAGCCACCACCATCATTTGGCTTCTTATTGTTTAGCAGATTTCTTGGAAGTATTTTAGTACCTGTCTGGGTAAGGTAAAGATATTCAGAAAATCGAAAACCCTTTTAAGAGAAAGAAGGAAAGAGTGAAGGGAGGGGGTGCACAGAGACAGGAAGAGAGCTCTCTATAGACCAGCGAAAAACTCTCTTGAGCGTCCTAATTAAACCAGAGGAGTAATTGAACTATTATACCCAATAAGTTCTATATGCTACTATTATACAGCAACTTTTGAACGCACGAAATCCTTCTCTTTCGTATTTAAACGCTAATATTTTATTGTAGCTCTAAAATATGTCCAACTGTCTTCCAGAATAGTACTAAGCAAATAAGATGGAAGAAATTAAATTACGGATGTGAGTTGTAGTTTCCTGTTAGTTCGGTAATGACTGCAGCGGTCAGTCCAATAAAAGCTACATGGTCATACATGTTGAACCACGGACAGTACGTTCTTGTCCCATTTCCCGGTTTAAATCCCCGGAATGTTTCTGGAGTAATTGTAATCTTCCACTCATTTTACCCTCGTTGGCTCCAGAGAATCGTGACAAAATTGTACTTTTGTCGGCTATTCGCCGCGTGGTAAACCGGTGCGCCTCGCCAAGAGACCAACGAAAATAACCGACGTGTGTTGCAGATGTTGAGCCACTGTATTCTCAGTCAGGCTGATGACGTTGAAATCGCAAACCGGCGATCATTCACAGTTTTCTTAAATGACGTCATGGGAATGCGTGAACGACTTCATCAAAAGAGACAAGAGCTATCTCCTCACTATTCTTTTTCATAAGGGGTAGAGTTCCGTCCCTAATGACAATAGTGTAGAAATGATGCTAAACGCAGTTGACGAGAACTCTAGCCATCTGCTCATACTTCTAGGATGACTCAAAGACTCAACCAGCCATTGCTCCTATCACGTCTCTTAAAAGGCTATTGGGTGACGTACACAATGCAAAAAGCATCATCACTTCAGTTAGTAACGGAAACAATTGTGTTGGTGATCAACGTAATGTTCATTGATTTCAAGACCGGAGGCAAGCAGACTATCGAAGCAGATTTAACGAGCAAAGTAGCGCAATGGAAAGACTTGGAAATGAGGCTTGCCTAACTCACTCAAGGCAAATATCGGGATGGTTCTGTTGAATAAATACGGGGAAATCCGTCCACCATCCTTGTCCATTTGGAACTTCTACTCCGTCTATAATGACACCGGCGGACAATTAACCACAACGGTTTTTTCTGCCTTCGAAGCAGATTGGAGTTAGCCCTAGTCGAGAATGTCCTCAATTCCTCGAAGCTGTGCAGGTAATGTCGGAATTCTCCCACGAAAAACACCATTGGGAAATCTCGTCTCTGAACCATAGTTGAATATGACAGACAGTTCACATGTAGTGACCATGGCGTCGACAGAACATAATCGGCTGAGCAGGGATCCTAGAGAAAAATAGAGATTCAAACATATAACATCGCTCCCCTTTTAACCCTTGCTGTCGACGGAACATAATCGGTCAAATATGGATCCTTGAGAAAAGTAGAGATTCATGCATGTAATTTGCACCCCTTCTAATCTACCGATGCCGACTCCTCCTCAACCGTTTCCTCTCCAAAATCAGGCGTTATTTCGAAATAAATTTTAAAAGTGTCATATCTGCTTTATCCGAGATTGAAGCTCTGATTAGGAAGCTGACGTGATTTTAGAGCTTAGCGCGTAGAACTTCAGTCTTTGACACGAGGAGGTTAATGCACCCGCAGTCGACTTTTGATCCACTGTCTACTGCATGGTCTATCATGAGAGTGGTTTTTCGTCAGTTTCCTGCCTCGAATTACGCAAATGCTGGGCCGATTCCCATCTCCAACCAAGTTCGTCTATTATCGACCTAACCTGTCAGCTCTTCACGTTACAATTCGTAAATTTTTATACTACTTACTTGCCTGCATGTGCGTTGTTTAGGTGGTGTGGATGAACTCAAGCTTAGTATGAAATTATAATGAAATCTAGACCTATAGCTGCTTAAAGCTGTTGACAAATATCAACGGAGAAAGTTGAAAAATGGGTACGCCGACCGGGACTCGAACTCGGGACCTCTTGCTTACAAGGCAGGCGCTCTATCGGTCCTTTTTTTCTATATAATTCGTCGTATTTGGCCTGTGCCGACGCCGCAATACATCCGTTCAAAATGACGTTTGTTCCCTTTACTCAGTTTGTTCCCTTTACGCTGAGCTACGGTGCCGACTGTCCTTCTGATCCACCGAGGACACATAAGATGTTGCCACTGCTGGAACTTATCTTTGGCACTCTCCCCGTGAGACCCACATTTCCAACTTTCTGTCCACACACTACATTTGTAGTGCCCCTGCCCACTAAACTCATTACTCGTGGCGGTCGATCTACCGATTCCCGTGCGAGTTTGAGCAATGTGAGAGCATCCTCGCTCGGACATGTCCGAAAGAACAGACAGCATCTTTATATAGATAAGACTTACCGGCCAGTGATCGTCTTCAGTACGGATGCACTCACACTGCTCAACCTGTTACGGGAATCGCAGACTAACTGCCGCGAGTAATGAGTATAATGGGCAGAGGCACTACAAATGTAGCGCGTGGACAGTAAGTTGGAGAAGTGAGTCTCACGGGGAGCGTGTCAGAGATAAGTCCCTGCAGTTACACTATCGTCGGTGTCCTCGGTGGCTCAGGCGGAAGCAAGAGATCCCGGCATCGGGTCCCGGTCGGGGCAAACAATTATCAATTTTCCCCGTTGATATTTATCACCGCCTGTAAGCAGCTGCCTAGATTTCATTATAATTTCATTCTTCGTGATCTTCAAGATCACCAATGGTATCTGTACAGATACCAGCTTCATCAAGTTTAGTAGTTATACTAAACTGAAACGCAAGATTTCGTACAAAGAATTTTTAGTAGGCCATCCATCCACCTGTCGCCACATCACCTTCATAGTCCAAGACGAAAGGGAAAGACACGTTCACCGTTCGGCCAGTATAAATTACATCGTGTGTGTTTTCGTCTTTTAATTTTTAATGTTTCTGAAGCGGAGATGAGGAACCAGCCCAATCTTTACCAACACTGCTCTGCAAAACTTAAGGACAAGATTGATTAACTAACACAAAGTATTAACAATTCGGTGGAAATAAATGAATGTGTGTGAGCTTATAGCCAGGGGTATCCCAGTCATGCACACAAAACTGGAAGTCACACAGCGCGAGGTCAACATGACTATAGAGACAAATGGGGCTGGCCGCGCAGCACGAGGTAACTGAAGAAATGAAAAAGGAAAGTTTGTATCAATCAGTGAGCAGTTACGGTGTACTGAGCTGGTGTTCTACAATACAACGTGGCCTGAAGACAATATCTGAATGATGAGTTCACACGGAGAAGAATCATCGGGAATCTGGACTAAGGACGAAGTACGGCGAGTGTAGCTCAATAATTTGTTTCTGCCCACAGCGCTGGTTCACGTGCATGGGGAGCGTACCGAAACAAAGGCACTACTGCCCGAAGGAGAGGAGGCTGTTAGTTACGGTCAGCTACAGCAACAGATGAGAACTGCATGGAGCAACACGCAAGAAGGAACCCACACCAAAGAGCGGGTGCAATTACAACCACGTTTAACAGGACTGCGAGGGATCCACGTGCTACACGGGGTGAAGACTGTATGGTGGTGGTGGTATCTTTGCCCCTCGACCAGTACATTGTGCTCCGTTGAAATCTGTACACCGGCGACACCGTTTACAATGGTCCGAAGACCAGAGGTATTGGACCAACGGGATGCGTGCTGATCTCGGATAAGAGCAGATTCAGTCCGAATCGTGAGTCATGCCCGTGCCTCCATATGGCGAGAGATAGTAACACGTATGTAATGCACCCAGGAACGCTTCAGAACGTCGTCATTCTGATGGTCCAAGTGCTGTGGTGTGGAGAGGCATAATGTTGCATTGGTGTACTGTCTTCCTAATATTTGAGAACGCTACACGTACTGATCTATGTTATTGTGATACTGCACCCCTACCGCACAAGCGTCATTTCAGGGTTGCTTTCTGCCCTGATTTCATTTTTTTGGATGATGATGCGTGTAATATTGAACACCGCAGTTGAAGGAGCCATTGGAAAGAGAGGGGATATTATGTGTGTAGAGTGGCCTATCCGTTTCCCCGACTTAAATTCCATATAGCACACGTGGGATGTGTTGGGGAGACGCATATCAGCACGTCCATATGCACAACGACCATCTACTAGGCCTACAACTTTGCTTCAGCCGCTTTTTCTCGAAGTTCGAGACTTTATTGTGAAAAACGTACAAAAAATTTACGAGTTAAAGTATTGGCCATCGTTGGCCACTGCTTTCTCCCAGCTTTAAGGCAGCATACGAATCCCGCAGTGTATAAACTCGGCATCTTTTGAGGGGAGCCATGAATCGATCCAATTTTGGACTTGTTCATATGACCGCAAGTGCTAGTCAGCTAAGTCGTGTGTCATAGATCGAGAAAAGTGGCAGTCAGAGGGAGGAATATCTGGAGAATACAGCGGGTGGGGTAGAACTTCCCTTTTGAACGTTCCCAAGTATGTTTTGACGGGATTTTCGACATGGGTTTGGGCAGTGTCATGCTGCAAAATAATTTTTTCACGTCTATCGCTGTAGGGTGGCCGTTTGACTTTCAGTGCTCGGCTAAAACACATCAATTGCTTTTGATAACGATCTCCTGTGATCGTTCCCGTCGGCTGCAGTAGCATCGAAAGCTTATCTCTCTCACAACCCCGCCGGTCTTCAACGTCAGACTCACCATTCTTGAAGCGTGGAAACCATTTTCAACGAAGTTCTGTCACTAACAGGCGTCTCACCATAGGTCTTACTCAGCTTTTTATGAGGCTCAGCCGCAGAAAATTGAAACCTCCCGCAGATGATGAGAATTGGGCTCAAACGTTGACGTATTCAGTCGAGAATAACTTTATGATGCAATGAAATATCGACTGATATTTTAATGGCGTTATGTTTTCAAATGCCTAAGCTTACTGTACGACACTTACGACGAACGACTTGCACCACTACTTTCCACTACTGCCATCTATTGCAAAACGGCGGAAGCAGAGTTGTAGACATAATAGCAGTTGTCCAAGCGCGTTTGATGGAGGACTGAAATTCTCTACCACAATAAATTCTTTCCACCATCTGCTCCTGTTAGCTGAGTGGATAGCCGACACGGTAGCTCAGCGTTTTCGGTCAGAGGTTAGCTGCCCTCTGTAATAAAAAAAACTGAGTTAATGGATCAACGACGAACTAAAACGGGTGTCTTGCGACGTCCGCACTGAGCAGATACAACGAACGAAAACGAACAAAATGAGACAAGAAAAAGTCGTCAGCGCAGCGTATTGCCCCGACAAGGGGCCCGGGTTCGATTCCCGGCTGAGGCAGGCGATTTTCTTCGCTCAGGGACTGGGTGTTTTGTTGTTCTCATCATCATTTTGTCCTCATCTCCGACGCTGAAGTCGCTTAATGTGGCATCGAATGCAATAAGTACTTGCTCTCGGTGGCCGATCTTCTCCGAGTGGGGGATTCCCGGCCCACAATGCCGTACTCTCATTTTCATTTCTCTACGAGTGGCCCAAGTTTCATCGCGCTATATTACTTGACGGTGTAAGAGGAAGAGGGAAACTGTCTGCATACTGTACTCAGGAGGGCCTGTTCAGTTGATCAGTGGGTACAGATTTAGTTCTAGTCGGATTAACCTCCACGTGTCAGAGAACACGCTTTGAACTCGAAAAGCACGTCTGGTTCCTTATCTTGAAGAACTAATATATGGTAATATAAGCGGCCTCCGATTGAAATTTGATTTGAGCCATCTTAGATGCGAGCATACGGAGTCACGCATTTCATCATGAAGGCGATTCCATGATCAGTCAAAGAAAATGAGGGAGCAAATTCTGTTACACATCAAGGAGACAAACAGTTTTTCTATCACGCAGCATCTGCAAGGCCGTCAGCTACAGGAAGATGGATTCGGTTCTGATTATCCACTCGAATTTGCATGTTTCTTTTTGCTTCTTCCCTCGTAAGAGGTTTCACGACACGTTATTATCCCATTTTGCACCTACTCCCTCTCAAGTTCGCTGTAGCGGTGAAGTGGAAATTGCCTCAGGGGTACGTACGCTTACGCACAGCCAGGCGCTCATTTCCGTCAGATGGTCATTTAACTTCCCGACAGGCGATTCGCAGCATCTTGTACCACACTTTCTTCTTATTTCAAGCCGATTACCACAGTGCTGAGATGCCTTCACAAGCCAGTCGGTAACAGGAATTGCGTTGCCTCGTGCTCCCATATTCACAGAGCGTCACATCATTGCCTTATTACGATTTTACTGACAGTGTGCCACGTGGTTGCACCACTGGTTTCAGTGAGTAAGTTATTTAGGAAAACGTTACAAAAATTACTCACAAGTTATTTAGGAAAACGTTACAAATTACTCACAAGTTATTTAGGAAAACTTTACAAACTACTCACAAGTTATTTAGGGAAACGTTACAAATTACTCCCAAGTTATTTAGGAAAACGTTACAAATTACTCACAAGTTATTTAGGAAAACGTTACAAATTACTCACATATTTCCATTGGTCATTCCTCTATGAGACACCAGTTTTGAATGTGGTACAACGGTACTCATCTAGTCACGAATTCAAGGAACTGCCCGGACACAGCGTTCGCAGGTACACCTTCGGGTTACTGATAAAATACTTCACAATAAATAGCTTTAAGCCTCTCTTGAAACGAAAATCAACAAATTACAATTAAAAAGTCATTCGTACATTGTCCACCGAACGAAGTGGCGCAGTGGGTAGCACACTGGACTCTCATTCGGGAGAACGACCGATCAAACAACGTCTGGGCATCCAGATTAAGATTTTCCGTGATTTCATGCAATCGCTCTAGAAGAATTCCGGGACAGTTCCTTCGAAAAGGACACGGCGGGTTTCCTTCCCTATCCTTCCCTAATACGAATTCATGCTGCGCCTCTGGTGACCGTGGCGTCGACGGGACCTTAAACTCTAACCTTCCATTCTGTAACTTTTGTTCTTTGGAGCCCACAGTGCAAATTATATCTTTTAATGGCATGACTATTATGATTAATAGTCAGCTACACTGCTATGTAAATTGCTTGTATTTTATATCATTTACGATGAGCCCGTTTCGGCGTATTGCAATCGTCAGGTTTGCCCATACACAATAACCTCGGCGTTTACAGAATTTCATGTAACACATACCACAAATTCTACTTAGGGACAACTGGTAGAAACTTCAAAATTAGACATAAAGAGCACACCAGGGAAAATGAAAACAACCCATCCACATTTTTTTAACATTTACAAACAGAAAAACACGACGTAAAACCTATGAACGAAGTCCTAGAAATCGTCCATATTACACAGAAGGGAACATTCATGAACATCCTCGAGGAAATAGAGATATAATCATATGCCTACAACAACCCGACCAATTTACTGAATGAACAAACCGACATAAAGCACAAAAAAGTACATGGAAAACTTTATTCACATTATAAATCAAGAAAACGGATAAAGTGATAAATCAGAATGCTGAATAACGCATATCCATAGTAACAGCGACAACAACATAACGCGAACATAAATCATATACAATAACAAAATTATTACGACAAAATCAAAACTGTAAAACAAAAATCTCAGATAAAACTAAAACAAACTCTAGGCAAAAACATAATTAGAAAGAAACCCATAAAAATAATAACTAAATTTCACACATCATTTATTTATAATGGTAACTATGTAAACATGTAATGTAGCTAATCCACTGTCATTCAAGCTGTCAGAAAAATAGCATACATCGAAACCAAGTAAATTCCGATTACATCTCTAGTTTACACCTAGGAGAAAGTAATAATTCTAATAAATACAGCACATGAGAGCAACAATGATACATGTAAGGTAAATACACCTAACGCTGTATTATAGCTTTTTACATCATAGTCACAAGACCATTATATTAAGACCATCGCTTACTTATGTATTTACAGAGCACCTGACGATGACAATATGCCGAAATGAGCTCATCGTGAATGATATAAAATATAAAGAATTTACAAAGCAGTGTAGCTGGCTATTATTATTCATAATAATTCCTTCCTGTACTTTGGTCAGATTTTGTCAACTCACTACGATCCAACTGCCTCACTAAAAATCTTAAGAATGCGTTTCTCTTGTGTGTTACACCTCACTATGTGACATTCTGAATAAATCTTGAGTGAATTTATGTATGGAAAAAATCGTTGTTTGTGCTAATAGCTATATAGTTTTATTTATTCTGTACTGGTTTCGTTTCTGGTTATCATCTTCACAGTAGATACTGCAAGGTACGAGACAAGAATAACACGTGAATGTTGGTGTTTCACAATCTTACAACATGAAAGATTGTGTAAGAAATCTGAAGCAACGTAGTGTTCGCATAATGTACTGCAACTAATTGAAAATACATCTCTGCCAAATATGGAACCTATAAAATGTGACTAATTATCACCATAATTATTTCAGAGAATTTCCACTGAAGTAGATTAATGCAATGCACACACTTAACCTCTATGTATAGTATACAGGTCATAATACAGTTTAATGGTAAAATTACAATACTGAAAGAAGTAGACATTACATATTCATCAAAGATCATCAGGCTATATATCTACTGTATTATTCTCTGAATTCTTTGAACACAGATGAAGCATACAAACATTCTAGTTAAGACGGCGTCCGTTAGTGATTGTGACAAGGTTACATTAACCAAAAATGTACGCCACAGTTGCATAAAAATCTAAATAAACCTTCAACACGGGTATTTTTCTCGCACTGACTGGAAGAATATACAGTAAACACTGCGTGTTTACTACGTTACACAGTATCGTGCAATTAAAATACATTTAATATTCCAGTTGAAAGGACATTTACTGATAAAAAGTCATTAAATTACAGTAACTAGGTTGTATGGAAAGTTACACTTTGTGAGGATAGGTAGATGTCATAAAAGTAGTATACAGTTATCTTCTAGTATGGTAAAGTAAACCGTGATCGTAACAAATTTTATGTCTAGTCTAAATATCAGTAACAATTGTCTCATTGAGATCGGACGTTCTGCCAGTGGTTCCTGTCTACCCAACACGATATTTCGACGCTGTACCTCGACGTCTTCATCTGGTGTTCCCTGAGAACATATGACGAACACGTCGTGTTGGGAAGAAACGGACCACAGGCGGAACGCTCGGTCTCAAATAGGATGACAACGAATCACCGAGAGAGTCCATGAGATTACAGCAGTAAAAGTATTATCAAGTATCATATTCACCAATAAAATCTACATAGGTCATCCATAACCGTAAATGGAACACATAAAAATTATTTCAGCTTCGATATTTTACCTTCAACACTTTTCACCTCCTCCCTTCGCTCTTCTCTTTTGCAACTATCTCATCATTATCGTTCTGTGATTTGATAATTCAACAAGTTACTTACTTAGTAACATCTATTAGTTACTCAAGTAGTCTATGCGGCGCTGATAATTGCCCACAATCATAGACCGTGGGCAACCCGTCACGCTACTACTAGATGAGTCTTTATTTCACAGATACAGATAAAAATAACTGAATGAGGAAGAGTCTAGTGCGACAATAATAATGCTGGTGCATCCTGAAATTATTAGTATCAATTGTCATAGTCATTAAATGTATGTAAGGCAGAACTTCCATATCATTTGCTAATCAAGGAAGAGAAATATTTGCTTTCAAGCGTATTTAATATCTGTCCAAACAAATTACAAATTATAGAAGCTGAGAATATCTACGCACTATGGAACTAGGTTCAAAAACCTTATGTTTTGCAATACTGATTATGTACATTGCTGCAAAAGCTGAATTTCGCTACATAACTAACAACTTAGTTATCTTCAAAAAGTATCACTCAAGAAATCGTTGTAATCTTTGGCATAAAGTGTACAGTTATCAACCATACATGTGGCATATTATATTTCGATTACGTTATTTATTTATTTTTTAAAGCGTCAAGTACAATTAAAAATTTACCAATCAAAAATGACCACATGGATGGATGTCTGTAATGAGCCATTAAAAGAAATAAAATGAAACAGTATACGAGTGCACACATCACCGTGTATTGTCATTTACTACTGTTTGAAATAAATTTCATCTTCATTATATAACTTTTACAAAGACCAATTCCTAACATATATACAGACGTAGTACAGTAAAGTATTGTGTAATACATTTATAAATTATCCCTCGTACTACAAGTCAGTGACCTAACGATAACTTCCAGGGACAGACCACATATGATCAGGCACTCTTTGTACTACCAGAAAAACCTACTTAATCAAATATAGCTGGTTTCATTAAATCGCAAGACATCTATACAATAGTGATTATCTACAACAACACAGACGTTTACATTCGAATCGGTCTCATTCCTTCGGTTATCTGTGCAGCAATCAGTTGCCATTAGTTTACAGTACATTATGTGTATCTAGCATTCTGTTTGTATTTCCGATCAGGTTCGTACCACATTCCCTCCTACCGAGTAGGAAGCAGGAGACAGGAATTGAAAAACTTGCTGTAATTGTAGCTATGCATCAGGAAGGTTATTCTTGTAATATAATATTCACAAACGTTGGTGTAACCAATCTACAGTGGTTTATACGTTATAGCAGTTTAACCAAACTGGTGTCAATGGAAGTGTTACGCAATCTGAAAGACCCCGAATAACGTTATTCAAGGAATATCAGTTCACACATGTACAGAGCAAACGTCAGAGGACTCGTACAGCCCCTGAAATTCAAAAGGAAGTAAATAGTAAGCGAGGTGCTCCGATCTCTGTCTCAACAGTGTAACGCCATCTCAGTGAACGAGGTTCAAAGGGGTACAGAGCGCTAAAAGAACCTTTATTACGCAAACAACATAAGGTGAAACGATTTCAATGGGCACAGTAATGTAAAAACTAAAGCATGCAACAGTGGTCCAACGTGTTATTCGAGGACGACTCTAAGTCTGAATTATTTTGAGGTCATTGTCAAATTTTTGTTTGTCGACTTCGTGGAGAACGTATGAAGACTCAGTGTGCGACGTACGACACCAACAGTGAAGCACGGAGGAGGGTCTATCATGGTGTGAGGATGTTTAGCGGCTGATAAAGTCGGTCATCTAGTCAGAATTAATGGAATATTGAAAAAGGAAGGATATCGGAAGACAGTGATTAATAATACAATTCCACCTGCCAAGAGACTTATTGGTCGTGGGTTTGTTCTGCTGCAGGACAACGATCCCAGACAGGCTTATAAACCGTGCAGAGGGTATGTCAGAAAAAAAGAGAAATGTGGGGAATTAAAGATTACGATTTGGCCAAGTCGGTCACCTGATATAAATCCTATTGACTTCCAATGGTATGAACTTGACGGTGAGGTCAGAAAACTGGGGTCATGTAATGTTGGAGACACATCGAATAATTTACAGGCGTGTTGGACTGCAATATCTGCCAAAACATCACAAGATCTAATCTCCAGGATGGCAAGAGTTTTTGCGGCTGTTCTAATGGCAAAGGGTGAATACTTTGAACAATATAAAACCTAAACCATATTGTGTTGTACTTACTGATAGAGAGAGCAAATATTTATTTTTTTGTCTATTTAATTTGTAAATTGTGTCTGTACATTGAAATAAAATATATACCATTTCTCGTGGGTGATCGAAAACGTCTGACATAGTGTACGTGAGCGCAGCAACGGAAAATAAATAGCTAGTAAACAATAAGACTAGGAAGCATATAAAACGGAAACAAGTCAGCAACTACATTACATCACTTTGCACAAACGGCGCAATCGAACAAACATTGCAGTATTTCTTTAAATGTTTTTGTACTTCAAGAGACGAAATGGAAACATCTATGTTACTGAACAGCATGATTTATAGTGCAGTATTCCAGTTTCAGGTTGCGTACTGAACGACTTCCATGGACAACAAAAATTCGATTTTCTTCTTCCAGTGCATTTATAATAGAGAACCTTTACTGGGAATCTTTCTCCGCCCATACAGAGTACACGTTACTTCCATCGTCACCTATTTTCCTTTATGTTGTCGTTTAAGTTATATATTCCTAAATCTTTCCTAATATCTTCATTTCTTTTTGATCTTCCCTTGGACATCCTTCCACTCTTCTTCAAAATGTCATTTATGAGCCTGTATTCTACTTCCTTGTTGTTTTGTTTTTGTTGTTGTCCGTGCTTCGCTCCCGTAAGTAAGCTTTGGCATTACTTACTTTATAAAACTTTAAATGTGTCTCTTTCGGAGTTTATTCTTCAAACTTTTTACGAGGTTTCCACATATAGAAGCAAATTTATTTCATTTTGGGTCCACATCATGGTTATATTCGTTTTTGATATCGCGTTCTAGATATTTTACTTGCTCCAAGATTTTATTATTCAAGACTATTTTAAATGTCAAAGGTTGTCTGTCCTGAAATGCCATCGCTTTCGTTTTATCTGCAGCAACTTATAGATTCCCATCTGAAGGTCAACTTCATTCTCTATAATCATAATTATGTCATCTATGTATAAAATTACTTTTAGTGTAGTGTCATGATTTTAAAAAACTCCTATTTTCAACATTTTCCGTTTACTGGTAATACAGACGCTTAACAGTATTTATAAGGTGAGATGGATAAATTCGTTCAGCCATGATATTCCATAGACTTTTTCTGTTCACATTATTGAGTCCTTTTTCTCTTTTAAAATCCGGAAAAGCAAGATGGGTTTCCCTCTTAGTCTCTCAATCTCTTTTCTATAACTAGTTGTAATGTAAAAATATTTTCAGTAGTTGAATCGTCCCTTTCTGATAGTTCTTCAGCTACTAGTTTTTACATGATGTTCTTAATCGTGTATTCATGATTTCGATATATAACTTATAGACTGATTCCGGGAAGCTTAAACCTCAATAGCTACTATATTAATTTTTGTCGTTTCTTAAGATAAATATTACTTAGCCAGTTTTTGGAAGCTTCCTATTTCTCCAGCGCTGATTAAAGATGTGAAGAAGATATTGATGTAAGACTAACCCTCCATATTCCCACGGTTTCATAGTAATAGTGTCTAGACCAGCAGCTTCCCTTTTTTTTGTAGCTCAATATCGTCCACACCTTTTGCGTCATTTAGTTCACGACACGTCTGAATTAAAGTGTCATCATACCGTTTTTTTTATAATCACCTATGCATTCGCTCTCTCCTATGTTATTGACAAATATATGATCATTTCCTTGCCCATTCAATGATTTCATCACTTCACAAGCGAGAGTTTGTCTTCCATGTAAATCATGTTCTATGTTCCTAATAAAGCATTCCCATGGTTCTGCCTACAGTTTCCGAGTTACGTATTTCACATTATTTCTTTTGTGCAAATATTTGTTATGTTTTTCACTTGTGGAATTATTTATGCACTCCTGAAAGCTTCTTGTTTTTCTTTAATTACTACTTCCTTCTCTGGCGTCCAAATTGTCAGTATCTTACATAATTATTAACTGACATTCAAAAATTTGCAGGTGTCGTTGTATGACATACGGTTCAGACGCTGTAACGTCATAAACATTGAGGTGCATGAAAAACTGGCTTTTGCTTACAATGAAGCTCAAATTACATAAACTATATTCACTCAGTGTTTAATAATGAAAGCACTTAGCAACTTTCAACAAAGCTGAAAGGCATTTTCAAACTTTTTCTAATTTTTTTCCCGCTTACATATTTAGCGTCAAATATTTAACACATTAAATCATTTCACAAATAATCAAACGTTGAAGCAGTTTTATGCGTGGGAGTTCTATTCCTTAAGGAATTGATGGTTTATTGGTTGTTAAGCAATAATGAAAATAATTAAATTCTGGACGCACTGACACACGAGACGTGTGAAACCATTTGTTGTTTGAAGAATGGAAAGGGCCTGGAGATATGGTGTTTCAGAATAAATGATTAACACTGAAAGTAAGTAATGAATGTATTTATTTTTGGAATTCTCTTCGAAGCATTTTACCTTCATTTTCAATGCAGCTAGAAACGAGACAAACGTACAGTGTGTATCAAGCAACAAGTGAATGTCAAAAGATATTAAAAAACATAGAAGGTAATATGGACAAACAGCGTACAATAATCATTTCGGGTACTACACAAGTGGCTTGTGTATGACAGGTGAAAGTAATGACTCGTAGAATATGAACAACAGCAGTACTAGCACTTACAAGGACATCCAAAGGCCTGTCTCAAAAGGAAAAGACACTTTGTACCAAAAACAATCCTACAACCAACTGGTGCCGGACACCAGACATTGTGATTTATTATCGGACATTCTGCAGTGTCACACTTTCTTTCTTGTTGAAGTGACACATTAAAAGCTGCATTAATTACATCCTTGTACTCAATAGCAGATCTGAAACGATGGCTCCCTTGTAGAGGCTTCTAAACAATAACTCAGGTGTGGTTCCGACTTCTAACGTGATGTTACACAGGCCTTAGTACCATGGTGGAGTAAGGCATTTGAAAGAGATGGGAATTGTGTAGAAAATGACATTGTGTGTCTCAGGAATGTATCAACACACTGCAAAAAATTTGAAGGGTATTGAAAATAAATTGTTTCTTTAATAAAAGTTGTGCATTTCCTTTGGAATGACCCACATGCCACTGACAAGGGTAAAAACTAATAATACACAACTTCTGCTTATTTCCATTATTGTCCATTCAGTAGTTGTTTTCAGCTGCAATAAATATAAAACTCTTCATCTTGTCCCAGTACTCTATTGTCAAATTACGCAATTCTCTTTTTCAACCGTTGACTGTCCATTATTTTTATGACACTATAACTGCTTCTGATGCTTTCTTAAGAATTTGCTCTATTAAAACGTTAAATTCGCTGTTCGGTTTTCCGCATTGGAGACCCAGACTATTATATGATTAGCAAAACGAAAGTTGTTGCAAAATGTTCAGTTAACAAGTGTTCCTTGTACTACTTCACAGTTAACAGAATTAAAAACTTCCTCTACGGCCGCTGCTGAAAATTTGTTTTATACACTCTCAATTATACTGATGCAGGTTGCATCAGAGCGTCGTTTCTCAAGAGCTGTTAATAAAAATTTCGTTTAAACTGAGTGACAAGCTTTAGTCAAATAGATTAATCTCAAGCAAAGTGATAATGCATACTTATTGATCACTTCTAAAATTGTATTCGCGAGTAGCAAATGGTCAGTGGTGCTATGTCCATGTCAAAGCCAGCCTGTTCCATTGCATGTTTAAGATGCAATGGATTTTCTATGTGATTCATTACTGAATTGTCTCCTTTAACAGAAATCTTTAATAAATAATATTAATAATAATATTAATAAATAGGAAAAATAATAAATAAAAATTTTAAATAAATAATAATTAGTTATTTTTGCATTAGTTTTCCTTCATGTGTAATCATTTTCACAGAAAAATCAGCTATTTAAGACATTTACCTCCTTTTCTTTTACACATCTCAGCTGGAATTACTTCCTGATTGTCATCGTTTTCATTATAAACTGCGTTCCTGTTTCGCTCATAAACTGCCCAATAAACAAAAGATATCTTCGAATGCATGTTTAAGTACTCTTTATCGTTGGTCACTGTTCCATCTTCTGTCTTAACGGAGGACGTGTATTTCCTATCTAACACGACTTACTTTTCCATTCTTCATACTCTTAGAGTTAACATTATTCCTCTTCCTAAATTTGTATTTCAATTCCTCATTCCCTGTAGTAGATATTTCCAATCCGTTTCGTTCAGTTCAGCATATTCTATTGTTTTTCTACTACTACTTTCTTGAAACATCATTAACACTTACTTTATTCTATTTCAGGTTTGCTGTTTCTCTTCTTTGTACTTGCAACGTTTTTCGCTGTTTGCCTAAGTACTTCAGTTAAATAATCGTCCCAACTGCCAGCAATGTAACTTGCATTTTCCACTCTACTGAACTTGTGTAGTTTAATCGCTTATATCTCCATACTCTTAAACTCTTAAATAACTCCTTATCATCTGCGTTTAATATTTCCCGTTTGATGAGTTCGTATATATATTTTGCTGTCACTAAAAATTGTAGAGTCAAGTCACCTGTGTTTGTCGTTTACTACATAAATTTCAGATTGTTTACAAAACAGACCCAAACTCTCTTGTAGTTCTGTTTTATCCTTGTCTATTTTTCTGTCTGTTTTCTTCTGGAAAAAAGTGTTAAGAAGAATATGTTAAGAAGTTGCTGAGTGACGTATTACTGTCAGCAATTATTTTCTGTAGCCGGCTATGGAGGTCTACCATCTACCAGAATGCAAGCATGTTGGTGCACAGATCTGATTTATTTCCATTGCCTATCTTTTATTTATTTTTAAAAGGAATTTGTTATTCTGATTGAGATTTCTTCAAGATCTGTAATATTGCTTTCGGTTTTTTGTTTAGCGTTAAGTCTATGCTTCACTTTCCTCAGTGCCAGTTATTCTGCTAAATAATCGTCCCAACTACCTGCAGTGTAGCCTGCATTTTCCACTGCAATGAACGTATTGTATAATTCAACAGTTTACACCTCCATATTCTTAAATAATATATAAATGATCTAGTAGAAAGTGTCGGATGCTCTGTAAGACTGTTCGATGATGATGCTGTTGTCTACCACAAATTAGCGACGCAAGAAGATAGTAACGGTATGCAGAATGACCTTCAGAGAATTGATGAATGTGCTGGCTCTGGCAGTTGACCCTGAACGTAAATAAATGTAATTGATTGCTCATACATAGAAAATGCAATACACTATTTTATAGCTACACTGTTGATGACATACCACTGGAAACAACATCTGCCGTAAAATATCTAGGAGTAACTATCCGGAGCGACCTTAAGTGGAATGAAAATAAAAAAAATTATGGGAAAATCAGATGCCAGACTCTATTTCATAGGAAGAATCTCAAGGAAATGTAGCTCATCCACGAAGGAAGTGGCTTATAAGGCCCTTGTTCAACCCATTTTTGAGTGTTGTTCGTCTGTATGGGCTCCCTACTAGAGAGATCTGATAGAAGAGGTAGAGAATGTGCGGCATGTTTCGTCTCGGGATCGTTTAGTCGGCACAAGAGCGTTGCGGAGATGTTCAACAAACTCCGTTGGCAGAAGTTACAAGAGAGGCGTTGTGCATAACGGTGAGATTTACTGTTGAAGTTTCTAGAGAACACTTTCCGGGAAGAGTCGGATAACATACTCTTTCCGCTACATACGTCTCACATAATGACCATGTGGAGAAAATTCGAGAATTGAGAGCCAATACAGAGGCTTACCGACAATCATTCTTCCCAAGCGCTATTCACTAGTGGAACAAGGTTGGAGGGCTCAGTTAGTGGTACAGAAAATATCCTCCGCGACACACCATTAGGTGGATTGCGGAGTATAATGTAGATGTTGGTGAAAACACATGACCTGATTTTAATCACGTTTTATTTATGTGTCTTTGTTGCACTGCTGATAACCTTAAAATACACTTTGGATCCTAAAGTTCTGCAGTTTATTGTCACTAAATAATAAGTAGTAGAAACAGTTGCGTTTCTGAGATCGTTACTACTATTTTTTCAGCGAAACGTCTTACAGCAGACACAAAAGTAGCATTCATGTCCTAAAACCATTATTTGAGTTCTCTAAGTTCCAGATTTTCATTGTATTTTCAAGCTTGTTAGAATACCATCGTCGTTAATATGAAACTATAAACTGACTATGGAGAGGCATTATGACTGATATTCCGAGTGGTTTTAGTAACCGTAGCGGCTACTGGACAAAGAGCAACTACTGAGGCAAGCGAGCGCTCTAAGGCGCTGCAGTCATAGACTGATCGGCTGATCCCGGCGGAGGTTCGAGTCCTCCCTCGGGCATGGGTGTGTGTGTTTGTCCTTAGGAGAATTTAGGTTAAGTAGTGTGTAAGCTTAGGGACTGATAACCTTAGCAGTTAAGTCCCATAAGATTTCACACACATTTGAACATTCTGAACTGAGGCAGGAAGCAATTTACACTACGAGGGTTGAATAAAAATTAATTCCTCCATCTTTGTTAATTGAGTTTGGATAGGAGTATTTTAATAAATCATACACAGAAATAATCCTTAGAATATGATCTTTAATTACCAATATTCTCTTTTCCAAATAATCACCAGACAATTTGATACTTTTCTGCCATCTATGAACAAGTTTTCTGAAGCCGTCACGGAAGAAGTCAACACCCTGTTTCTGCAACCGTAGTCTCACTTTTCTCTCAACGTCTTCATCAGAAGCATAATGGTGTCCCTGCAGATCGTCTTTCATTATCGGGAACGGATGGAAGTCAGACGATGCTAAATCTGGACTGTATGGAGGATGCCATGCGGTGGTGAGTTTCAGTCTCTGAAGTTCTGCTGTGGTGTCACGTCAGGTGTGTGGTTTAGCATTGTCATGCTGCAGCAAACCATTTCCCTTTCCTGTTGGACCCTTGTTAACCGACCTTTCAGTCTGTGAAATTCTGCTGTGGTGGCACATGAAGTGTGAAGTTTGGCATTGTCATGCTGCAGGAAAACATTTCCCTTTTCCTTTCGGACCTTTGTTAACCATCGTTTCAGAGTTCGCACCGTTATGATGTAACGCTCTAAATTTATTGTTGTTCCACGGTCAAGGAAATCAACATGGGGAACACCATCTGCGTCCCAAAACACAGTGGCCATGATTTTTCCAGCTGAAAGCTGTGTCTTGAATTTCTTTCTCTGGGGCGAGTGTTTGTGTCGATATTCCATAGCCTGACGTTTCGTCCCCCCGGCTAATGGTGTACCCACGTTTCGTCTCCTTTCATAATTGAGTGGAGAAAGGCGTCACCTTCATTCTCGTAATGCGAGAGGAGTTCCTAGCAAATTTCAAGTCTGTGCGCTTTCATATCAGGAGTCAGCATCTGGGGTATCAATCGTGCACAGATCTTGCGAGAGCCAAGCAAATCAATAATGTGACCCACACGTTCTTGTGAAATTCCGATTGTACTTGCAGTTTCTCTCTGAGTGATACGACGATCGTCCTGAATCAATTTGTCAGTAATTTGCTTGTGAAACTCAGTGGTTGCTGTCACAAGACGTCCACCTCTTTGTCATGCAGGTCCAATGTTCCCGTCTCTACATCTTTAAACTTACTCGCCTCCCGAAGCACAGTACTCACATCCACACAATCACCATAAACTGCTTTCATTGTCTGATGAATGTCCTTAGGGGTGTTACCTTCTGCTGTCAAGAATTCAGTGACTGCACGTTGCTTAAATCGCATTGACCGACCCTGTGCGCTGGCTTCCATGCTGTAACGACACAACCGTTCAGTGCTGAGGCTTCCCGCCAACTGGAGGCTACGAAACAAGCCAGTACTTGCCGCATACCAGTGCTGCCAACAGTTGAGTTACGAATGTGGAGGCGTTACTTTTCAGTCAACCTCCTTACGTGCGGAGTACCAGGGACACTACTGAGCATATGCCGCCTGCCGCTGATTGGTAAATTACTTTATACGCAAGCTCAGAACCGATCAGGCCCGCTTGAATTAGCACTAACCAGTAGTTAAGTCGCTGGTGAAAGAAGTAAAATGGAGAGGAGAGACAGCAACCAGATCCAATAGCGAAATTCTTGCAGGAATTGTTTAATATGCTGGACAACAATGATATTTTTCATGATATTTGATAATTTTGTAATGTTTTATTACTTCTGATTGCCTTTTAATGATTAAGTGTTTTGTGTGTTTAACAGTTTCGATCTGTTCTAAAACCTAATATGGTATTTTGTAAATAAGTCAATTTTGCAAATAACAACAATGGTGTGATATATGATCAGAGAAGAGGAATAATTTCTCCTCTGATGATTTTAGAGTATGTATGAGTGTAGAATTAATAAAGAAAAACATAAATTTCATCTGACTTTTTTGAACCTTAAATACGAAATCCTATTCTCATCTCGCAGGTTCTTAGGTTGCAAAAGCAAAAACTGACGATGCTTCTTAATTATGATCTAAATACCATAGTGTAGTGTGAGGAGGAAAAGAATTTTCTCTGATGGTTTGAGAGGGTATATGCAATAAAATTAGAAAACATAACATTAATATTAATGTCTTTGTTTGAGATGTTTATATGAAATTATTTTCTCATATCTGAAATTCTTAGATTCTAATATAGCAAAACATGACTATATGACATCACTATGTATTACAAATGAAATAATGGAGACACTTCCAAAATTCCTTACGATTTGAATCAATATATTCCACAAAAAATGTATTTGTTGTAATATGTTCGCATGAAATCCACCATTTTAACAATTTACCTGTCTATCATGAACAGATGCATTTCTATAGTCTGTTCTGTAACTTGCAAAGCACGAGCTGCTACATAATATTGCGAATTTTGTTGGATGGCAGATTAAAATGCTTTCAGTTTAAACAAAAACTCTTGCAAGGAATCTTCTATAAACATTTCAGCAAAATATTTTTTGTTGGAAGGAAAGACATTTGAAAAGGCAAGTGCGATGGAGTGGATCTCTCTGTCCAATGAGCGCTCTGTCTAATGGAATATTGTTTGTACCTACGGAATTTCATGTTAGAAAGTTATTGTTAGGGATTCATATGATTCATTTAAATGGAATGTTTCACAGTTCTGTGTGTTCGAAAATGCTTAAATAAATGGTTTATTTTTAAGTACATGAACGGAAACCACAGTATGAGAACCATTAGACCATTCCTCATCAATTTTAAGGATAGAATTTCTTGTAATTTTAAGTCCGAGTGACGTGTGACTTCGGATATGTGTGCACAGGCAATTACACCTTCATACATTGTACATGTTATTACAATCAGATGTAAGTAAAGTGTTGAAACCATCGTTGCTAATTACATAGTCATTATTCCTATGAGTTTTCATATGATTTTTTTAAAAAATAACTATTATAAATGACATTATGCGCAAACCTTAAAGAGGATTTTTTGTGAATTTTTGTGCTGTCAAGAGTATAAGAATTTACAATACGTCAGTTAAGTAATCTCAGATCGATAGCCAACAGTCGTATGCAGATATGAGGGTTTCGCGGTGAGAGTCAGTTCCCGTAATGTTCTTCACCTCATACTGTGAAATGATGAACCAATGTTTCATACACTTTAAATACAATGTGACACATCCCACAAGCGGCAGTCAAAGTATGACAACAGTATGAATAGAATCTCGAAACCACTACCGCATATTTCTTTGTAGTTAGTGACCTGGGCTACGGGAACAGGCAGCCATCAACATTCTAACAATCGCTCGCTTCGTCAGATACTACAGTCAGGTATGTATTTAACTTAAGATAATGGCGCACGGTCTGCTCATCAAGAATTTTAAACCACTGACATTCGTCCCCTTACCGGGCACTTGTTGGCGATAAAATTTTCCCCCGTCCCAGGATTCAAACCAAATGAGCTGAGCAGTAGAATACTGCCATGCGTAAACGGTTTAAGTGAGTTCACTTTGAGATGTGCCACGACAAAAATAACACTTGTTGAAACGGGCACAGTCAACTACACACAATTTTTACTAGTAAGCTGCGGAAGAATAACAGGCCGGGAAACGTACATTCCAATGGCCGGCCGTCCTGAAATAACCTACGTTACTATTAATAAACTGATATTGTTCTGTGTTCTTTGTATCACAAGACCGGACTGCAGCAGTTTGGATTACTTGTGTGACAAGCGTGAGAATACTCTGCTATTTCCTGGAAGTAATTACTACGCAACATTTAAGAACCGGAGCAGATACATAATAGACTTCGCCCAGCGTAGCATCGTTCGCAACGAATTTATGCACTGGACGATGACATAAATTCTTGGAAAGAGAGAATCCTATGCTTTCTTGTTCTTATAATTATTGCCTGCTCAGCGGTAATTCTAGGTTCGGGCGGCGCTCGTGTGGCTGTAATTGTGATTAAGCGGTCCATTCGAGACCGTATCTGGAACTCTGTCGGCCGGCACGTGAATCACGGCGACAGTTAATGTGCAGTAAAACTCTACCCTGCCGCGAGCGCATCTAAGAGATTGACTTAGTTTCCCAGGTCGCCTCGCGTGTACCGTGCGGGAAGGAGCAGTAATGACCGATGGGGGAAAAAATTTATGCATGGACGCGGGCCTTATCTGAGAGAGATGTTACCAAAGTAATAACAGCCCGTGCCACTTTGTTGTTGGATAAACGTGTCTTCGCCAGACTCGGCGAATTGAAATTTGTTCTCTATCAGTTCAGCCGTTTACAACAAGTGTGTTCCAGAAATGGCCCCGAGTCTCACTTATGCACCGCATCGTGTTGCGAGGCCGTTCCCATGGCAAGTAATTTCTTAATCCCTGGCTAACTTCACCGGAAACTGGTGCTTTCTGTTCGGTTTCCGAGGGATTGGAGAGATGTAACTGTGTTCCTAGCTTCAGTTTTATACTTTATTTTTCTTTCTTGTTTCAATTGTCCTCAGCTCTCTCCAGAGGAACAAAATTGACGGTCATGCTGTTCATAGTTAACATCAAAGGTACCTTGCTTATTCCCACTTGATGAAGTTATGGACAGTTTCTTTGCTTAGTTCTGTGTAGGAAACCACGAGAATCACGAAACTCGAAATTATGTCAAGTGAGAAGAACTTTGATCATAGAATGAAGGCTTTCACGGCAGGTGTTGTCATCACTTAACACTTCCGCGCTGAGATGGCGTGTTCCATACGTAAAAGTCAGATCTAAGAAGTTCAGGTGACCATCGATTTCCTTTTCCATAGTGAATTGAATTCTTGCATTAATACTATTCAGATGTGATGTGACTGTAACTAATCGAGAGGACGGATCATTATGTCATAAGGTTTTCAGAAAAGACACACAGACTGATCGTTATCTGCAGAAAGATTTTAACCACCACCCAAGACATAAAAAGGGGTGATTAAAACATTTATAGACAGGGCGCACAAAATATGTGAACCAGCTCACTTAGAAGATGACATTGAACACCTTAGAACGACCTTAAAGAAGAATGGGTACTCCAACAAATAGATAGATCGTGCACATTACGCCCTAGACTGACAACCAGGACGGACGAGGATTGACACCAACCCGAGGGGAGAGTGTTCTTACAATTTATCAGTAAGGTCACTGATCGCATTGGAAAAATTTTAAGCAAGTACGATGTGGAAACTGTTTCCAGACCCACCACGAAAATAAAAGAATGTTTAAGATCCGCAAAAGATAAACGACATCCTCTAGCTTTACCAGGAGTCTATAAAATTCCGTGCAGTTGTGGAAAGGTCTATACAGGTACAACAAAAAGAGGCGTCAACACCCGTCTGTGTGAACATAAAAGAAACTGCCGCCTCGGCCATATTGATACATCGGCTGTAGCGGATCATGTGCTTCAGGAAGGTGATGATGAAAAAAAGTTTAGTGAGACGACCGTCATAGCAAAGACGTCGCATTATTATGCGCGAATGTGCAGAGAGGCCATTGAGATTGCCAAACACTGCAATAATTTTAACAGAAAAGATGAAGGCATTAAGCTGGATAAGATATGGATGACAACATTGCACCAACAGCTTGACACTCGATTAATTTCAATTGAGAAAGTTCGCAATATCAAAGAGATTATAGCACAGCCGAAGTCACGTGACTGACAGCGGCGCCCTCTGGATGGCTTACATATACGGCGCTCACTCGCGCTCTCCTTGCGCACGCATTCCGAGTTGCGATGTCGAGGCGGAAGGACGTGTTTGACGATCGAGCGAAGGGTGTGGCGGATCGCTGTCCGGCGGGGTCAGCTCAGCCGACTGAGTTGCTCCCATCACCGGCCCCCCACTTCTGACGAACCGTCGCCGACTACCTGACAGTGACTTGGATGTCTCTTCTGGTGACGTTTCTCGCTCCCAGCAGCGCATGCTCGTGCGCATGCAGAAGCTCGCACGTGGGGGTGACTACCCCGGTCGTGAGGACGACGTAGCTGCCGTGCTTGCCTACTGCAGGATCCGGAAGGCTGCTGCACTGCCGGGCACGGGGCGACAGGAGGCAGGTGAGCCGGTGGGAGCCTCGCCAGGCACATCGTCTGCGTCCCTGGCGACGGCGGTCTCACAGGGTGCGCCACGGGGGCCGGCCATGCAAGAGGTCGGTTCGCTCGTGGCTGCTGCCCAGGCGGTCGAGACGACGATGCGCACGAGGGAGCAGCAGCCCTCCACCGGGCCTCCTGCCGTGCAGCACCCTGATAAGGACGGGTTCATCACCCCTCCCAGCGGCACACGGCACGGGCGGCTGTCCTACAGCCTGCGCTGCCGCTGCCGACCGCCAACGCCGTCTGCTGACGTCACGAATGACGCCGGGGTTCCGCCCCGGAAAGCAGCGCAGCGCCCCCTACCGATTGTGGTCCAATGGGACGGCCCTTATAAGCCGTTCGAGCAGAAGATCACTCAGGTGGCGCCCACTGCCAGCGTCAGGACTGCCGGCAATGATCTTTACCGGCTCTCCATGACTAGTGTCGAGGACTACCGTGCAGTCATGGATGTCATCTGCAAAGATGGCCTCCATTGCTACACACACCCGTCGGAGCCGCTCAAGCTTTTGAAGGTGGTGTTCCGCCGCCTCCCACTACAGTTTGGGGCGGATGACCTACATGAAGAACTGGAGAACATGGGCTTCGGCATCCGCCGCACGGGGCTCATGAACTCCCCACGCACCCACCGCCCCATGCCGCTGTACCAGGTCGTTCTTGTCGACAACCTGGAAAATCGCTAGATCTTTCAGGTGCGGCGGGGAGGGGGGGGGGGGCGCCCTCCCCTTCCCCCGCAACGGAACGTCGGGCCACTGATGCCCCACAGCCGCCGCCTCCTGCGGTTCCACTGCCGCCTGCTGTTATTTGCCTTGGAGGCCGCCCCAGGGGCCCCAACGGCTCCTGATGCCGCTGAGCTCCGTACGCTACTGCGTTCGTTGAGCCGGATGCTTGAGCAGCTCCCGGTGCTCGTCACCGCCGTCACGTCCGCCCTCCAGGCCGGCGTTGTTCCTGCTGACCGCCATGGATAATGAGCACGTCCATGGGCTCACGGTGTGCGGTTTCAACCCACGCGGTTTGGTTCCCCAACAAGGGGAATTCCGCCAATTCCTCCGGGATGAGGCGATAGACATTTGTCTCGTCTGCGAGACGTTTTTGAAACCTGGTGTGGCCGTCGGGCTGACGAACTATCGCTGCTACCGTACCGACCGGCCCACCCATGGCGGAGGCACCGCCATCTATGTGAAGACTTCGCTGAAGCACTATGAAGTCCTGGTGCCGCCTCTTGCTGCGGTGGAGGCCAATGGGGTGGCTGTCACCACCACGGCGGGGGTCATTACCTTCGTCGCCGTCTGCAGGCCACCGAGGGACCACCTCCTGGAGGCCCACCTTGATGCCCTGCTGACGCTGCGTGGGAAACTGTTCATTGCAGGTGACTTGAACGCCAAGAGCCCGTAATGGAACTATCGAGTCACCAACGTCAGCGGGCGGCGCCTTCTTTGCATCACTCAACGTCACGGCGCTGTCGTCCTGGGTCCATTTGACCACACCTTCTTCCCCAACAGAGGCCAGTCCGACGTGCTCGACGTCGCAGTCCTGAAGGGCGTCGGGCACTTTACGTCGGCTACCGTCCGCAGTGCCCTGTCCTCCGACCACCTTCCGGTGGTCTACGACATGGACGTCGTCGGCGCCTCCCTTCCGCCTGACCGCCGCACCTTCCGCGGCATTGACGAGGCCCGATTTCGGGCTGAACTGCTCGGTCGCTTCTACGGTGCCCCAGATCCTGCCCTGGAGGGAGCCGATGCTGCGCTGGCCTTTTTTGCGCGGCACACTCTCAGCGCTGCTGCCTCTGCGTCTCCCCGTCAGCCGCGGCGGCCTCACGAGATGTCCCGGCAGCTTCCGCCGCACATCTTGGAGGCTATAACGGCCAAAAACCGTCTCTTCCGTGAGTGGCAGCTCACTCGCCATCCTGCGACCAAGCGCCGCCTCAATCGGACACGGCGCGAAATCCGGGCCGCTATCGACCAACACCGGAACCGTGACTAGGCTGGCCTTTTGGCCACCCTCACCACGACTGATGGGAGTGCCTGGCGGACCGCCAAGCGATTCCTCCGCCGCCATCAGCCAGTTCCTCCGCTCCACGTCGGCGGGGAGGTTGTCTGTGCCCCAGACGCCAAGGCCAACGCCCTCGCCAACGTGTCCGCCAACAACTTCCGCCAGATCGCGGACGTCTTCAATGCCGATCACGTCCGTCTCGAGGAAGACCGCCTCCCGGTTTTCCTCGACGCCTGGGCCTCTGATGATGTGATCGCACCCGTCACCGCCGATGAGGTTGGACTCCAGCTCCGCCGCCTCAACCCCAGGAAGGCGGGTGGCTCCGATGGTGTCACGAACCACCTCCTGCGGTTATTGCCGCCGGCGATCTATCAGTCACTGGCGGACAATTTCAACTGCGTTCTCCACTCCGGGATCTTCCCTTCCGCGTGGAAACACGC
The DNA here is from genome assembly GCF_023897955.1 of Schistocerca gregaria. Taxonomy (NCBI): domain Eukaryota; kingdom Metazoa; phylum Arthropoda; class Insecta; order Orthoptera; family Acrididae; genus Schistocerca; species Schistocerca gregaria. The sequence goes on from NC_064927.1 coordinate 314,061,932, forward strand.
GGAAGTGGTGGCTATCCCCAAGGCCGGCAAGGATCTGCGTCGGGCGGAGCACTATCGGCCGATCAGCCTGCTCCCGTCTCTCTCCAAGATCTTTGATAGACTATACGTGGAGCGGCTGTGGCGCCACGTCACTGCCAAAGGGCTCCTTCCGGAGGAGCAGTTCCGGCGGGGCCTCTCGACCACGCAACAGCTACTACGCCTGGTGGAAAAGGCGATGCGGGCCCTGGAGACGCGGGAGTACCTTGGGGCGGTACTCCTCGACGTCTCCAAGGCGTTCGACTGCGTGTGGCACGAGGGCCTCGTGTATACGCTCCTTGTACATGGGGTCCCGACGTCACACGCCCTTCTTCTGCGGTCCTACTTCGCGGGCCGCACCTTCCACGTCCGGGCCGTCGGCGGTACCTCCACCGACCGGCCGATTCGTGCGGGGGTACCGTAGGGGTCGTTTCTCGGCCCCCTGCTGTACACCTTGTACACCGCTGACGCACCGCGGGTGGGGCGCGTGGAGTTGGCTCTTTATGCCGACGACACTGCGCTGTTCCCCCGCAGCATGAACGTGGTCGCGATGTGCCGCCGACTCCAACTGGCGTGCGACGTCCTGGGGGCGTGGTTCACCAAGTGGCGACTCAAGCTTAACGCCACCAAGAGCGTCTCCGGGCGCTCTACCCGCTGCTGAACCCCTCATCCACCCTCCAACCTAGGCACGGGCTGACCGTGTACTTGGCCCTCATCCGGCCGGTACTCGAGTACGCCGCCGTTGTGTGGGGGAATGCCGCTCCGTCGCACGTTGCGATGCTCCAGCGTGTCCAGCATCGGGCGCTGCGACTCGCTCTCCACAAGCCGCCTCGTTACTCCACGAGGCTCCTTCATGAGGAAGCTGGCGCCCCGTTGCTGCGGGATCGCTTCAGGCAGTCCGACAGGGTGTTCTATGCCTCTGCAGAACACTCTGGCAGTCGTCTTATACGCGGACTGGGACACCAAGTCCACCGCAGGCCGACCCCGCGTTGGACTGATCTGCTGCGGAAGTAGTTTCTTCTGCGGCCCTTATGACGCATTTGACGCAGCGTCCGCCCCCACGCGGCCGCTCACATAGGCCAATCCCAACTGTGAGGCCAAACAATAATTCTTGAGGTCCACACAGGAACAGCAGCTTCGCTGCTTAGCCTGTCTCCCTCCTGGTAGATGTAACCAGAGATTTGCAGTGCAGTGCAGTGCAGTGCAGTGCGCTCTCCTTGCAGTTCGCCGAATGTCCTCGGAGGATGCTTTCCGTAGACGAAGGCGAAACGTCAGGGGAGAGTTTTATATATGGATCACGGCATCTCAGCCCGGAAGTGTTGAGTGATGAGAAGAACTTTGTTACCACCTCTAATTGGGCAAACGAGAGCCAGTAACATATGTACGTTGCAATACTTTACCATACTGCTATCAGGCTTTGGAGATACGTTTATTTCTCCTTTCGGTGTCGCGTCACTGCATAGCAATGACCTCTCCAAAATTTCTTGTATGAAGTAAACACCTCAAAAATAGAGAAATTCTCTAGTTCCTTCGACGAATATAAAATCGTAAAACAGGAAGGGTAATGGTACCACTCTTGCTTATGGAGTTCCAACCTGCCGATGGAGAACAAAACTAGCAACTCTGGGTATTAAAATCTTTGTTTTCGGTCAGTATTCGTCAGAGTTGCCACGATAATCATTTCCTTGTGATGACTAGTTTCAGACAATAACGTACATTTTCGAACCATGGCCTACAAGAGATTTCATGATGTTAACAAACGCGAAATTATAATCCATCTCTGTGTTTGCACATACAAGTTTAACGTTACATAAAGCGTTACATTAATTCATCAAATATGCAATACATGTTTTAACATACCAGGTACGTAAGTCTAATCATGCGATTCGCACCAATGTACACTTATGTTCAGAAAAAACAGAACGACTAGAGATAGGACACTAACATTCGCAAGATATGTACATTAGTATGTTCTGCGGAAGTGATAAGCATTTCAGTCACATTACGAGATTTTCACTCTGCAGCGGAGTGAGTGCTGATATGAAACTTCCTAGCATATTAAAACTGTGTGCCGGACCGAGACTCGAACTCGGGACCTTTGCCTTTCGCGGCAAGTGCTCTACCAACTGAGCTACCCAAGCACGACTCACACCCCTTCCTCACAGCTTTACTTCTGCCCGTACCTCGCCTTCTACCTTCCAAACTTTACAGAAGCTCTCCTGAAAGGCAAAGGTCCCGAGTTCGAGTCTCGGTCCGGCACACAGTTTTAATCTGCCAGGAAGTTTCATTTCAATCACATTGATTCAGCGTGTGTCCTGTTGTCCAGCAGGAACAGGGTCCGCCATGGACTTTCATAACTTGTTCCACGCCTGACGGCATTGAAGCATATAAGTCGCGAATGGCTATCTGTGGCTTAGCCACCTATGCTGCAGTTAGCTGGTTCCAAAATTCATCTGTGGTGGTGGGCACTGGGTCACATCGCTGCGCCCGTCGTTTCACCATATCGCACACATTTTCCATTGGCGACAAGTCTGGTGATCTGCCGGGCCAGGGCAAAACGCTAAGATCCTGTGACACACACAAAAAAAGAAAAAATGAACAAAATGCTCCTAGTTTTCTTCATTCGCTTGTCTTGAACATCTCCACAATATCGTTCTTTGTTTTTTGTACTTCATATTTAATTCATATGTCATTGCCAGGAGATCCTGTGGATAGTCTGGCTGCCTGTCATCACTGTTGCTCAGTTATCACCACCCAGGAGGTACATGTAGGGTATTTTAAGGTTAAACCTATGTACTCCAACACACTGTGAGTAAAACATAAGTGTGTTGCTTCCATTTAAATAATCGGTTGGCGAACGTAAAACTGGAAGTAAGTTTCAGAGGCAGAATTCTGCGTTATAATTGGAACCCAAAATATCTTGGTGTTATCCTGGACCGTACACTATTCAGACAATACCGTCTTAACTTAGCTCAAAAGTGGAGGACTCGGAACAACATCCTCCATAAACTATGCGGAACTACCTGGAGATCTTCAGCAACGACTCTGCGATCTTCAGCTCTGGGCTTGGTGTACTCAAGTGCTGAGTATTGTGCACCTGTTTGGATGAACAGTCATCATACAAGTTTGTTGACACCCAGCTGAATACGACAGTATGCATAATATATGGCGCAATCAGATCTACTCCAGTTTACTGGCTCCCACTGTTAACCGGTATAATGCCTCCTGATCTGCGCAGATGTACTGCCCTTATGAGAGAATTCCACAAGATCTCCAGGAATCTTAACCTACCCGTTTATAGCGACCTGGCACTTTTAAATCTGTGAGATGCTGCTGACATGGATGCTAAGGATTTAAAACCTCTTGAAGAATAGAAAGGTCGGAGGGAACAGTGACAGATGTGCACCTGCATGACATCTTCTCAGGTGCTAAACTTCCAAGTGGATTCGACCTGCCATGCAAGACCTGGACCACCCTCAACAAAAGCCGTACCGGCAATGGCCGATGCAGGGATGCTCTCTTTAAGTGGAAGAACCTGCCTAATCCAGCCTGTGGCTGCGGGCCTCTCTACCAGACTGTTCACCACGTTGTCAGCGAATGCAGGATTGGAGCCTACCTCGGTGCCGAAGAGGACTTCCTGCTAGCAACTCCAGATGCAGTGCGCTGGACTGAAGGACTGGATATTGTTAGGGATCCGAGATCCCATGAACATAGATGCTAGTATCCAACGCCCAGGTCGGTAGTAGACAAGAGTCGATTGTCGTGCCCTGCAGGAGGCAGTGAGACGAGTGTCGAGTGCGTAGTGGTACTGGAGAGTGTCGAGTGAAAAGGAGTGCGGGAAAGACGGGCAAGAATGGTGGTCGAGTAAAATTCACCGGAGTATGACGAGTGAGCACGTCCCCCTGATCGTCGTGGGGTTGACCCTCACTAATACCGATTCGCGAGTGATATGAAACAGCAAGTTACAAGTGCCGAATTACGTATTTCGCGTCAACCGCGTCGGCCAGCAACAACCATGAATTGCAGTGAGGATTGTTGTGAATGTTCACCATCAGCATTGCATGTGACGAAGTACTGAAAATCAACAACCAATAAAAAGATATAACTGTGGTTAGACGTGTAAGGCGAAGGTAGCAACTGCCTCGCAACTGCCTCAGCATTTGTGTGTTAGTAGGAAATATATATATCACTCTGTACATCGCAACCTTTGTGGTCCTTAATAATAGACAAACTTTCAATCATGTAACTATTCAGTTGCAAAACAGCCGCACTCGGTTGAAATATCCCCGAAACCACAGCAGAAAAACCGATAGCCTTTCATCCATTAAGCACACGGTCATATAATCATAATAATTAACTGTTTGGCGGCCTTCGATAAATTACACAAAATCTAGTAAAAGAATTTAATCGGGGGCGTGAAAAGGACAGTTGCAATCTTCGGATCCGAACAATGGTTTATTAAGCACTGTTTTTGGTGTCAGTGGAAAGACATTGGCATTTATCGGACGATTTTAGTGCAAAAATAATTTGGTATTGTCGTTACCGTGACTAAAATTACAGTGTAATATAACATGTATGGTGAAATTAGAAATCGCACATTCTTTAGACAATTAAGTGCAAAAGTGACTTAGAAACATTAAACAATTTGTTTTTATGAGTTCAAGTGACAAAAGCAGTGGTAATAAACAATATATTGAGGTATGGACACGAGAACCTGCGTGAATTGCTGTAAAATTCGCATTCTAAGAAAAGGCGCGTTTGTGCATAATCGCGACTGAACCAGCCAAAATTCCATTACAAAAGTATCAGGAAGATGTTTTCAAGTGACTTTGTATCCGAAATTGTTTTTTGAACGGGGTAAATCGGTCAATTTGATGTCGACCCATAAACTGTTACCGCATTCGCGAGCGTTGACTGGCGTAATTGTTGAATGACGTCACCCAGACACTGTGAGCGGCTATCCGAAACATCTGAAGCAGTGAAGAAGTTCCACACGCCGGGGATGTTTCAATCGGGGGTGTTTCAATATTCAGTTGTAAAAACAAACTTACGTTTCTTGTGTGCCAATATGTACATATGTATATGTAATTTAATTTTATAATATGTCTGTATTAGCTATTCGCTAAATAAATAAATGAATGTACTTCATATGGCCTTACTGTTTAGCTGTTTCCACTTATACCATTTCATTCTATTTACTACAGTTTTACTCTAAATTTTAAGTTATAAGTCTCTTTGAAGTTTGCTTTCCTGGTTTTATAACTTTTCAGTAAATAGATAACCACTCGTTTATCATAGTCTTAAGAGAAAATTTCTGTCTGTTGTTGCCAAATGCTTAGTAAGAGCGTGCCGTCGAAAGTTACTCTTCTAGAGGGAAATGAAGCAGAGTGAATTCACGTAGTGCCTGGAGCCACCCCATGTAACCATAATAAATGTATAACAGCAACAATACATCCGAGGGGTGGCCAGCTGCGTTAACTATTACTGGATCCTCCTCCTTGTCACCATATTTATACTCTGAGAAGATCACTTACTGTTACGAGCTGTTAGCAGTCTCCAACGTGACAGTATTGTATGAGGGGCGTTCAATAACAAATGCAACACTTTTTTTATGAAATCAGGTTGGTTTTATTCGGAATTCCAATACACCATACTATTCCCCACTGTTTTCGCTACAAAACCCTATTTTTCAGCATAATCTCCGTTCAATGCGACGGCCTTATGCCACCTTACTGGGAGAGTCCACATGCCCGCATAGTACCACTCCATGGTCGACATCGGAGCCAACATCTCGCTGCATCAATAATATCCCCATCGTTCACGTCCTGCTTCTTCCTCAGAGCAGCCTTCACTGGGCCAAACAGTCGGAAGACGGAAGGAGAGAGATCAGGGCTGTAGGGTGGACGAGGAAGAACAGTACAATGAAGTTTTGTTTGTCACGGGATGTAGATTTGCGTAAGACCTTGCCTTGTCATGAAGAAGGAGTAAGGCCGGCCGCTGTGGCCGAGTGGTTCTAGGCGCTACAGTCGGGAACCACGCAGCTGCTACGCTCGCAGGTTCGAATCCTGCCTCGGGCATGGATGTGTGTGGTGTCCTTAGGTTGGTTAGGTTTAAGTAGTTCTAAGTCTAGGGGACTGATGACCTCAGATGTTACGTTCCATAGTGCTTAGAGCCATTTGAACCATTTGTGAGAAGGAGAAGTTAGTTTTAATTTTTGTGGCAACGAACACGCTGAAGTTGTTTCTTCAATTTTCTGAGGGTAGTACAATACTCTTCAGAGTTTATCGTTACACCATAATGGAGGACATCAAACAGAACAATCGGTTCAGAGTCCCAGAAGACCGTCGTCACGACTTTACCGTCTGAGGCTGCGTCTTTGAATTTTTTCTTCAGAGGAGAGGTTGTGCGGGATCACACCAAGAACTACCGTTTTGTTTCCAGCTCGTAGTGAAGAACCCGAGTTTTTACCCCTGTGCTAATGTTCGACAAAAAAATTGTTACGACTACCCTCGTAACGGGCGAGCAACATCGCACGAAATGTTCTTCGGTGCTCTTTATGGTATTCTGTCAGGCGATGGGGAACCCAATGGGCACACACCTTTCAGTACCGCAACTGGAGTACGAGTGTGTCAGCACTACCAACAGACACCCAGTTGTGCAGCGAGAAGTTTGGTTGCGATCCGCCGATCACCTCCAATGAGTGTGTCCGCACGTTCGAACATTGCAGGAGTCACAGATGTTTGCAGCCGGCCGGCACGCGGGAGATCGGACAGGTTTGCGCGGCTTTGTTGCAATGATGACAGACGCCTCATCCAACGAGTCACCGTGCTTTTGTTCGCTGAAAGGTCTTCAAAGACATTCTGCAAGCGCATATGAATATCTGTGATGCTCTTGTTTCTCGCCAAAAGAAAATCGGTGACAGATCTCTGCTCGGAACACTCCTCCATTATAGGGGCAATTTTGAGGGCTACGTCTAGCGCCTACCATAACTTTATGAAACTATAAGGGATGAATCGGAAATACTGAACGATTTCCCACAGAAAATTCTGCATTCATCAATCGAAACTGGCGGAAAAGGTGTGCTGCCTTACTCACCGAATACCCCTCGTATCTTCACTACTGGAATCTGAATAACGGGAAATATATTCTTTCAGTTTTATGTCGCGTTTGGATCAAATTATATCGTGCCAAAATAAAGTTGTTTGATCCAGCATAGCTTTATGGCACTGAATCACTCAGTCTCTTCTAGTCTAGGCTTGTCTGCAGCTGCGAAGACTCGACAGCACATCAGCACGAACAATGGTATACTACTTCGGTACAACAGCCAAAAGTCTAACTAATTCCTTTCTCTGTCAATAGTATTATAAAATTTTATTAATTCTGCAGCACAAATTGACTTTTCGACAGGTACTGCCTTTTTACGTCCTCAAAAAATTTGTATTGGTCACTGACTTAAAGATGTAACGCTACATGTACGTCGAAGAATTTCTGCTTTTGAAAAGACAATTCTCATTAATTCCAGAGTTGCATTCTGCAATCGAGGCATAACTTCTCCACAACTTACGACGGAATTTTGAGTATACTCGGTAGAAGATTACTCTAATGGTTCCGATACGTGTGTGGAAACTTTAAATCTTATCTTAGTTATTGTTAATCTTTGTAACAATGAGAAATATTTGTTCAACCGTTATTTTGATTACGACTTGGTAAATCTGGTAAGGAAAAATTTACATATTCTCTTCAGAACATTTATCAGTTTTTCACCATTTAGTTACTGTCCTTAGTGTTAGTTAGAGCCGTGTCACTAATAAGATGCTGCGATCTGTTTAAACACATAAGTGATAAGTGATGCCATCGAGAAAGATACGCGTTGGACGAACCTCTGATCTACCTCCACCGTATGTTGGCTCGAATGAGAACTACGGGAGCAGGTTGACTACAAAACACTGTCGGTGTGTCGTGGAGAGGGCGTGTTTAATTCTCACATGTTTATTGTTGCTTGAAAGTACTGAGAGTGTCTTTTCGTAATTCTTTGACTTATTCAAATAAGCTCATCCGATATTTTTACAAAGGAGCTAAACGTATTTAGGAACGACAGATTAAATAAATTTAGCAGAGGCCTGTTTATTGCTGCCACAAGTAGCTTACCTTGTAGGAAAGTGAAGGTGTTAGTTTCTGTGAGTAAATATGGGTAGAGGCTATTCTTGACAGCACGAATAAATTAGCAATTGGTCTCTTTTACTGACCCAGGCTAATATGACACAGATGCTGCACAGCTTAACGAAAACTTCATTATCGTAACAAATAAGTGTCCCACTCAAACATTTATAGTTGGTGGTGACTTCAAACTATCTTCAATATGTTAGCGAAAATACGTGTTCAAGCCAGAAGATGGTATAAAGCATCGTCAGAAATTGTGCTAAATGCTTTCTCCGAAAATTACTCCAAGCAAATAAACTGGTGTCCAGAATAAAGCAACAAACCGCCATTTCACCGTCTTGTGCCTAATTCATGGGATAATCAAACAGTCTGTCAACATATGTTCGTACAATCGTGTTCTTCACGGAAGGTGGCATTTCAGTCAATGGACAACCACGCCAACGATGACGTCTGGGCATCTATCAACCGGGGTAGTGTGTCCTGGGTAGTTCCACATCCAGAGTCGCTGAGTATACAATCACAAAGAATACACTACCAGACTCTCTCGGGAAGAGGACCGTAATAAGAATGGAAGCTGGACAGTCGGAGACTGATGTGGCCCACTGGTTTAACGTGAATCGTTCTGTTGTTTCTCGGATGAGGCGACATTTTAGAGAGACCAAAACAGTATCCCAAAAACTATGTCAGGCCCATCAGAAAGACAGGCGTGTTATTTGGCTGCAAGGGCACGCCAGTACCGCCTTAAAACTCCACGGTAATTGGCATTTGACCTCACAGCATCCACTGGATCTGTTGCATCGAGACAAACGGTGACAGAAGAGAAAGTCTATGTGGAGTCGTCAACATACCATTTGATCTGGAGACTGATTCTCCAAGTATTGGCATCTGTAAAGAACGTGGGAAACGAGGTCGGGACCCAAGCATTGTGGTAAGAGACTGATATCTAGGAGAATCCATAGCGTTGTATGCGGAGATTATGTGGGCCACTGGAACACCTCTTCAAGAAACTGCATGGGTGAATCGGCAGGGTTTTTAACTGCTGTCACGAATAGTAAGGAGATCTTGGGACTCGCTCGCGGTTGTTGCGAGGTGGTGTGGATCCACACTTCGTATTGACGGATAATAATTCTCGACCTCATAGAGAACTGGAGGTTGATGTTTTCTTGTAATCTGAAAATGCTGCAGCCATGGTTTGACCTCCTCACTCTCCCGATTTGAGTCTCATAGAGCATGTCTGGGATGCATTAGAGAGACAGATTGCATCACAGCAGTATCCACCAACCACTCTGCAAGACATGCGAGCATCTCTGCAGGCGGAATGGGCGTAATTGCCTCAACATGAAGTTAATGACATCATTCACAACATGCCCCGTCGTTGGCTGGCCTGTACTGGTGACACAGTTGATCATACCCAATACGGAGCATATTAACCAGTTATCGGAATGTGTGTGCAAATCCGTTCAGTTGGGAGAAACGAGGAACATTATTGTATACCGTTACGCACATAGCAGTTCTTCATGTTCTGTAGTCTTTACATTGTTCTACTTCTTTATCACCTGTTATACTGTTTCGTGGCAAAATAAACGCAACCTCTCAAAATTTCCGTTTGTTACTTTAATTTTGGACACCATTGTAGTTCAGAAACCCACTGAAAGTGTAAATAGTTGCGAAAATATACTTGACCTCTCACGAAAAATAATCCAGAGCGGATAGGGAGCGTCTTAACGGCTACAAGGATTATTGACCAAAAGATCAATGTCGCGAGACTTATTATCGGAACATCCATGTCGACCAAAGATAAACGCATAATATATATATTTAAAAAAGGAGATAAAAATTCGCTGAACGCCTTCGTACGAGACATTTTCCTCTCCGTCCCAACTAACTATGTAAGTGTACACGAGATCTGTAGTATCTGAGGCTATTGAGAGATTTACGTCATACAAATTAATAAACGTTGGTACTGATCCCCCTGGTACTCGAAACAGGTCAGAACGTTCTTCCAGAAGCAACGAAAAAAGGATGGCAAATTTAAAAGGACCCAAAAACCTTAAGACTGGCGATGTCTTACATCGTAAAGAAAGACGCCACTGGAGAGTGGATGGTGGGAAACGACTGATCTGAAGTGATGAATTACGCTATACCCAGCGGCAGTCCGACTGAAGGCTTTAGCTTCGACAAAAGCCTGTCGTCATATGTAGTGTCATAGTGGAATATGTAGGAGGTTGTGTTATGGTACGAGTATATTTCTTGAAGTGTAGTGTCCTCATTACGATTAAAAAAAAAAAACTCTATATGCCGAAGGATATGAAGACATTTTGTAGGACTGTCTATAGTGCACAATAGAGGAACATTTCAGAGAATATGACGGTTTATACCAACATGAAAATGCATGCTATCATAAAGCAGCATCTGTGAGGCGATGGTTTGTCTACAGTAACAATCCCAAAACGGACTGGCCCACCGAGAGTCCCGACCTGAACACAACGGAACATCTTTGAGATGAGTTACACTGAAGCGCCAAAGTATGCGTATTCAAATACAAAGATATGTAATCAGGAAGAATACGGCGCTGCGGTCGGCAGCGCCTTTACAGGCAGTAAGTGTCTGTCGCAGTTGGTAGATCAGTTACTGCTGCTACAATGGCAGGTTATCAAGATTTAAGGGAGTTTGGGACACAGCATCTCCTAGACAGTTTCCCCGCACGACCATTTCACGAGTGTACCATCAGTATCAGGAATCCGGTCAAACATCAAATCTCCGATATCGCTGCGGCCGGAAAAAGACCCTGCAAGAACGGGACCAACGGCGACTGAAGATAATCGTTCAACGTGAAAGAAGTGCAACCCTTCAGCAAATTGCTCCTCTTTTCAGTGCTACACCATCAACAAGTGTCAGCGTGAGAACCATTCAATGAAACAGCGTTGATATGGGCTTTCGGAGCCGAAGGCCCACTCGTGTACCTTTGATGACTCGATGACGCAAAGCTTTACGCCTCGCCTATCCGCGTGAACACCGACACTGGGCTGTTGATGACTGGAAACATGTTGCCTGGTAGGACGAGTCTCGTTTCCAAATGTATCGAGTGGATAGACGTGTAGAGGTACAGAGGCAATCTCATGAATCCACGGACCATGCATGTCAGCAGGCGACTGTTCAAGGTGGTGGAGCCTCTGTAATGGTATGGGGCGCGTGCGGTTGGAGTGATGTGGGACCCCTTTTACGTCTAGATACGACGCTGACAGGTGACGCATACGTAAGCATCCTGTCTGATTACCTGCATCCACTCATGTTCATTGTGCATTCCCATGGACTTGGGCAATTGCAGCATGTCAATGCTACAACCCACATGTTCAGAATTGCCAGAATTGCTACAGAGTGGCTCCAGGAACTCTGAGCTTAAACACTTCCATTGGCCACCAAACTCCTCAGACATGAACATTATTGAGCATATCTGCGATGCCTTACAATGTGCTGTTCAGAAGAGATCTCTACTTCCACGTACTCTTATGGATTTATAGACAGCCCCGCTGGATTCATGGTGTCAATTCCCTCTACTTCTTCAGTCATTAGTCGAGGCATGTGTATCAGTTTCTTTGGCTATTCAATGTACGTTTCAATTATGAAGAATAAATAAATAAAGAATAAATAAACAATGACTACGTTCTTTGTTTTTGGCTTATAAAGGAGAATGATCTGACATTCCTCTACAGACATTTAGACACTTTATTAATATTGTGTTCAAGCCGTCATGAAGTCGAAATGTGGGCACACCCTATATTAACGTCCACTAATAGGTGTCTGGATACTTTTGATCAGGTAATATTTCCTTCCATTTCAGGTGGGCAATGACTGCTTATACGTCTTTGTACGAGTTCTTATTTGCCTGAATTTATCTGCGCTATCTCTATGGCGTCGGTACGCAGCGGGATCAAGAATATCCTATTTCTGTAGCGATGACGGTTCTTGATGTTTGTTAATAATTTTCCCGAGAGATGCATGGCGCCTTTTTCGAGTGTCTACCACTTAATAATACACAACTCTTCTGTACCAGAAGGGTTTAATAATCTGGTCCGCTGTGTACTGTCCTTCGGCTACTCACACCGGTCTTCTTTCTGTAACTGAATCTGAGGCTGGCATTTCTTCTTGTACAACTGTGTGTATGTGATCGTTACTCGTCATATCTCTACACATTGATGCTGCTACATATTCGAATGACGTGAGCGACTCTAATTGTGACTCATGAATCCTGTAGTCAAAAGACACTACGCTATTACTTTTTGTGAATTGAGTAACTTCTCTCTCTTCACAATAATAATTAGTTCCCTGCTTTTGGATCTGGCCGATATCATCAGTCTGCTTGATACCATATGATGAAAATAAATATATGTTCATACCTAACTTTTTAATACTTATTTTAAATCTATTCTCAGTTCCCATCTATCACATATCGTTTTGCTTCATAACGGAAATGAAGTTAATTTTACCTTTAGTAACGGAATAGCATTTATAAAAGCATGTTAAATACACGAAAAAACATGTTGAGTACACGAATATTTTCTGCTTTATATGCGAGTGCAGCAGGCGGGCAAAGGAAAAGCACTGGAGTGTAAACGTTTGGTCATGTTGGAGATATTTTGTGCCGACGTCTAGAAAGATCTGGCATCGACAAATTGCAGACTTCATAAAAATATTGCTTCCGCTACTAGAAATCAAACTGGTATTCTGATGCGGATTGTAAAAGCTAAAAGCTATTCCACAAGAAGGATCCAGCTCTAACTACTTTTGTATGAAATTTCCCTAAACTGTCAATTAATATTGAAAGCTGCAATTCTTATTGGTACTCAGATTCACAAATTCAAAGAGGGTCATAAATTTGAAAATAAAATGAAAGTCGGAGAGGAAAAGGCATGGACTGCCTTCAGTTTAGTTTCTGAAAACTTCATAGCGATTAACAATCATCCACATTACAACACCATTTTCAAAATCAAGTTGAAAGAGGGCAGGGAGTTGGTTTGCAACGTAAGTATAAAAGTCCACGTCCAACACTTATACATTGATTACTTCTCTGAAAATTTGGAACATTAAACTGAAGAGCAAGGAGAAAGCGTCAATGTGGATATTAATGAGGTGGAGCAGAGATACCAGTGAAGATAGAATGATGTACGATGGTGGACTATTGTTGGGTATGGAGATGGAGATGGAGATGGAAGACCTGAGAAGAAAACAAGAAAGGACGTTTGGAAATTAAATGTTGCTTAGAGATATGTAGAATCTTTTGTATGCATCTAAAAATGAAACAACAATTACAAAACTGTAGACCCTGAATTAAATCTTAATATTTTTACCGTTAATATTTGTACTGTGCCTTAAATCTTTAAGATATGATGTCTTGTTTTGTGAAAAACCTGATTTGATAGAACAAACTAACATTAATCTTTAAAATCAGTGTTATGGACTGAATCTTGAACACGTATTATTGAGAAGTAAAGTGATAAAATTTTAAACATTGAGGCTTGTAGATTTTATGATGCCGTTATTGTATGACAAGAACTATTACCAAATAGACTTTCCTCATAGTTAGCTACTTGATACACCAAAACTTGAGATTGCACCCAATAATATTCGATAACTTATTAACGCGTAATATGAACAGCTACGGTGGGCATTACCATCCGCTCGGTCATATCAGCCATTAACTCAGTGTCTGCACACGACGTCCCATTCAACGTGTCGGAAAATGATTGATCTATTTACAAATCTGGTTAGATACCATGTAAGAAACTGTCTTAGGAGGCATACTGAATCAAGTGCACAAACACAGAATTAAATTGTTTGCTCTACTAAGGGTATCTTGTGTGAAGAAGAGGGCCTGTTGAGCATCGCTTGGTAGAAACGTCTAATGTTCCATTTTATCGATTTTATCACGTCAGAAGCAGAAATATGTCCCAGATACTGTCTAGATACGAGATTTGAAATATGTCCCAGATACTCTCTAGATATGCGATTTTTTTTGTCAGTGGAGAGCAAGCGGTGTGATAGGTTTTTAGTTATAAGACTTGTCGAAACGACAGGAAGAAAACAAGGAATGAATACAAACACGAACTGTTGCATTATGATCACATTTGTCGCTGTGCTGTTTCTAGATTCCATCTTAAGCTATAAACAAGTCTTTCCGCTTTACATCGCCAGATAAGTATTCTCCCCAGTTTTATCCCTGCTGGATTAATTTGTCCGATGGGCTCTTGCATAATCCTCTGTTATACTACTGATACTCGATAAATTTTTTGAGTCATCTAACAAGGTACTGCGTCGTGGAATATATCAAGCGAGATAACGTCCTTCACCGTTAATTATAGATGCAGATGAATCCACGAAACATTACATCATTATTAAATTAGATACAGTAGCGAATGTCTTTCTTGATACAGGACTCCTCTAGCAATACAAATGAACTATCACAGAGCACGTGTGGTGAAGTCTTTTCTATCCTGGGGTATTGCCCCCGTCATGGCCGACAGCAATAAAAACACTATTACGGAGATGTCAGTGGTGTGACACTGAGATACAAATATACCGCAGGAATTATGTAGGAATACAATCATGTCGTCGATATTTTGACCGTTTACTTCAATACCTTGATTACACTAATTGAATGCCACTCGTCGAAAGCACATTACTTGAAGTGGGGAAGTAATACACACAAGATAAAGAAGCAACGCACGACGAAGGAATTATCCAAATGGGACGGAAATCTGTAGTGTGATGTACATGTACAGATGAACAAAAAATGATTGCAATTTTAGAAAAAATGGGTTCTTTACTCAAGAGAAAGAGCTTCATAATCTAAGCAAGTCAGCAACGCAATAAATCACCGCTGGCCCCTATGAAAGCATCTATTAGACTTGGCATTCATTGACAGGTTTACTGGATGTCCTCCTGAGTAATATCATGCAAAATTCTGTCCATTTGGTGGTAGGTCAAAGACTCGAGCTATTCGTATGACCCTTCCAGCAGTGCTCCAAATGTTCTCAGTTTGGGAGGGATCCGGTGAACTTGTTAGCCAAAGTAGGTTCTGAAAAGCAGAAAGACAAGCACTAAAAACTCTCGCCGTGTACTGGTGGGCATTATCAAGCTGAAAAGCAAGACCAGGATGGATTGCCATGAACGGCAGCAAAACAGGGAGTAGAATATCGTCGATGTATGGCTGTGCTGTAAGGGTGCCACTGCTGATAACCAAAGGAACCAACTATACGAAAAGAATACGAAAAGAAATGGCACCCCAGATTATCAGTACTCGTTGTGGGGCCATATGGCAGCCGTCACTGGGGCTGGACTTCCATCCCTGGCAAGGGCATCTCCAGACACGTCTTCGTTGGTCATCGGAGCTCAGTCCGATGCGTTACTCATCACTAACCACAATTCTATTCCAGTCAATGAAGCTAAGCGCCGAAGACGTGTCTGGAGATGCCCCAGAAAGCAGTGGGATACCACTAGACGACCCAACAGCCAGGAGTGATGGTTTGTGGTGCCATTTCACTTTATATCAGGACCAATTCGGTTGTCATCCGTGGCACCCTTAGAGCACAGCGGTACTTCGACGGTATTCTACACCTCTTTTATGTCGAACTATCCTGGGCGTGCATTCCAGTAAGATACTGCCAAACCCTACTTTGGACAACAAGGTAGCCAGATCGCTCCCCAGCTGAGAACTTTTGGAGCATTACGGGCGGGACCTTCGAATCAATTCGGGATTATGACGATAAAATGTGACAATTGGACACATTTTGGCAGGACACCCATCAAGAGGAAGTCAAACAGCTGTATCAGTGCCAAGCGAATAACTGCATACATGAGAGCCAGAAGCGGATGAACACGTTTCTGACTTGCTCAATTTATTAAGATCCTCCTCTTGAATAATTAATCATCCAATTTTTCTAAAAATCGTTGGTTTCTCTTTTCATGTTTGTTCATGTACACGACATCCACCGATTTCCGTCCACTTCCGTATAATTCCTTCGTGATGCGTCGCATATAATTTTTTATTCATTTTTTTCTGAGTGTATAAAGCACTCACTGAATCATTCTATCCACATACATCTACGATCCTGCCCATTCGTGACAAGCATCAAATAATATCATAAGACACTACGTCGTTCTTAGGAAATTGTTAATGTATTAATACCATTTAATTCAGTACGTAGTATATTGGGCTATTTGCTTTCAAACTGATGTAACCAAAAATGCCTTGACAGACGGACACAGAGTCCCTCAACGACTTAAAATCGGGGTTAGCTGTCACGCACATTGTCTTCAATGGCCAGACAGCCTGAGCATGCCTCACGAATCGACTTGAAGTTAGAGTCCTCCAGAATATCCTCCCTGATTTTCAAAGAGTCTCTTTGGTATACCTTGAGCACCCTGGCAGAAACAGTACTGCGGAGAATGAGGCAGCCACATCATGAAGGAAGTGTCCAGAATTATTCCCTACGTTGCAGAAAAGTGTTTGCACTATGATGAAGTGAGTATATCCTGTGAGCGAAACAAGAGTGCTGAATTCGAATCCAGGTCTAAAACTCAATATCTCTACTTTAGAAATTTTCATATGTACCCGCCCGAATAGTCTAGTGCTTTAACACATCGCTTCTGAGATTCGGCCGGTGCACCAGCCCCTAATTTCTTATTGGTCTTCAGGTCGTGCGCATACACTAATTTCAATATGGGAATGAAGATACGACAGTTTGTTTCGACACATCGGAATACTTGTTAGCGTGCAGCCTTACCCTGGTACGAAGTTACATAGGCTTAAAACTGCCATGTAACGCAGGTAAGCGATTCTCCTGTCAGTTATGACGATCCGAACATGAGGACAACACAACTCCCAGTCCCTGTACTGAGAAAATTTCCCACTCGGCTGGCAATTGAACCCGGACCCCTCTGGTTAGCAGCCTGCTGGGCAGATCCCCCGGCTACCAGGAGGACTTCTGGCCGCAGATCGAATCCGCCCGGCGGGTGCAATTTTTAGGCGGTTTCCCACATTAGATACATACCAGACTGTTACTCGAGTTCCACATTAGTTAGACAATTTGCCAACCCAGAATGAGATTTTCACTCTGCAGTGGAGTGCGCGCTGATATGAAACTTCCTGGCAGATTAAAACTGCGTGCCCGACCGAGACTCGAACTCGGGACCTTTGCCTTTCGCGGGCAAGTGCTCTACCAACTGAGCTACCGAAGCACGACTCACGTCCGGTACTCACAGCTTTACTTCTACCAGTATCCGTCTCCTACCTTCCAATCTTTACAGAAGCTCTTCGCAGAAGTGCTAGTTCTGTAAGGTTCGCAGAAGAGCTTCTGTAGAGATTGGAAGGTAGGAGACGGATACTGGTAGAAGTAAAGCTGTGAGTACCGGACGTGAGTCGTGCTTCGGTAGCTCAGTTGGTAGAGCACTTGCCCGCGAAAGGCAAAGGTCCCGAATTCGAGTCTCGGTCGGGCACGCAGTTTTAATCTGCCATGAAGTTTCAATTTGCCAACCGTTAGAAAACAAATAATCGTAAACTTTCACATGAATAACACTATACTTACTCAATAGGCGTATACATATTCCTCCGGGTAGAGGTTTGGAGGTGGGGTAATGGGTAGCGACAGGATATCTGGCTAACACTGAAGTTAATCATGCTCATTCCTAAAGCCGACCCCACGTAGGTGTGGGACGAAGGGAAAAGGAAGTGTCATATTTAGGGTTTTAATATCAGCATTATGAATGCCAGATGACTAGTTCGCCTGGTGGTTAATGGTGTGATTCACACAGGCCCCACTTAATCACGGTCTATGGAGGTACACGTACTGGAACTTCACATATCTCGAAAATTTGGTTCGGGCTGGTACTGCCGCAGTATTTGTGGCATGGCTCCAGACCTGTGTTTGCAGCTCCATTTATGAGTGTTCCTTTCTGCGTTGACTACCGATCGTCTGTTAGAAAGAATAAAACTCAGTCAGAAACGCACCAACCTGCTAGTATAGTGACAACGTAGAGGCAGGTGGGGTTCTCGGTTATTACAGCCAAGGTCTCTCCCACGTACAGTAGCTGGTCACAGGTACACACAAACCCTCCGTATGAGACCCTACTGAGGCAATATGTGGTGCTATAACGAACAGAGTGTCAACATAATACCGCAGCGGGTGCAGCTTGGTTGATGCCTGATGAGCTAAGATGTACAAGTAGTGAGTAGTGTGGTGTGGAAGTCTTGCTTGTGAATAGTGAGGGAGGTAGCACAGTGACTTAGACATACTCGTTACTTTAATCATTTTATGCAGCCCCCGCATTGTCAACACACCAGTCTGCAAAGAATACACACATCACAGCCAGCGATGGAGATAGCTTGATACCATAAAGCAACTTGAAATTAGCAGACACTGTAGATGGGCGTGTTAGTAACAATTAACATATATAGGTAGGAGGTAACAGACGCTAGGAACGCATCACTGACATTATATGACATGGTGTTAAAAAAATATTCATCTGTTTCTGAAAAGATAAAATCTTCCACGTGAATTCTATTCTATCTCTTTCACCTTGTCCCACAGTTACGCAGGGTCGGCCATGGTTAATCGGAATTGGCATGGTTAATTTTAAGGGGTGGCTGGATGCCCTTCCTGCTGCCACCCCATACCCCCCAGAACGGAATTAGTGTATCCCAACTATCTGTATCTAGTGGAACCCATGAAATAGTGTGAATGTGTTCAGATGTCTGAGAGCTGTCTAACTAAGGCGGAACGTTGGGACCAGCCCGGTATTCACCTAGCAGGATGTGGAAAATCGCCAAAAAACCACATCCAGGCTGGCCGGCACACCGAATCTCGTCGTTAATCCGTCAGGCGGATTCGATCCGGGGCTGGCGCGCCTACCTGAGTCCAGGAAGCAGTGCGTTAGCGCTCTCAGCTACCCTCACGGGTTAATATCTTCTACGTGAATGAAGGTAGGAAAATAGGGTGCATGCTAACTTATGCATCAAAATGAAAGGTAGATAGGAGTCTTCTTGTGGTATCTGCCTTCCTCCACAGCTGAGAGAGCATTTCAGAAAGGGTCCCAGACGTGAGCGCATGTGTTATGGTCGATCATATTCGTTGGTACATTGGTGTACATTCCTCAAAAACTATTTTTTTTAACGTAAACCAAATTTGAAGGAGCATAAGCTGTCATGTCTTCTTCAAAGTTTTTTACTTATATCCATATTACTGAGAACTTCGTCAGCTGACTGACCCATTGTAAGTCGGCTGTTTAGGTTTTTTTATTGGTAACGCCGCCGCCACGTAGCGCTCTGTATAAAAATCACTGGCTGGGCCGTGCGCAGTCTGTGTTTAGTCTGCATTGTTGTCTGCCATTGTAGTGTTGAGCAGCGGCAGCTGGATGCTAACAGCGCGTAGTGTTGCGCAGTTGGAGGTGAGCCGCCAGCAGTGGTGGACGTGGGGAGAGAGATGGCGGAGTTTCGAAATTTGTAAGAATTGGTGTCATGAACTGATATATATATTATAACTGTTAAGGTAAATACATAGTTTGTTCTCTATCAAAATCTTTCATTTGCTAACTATGCCTGTCAGTAGTTAGTGCCTTCAGTAGTTTGAATATTTTATTTAGCTGGCAGTAGTGGTGCTCACTGTATTGCAGTAGCTCGAGTAACGAAGATTTTTGTGAGGTAAGTGATTTCTGAAAGGTATAGGTTAATGTTAGTCAGGGCCATTCTTTCGTAGGGATTTTTGATAGTCAGATTGCGTTGCGCCAAAAATTATTGTGTGTCAGTTTAAGCACAGTCGTGTAATAATTTTTCTAAGGGGACGTTTCATACCATCATTGAAACCCAACATTGCGTTCATGACACTAGGTTGTACGGTTTCGAGGCTAATGAATACTGTCTTAGGCAAGTATTCCAGCATACAGTTGCTGAAACGTTTGTTAGAATTCTGAGTTCCCTCATGGACGAATTAAGCAAGCAAATTTTTGCTAGCTAAATCTCTACAGAAAGGTTTTACACCATCTCGTGTTGACAGTTGTAAGCGATGATTATGTCTATGTGGCCTCTCAGAAATGTTGCGACAAATTTTGGGGGATTATGGAGGATATCTTGAGGAACAAATCGAGGACGTAAATCCGTGTCTGGGAAAGACATCCGACTACGCTACAGAGCATCGAAGTTACAGGTTCCGACCCTGTCACTAGGGCTCCCATTCGCCAGCAAACGTGTTTTTTTACGCCGACGGACCGCAGGCGGGACGTCTCTCGATGTTGTTTGTTATTCAGTGATCGTGACTGATGGCCATGGTCGTCAGTGGAGAGGATGGAACTAGCTGATGTGAAGACAGGCATTGCCTCCTATGGATGCGATGCTTGTTGCCCTTGTGGTTGTCCGCTTCGTACCTGGGATTTCCATCCACACTTTAATCTTCCTGTATACGGAAAAACATTGGTGATTTTAGAGGATATAACTTTTTAGAAATATTTACTATGTAAATGTTTATATTCACCTCCAATTAGCTTCTTACTGATACCTCCTGAACTTTGACATAAGTAACTTCAAAATCAAGCTGAAATATTAATTAGATTTTATGTAATTTTGTCTGTCACTGGCCAAACAAGCTAATCATAATGGCACCTTGTGCAGGCAGGTGCAAAACGCTGAAGCTAGCTCACTTTCCGCAGGCAGGAGCGAAACGCTGAAGCTAGGTCACTTCCCAGTCCTGGACTAGTTTATGTATGTGATATGAACGGATTTTATTTCTCCGTAAAAGTGAATTAGTGATTAACTGAACGTCGGAAAAAGTTTAATGGCGCTTTAGTGTATGTGCGCACAGCCATTAAAGTCGTGTGAAGATAATTTCGTGAATTGAAATGGGGCTCCATAAGTAAAGATTAGATTCCACGAAGTTAAATTTAAATTTTGCCGTTAGACTGACTTTAAACACAGTTTTTTCCACATTTTTAATAAAACAAGGTGATATCCATTTATTTAAAGACTTTCATTGTAATGGTGTTGAGACTTTCCCACTTGTCATTCCATCAGTCACAGTTGACCGTACGTAGGTGAGAATCTGTGACCGGAAGACGATCGTCAGTGAGGACATCAAGACAGTTTCACAACTCGCGAGGTAATCAGATCTTGTCGTGCTGAGCTATCGAAATTTCAGGAACTCATTACGAGTTGGTCAGTGAAGCCCTCCACATACAAGTATTTGCAGAGAACAACTTGCCGATGTAGTAATGTGTCACTGGAGGAACAGCCCACATCTTATCCAAATCGGGTAATCAGTTAGGGGGGTGTAGAAACCGCTATAGGGTCATTCACTGTAAATCTGCAAAATCGCTTTGCCATTTCAAACGTGTAGTGAAAGAGTTCTTGCTCTTCTCCTTCACTGAAGACATTTCTTAAGTTCCACGTAGTCTTTTTCTCACTTAAACGCTACGTGGCACATTAGTTGCTTTGTTCCTATAGGACAATGCATTGTATCCTTCTTCACCTCCTCAATCGTACTTTGCATTGTAACAGGATCCCATGATTGTTCCTCTGATTTATAGACATGTTATCAAGGCATCTGAATGCTCTACTGCTTAAAACAAAATCAAGCGGCTGCAGCAGACTGTTTCCAATCAGGCTTTTGTACCACGCTAGTTATTATGGAATAGAGATGGTTTTAAATACATTAATTTATTTATAGAAAATTGTCACAAAGGAACAAAACCATAGATGTTAACATTGCTTATAAAAGGATTTAGTAGTCATTCTATAGTATTATGCATGATATAACTGAGGTGACAAAAGTCACTGGATAGCAATATTCACATATACAGATGGCGGTAGAATCACTTACATGAGGTATAAAAGAAGAGTTCATTGGTGGAGCTGTCATTTGTACTCACGTGATTCGTGTGAAAATGTTTCCAAAGCCATTATGGCTGAAGATGGGAATTAATAGGCTTTGAATGTGGAATGTTAGTTGGAGCTAGATGCATGGGGCATTCCATTTCGGAATACGTTAGAAAATGCAATATTCCGAGATCCACAGTGTCAAGACTTGCCAAGAATACCAAATTTCAGGTATTACATCTCACCACAGACAGGCCAACAGCGCTCACTTAACGACCGAGAACAGCGCCGTTTACATCGAATAGTCAGTGCTAAGAGACAAGCAACACTTCGTGAAATAACCTTAGAAATGTATGTGGTATGTACAATGAACGTGTCTGTTTGGACGATGCAGCGGAATTTGGCGTTTATGGGCTATGGCAGCAGGTGACTGACGTCAGTGCCTCTGGTAACAATATGAATCGCCAGCAGTGCCTCTTTGGGCTCATGACCGTATCATTCTGACCATTGACGACTGGAAAATCGTGGCCTGGCCAAATGAGTCTCAATTTCTGTTGGTAAGAGCTGATGGTGGGGTTCTAGTTCGACACAGACTCGTGAAAACCATGGACCCAAGTTGTCAACAAGGCACTGTGCAAGCTGGAGGCGGCTCCACAATGGTGTGGGCTTTGTTCAGAATGGAATGGAATGGTCTCTAGTCCAGAAGAACCGATCATTGACTGGAAATGAATGTGTTTGGCTCTCTGGCGACCATATGGAGTTATTCATGGACTTAACGTTCCCTAACAATATCATTTCATTGGGCAATAGTAGCTCACGACTGTGTTGAAGAATATTCTGAACAGTTTGAGAGAATGATTTAGCAAACTAGATCGGTAAGCATGAATCCCATCGAACATTTATAGGACATAATCGAGAACTCAAGTTTGTGCACTTTTGCCACCTCTGTGTATGTAAGTAACTAACATTCATTAGGGTTAACAGGTTAAAAATTATGTGTTGGGGAAAGCAATGGCCACTTTTCCCGATCGACATTACTTGTTGACAGATGGTGCTATCAAACTCAAAGACGCCACAGGGCACTACATTTGTAAGCCAACTTCAGCTTTTTCTCTGATGAAACGCTTTGAGGATCTTGTTCTGTGATGGAACACCTCATTTACTTCTCAGATTACTAAAATTTTAAAAATGAGAAAAACTTGTATTATTCAGTGATTAATTTAGTTTTAAGTAATAACTAGTAACACAGAAATAATAATAAGATTTAAAAAATAATTAGTATTGTCAGAAAGTCGAAATACAGCGGCATATTATTATTAGTTTTTCACTAAGCACTTCCTATTTCCCAGGAAACAGAGTTTGGGAAGCCCAGCACCACGTACATAAGTGATGTGACGAGAATAATATAATTGACTTACCTTACATCAGATGTCTAAGACTCATAGAAGCTTTTACTAAAAAATTAAGGGAACAAGCTTTCTCTGTGAAACTCACTGACAGCAGTGAAGGTTTGTATTAGCAGTAGTATAACAATCTCTCTGAAAACAGCAGCTTGGTTCAAAACAAAAAATGTGCAATGGCCACTGAAGACCCCCTGCCCCTATAACTTTCTTTGTGTGTGGGGGGGGGGGGGGGGAGGGGGGAGGGGGGAGGGGGGAGTGATACGGGGGAAAGGCTGTGTGAAACACTGCGTCTATGTGACTCTCCATGGATTAATTTACAAACTTTTAGGTGCCTGAATGCACCTTGTCAACGATACCATTAACACCATCCCTTCCCCTTATCCTACAAAAATCACAAGTCTTGATTTTTGAAAACTTGTGATAAAACTTCCAATGAGAAATTATTTCCTACAAAGTATTGTTCTGAAATTCAGGTTTTAAAACACAATTTCGTATAATCAAAGCAATAAAACCACAAGATTTAATTTAAACAAGTGTTACCGTCTGTCCCCGTAACAGTGACACTTTGATTCCTAGTTTTGTTCGATACATACTGGCACATTCGGTACTTTTCTTGACTATGGCATCATGTTTCAGCTTCTGCTAGCCGCAGCATTCAAACAGTCGGTTTGTAGCCGCTCGGTGAAGTAATAAAGCACTGAGTGATAAATGTCCGCAGCTCGTGGTCTCGCGATAGCGTTCTCGCTTACCGAGCACGGGGTCCCGGTTTCGATTCCTGGCGGGGTCAGGGATTTTCACCTGCCTCGAGATGACTGGGTGTTGTGTCGTCTTCATCATCATCATTCATCCCCATTACGGTCGGAGGACAGCAATGGCAAACGACATCCGCTAGGACCTTGCCTAGTACAGCGGTGCGCGTCTCCCGCATCATCCCCTACGCTCTGTCAAGGAGTTTAGGACTTCATCATTAGTGATGAATGACGACAAAGATATTCCTAGCCCGTCAGAGTCATTTACAAAAACAACACACGATGTAACATGAGACGTGGAGTTAGCTGTTTAGTAAATCCTTTAAATGTCATTTGTCCACTGCTTGTTGAGTTGTTTTGCAAGTGGATTGATTTACACTGATCAGGTGGAACATTATGATCACCTTCCTAATAGCCGGTATGTCCACCTTCAGCCGGGGTAACAGTAGCGAAGCATCAGGGCATGGAAGCAATGAGGTCTTAGTAGATCGTTGGAGGGAGTTAGCACCACATATGCACACGCAAGGCACCTAATTTCCGTAAATTCCAGGGAGGGGGGCAATGAGCTCTGACATCTCAGATGCATTCAATCAGATACAGATCTTGCAAATCTGGGGGCCAGCTCATCAACTAAAACTCGCCAATGTGTTCCTTGAACCAATCCATCATACTCCTAGACTTGTGAGATGGTGCATTATCCTGCTGAAAAATTACTTTGCCCTCGGGAAACATGATCGTGATGAAGGTGTGTATGTGGTCTGCAACCAGTGTATGAAATTCCTTGACAGTTATGGTGCCTCACACGAGCTCCACTGGATCTATGGATTCATATGTGACTGTTTCCCAAAGCATAATGGAACCGCCGCTAGCCTGCCTCCGTTCGACAGTACAGGTGTCAAGGAGTCCTTCCCCTGGAATTCGACGGAATCGCACCTTCCTATTCCCATGATGAAAAATGTATCGGAATTAATCAGAGCATGCAATGCTCTGCCATTGTGCCAATGTCTGATGCCGATGGTCACATGCCCATTACAGTCGTAGGTCCCTGTGTTGTGGTGTTAACATTGGAACAAGCACAAAAAGTCGGCTGCAGAGGAACGCTGTTAGTAGTGTTCGGTGCCCTGTGTGTTCGGGTACACTTGTGCTCCTCCCAACATTAAAGTCTTCCACCACAATTCGCCGCTTGTCCAGTTTTATCAGACTGACCAGCCTACGACATCCGACATCTGTAATGATGTGTATCCACCAACTCCACCATGTCTGGACGTGGTTTTACCTTGATTTCGCCACGTGTTGAAGACACTCACCACAACCTTTCGAACATCATCAAGTCACGAAATTTCCGAAATGCTCATGCCGGGCCTCCAGGCCATCCAGACTGCCCTCGGTCGATCTCAGATACATCGCGCGCCTTCCCACAAGCGGACTGCACGCTTACTGATACAACATGAACCGTACGTGTACCTGACTAGCAGACATTCCTCTCAGTGTGACGCTGCTATGGCCTCGGTGTGTTTTTATCGATTGTAGTTCTGTGGTCATAATGTTCTGACTGATCAGTATAAGTTCATGTTCATTGCCATTACATAAGCAGCATATTTAAACGCAAAAATATCTATAATACATCTTCATGAAACGTTAATCTCGTGCGCCATTTGTATCATAGCAGCCGATCGGTGTGTGGCCCCTGAGGTGATAACAATGCAAAATAAAGAGAAAAACGGTTCCCCCTCTCTCCACTCCTCATCCTGCACCAGCCGTGATCTTCCTTCTCTCCAGCTCTCCTCACATGACACTGCTATGAGGACAGTCTCTACGTAACATCTTCCGTCAGATTTTGTCGTTCGTAACTTTCACAATGGTGATTTGTGTTACGATTTAGTAGACGTGTACGATTTTAAATCTCCGGTGTAAGTAGGCTGTTTAGGTTCTTTTATTGGTAACGCCGCCGCCACGTAGCGCTCTGTATGAAAATCACTGGCTGTGCTGTGTGCAGTCTGTGGCTGGTTTGCATTGTTGTCTGCCATTGTAGTGTTGGGCAGCGGCAGCTGGATGCTAACAGCGCGTAGCGTTGCGCAGTTGGAGGTGAGCCGCCAGCAGTGGTGGACGTGGGGAGAGAGATGGCGGAGTTCTGAAATTTGTAAGAATTGGTGTCATGAACTGATATATATATATATATATATATATATATATATATATATATATATATATATATATATATATATATTATTAAGGTAAATACATTGTTTGTTCTCTATTAAAATCTTTCATTTGCTAACTATGCCTATCAGTAGTTAGTGCCTTCCGTAGTTTGAATCTTTTATTTAGCTGGCAGTAGTGGCGCTCGCTATATTGCAGTAGTTCGAGTAACCAAGATTTTTGTGAGGTAAGCGATTTGTGAAACATATAGGTTAATGTTAGTCAGGGCCATTCTCTTGTAGGGATTACTGAAAGTCAGATTGCGTTGCGCTAAAAAATAATGTGTGTCAGTTTAAGCACAGTCGTGTATAATTTTTCTAAGGGGACGTTTCACCGGGATGCCGTTGCGACGCTTTCTGGACGAAATTAAGTCCTATGCTTCCCCTTCCAACGACTGTAGGTGAACTGTGGTACCCCGTGCGAACAGCAGCGAATATAGTAACTCTAGACGTGTTCGAAAAAGTGTGGGACGAATTTGACTATCATCTGGATCTTCGTCGCGCCTTCACTGCACATTTGTGAAAGACAACAGAAAGCTTTCAACCTAAACGTAATTCTGAAAGTTGCACCAAGGTTGCATTTGCATGCATTTAGAAGATATGCAGTTCTAAAACTGATGTTTGTTTTTAAAATAAAGACTTCGTGCTCTTATGCGTAAGTTAAAAATTCACTCGTGCACAAGATGCAGCCTTGTAAAATAGGGTGAATCTTTTGAAACTCCAAGTGCTACCATGCTTAGAACATTCATAAAAATAAGCTCAAATACTTATTGTTGCTAAATTTCCATAAAGAATAGACAGAAACCGTGAGTAATTAATTTAAAAAATCTGTTACCTATTATGTTGATTCAGAGACTGGGCAAGAACTATGGAAACGATAATAGGTAATATAGCGGTTCATGTAGTGAAGTAATTGGTTTAGACAGTAAGTAACTCGCGTGTTATTATTCCACGTTTAGCGCTAATTTAACCGTTCTCCGTTTATTACAATGGTCTTCCCCTTCTGTATGAATAACGACTGCTTAAGAACAGTGACAGTTAGTAAGCTATTAATCACTAATATATTACGCCAACAGCGCCTACACCACGGTCGTCGATAAAACGCATTCCCCTCTGTGTGACTGATTAACGCATTACTGTCAGTGTTTCTAACTGCTGTGTCATAAGTCATAATTTCTTAACTGTAATTTGAATGACTATCACCACTCTCGTTTCAGCCCTATTAGTATACATCATAGATGAGCAGATGCCAACTCGCTAATGGTGTGTGACAACATCCCACACCTTCACTTCTAAATAAAACTAAATATAGGTTCCAGAATGAGATTTTCACTCTGCAGCGGAGTGTGCGCTGATATGAAACTTCCTGGCAGATTAAAACTGTGTGCCCGACCGAGACTCGAACTCGGGACCTGGCAGAAGTAAAGCTGTGAGTACCGGCCGTGAGTCGTGCTTCGGTAGCTCAGTTGGTAGAGCACTTGCCCGCGAAAGGCAAAGGTCCCGAGTTCGAGTCTCGGTCGGGCACACAGTTTTAATCTGCCAGGAAGTTTCATATCAGCGCACACTCTGCTGCAGAGTGAAAATCTCATTCTGGAAACATCCCCCAGGCTGTGGCTAAGCCATGTCTCCGCAATATCCTTTCTTTCAGGAGTGCTAGTTCTGCATGGTTCGCAGTAGAGCTTCTGTAAAGTTTGGAAGGTTGGAGACGGATACTGGCAGAAGTAAAGCTGTGAGTACCGGCCGTGAGTCGTGCTTTGGTAGCTCAGTTGGTAGAGAAAGGCAAAGGTCCCGAGTTCGAGTCTCGGTCGGGCACACAGTTTTAATCTGCCAGGAAGTTTTAAATATAGGTTCTCACACATACCATATAACAGAATATACCGTAAAACCATTCAAATTCTTCACTGAGGTATAACTTTGTAACGAAAGTGCGCTCTAACTTTAATTCTTGTATACTATAACTAGGTCACTAGTCTACATACGGCTCTGCTGCAATGTGTTATTGCATAGTGTTGCCATTAGTGATGAAAACTGTAAATTGACATGGTCTCAATGCCATTTCTTTCGGTGAGAAAAAATGATTGCAGGTTTTCTGCATACTTTCTGATGTTGCCGATGATTTTGAAGAGCTTCTAATATACGCGCCCGGTTTGGTATGACTATCCTTACCACTTACCACGCACGGACAGCTCTTGCAAGTTTAAAGTTTCTGTGAACCCAGGCCCTGACAAGTAAGGGGATCCCAGAGCCAGTGACGTTTAGACCTCAGAATTATAGCTGTTATACTGCCTAAAATATGTCACAGAGAAATTGGTTACCTCTACTTTACATCCAAGAAACGAAATATTGCCTGTACTAACTATTTTTGTTATAATAATCACCGTACAGAGTGTGTTCAGGTAACATATTTGGCGATGAAGGAAAATTATATGTACTAAGGAAGATCCCGTAAAAATTAACACAAGGAAATATTAATGAACCTAACTACAAGCAAGTTAAACACATGAAAATTTACGAAAACAATTCTTACACTAGCCTAATCTGAAGAAAAAAACAAATACTAACGTAACTACAAGCACACTGAACACAAGAAAATTTACTCCAAATATATTACGGCTACAGTGTCACAAAATCACATAAATGACTGTACGCTGACTACTCTATTGTAGCTGGACAATATCGTCTATCTGCCGAATGCCTTCCTAGAATTCAAGCCCCAAGGTCACACGCGCAATATGTGGCTGACATGGACACGGGGGAATGAGAAAAACTACGCAAATCGACACCAATCTAAGCAGATCTGAAGAGAACACACTCTGGTCATTCCCACACTTAGTGCGGTAATTACCTTGTGTAGAGTTCAGCGATGAGGGAGGCTGTGGTTGGCTGTGGCGTGTGTCGGCGATGGATGCCTTGCGAACCTCTTGACGTGACAATTCTATTCCTGCATTGACTGGATGTACAAACGTAAAATGCCCTAAGTTTTCGTGAGGCGAAAAACTATGTTTTTCTCTGACGAAATCAACTGGCTGTATCCACTCGCTAAGGCTGAGCAGTGTGTACACATTTGCCCTCAAATGTTCCGCAGAACTTTACTATCACAACTTGTAGATGGTAATCTCCAATCAGGAGATATTACGAGATATCAAAACCTTGTGAAAAACACAAAATTTCACAACAAAATGTCTCTTCTGGAGCCACAACAGAGTGGGATGCCCTCTGTCCAGCATACGGCCCCGTTAGGAAGTGGGTGCCCTTAGAATAACTCATTGTAATTGCCTATATCATTGCAGCCTTCCCCCACCTTTCTGTGGCTTCACCTCCTGCCACAGCTAGTGTCAACCAGTGTGAGCTATTGCTACAACTGTCTCGTTTCTTTGCCCAGTGCGATTTCAGAAACAAACTGGGTCGAACAATAGTTTCACCCGGTTTAATGAGAATTCACCGTTCTTTCATTCAGTAATAAGCTCCACCCAAACGATTTCTGTCCAAGTGGACTTCATGTGTTGTTCATACCCCTCTCACGTGATATGTGAATGTTTACAAAAACTCCTGGTAACTCAAGCTGTTGTGCTCCTTTCTGCATCCCAAAAGTTACCTTCTGCTGCCTTCCACAGTGCTCTATTAAGTTGAAAGGCTTTTGCAGAACAGATGTGATTCTCACGCCCTACACGTGTGAGTGCCATGTGAATTTTTGTTTATGTCAAGCAGATGAAACACTTTTTGCTACCCTACGTTTCCGCGTAACAGGAAGGGCTGTGTTCTCCTTCGAGACCACCCAAATGAATCTCCTCCTGCGTTAAGATGTTTACTTCAGCGCAGGTGTGCGTCAGAAGACTCGCACAACGGTGACTGATTCTTGTGTAGTTACCTCCGCCGAAAATGCCAGGTGCGGTGCTTGCGTCGAGGCCCTAATTGATCTCCCGCGGCGATGGTTCGCTGGTTTATGGCTTTCCTAAGTTGAATTCTGCGTCATGTGTCCGGGTCGGCTAGGAAGCCTCGATTACACTTCCGTCCACTACTACAGAAATGCTACTTCTCTGTCGACATGCAAAATAGGTGGATTTTGTTAGTAGCCACTTCATCTGAGCCATGCACGAATTAATTATTCTCCATAATAAATGATTCTAAGCAAAGTAAGGCTTGTGGGGTACCAAATCCATCGGTTTGGTGAGTAGAATCGAATTCACGACATGAAAGTTGAATGGCAAAAAATATCCTGCCACTTTAAAAACTGACTACATTCCATGTGCAGACATTCAATGCAAAGGTTATAATTAAAATAGACAAGGTTGTTTCTGTAGACTAGGCACTGAAGAGCCAAAGAAACCGGCACACCAACGTAATATCGTGTAGAGCCCCCGCGGTCACGCGGGAGTGCCGCAACACGACATGGCATGGACTCGACTAATGTCTGAAGTAGTGCCGGAGGAAACTGAACGCCATGAATACTGCAGGGCTGTCCATAAATTCGTAAGAGTACAAGGGGTGGAGACCTTTTCTAAACAATGTGTTGCAAGGCATCCCAGATATGCTCAATAATGTTCACGTCTGGGGAGTTCGGTGACCAGCGGAAGTGTTTAAACCCAGAAGAGTGTTCCTGGAGCCACTTTGTAGCAATTCTGCATGGGTGTGTGTCACATTGTCCTGTTGGAATTCCCCAAGTCCGTCGGAATACATAATGGACGTGAATGGATGGAGGTGATCAGATAGGATGCTTGCGTACGTGTCACCTGTCAGAGTGGTATCGAGACATATCAGGTTTCCCGTATCACTCCAACTGCACACGTCCCACACCGTTACAGAGCCTCCACCATCTTGGACAATTCCTTGCTGACATGCAGGGTCCATGGAGTCATGAGGTTGTCTCCATACCAGTTCACGTCCATCCGCTCAATACAATTTCAAACGAGACTCGTCCGGCCGGGAAACATGTTTCCAATCTTCAACAGTCCAATACCGGTGTCGACGGCCCCGGACGAGGCATACAACTTTCTGTCGTACAGTCATGAGTGGGCCTTCGGCTCCGAAACCCCATATCGATGATGCTTCGTTGAATGGTTTGCAGGCTGTCACTTGTTGATAGCCCAGTATTGAAATCTGCAGCAATTTGCGGAGGTGTTGCTCTTCTGTCACTTTGAGCGATTCTCTCCAGTCGCCTTTGGTGCCGTGCTTGCAGGACCTTTTTCCTGTCATAGCGGTGTCAGAGATTTGATGTTTTACCGGATTCCTGATATTCACGGTAGACTCGTGAATGGCCGACAGGGAAAATCTCCAATTTATCGCTACCTCGAAGATGGTGTGTCCGATCGCTCGTGCGCTGCCGGTAATACCACGTTCAAAGTCACTTAAATATTGATTTCCTGACATTTTAGCAGCAGTTAGCGATCTAACTACTGCGCTAGATGCTTGTTTTCTTATATAGGCGTTGCCGACTGCCCGCCGTATTCTACCTGTTTACATATCTCTGTACTTGAATACGCATGCCTGCCTGTTTACAGATTCTTTATTTGAATACGCAGGCCTATACCAATTTCTTTGGCAATTCAGTGTAGAAGTAATTTTGTAGCAACCCATATGCCTGCAAAAACATGTGTAAAAATTGAAATAGTAGAAAATGAGACTCTTAATTAAATAAGATCATTTGTAAATGATTTAGTAAAGGTGACAAAATTTTATTTCAGTTTATGAGTTTGTTTCTAAATATAAAACACAGTCGCTCAAACTATTGTATTAAATGTCTCATGATTTTGTTTTTTTCTCATATCACTGAACTTGTAAGTAAGTGTCTAACAGTTTGAACAACTAACTTCGAGAATTTTGTGTTAAAGGTACGTAGAGTAGCGGAGAAAGGAAAGGAAAAGAGAAGTAACTAATGATATCAGCTGCTACGGGACTTGATGCGGAATCAACAGCGACGCCTGAAAATGTGTGCTGAATTTGAGCTGGAGTCCGGGTCCTCCAGCTTACTGGGCAGCAGCATTAACCGTTGCACCACTTACAGACAGCATTCATCGCAAATGCTCCAACTATAAACCGCAATGTTCAGTAAGGATGCACATTTACGTCCGACTTCTAGTGGGAATCTAAAATTAGCGAACCTGGAGATACGGACGGTCACTGTGAAAAGGAAGTGCTGGATGGGAATATGGGTCAGCCAGGGAACGTGTTGAGATAATCCGAGTATTTGCGGTAAACAATGTGTCCCGGTGGTGCGGTGATTAAAGCAACTGCCTACTTAGCAGGAGATCCCGGGCTCGAATTCAGTCTGGCACGCATTTTCACTCGTTGTCGCTGATTCTGCATAAAGTCCGGATGCAGTAGATATAATTAGTTCCTTCCCTTTCCTTTACCTCCTTCATCTTCAATTACATAATATGAAGGGTAAAGTGGGGTAAATCAGACCGAGTGGGTAAACCCGACCGCCCTCTATTTGTGAGAAACGGCAAAGCGGAGCGATTTCGCATTAATGTTACCATATAGAGCATTCGAAATAACGAAAATGTCAACTTTACAGCTTTGCCGCATTTGACATTTAGACACTCAAAAGACAAGTGTGTTTTCGATTGTTTCAATATAATTCTGGGACAAATTGCATCACTTGATTGACCATATTAAATAAAACGATCGCAAAACAAACGGTAAGTGATTTTGTAGTGTATTTAGTAACCTATTCAGTGTATGTATAGTTTTTGTTGGAAATTTCGTGTAAATTGTTTCTATATGTGTTAAATGAAAAATGGCATGATGGGGTAAATCCGACCGCTAAATGGTGGGATAAATCCGACCACATATTTTTTATCGTTTATGTGTATAGAATTATTTATTTATGGAAACATAGTGAATTTTTGTTTATTTTTAGGATAATTCTACGAAATACCAAACGAAAAACGACAAAACGCAGTCAAAACGATATTCGCCGAGCAGTTGCTGCACTGCAGCTCGGAATGTCTTTACGAGCCTTCACTCGTGATTTTAACATTCCGAGATCGACATTGCTGTTGCACCGCCGTGGTGCAATGAAATCATCTTTTTTCAGCTAAATCATTCATTTAACTTTCAGTACATTTAGTACTCTAAACATTGTTATTTTTCGAATACATTTTGTGATTTATGTAAGAAACATAATTGCCTATAAGTATTTCCCAAAAAACCGTTCATTTGGAGCTATTTCTGTGCAAAACAAATAGGGGGTCGGATTTACCCCACCATTTTTTCAAATAGCTAAAATGGACGTTTCTTAAAATACGGACATCTCAAAAACTATTGATGGTATAACAAAAATATTTTGCAAATAGTTGCTCCTTTATATTACCTATAACTTAACGTATATAACTTTAAGACCAGACCTCGGATAAGCGTTTTATAGCCCCAAGAGGTTACTAGGCTGAATTTATCCCACCTTCCCCTATCACAGCTGCGGATTCTGTGATGTGTCTCTTGTTTCAGACATGTTAGAAAGAACAGACACTACGCATTCGTATCATTAAAGTCAAATGTCCGTATTTATTTCATACAGTTCTACTGAACAGAGGCATGTACAAGAGTGTAAAATTTTATGTAATTACCTTGCTGAATGTAGCTTAATTTTTTGTTCTTATTTTGTTTCAAAGAGGACAGCCTATAATTATTTGGATTTAAATAAAATTAAAAAATAAATCTCACCAAATTTGCTACTTTGTTATAAATGTTTTTCTGTGTTGGATAAACTAAACTCATAAAACTGGTCAAATGTATAACAAGACTATAACCTAATGTCATAAAGAAACATAGGCCAGCTAATTTTTACGACAGATTAATTTACCCCTGCTTTCATTGTCCTAGAATTTATGTGATAATTTTGTCCTCACCTGGGGTGGGGGGTTACTTTGTGAAAATTAGTATTCCAAGTACTTGATTAAACATAAAAACTTAATTGCGAACAAAATTAAAGGATAAGCTTATAAAATTCTATAATACCGTAACTAAATGACGCATTACATATTTGTAAATGAATATGCTGAAAAAATTGACAAAGTTAATGAGTTTTGTGGCAGGGATACAAATATAAAATTACAATAACGTTTAGTAATCAAATAGTTGAAATGGACTGTGTACCAAGTCACACAGAGCCACTGATTACTAGTGTCGCAAATGTAGATTATCCTAATGTGAAGCTATGGATGTCTGACTTATTATGACTCTCCTAGAACTTTAAGTACTAATTTGCGCATAGTTAATCATACTTAAAACGATATTGTAAGTGTAAAAAATATGAGCGTAGTCTGTTGCTATGTTTACAGTTGCTTGTACGTCAAATGCGAACTTTCATTAGAATATCAATATAAAGGCACTATCGAGCAAATCCCTAAAAAAAATTATTCTATTAAGAATTAAGGAAAGATTTACTCTATTGCTATATTTACAGTCGCTTACTGTATTTCTTTCCAAATTTACAGGGCTTACCTACTCGACATTTCTACAGGAGTGCAGCGTATAAAGCTGCGAGTAATGCCTCGACTTTCTCTGTAATGGACATAACAAAACGTGTTTAGTTTAACTACTGACTGTAGCAGCAGCAGTAACAGAAGATGACTGCTACTCTCTGGTGCAGCAGCTGTTTCGCTGGACCGTAAAGCTGACAATTTTACGATATGTTGCTAGTTTAAGAGTTGAATGTTATAAAAAACTATTCCGTTTCAAATGGGTGCTTCAGTGACAACTTGATGATACAAAAGCATGGAATCACTTCCGTATCACACCAGAGACGAGTTTCAAGAAGATAACAGCTATTTGTTACGACTGAGAGGAAAAGAGAGTCGGCGAAGTAAAACGATAGACGACGGTACAAACAGAAACACGCTGTCAAGCAGTCTTTGCGCTATGAAAATCAGACATCGAATGGCGCTGCAATTGTCAAAGTCATTCATTGTGAGGCCCAGAACTGATTAATTTTGAGAGTGAAGCTATTCGACAAACTGACACCATGTCTACATCTACATCAACAGGGTTACTCTGCAATTTACACTTAAGTGCCTGGCAGAGGATTCATCGAACCATTTTCGTACTACTTCTCCACCATTCCACTCCCGAATGTCGCGTGGAAGAAAGGAACACCTAAACCTTTCCGTTCGGACTCTGATTTCTCTTATTTTGTTATGATGAACATTTCTCTCTACGTAGGTGGGTCTCAACAAAATATTTTCGCATTCGGAAGAGAAAGTTGGTGATTGAAATTTCGTAAACAGATTTCGCCGCAAAGAAAACCAACCGCCTTTGTTTCAGTGACTGCCACCCCAACTCGCGTATCACATCAGTGACACTCTCATCCCTATTGCGCGATAACACAAAACGAGCTGTCCTTCTTTGCAATTTTTTTTATATCCTCCGTCAATCCTACCTGGTAAGGATCCCACATCGCGCAGCAATATTCCAGCAGAGAATGGACAAGTGTAATGTAGGCTGTCTCTTTAGTGGGTTTGTCGCATCTTCTAAGTGTTCTGCCAACAAAGCGCAGTCTTTGTTTCTCCTCCCCCACAATATTATCTATGTGGTCTTTCCAGTTGTTCGTAATTGTAATTCCTAGGTATTCAGTCGAACTGACAGCCCTTTGATTTGTGCGATTTATCGTATACCCAAAATTTATCGGATTTCTTTTAGTATGCATGTGGATGACCTCGCACTTTTATTTGTTTAGTGCCAATTGCTACTTCCCGCACCATACAGAAATTCTCTCTAGATCATTTTGTAATTGGAATTGATCGTCTGATGATTTTACTAGACGGTAAATTACAGCGTCATCTGCAAACAATTTAAGGGGGTTGCTCAGACTATCACCTAGATCATTTATGTAATCAGTAACAGCAGAGGGCCTATGACACTACATTGCGGAACGCCAGATATCACTTCTGTTCAGCTCGATGATCTACCGTCTATCACTATGAACTGTGACTTCTCTGAAAGGAATCACGAATCAAGCCACACAACTGAGACGATATTCCATATGCACGCAATTTGATTAATAGTCGCTTGTAAGAAAGGGCATCAAAAGCCTTCTGGAAATCTAGGAATATGGAATCGATCTGAAATCCCTTGTCGACAGCACTCATTACTTCATGGGAATAAAGAGCTAGCTTTGTTGCACAAGAACGATATTTTCTGAATCCATGTTGGTTATGTATCAATAAGTCATTTTCTTCAAGGTGATTCATAATGCCGTGTAAATAAATGTTCAGAGGGCAACTATTGTTGCACTTACAACCTCGTGTGTACATCTACAAAACAGCGCAGCGTACCCAATATGTATGACGATATTAATACCACAGAAAAGGTTTGGGGCTATTCGGAACAGCAGGTGAAACATAGCAGAGAACGCCCCGCAATTTGGTAGCTCTGTAGGATCCAATTATAAAAGAGAGATTTCAGCTGGTTATGGCATATTTGGAGTATCTTATTGATTATCTTCCTCGGCGAAGTGAGAACATTACCACGGCTAGACGTTGTGTTACATGGTATTAGCGTGACATCTCTTGGGGCGACTAATATTTTGTCCTATGTACTTTCTCATGAGCAACAAGTCAATGGCACATTCAGGGTGTTCGGAAATTCCTTTCATATACTTGTAGAACTTGAAGAGGGGAGTGAGTACATAATATTTTGTATGGAACACACAGGTTATGGCATATTTGGAGTATCTTATTGATTATCTTCCTCGGCGAAGTGAGAACATTACCACGGCTAGACGTTGTGTTACATGGTATTAGCGTGACATCTCTTGGGGCGACTAATATTTTGTCCTATGTACTTTCTCATGAGCAACAAGTCAATGGCACATTCAGGGTGTTCGGAAATTCCTTTCATATACTTGTAGAACTTGAAGAGGGGAGTGAGTACATAATATTTTGTATGGAACACACAGGTCCGGAAACGTCATCCAACGACGCTACAGATCGTCAACGTTTTAAGCGCCGACGCCGGGAATGTATGTACACTGAAGAGACAAACAAACTGGTACACCTGCCTAATATCGTGTAGGGCCCCCGAAGGCACGCAAAATTGCAGCAGCACTACGCGGCATGGACTTGATTAATGTCTGCAGGGAACTGACACCATGAATGCTGCAAGGCTGTCCATAAATCTGTGAGAGTACGAGGGTGTGCATGACTCTTCCGAACAGCACGTTGCAAGGCATCCCAGATAAGTTCAATAATGTTCATGTCTGGGGAGTTTAGTGACAATCAGAAGTGTTTAAACTGAGAAGAGTGTTCCTATAGCCACTATGCAGCAGTTCTGGGCGTATGGGATGTCGCATTGTCCTGCTGGAATTGCCCAAGTACGTCGGAAACCACAATGGACATGAATGGATGCAGCTAACCAGTCAGGATACTTACGCATGTTTCATCTGCCAGAGTCGTATCTAGACGTAACAGCGGTCCCATATCACTCTAAATGCACTTGCCCTTCAGCATTACAGAGTCTCCACCAGCTTGAAAAGTCCCCTGCTAAGATGCATGGTCCATGGATTCATGAGGTTGTCTCCATATGTGTACACGTCTATCCTCTCGAAACAATTTGAAACGAGACTCGTCCGACCAAACAACATGTTTCCAGTGATCAAGAGTCGAATGTCAGTGTTGATGGGCCCAATCGAGACGTAAAGCTTTGTGTCGTGCAGTCAGCAAGGGTACATGAGTACGCTGAAGACCTTATCGATGATGTTTCGTTGAATGGTTTGCAAGCTGACACTTGTTGATGGCCCAGTATTGAAATCTGCAGCAATTCGCCGAAGGGTTGCACATCTGTCAGTTGAACGATTCTCTTCAGATGTGGTTGGTCCCGTTCTTGCAGGCTCTTTCTCTGGCCGCAGTGATGTCAGAGATTTGATATTTTACCGTATTCCTGATATTCACGGTACACTCGTGAAATGGTCGTACGTGAAAATCTCCACTTCATCGCTATCTCGGAGATGCTGTGTTCCATCGCTCGTGCGCCGACTGTCACACACACCACGTTCGAACTCACTTGATAACCTGCCATTGTAGCAGCAGATCTAACAACTGCGCCAGACACTTGTTGTCTTATATAAGCGGACGCGTGCCTATACCAGTTTCTATGGTGCTTCAGTGTATATACAGGGTGATTCCGTGATGATTTTACGAATGTTCTAGGACGATGGAGGAGGATAAATTCGTCAGATTGAGGTAAGAGTATCTCCAACAGAAACTAACTAGTTGAAAGTTATAAGTGGAAACCTTTCTATTACCACTGGCAGTGGAATGCACGTACTGGTACCGTTTTTAGTAAACATGGGCTCTAAAATGCACATCTGGGGAGCTATAAGCACTTTTTTCCTTTCGCTACTGTGAAACGCATCTACTCTATTGAACAAGTGCCTATAACTCTTAAGGTATGCATTTTAGATTCCACGTTCAGTAGATACTTCTTCTTATTTTGATCCATATTTCCACCTCTGAAAGTTGCCTGCCCTACAAATAACAGTATCGCCACATGTATTCCACTATCAAAGAAGAACGGCTTTCGCTTGCAACTTTTATGCTTCTCCATCATCGTAGAAGTTTTGTAACATCATCACGGATCACAATGTAGATACATGCATTTGCAGGCGCCGGCGCCAATAATTTTGCACTGTGGCGTAGTTGAATGGCGTTTCCGGACATGAGTTCCTACACAAAATATTATATAGTCACCTCTACAAGTCTTAGAAGTTTGCAGCGTTAGTTAGGAACACCCTGCAAATATTGCCTTGTGCGAATTCTGAATGACCTTGTCGCTCGCGATCGATTTAGAAAACTTCTCTCCAGTGGTGAGCGAGAAACTGTAAAAATTATACGTTGTGAAATCTTGCTTATGAGTCCGAGACCTTTTGTTAACTTGTAAAGTACCTGCTAGTGAACACGTCATCAGAGGCTATGAGGACAGGTGTCGCGGTATAGATGCTGCGTCTATCGCGGGTTGCTGTTCGTTGTAAACACAGTGAGTCCTGACGATGTTACTAAATTTCAGGAATGATGGATTAGGATACGTGTGTCAATCTGAGATAAGAGCTCCTGCTCCGGAAACGACAGAGTCAAAAGTTACGAGCAAAAATTGCTCTGATACCCCTGACAGTGGAATACACCTACCTTTACTGTTGTTACTTTGTAGGGAATGTAATTCCAGGAAAATGTCCCGTTTGTTATTCACCAACGGATGGGGAACCACCATGATGGAGACCCATCTCACTTTGGACTGAGTGTTCGTGAATTTCCGAACGGACATTTTCCGAAAAGTGGTTATGAATGGATGATCCTCTTTCGTGTCTAGCACCTGCACATTATCTCACCCCCACTTAATTTCTCTCCTAGGAGCCATGTGGTCTTGGGTATGTGACACCTGTCAGTAATGACGATGATCTTCTGGCAAGAAATCTCGCTGCCTACGACACTTTCCAAACGCTAACGGTGATACTAGAACGGATATGGCAGAACTATGTGTGACGATGCCGTGCTTGCATTGAGGCTGCAGGACGCTAGTTTGAACAACTGTCATAAAGTTAGCAGTTTGGGAAACTTGCGCAAGTCAAAAGTACCTCGGAAGTAGGAATTACGGTCTCACTGACATCAAGTTAAGTGTGCCGTTACTAGCCCATCAACAGGGGAAATTATATCAGGCGTATTGGGGAGTATTCAGTGGGAGTGGTATATATCATGATCCGGATTCAGACGTTGGAGCCCTTGGTTGGAGCGCTGCGCGAGGCTAACTAAGATGGATCTAGGCTTATACTTTCGACTCTGTCGTTTCCGGAATAGTGTCCCTTACCTCAAATTGATAAATTGTCCGTTCTCGATCATCCATGAAAGTTTGC
The DNA here is from genome assembly GCF_023897955.1 of Schistocerca gregaria. NCBI lineage: Eukaryota > Metazoa > Arthropoda > Insecta > Orthoptera > Acrididae > Schistocerca > Schistocerca gregaria. The sequence goes on from NC_064927.1 coordinate 314,102,155, forward strand.
AAAGCTGTGGCAGCATAACCCTGTACAACAGTAGTTTGACCCACCCATTGCTTCTGACGTCGATCTTAAGAACTCCATCACCAAAGCTCTATTTATTCTTTTAAACTGAAAACTCTTCTTACCTCACATAAAAAATAAACATTCTGCACCAATTATAGTCTAACACTTGATATTTTCGCTCATGCATTAAGAACATTGACAACTTCTACAAATCTGAAATGATGTTACGTTACGTTGCAATAGACCTTCCTCTCGTAAAAGTTCCTGTAGTTTCCTTTTCAGTATACCTTTACTATTAGAATGTATTTTCTTGGGTTGTCTGGTGTGTTTCACTAAGTTTCTAAATCAGGGATTCACCACCTTTCTGAGACCATTAGCTCTGATGCAATCACATATTAGCTAGTACATATCCCCCAACTTCCAACTCCTGCACCTGCCCCTTCGCCATCAACAACAACTTAGCCCCACGCACTCAGCTAAACTACAGAACGGGAAAGAACTGTCCTTGAACGATTTTAATTTTAAAATGATGATATATTGTTTTGTGGATGTTTTATTAAGCCACGAAAGCAGTTCTCAGTACATCGTGGGTGGTCTTTTGCTCGCTGGACTCGTTACTTGCAAAAAATTGGAAGACTTCAGGCAGTTAATGCTTTGTGTCTGGCGGCTCTAATAATAATAGTAGTAATACCGTTTAGTAGACGTTATGACATTAGTGTTGTTTTGTGCTGAGAATTAGTTCACTTACCTGTTTCCAAGTGAGTAACGAAGCAATTTTTGGTCTGTTGCAGGAAGTATCTGCAACCTGGAGAAGACACTTTCGTGAGATATTCAGCGTTTATTTTGAATGTGTCTCACTTCTACCGTCATCGATATATGATACAAAGCACGAAATATATGAGTAGTGGGTGGACTATGTGAGGAACCTGTGACCTTCACCGCCGGCCGCTGTGGCCGAGCTGTTCTAGGCGCTTCAGTCCGGAACCGCGCTGCTGCTACGGTCGCAGGTTCGTATCCTGCCTCGTGCACGGTTGTGTGTAATATCCTTAGATTAGTTAGGTTTAAGTAGTTGTAAGTCTAGGGGACTGATGACCTCAGACCTTAAGTCCCATAGAGCTTAGAGCCATTTTTTCTGACCTCCTCCGCATAGTGTCTCTGTGACTTTCCAGCATCGGCGCAGGGTCGGTGTGGCTAGAAATGGATTTGCCGTAGTCAGTTAACGATGTGGCCGGGCCCCCTTCATGTCATCACTTCGTTAGCCCCTTCCACCCGGATCGGAATAAGTGCACCCCAACTGTCTACATGTGGTACTAGTCATGTGGACGCGGATCGTGAAACTAAGGTGGGGCTTGGGTAGCAGCCCGGTATTCACGTAGTGGGATGTGAGAATCCACCTAAAAACCACATCCATGCTGACCAGTATACCAACCTTGGTTATTAATATGTATGTGGCATTCGATCCCGTGCCGGTGCACCTACCCGTCCCGAAAGCGACGCCTTAATACGCAGTGCCATTCGGGCGGATCGCACAGTGCCATGCGTTAATTTCAATAATCGAGACAAAAGTAACTGCTGATAGCTTATGTAATTAATATTAGAGTCTTCCAAAAATGTGATGATACACTATTCAAAAGGTTGGGGAATACGTGCTTCACTGTCAGTATATTAAATCTGTTTTGATGCAGCCAGCAGCTGCGGTCTTATTGCATAGCTTGAGGTCTACACTTTCAGTGTATGCAACAATTAAAATCATTCGCCATCTATTGGCACTGTTGCATTAAAGCGAAAGGAGGCCCCTCGAAGCGCTTTTTACTGAGGTCACAGATGATAGTTGCCATTTGCGAACGTCATATTCCACTAAGCATATGCAATGCGACATTTTAATGCAGTGAAAGTTGCGAAGAGAGATCTGTTTGATCCAAGAAGGTTGAACCTTCGGTCGTATTGCTGCAGATGCTAATGTCTCTCTATGTGTCATCCATAGGTTGTGGACACGCTACATGGAAACAGGTCGTGTTGGACAGGTCGTCGACGCATTACAACCCCACGTGAAGATCGATATCTGACCATCTTCCCATTGCGACGCTGTACGGATACCACCAGAGCACTGTAAGACGGTCTCAGAACCGCCACTGGAGCAGCTGTGTCCGATCAGACAGGTTACATGCGAAGGGCTTATTTCAATAGTGATACAAGTCCATTACCTCCACTTTTCTGCCTAGAATGCTTCTGGAATTAATGATCCAAACAAACAGAAAGAAAGGTTCATCTCTAGCAAGAAGCCATATGCTTGAATATTTCTGGTATCTCAACTGCAGATTTTTCAGCTCTCATTTAAATTTAGGACTCTGTATCTCAAAATGAACAAAAATGGACTTGTACGACTACTGAAAAATCCCTTCGTGTAAGGACCTTACGAACCAGACATCCTGTTCATTGTTGACAGCCATATAATCTTGTTGCTGCCCCTCGTCGCCTTACCGCCAGGCCGTACACTGACCAGGTCCTGTTGGACCATATGGTGGCGCCGCGCGGGATTAGCCGAGCGGTCAAGGGCGCTGCAGTCACGGACTGTGCGGCTGGTCCCGGCGGAGGTTCGAGTCCTCCCTCGGGCATGGGTGGGTGTGTGTTTGTCCTTAGGATAACTTAGGTTAAGTAGTGTGTAAGCATAGGGAGTGATCACCTTAGCAGTTAAGTCCCATAAGATTTCACACACATTTTTCACACACACATGTGGTGGCTTCTGCATACGGTGATGGGCCTGCATTCCTCTTAATGCCAGGGCCGATGTGGCGAGCGTCAGCAGGGATGTCTTGCGAAGCTTGGACACCAAAGTAATGGAATGACCGTCGCCAAGTCTGGAGATAAACCTCATCGTGCGTATGTAGGACGTGCTTGACAGAGAGGTTCGTGATCGGCCTGTTCCACCATGGACTCTCGAAGAACTACCACAGACGCTCATTGTAGAATTTGGATGGATGCCACAGTGTGACCTTAGTAGCCTTATATGGAACAGGCGACGTCGGTATCAGGCAGCCATAAACGCTCACAGAGGGCACTGGAGCTCTCGAATGACAATGAAAGCAGCCAGGCTGACGGTACGAATGAGCGTTTACGCTTTGTTTTTCAACACCTGTCGGGCATTTCAGTTGGTTTTATACAAACGATCGAAGACTTAATGATGTTTTATGGTGTACTTGAATTGTGAGGGATAAAGGTACTAGTAAATTGAGCAAGCAGTGAAGTAAACAAAAGGAAAAATTTCAAGTAGGTATTAAAATCCATGGAGAAGAAATAAAAACTTTGAGCTTCGCCGATGACATTGTAATTCTTTCAGAGACAGCAAAGGACGTGGAAGAGCAGTTGAACGGAATGGATAGTGTCTCGAAAGGAGGAAATAAGATGAAGACCAACAAAAGCAAAACGAGAATAATGGAATGTGGTCGAATTAAGTCGGGTGATGCTGAGGGAATTAGAATAGGAAATGAGACACTTAAAGTAGTAAAGGAGTTTTGCTATTTGGGGAGCAAAGTAACTGATGATGGTCGAAGTAGAGAAGAAATAAAATGTAGACTGGCAATGGCAAAGAAACCGTTTCTGAAGAAGAGAAATTTGTTAACATCGAGTATAGATTTAAGTATCAGGAAGTCGTTTCTGAAAGTATCTGTGTGGAGTGTAGCCATGTATGGAAGAGAAACGTGGACGATAAATAGTAGAGAAAATACACTCCTGGAAATGGAAAAAAGAACACATTGACACCGGTGTGTCAGATCCACCATACTTGCTCCGGACACTGCGAGTGGGCTGTACAAGCAATGATCACAAGCACGGCACAGCGGACACACCGGGAACCGCGGTGTTGGCCGTCGAATGGCGCTAGCTGCGCAGCATTTGTGCACCGCCGCCGTCAGTGTCAGCCAGTTTGCCGTGGCATACGGAGCTCCACCGCAGTCTTTAACACTGGGAGCATGCCGCGACAGCGTGCACGTGAACCGTATGTGCAGTTGACGGACTTTGAGCGAGGGCGTATAGTGGGCATGCGGGAGGCCGGGTGGACGTACCGCCGAATTGCTCAACACGTGGGGCTTGAGGTCTCCACAGTACATCGATGTTGTCGCCAGTGGTCGGCGGAAGGTGCACGTGCCCGTCGACCTGGGACCGGACCGCAGCGACGCACGGATGCACGCCAAGACCGTAGGATCGTACCCAGTGCCGTAGAGGACCGCACCGCCACTTCCCAGCAAATTAGGGACACTGTTGCTCCTGGGGTATCGGCGAGGACCATTCGCAACCGTCTCCATGAAGCTGGGCTACGGTCGCGCACACCGTTAGGCCGTCTTCCGCTCACGCCCCAACATCGTGCAGCCCGCCTCCAGTGGTGTCGCGACAGGCGTGAATGGAGGGACGAATGGAGACGTGTCGTCTTCAGCGATGAGAGTCGCTTCTGCCTTGGTGCCAATGATGGTCGTATGCGTGTTTGGCGCCGTGCAGGTGAGCGCCACAATCAGGACTGCATACGACCGAGCCACACAGGGCCAACACCCGGCATCATGGTGTGGGGAGCGATCTCCTACACTGGCCGTACACCTCTGGTGATCGTCGAGGGGACACTGAATAGTGCACGGTACATCCAAACCGTCATCGAACCCATCGTTCTATCATTCCTAGACCGGCAAGAGAACTTGCTGTTCCAACAGGACAATGCACGTCCGCATGTATCCCGTGCCACCCAACGTGCTCTAGAAGGTGTAAGTCAACTACCCTGGCCAGCAAGATCTCCGGATCTGTCCCCCATTGAGCATGTTTGGGACTGGATGAAGCGTCATCTCACGCGGTCTGCACGTCGAGCACGAACGCTGGTCCAACTGAGGCGCCAGGTGGAAATGGCATGGCAAGCCATTCCACGGGACTACGTCCAGCACCTCTACGGTCGTCTCCATGGGAGAATAGCAGCCTGCATTGCTGCGAAAGGTGGATATTCACTGTACTAGTGCCGACATTGTGCATGCTCTGTTGCCTGTGTCTATGTGCCTGTGGTTCTGTCAGTGTGATCATGTGATGTATGTGACCCCAGGAATGTGTCAATAAAGTTTCCCCTTCCTGGGACAATGAATTCACGGTGTTCTTATTTCAATTTCCAGGAGTGTATAAAATGTAGACTGGCAATGGCAAGGAAAGCGTTTCTGAAGAAGAGAAATTTGTTAACATCGAGTGTCAGGAAGTCGTTTCTGGAAGTATATGTATGGAGTGTAGCCATGTACGGAAGTGAAACATGGACGATAAATAGTAGAGAAGATATAAAATGTAGACTGGCAAAGAAAAGGAAAGCGTTTCTGAAGAAGAGGAATTTGTTAATATCGAGTATAGATTTAAGCGTCAGGAAGTCATTTCTGAAAGTATCTGTATGGAGTGTAGCCATGTATGGAAGTGAAACATGGACGATAAATAGTTTGGACAAGAAGAGAATAGAAGCTTTCGAAATGTGGTGCTACAGAAGACTGCTGAAGATTAGATGGGTAGATCACATAACTAATGAGGAAGTATTGAATAGAATTGGGGAGAAGAGAAGTTTGTGGCACAACTGGACTAGAAGAAGGGATCGGTTGGTTGGACATGTTCTGAGGCATCAAGGGATCACCAATTTAGTATTGGAGGTCAGTGCGGTGGGTAAAAATGGCAGAGGGAGACCAAGAGATTAATACACTAAACAGATACAGAAGGATGTAGGTTGTTGTAGGTACTGGGAGATGAAGAAGCTTGCACAGGATAGAGTAACATGGAGAGCTGCATCAAACCAGCCTCAGTACTGAAGACCACAACAACAACAAAGGTACAGTTTGGAAACATACCCACTCCTCAATTACTGCTCAATGGAGTGTGGCACACACATACTGTCATGTTTCTTTGATTCTTTTCAGCAGGGCAGTAGTGATCTTTAAAAAAATAAATAAAAACAAGTTTAATTTCCTGACTGAAACACAATGAAACTCTTTTGTTTTCTACCCCTCGGAAAATTTCATTTTACCCGCCACGGCATAATTACCTCCCAGGTGGGGCACCACTGGCTTAAATCCTCTGACTTTTGAAGCATCGAACACCGAATGTTTCTCATACTGAAAGACGGTGTCAAGCTGTGTAAGACAACGACGTCGCAGCCACTCTCCGGTGTCACTGCCGGCCGTGTGCGTGGCCACTCCGGCACGCATCCGGTAATGACCACACAGCGTCCGGTCAGTCCCAGGCAGCAACGATAATGCGTGGCTGCGAGACTCTAATGGCAGCCGTCGCCTCCGTGTCGCTTCGCGTTGTTTATCACCCTATCTGGCCGGCCAGGTGCGGTGTCGCTTTTTGCTGAGTCGCCTGTGCTGATGATGCCCTGGGCTGCGCAAGTAACTGGCGTGTTCCCCGCGGAGGGGACGTGACGGATGGACGCCGGCGCAAAACCGCGTGCTTTGTTGCAAGGGCGAGGAAGGCTCAGGCGACGGCAAACAGCAATCGCGGAACCCATCACCGCGCTGCAGTAGATTAGCTGCACCCGCCTCGTGTTCAACTGTGATTGCTTCCTTCGCCGGCGACGAAATCGCCACAGCGGACGTAAGAGATTTATTTCTTTATAGCCTGTTGCTCAAAGTGCCAGGAAGACGCCGATTACCTGGTTGCTGCGACGGAAATTTTTTCCGTCTTGGGAGATCGTCTGGAAGACGTGCGGAGAATCTAATTACGACCGACCGGTTTCAGTATCGATCCCTCGACTCTTGATTATAGGTTGTGAAAATTGCAGTCACCAGAACTGACACGTGCCTGCGCACACTCACAATCACTATCGCAGGAAGACACCTGTACCTCAACACTATAAAGCTCTTCAGTACCGCGACGTGAACTTCTAAACGTTTACTTGAATCAAAACAGCAAAAAATTTCCTGTTAACATATCTTCCACAATGCAATACAAGTAATGAACAGCTGTCGCCATCACGCGAGTGGCATTTACACATACATTACACTCACACACGGTGTAACATTTTCACTCTTGCAGTGGCGATTACTGTCATTCAAAGCAAGAACTATGATTGGAATTTTGAAAGAAGTAAATAAGACCTGTGAGGGTTTCTGGATGTGAGTTAATAAGAAAAAGACGAAATGTGTGGTGATAAGTGAAAGAAAAGTAAGAACAACTATGAAGCTAAGACAGAAAGATAAAGAACCAGTTAGTGCTTTCAGATATCTGGGTAGCATAATTACAGAAGACATGAGGTGCTCCTAAGGAGGTGAAAACGAGTACAGCATTTTCCGAGGAAGTAATAACAAGAGGAGGCTTCCATGCGGGTGCCTGGACAGGGACCTGAGGAAGAGACAGGCGAAGTGCTTTATATGGAGTGTGGCGTTATACGGAGCTGAGATATGATCAGTGTGGAAAGAGGAAGAAACAAGAATACGAGCATTTGAGATGTGAATTTGTAGGAGGTTGGGAGGGATAAATGGGTAGTCAAAGTGAGGGATGAGGAGATGCTGAGAGGGGTGGGGGAAGACAGAAATTTTAAAGGTGATCAGGAAGACGAAACATAACTGGCTTGTGGATGTGACAAGATTGTTTACTGATGGATTCTGTGGACGAAACGGTGAATGGAAGAAGAAGATAACGATGCAGAACATACCATATGGTAGACTGCATAAGGATAGAAAACACTTTTAAGAAAACGAAGAGGCTAGTAAATGATAGGACTGCATGGAGAGCAACATGTGGAGACTTGTCCTCTGGCACAATCTGATGATGATGAAAAAAGCATCTTATGTATTGGAGCAGACAGCCGACGCCACAAGAAATGACAACGGCGCCACCTACGCACATCACAAAATTTTCCTGTAAGAGGATTCTATGAATTATGTAATAGTAAACCACCCTCCTGATGGATGAGAACATACTTCAAACTTATAAACTCTGTTGTCAATGGGTCAGTGGAAATGTGACTTTCTGAGGTCCATAGCAGTCGGGAAGGTGGTCTCCAGTTAAGTATAAATGGAATCCTGTTATAGAAAAACTACTTGCTCTCAGTAGCCAGCGTCTTTCTTCGGTTTTACTCTGTGAAGACGCTCGATCTGATATCGATGAGCCTGCGCTGTCTGAGGCATCTCTCCCCCCCCCCCCCCCCCCGCTCCTCCTCCTCCCCCCCCCCTCAGAGGTTCGAGTCATCCCTCGGGTATAGGTGTGTGTGTTGTCCACGTAAGTTAGTTTAAGTTAGATTAAGTAGTGTCTATGTCTAAGCTTAGAGCTTAGGGTTCAATGACCTAAGAACTTTGATCCCGTAAGATCTTGCCACAAATTTACAATATCGATGAGGTTAGTTGTTACTACACAGAGTGCTCACAGCAGCGCACAGACTTGCAGCAAACATGAATGCGCTCTAGCAACCTATTTGTAGTGACAACTGGATATACTACTTACGTACAGACGCGATATTAATCTGGGAGGGCTTAGTGTACATTCGCTGATATACGGCTGAAGATGGCCAGAAAACTGCGTCGAAATATATTCACAAGAAGTTATTGCCACCTGGTATTTTTCCCGAAATTTCATGGAACGATCTATACGCTAGACTGCTTTTAAAATTTCACATTGAAACCTACTGTCCACAGAAGATGGAACTCCATGAAAGGTCTTCGTCTTCTATTTCTATATTACTATGTTTCATTTTCTGCAACACAACTGCTCCCATTTAGTGTCATGGTCATATTAATTCTGGATATGCCGTCTTTCTCTTGCGTATTCTTCTTATAATATTCTTGGAATAGTGTTCCCCATTAGATATGTTCATTAGCATGGATTCCTAAGCGAGTGGTGAATGCTGTTATTTGTCAACCGTAGACATCTGCCCTGTGTATAAGTGGTTCAGTGTTCTCGGATGCCAGATTAGCCACACTTACCTCTTGACTCGCACAATTGTTCAGTCGATGTAAGTCTGCTGGGTAAGGACCATGCCTGGTTAGGAAACGTATCATTCCCCTTCTTGGGTACCATGTTTTACTCCTAATCTTTCACTTATGTTCAGGAAGAAATTACTGACTCTGCGGCACCTATCACTTGTAGCCTATTCCCTTTTCCAAAACCTCCATATTTTAATGGGCGTTTATTGGTGACCATCTGAGTACCCAATGTTGACTGAGTCTATATCAGTTCCAATCTTCCATTAGCTCATCTCCTCCTTCCCCCTCTCGTCATTCATCTCTCACTCCTCCTTCTATCTCCTTCTTCCCCTATTTCCTCCACCACTCTGTTCTCTATATCCATCTCCTTGTCCTTACTCTCTCTGCCACCTCCTCCTCTTTTCTTTCTCTGTCCATTTCCTCCTATCCTTTCTCTGTCGAACTACTCCTCCCCCCTCTCTCTGAGCATCTTTTCCTCCCATCTCCATCTATTCATCTTCCCTTTCTCTGTCCATTTTCTCCTCCCCTCTCTCTGTGTCTCACTCTTCTTCGCCCCTCTCTCTGTCTATATCCTCCTCTTTCCTTTCTCTGACCATTTCCTCATCTCCCCTGGCTTCGTCCATCTCCTCTTCCTCTTATCTATATCTCCTCCTTACTCCTATTTGCTTGTCCATCTCCTCCTCCCCCTTCTCTCTCCACATTATTATCCGTGCTCCAATAGCAATTTCCTAGTTCTTACCCATATAGTATTTTTTTCAGATAGTGAGTAATGTGTGTTCCAAGTTTGGCTGAAATCTAACTACAGGTTTAGGACGAGCATTTGCCCCTTCTTTTTCGACGTACTGACATTTTACATACATGAAAATGACGTATGGCTAGGGCCTGCCGTCGTGTAGACCGTTCGCCTGGTACAAGTCTTTCGAGTTGACGCCACTTCGGTGACTTGCGTGTCGATGGAGATGAAATGATGATGATAAGGACAACACAACACCCAGTCCCTGAGCGGAGAAAATCTCCGACCCAGCCAGGAATCGAACTCGGGCCGTTAGGTATGACATTCCATTGCGCTCACCACTCAACTACCAGGAGCTTACTTTACATACATTTCACATATATTTAGCGTATTTCACACATATTTGTACACATATTTCACCTGTATCTCTGGAAATTTCTTTTTCATGCAGCTCAATGTTTATGATATCATAACTATGACTGACTGAACTATGACTGACCTATGTGCCGAACGATGATATAATGTCGCAAGTACATCATTTGGTGTATGGGGATACTGTCCATGAAATGTGTTGCTAATAGGTCTAGTAGTAAAGAAGAAATAAATTAAAAGATAATGCATGACGCGACAGTCTTGCAAGCATCTCTATGTTTATTACGCCCTGTCTTCTGAGCAGTGGGTCGTATAGATATATTTTTACAAGTACATTCAGTGGTACATGTGAAAACTGTTTGCAGGAGTACTGTAAATCAAGTAGTAGTGAAGGAGTAATAAAGTAAATGGTCATGCCTGATGCCGAAATTTTACACCGTGAACATCGCAAATGTAGTAAGCGCTCAGCTATCTTCCTTTCAACATTTCTTGCGAGGTGAAGTCTCATAAGAATATGAAATTGCGTGTAAAGTTAGTTCCAAGTCTGGCTCTTTGCACATCGTGAGCTGCGCCTCTTATTTAGCCTCAACCCCACTCCATTGGGAGGCAGGTGGTTCTTAACCACGCAGTGGTATTTCGAGACAGTAAGAGATATGAGTTCCAAGTTTGGGTGAAGTGTATTCATTGGATTAGAAGGAAAAATCCAACATACATGCGTATATACAGTGAGGTGACAAAGTCATGTAATACGTCCTAACATCGTATCTGACCTCATTTTGCCCATCATAGTGTAGCATTTCAACGTGATATGGATTCAACAAGCCGTTGGAAGTCCCCTGCAAAAATGTTGAGCTATGCTGGCTCTATAGCCGAGCACAGTCTAGAAAGTATTGCCAGTGCAGGGTTTTACGCACGAACGGATCTCTCCCTTATGCCCCATAAATATTTGATGGGATTCATGTCCCTCGAGGTCGGTGACCAAACTATTTGGTCGAATTGTCCAGAATATTCTTGAAAGCTATCGCGAACGGTTGTGCCTCAGTGACATCGCACATTGTCATCCATAACAATTCCGTCGCTGTTTGGAACATGCCGTCAGTAAACAGCTGCAAATGGTCTCCTAGTAATCGAATGTCTAGAGGACACAGTACACATTCGGAACCATAATGGAACCACCACCAGCTTGCACAGTTCCTCGTCGAAGACTTGGGTCCATGCTTCGTGGGGTCTGCGGCACACTCGTAGCCTACCATCAGCTCTTACCAACTGAAATTGGGACTCATCTGACCAGGCTAGGGTTTTCCAGTCGCCCAGGGTCCAGCCATAGCCCAGATCCTACGAGAGGCGCTGTAGGCGATGTCGTGCTATTACCACATACAATCGATTCGTTCGTCTGCTGCCAAAGCCCATTAACGACATTTTTCGCCGCACTGTCTAAGCTTCTGTAGCAGTTCATTGGTCTTGTATATTGTAGCTTGTATGTGGGTCTTGAAGGAGAATCATTCATCAGTCATAATTCCGAGGTACCTTCAAATGGCGTCTGGCTGGCCATCACTTGTAGGTACACGTTAGCAGGTTAGGTAATACCTTGTTATTGGAAGAATAAGAAAACTATTAGCTCGTCGCTGACTACCTTCATTGGACTATATACAAGCAGAACCAGAGATACCCGCGTTTATATAACTTCGATGTAAGCCAATGTGAAGTTTAGCTGAGGAAAACTGTGATTCTGATGATCCGATTAATATCTAAACTGAACATGAGACAAGTGGATTACATTGAGTAGTAATTCTCTGCGTGGTGAACAAACTAAAGATCTAGAGGTTTCAATGTGAAAAGTTTTTGCGGTACCTTAGTGATACACAGTCCTACACTTTTTGTTAAACTTGGATAGCTCACGATGAAGAGATAAAATGCCGTTCATGATCTTAAATATCACTCCTTTTGTACTGGAACCTTATCTGTACAGGTCATTATGAACTCTTCGCTGTTTTGTGTAAGGAGGTGATGTTACTATGTCATAGAAACAGAATCGTAATTAGCTATATCGAATATATTGGGGTATGCGTATTCAACGAGTGTACAAAGTGGCATGAACAATGTCACATACATTTCCACCGAGCTGTGGTTCGGGATATTTTTCTGCACTGTTTGGAAGTCCTATTATTGGTAACTATAAGTCACTATCATTTTCCCTGGCCGCCTGCTTAGCTGGGTGGTTAGGTGCTCGACTGCCATGTAAGCGGGCCGGGCTCGATTTCTAGGCTGGGTTGAAAATTTTCTATGATCAGGGACTGGGTGTTGTGCTGTCCTCGTCATCATTTCATCCACATCACTGCCACTCAAGTCGCCTGATGTGTCGTCGACTCAAATAAGACTTGCACTTGGCGGTCAAGCGTCTCAGTATGGGGCCTCCTGGCCAACGATGCCATACGCTCATTTTCATTTTACCATCTTCCCTCTATCGGCGGTTTTGTAGCGGCGATGGTATTTTCTTTCAGCCGTAGTGGTTAGGAGTTTACAGGATATGCATACATGATTAGTATTACTATTAATGAACACATTATTATTTTTAGATCTGCACATGCAACTACACGATTTTTTTTGTTTTTTGTTTTTACCGGCTTCCAGTTTTTATGCAGAAATTCCTTAATAGAATAGGAGGAGTTGTCTCGGAGAAATAATTTTAATTTAAACGGAAAATTTGCTTCTCTACCTGCCTGATATTTTATGTTACTGGGGAAATGATTCAAAATTTTTGTTTTTGCACGTTTAATAACTTTATGAGCCTCTGACAGCTTTAATAGTGGATAATAAAGCTCATTTTTTCCCTCTAGTGTTGTAGGCAAGGACATAAGGGTTCTTCTCAAATTGTGATGGGTTGTTTATGACTAATTTAGTTGGCGGATATATGTACTCCGACTACGGAGTTAAAATGCCTAGCTCCTTGAAAAGGTACGTGATGAGCACAATATTTCGATGGTGGGCAATGAATACCTTGTACCTTAACTTTTTTAAATGATACAGCAGTAAAAACAGTTTCTTAAAACATATATAGTCACATATATAATCACATATATAGTCAGCCACAATTATTACAAGATTAGAGAAATGCATCCACTTTCAAATCTAAAAAAAAACTGTTCAAATGTGTGTGAAATCTAATGGGGCTTAACTGATAAGGTCATCAGTCCCTAAGCTTACACACTACTTAACCTAAATTATCCTAAGGACAAACAAACACACCCATGCCCGAGGGATGATTCGAACCTCCGCCGGGACCAGCCGCACAGTCCATGACTGCAGCGCCCTAGACAGCTCGGCCCCTCGCGGCTTTCAAATCTATCTTTGACAATGGAGCTACCGGCTACTAGAGTTACAAGGCATCACAGACACACCACGGATCGAGAATTGCTACAGAGTGGCTCCAGGAACACTCTTCTGAGTTTAAACCATTCCGCTGGCCACCTAATTTCCCAGACCTGAAAATTGTTGAGCATATCTGGGATGCCTTGCAACGTGCTGTTCAGAAGAGATCTCTACCTCCTCGTACTCTTGCGAATTTATGGACAGCCCTGCTTGATCCATGGTGTCAGTTCCCTCCAGCACTACTTCAGATATTAGTCGAGTCCATCCCAAGTCATGTTGAGGCACTTCTGGGTGTTCACCGGAGCTCTACACGTTGTTTGGCACTTATACCAGTTTATTTGGCTCTTCATTGTATAGGGATAAGAGCGGACCCAAAATTGAACTCCATGGGACTCTCTTTGTGATTTTTCTCCCCTAGTCACTAAAACTAACTACCTTTTCTAAAGTGTTTGAATTTATTCCCGGTCGAGAATGACTTTACTGAAGAACTTTGGAACAGCTGCTACGGAGAGTGGTGACTGATATTATTTCACTGCCTAGAAATCACTCGATCGAGACTGGTGCCGGTAGCTCATATCCCACACTGTGTCACTCCGTCAGGATGTATCTCTGCGGAAAAGGGACAGGCAGTAGACGAGCGAAGTGAGTAATTCGGAGGGAGGCGTATGGCGGACGGCTCGGCGCGCCGGCCGGACAGGTGATTAAGGCCGTCCCTGGCGGACACCTCGACGTTAATTAAGCCCTCTGCGCGGCACGCCGCCTCCACACAGACTAATTACGGGTCACACGGCCGCCGGCGCCGCGGTGGGCGCGCCCGTTCCGCTCCGCCACTCCGCAGGCTGTCTCCCTGCTTCGCACTACGAGGCCCGGGTTCACGCCCTGGTCTAGTGGCGGGTTTCAAAACAGTGTGTGGCCAGACGACATGTCAATGTTCTCTACAACCGAACACAGGAGTACAGCGACTGCGGCTATATTACGTTACATCATGTGCAAGGTGGCGCGAAGTAGGTGTTAGAAAGTGTTTGTCTACTGAAACAAGACAGGTACTTGTTTTCATATCTATGTTAAAGCAAACCGCGTGAAATTTAATACAGAAGACTTTCAAAGTGACTTCCTTCTGAAACTTCCTGGCAGATTAAAACTGTGTGCGGGACCGAGACTCGAACTCGGGACCTTTAGCTTGAGAGGCACCCACATGCCTTGCCTCTACCGTGACGTACACAACTCTGACTGTTCACTACGCACTGGCAATACCACATTTTCTTTCTTACCCAACGGCTTTGTTCAACACGTGGCCATCGCACTGAATATGAATAGCGCACACATTATAAATTCTGGGTATCATGAGAACATACTATTCGAAGGAAAAGGCCACCAATCTTTTTCTTTTCACTATCTTATTTATTCCGATAAATTCTATAACCTAAACACACAAATTCTATAACCTACAACAATAATACATGAGAAATTCCGCCCAGTGGGCATGGCTTTACAATGGTGATTCTCTATCTTATGCTGTCGTAATTATTTAACGCTACAGTGCACTTTTTGGATAGGATGGCGGATCTTTTGCTATATCTCACACCTCGACTCTCACACCCATCATTACGAAAATTTCCTCCAGACCCAGCGGTACAAAAAGGAACATGCATAACCCACTGCCTCTGAACCTATCTTGCTACTCTCCCATGCAAACCACACATACTTATATTACATGAAATACATCACACTGGCAACATACAATACAACACCAAGAATAGTCACAACGTTATAATTCCCACTTCAATTAATAATCATCCCAGTTTCACACGACACTGCCCTACTTCGTAACTTTTCTTTCCTACTATGAACCCTGGAGGATATATGCACGTCTTCCTGTGCAATGCAAGCCGAGTGGCGTTGCTGGATAAACGGCTGACTCACCTTGCTTCACTCTCAGAGCATTATAGTTTGGATCAAGCGTCACACGGAAACATAACACGTAAAGTAATATTAAGGACATTTTCATCACACACGCGATTCCTCAACTGATACCATGGACGAGTACTTCTCCTTATGTTTGTCTCATACACAGATTAAGACTCACACAGTACTCACCACGTGGAAGTACTCGTCTCTAATTTCAAGTCCTGCACACGCCATTTCTTAAATATTTCCAACTTATAGTACATACGCCAGTAATTCAGCTTAACTTATGCACTCGGAAGTATTTCAACTTATTGCTAAACGTGGTTTCATTGTGACCGTTGGTCACTTCAGAAGATTACTACGATCCCCTTAATATTACCTGCCTTACATTTAATTCTCCCCACAAAAGTTCCTGAAACAGAGAAATTATTATTCTAAACTACTCTTAAGTATTCCACACACATAACATGTTCTCCAATCTTTTGTCTTTATGAAGCACACCTAAGACAGGTCTTACCAACACAAGATCCTGCGGCAGAGTGCTGAAAACATGGCCGTTCTTCAGGTCAGCTCGCACATCCATCAAGGTGGGGGAAGACCGTGCTACCCATTGGTCAGCCACATTTCAGGCGCTCAAAGCTCAGATAAATTTCAATCTTTGGTTCCAACAAAGGTGACAAACGGACCGTCTCAAAGATGATCATATATTGGACGTTCACTATCTGTGGTTAGCAGACGACCATACATTCATCCATTTCGCAGATCTCACCAAATTGCACATATAATCAATTAAATAAAAAAATTGTCATTCTTTCCTACACTGGTATCCAGCTTCGGTGTATTAAGTGAAATTGAGTTATTATTACAAAAAATATGTTGTTCTCAAAGGAATAACGAAGAATGTTGTACCTATTTTCAATGTCAGGCGGTACTGTACCCTTTCAGCCTTTCGCGGGCAACTGCTCTACCAACTGAGCTACCCGAGCCCGTCCTCACGGCTTTACTTCTGCCAGTAACTCGTCTCCTGCCTTCCAAACTTTACAGAAGCTCTCCTGCGAACCTTACAGAACTAGCACTCCTGAAAGAAAGGATATTGCGGAGACATGGCTTAGCCACAACCTAGGGGATGTTTCCAGAATGAGATTTTCACTCTCCAGCGGAGCGTGTGCTGATATGTAACTTCGTGGCAGATTAAAACTGTGTGCAAAGTTCGCAGGAGACCTTTGTAAAGTTTGGAATGTAGGAGACGAGGCACTGGCAGAAGTAAGGCTGTGAGACCAGGGCATGAGTCATGCTCGGGTAGCTCAGTTGGTAGACCACTTGCCCGCGAAAGCCAAAGGTCCCGAGTTCGAGTCTCGGTCCGGCACACGGTTTTAATCTGTCAGGATGTTTCATATCAGCGCACACTCCACTGCAGAATGAAAATCTCATTCTGGTGACTTCCTTCTGCAGCACTGAGTGTGTAGAGCCTTGAATTGAATTCCTGACTACGTTCTGAAGGACATTGTTTTAGAATGGCTGAATCTCTCTGGAGGGTTGCAGATGCCTCTTTGAAGACTTAATCGTTCAAATAACCCCATTAGAATCAGTTAAACCGGTTCACATCGGAACTAGAATGGGACCATTCCATATCATCTCCAGTGAATGCTAGGATGTCCACAACAACGATCTGATCTCTGAACGTCTCCTGAAAGAAATCGAAGAGATCCGCAGTACGATATGGACGTGCCTCATACAGCATGAACACGTGGTTTCTGAACATTCGGCTACGTCGTCAGTCGTCAGAAATTCGTGTCCCAGGATCTGTCCACTGTGACAGGCCCATCAGTAAAAATGGGTCCAGTAATGAATTGTGCTCATATTGCGAACCAAACAGAGGTGGAGCAGCAGACTGTACACGTGAATTCACAATAGCCCAGTGGCAGCAGTTCTACTTTTTGACATATCCATGGAGAAGAAAGCGCGCTTCATCACTAAACTAGATTTGATCCGTATACACCGTTTTGTTTTAAGAGGCCTCAGTCATCTCATTTCCGCTCCTCATCCCTGTCCTTCAAAGGTTGACACCGTTGAATTTTCTGCGGTAATATGTTAAGTATCTCATTCATTATCCTCTGAAGAGACCGCTCTGGCGTCCTGAGTCGCTCTGCTAAATGTCTGGTCTATGTAATGGGCTCTTCACTGAATAATGTTCGCACTAGTTCCACATTCTCCAGGTTCACAACTGAGGCTGGTAGCCCGCACTGGTTCCTTCTGGAGTCATGTAGGCATATGGTTTTTTGAAACCTGTATTAAAAAGAAGGGAAAACATTACACAAAATCTGTATCAGAGGACGCCTAAATTTTGTCGTCACAATTTGACTTTAGTTCTGAACTGTAATATGACCACGGCGCGGGATTAGCCGTGCGGTCTCAGGCGCTGCAGTCATGGACTGTGCGGCTGGTCCCGGCGGAGGTTCGAGTCCTCCCCCGGGCATGGATGTGTGTCTTTGTCGTTAGGATAGTTTAGGTTAAGTAGTGTGTAAGCTTAGGGACTGATGACCTTAGCAGTTAAGTCCCGTAAGATTTCACACACATTTTTTAGTAATATGACCGAGAAGAGGGCATTGTTGCTCGTACAGTTCTTGGACCAAATGCCCTGCTCAATGCTTGTCTCACCACAATGATACGTCCAGAATTTGAGTAAAATGTCTTTACGATCAACAAACACTGATTCATTGTTAGTGCTTACACATGGGAAAGTGAACTGAAACATGGCTGAGTGAGCCATAGAATTTCCAGCGCTACAGTATAATAATATCACAAGGAGAATCATTTACGGGTTGCAGTTAGACAGCAATAGATAAATACTTTCATACACTTATTTTGCGCCACCCTGTATAACTAGGGGTAAGATAGACTCCTCGTACAGGAAAATTAAATTAGATCTTTGGAGAAAAGATAAGTAGCTATATGAATATCAAGAGTTCAGATTTTAAGCCAGTACTAAGCAAAGGAGGAATTTATACAGGACCTGTGCACAGGAAATGAACTTGAGGGTATCACTGTAGAAAGGGAAGAGAAATTAGTTGAAGCTGAGACTGGAGATATGCTTATGAGAGAAAAATTAGACAGAGCACTGATACAAGTAGACCGAAACAAGGCCGCTGCAGCAGACGACATTCCCTCGTAACCATTAATAACCTTGCGATAGCGAGTCATGAGAAAACTAGTCCACTAGTGTTCAAGATGCAGGAAACAAGTCACATACCCTCAAACTTCATGAAGAATGTAATATCTCCAATTTCAAAGAAAGAAGGTGATGACAGGTGTGAACGTTACAGAACTATTTGTTTAAAATGTCATGGCTCCAAAACACTGACACGAATTATTTACAGAAGAACGGAGTAACCATTGGAAGCTGCTATCGAGGAATATATGTTTGAGTGCCGGAGAAATACAGGAACACGTGAAATAATACTGAACCTACGATTTATCTTAAAACATAGGCTGAAAAATCGAAAACCTACATTTGTAGCGTTTCTGGACATAGATAAAGAGACCTACATTTATATAATTTGTAGGCATAGCGACAGTTCTTGAAAATTTTGGCTGGAGTACCTTTTCAAAATTCTGAAGGTAGCGCCGATGAAATACTGAGAGCGACTGATTTTAGACAACTTATACAGAAACCGGATGTTAATTTAGAATGGATGGACGTGAAAGAGATGCAATTGTTGACAGTGGAGTGAGCGAGGGCTGCAGCCTCTCCCCGATGTCTGTACATTGAGCAGACACTAAAGGAAATCAAAGAAAAATTGGGACACGGAATCAAAGACCAGGAAGAAGAAACAAAATATTTGAGGTCTGCTGATGTCTTTGTAATTCAGCCACAGATAGTAAAGGACTTGTTAGAGCTGTTGAACGAAATGGATAGCGTCTTGAAAGGAGGATGTAAAGCGAATATCAACAAAAACAAAACAACGGCAGTGGAATGTAGTCGTATTAAATCAGACGATACTTAGGCAATTACACTAGGAAATGAAACATTAAAATTAGTAGATGAGTTTTGCTATTTGCGCAGGAAAATAACTGATGATGCTCGAAATAGAGACGGTATAAAATGCAGACTTCTACTGCAAGAAAAGAAAAAATTTCTGAGGAAGTGGAATTCGTTAACGCCTAATATAACTTTAATAGTTAGGAGTCTTTTGTGAAGCTATTTGACTGAAGTATAGTCTTGTACGGAAGTGAAATATGGACGATAACCAGTTAGACAAAAAGATAATAGAAGCTTTTGAAATGTCTCGCTACAGAGGGCTGCTGAAGATTGTATGTGTAGATCGGGTAACTATGGAGGAAGTCATGGATGGAACTAAGACATATTCTGCGACATCAAGGAATCATCAGTTCAGCGTGGCAGGACATGGTAGAGTATAAAAACTGTAGAAGGAGACCAAAACAGTAATACATTAAGGATGCTCAAATGGATTCAGGCGGCAGCAGTTACTTGGAAATGAAGAAGCTTTCGCAGAATACACATGCGAGGAAAATTGCATCAAAGTAGTCATCAACCGTTTTTGCCTCAATTTCTTCCTTTCTTTGTTTTTTTCTTTTAAAAAGAAAAAATCTCCATCTACAGAGATACTCTGCAAAAACCTCACGGCGTGTGGCGAAGAATACTCTGTACCACTATTACTCATTTCATTTCCTATTCAACTGGCAAATAGAGCAAGTAAACAACGACCTTCTATATGCCTCCGCATGAGTCCTAATTTCTCGTATCTTTTCTTCGTGGTCCTTAAGCGATATGTGTGGTGGCGACAGTCAACTGCAAATGTCGGTTCTCTAAATTTCGTCGAAAAGAACGTCACACCAGCGTCGTATATGCAGTCTCCTTTACAGATAACTCATACTTTCTTGAAATTACACGAATAAAACGAAGTCGAACATTCGCCTTCCCTACTACAACTATTACTTACTCGTTCCATCTGACATCACTTTTCAACGTTACGTTCAGATATTTAAACGACGTGAATGTGTAGAGCGACACTACTAATGCTGTATCCGAACATTACGGGTTTATTTTTCTACATTTAGAGCTAGCTGCCATTCATAACACCAAGTAGAAATTTTGTCTAAGTCGTCTTGTATCCTTCTGCAGGCACTCAGTTTGGACATCTTAACGTACACCATGCGTCGTCAGTAAACAGACGCAGACTGGTGCCCCCTCTGTACGCCAAATCATTTATGAATACAGAGAATGACATCATAACCATCACACTTCCCTGGGGTACTCCTGACGATACTCTGTTTCCGAAGAACGCGCGAGTTCTGTAACTTAAAAGGTCTTCGAGCCGCTCACATATCTGTGAACCTATTCCATATGCTCGTACCTTCGTTAGCAGCCTGCAGTGGGGATTTCCGGAAATCTAGAAAAATGGGATCTGCCTGTTGCCCTCTATCCTTAGTTTTTTATACGAGTTTATTATACGAGGAAAGGGCATACTGAATGTAGCGTGTGCGATGCTTTCTGTAACTACGCGATTCGTGGACATAAGCTTTTCGGTCGCAAGAAAATTTATTGTATTCGAACTGACAATATGTTCAAGGGTTCTGCAGGAAACCGAACTTATGGATATATTTGTAATTTTTCAGATACGTTTTCTTGTCCTTCAACTGAGCTTTTTTCCAGCCGCTTGGGACTTTTACGCTGGGATGAAGATTCGTTATAAAAGCAAGGCAATCCACTTAAGTGTTGGGTGAGTCGTTTTGAGAAATGGAGAAATTAGAGCATCGTGTAGCAGTAATATAGTTTTTGGTTTAAAAAGCGTTCTTGGATCTCCTGAGTTTGAGATAGTAGCGTGTGTGTCGTTAGCAACTCCTGCAACATTGCAGCTGTGATGTATTACTGTATCCGAATATGTTAACGCCGTAACACTTTGCCTACGAGAAGTTACTTACGGATGGTTATGCTGTATAAATGGCGGCCATAAATCCTAACAGTTCACACTCGACGATTCGCTAATTACTGCAAGATGGAAGTTAGGTTTGCTTACTTCATATATTCGTAAGATGACTCGTTGTCGCATTCGAATTCCTCTCTGTAGGCTGTAGCCTCTAACATAGCTATTTTCAAAAGTAGAAGCAAGTGTGAAAATGTTGTGAAAATAACTTTCACAGCTTTTGATTGAGGAAAGCGGATGCCAATTTATTCCTTTTTTCATCTGGGCTGAATAACCATAACACTTATATCAGAGAGGCAGCAAATTTCCGGAGTTAATACTACTTTCACGATGTCTAACCACAGTATCGATCACGGCACCTGTCGCAGCTCTTAACACTGTCTCTGTCCTGTTATCAGAAGTTACTTAGCATCGCATCAAACGTTTCGCAAGTTCCTTTTACCACTTTTTTAATCATCTTTAAATACAAATCGAGTGAGGTGGTGCAACGGTTGCAGCTTTCGCGATGACGGTGTTTCAAACATCTATCCGGCTATCAAGATTAGGTTTTCCGTGATTTGCCTCCAGTACTTAACGCAAATGCTGGGGTGGTTCCCCTGAAAGGGCGCGGCCGCTTTCCATCCCCATCCTGCGCCATTCAGAGCTGCTACTCTGCTCTAACGACACTGCTACAGACCCTACTTTAAGTACTAATCTTCCCTTCAGTTAATTTTAAATACAAAATTATAACTCACACATTATATTACTGATTACGTGCTAAATTGACCGAGCGTCGAGCTTGACTGGCTAACTTGCACTTCCAACAGCTTCTCAGTTGTCCAGACAAGGTGCCGATCGTAAAAGGATGGCCCGCTCTTACGATGTTCTTGACGTTGATTTTATTCATTTGTCTTCGGAACGTTTTTTTAACAAATAGTAACATAAATATAAAACGCAAATCTGTTTATAGTTTCCACTATGACCCTTTTGCGTTTTTAATAAGTTATTTTATTGATCACTGACGTTTTAAGTTGCACATACATAGTCTCCCACCAAATGAAGCTTTCCCACGTTCCATATAGACATTTACTGATCCTCTATTATACATGATCAGTGAGTTTGAAGGAAGAGTACTATAGGCATGACAGAATATGATGCATCCATTTGGGAACCTGCTGTTCGGCTGGGATAAAGTGGTTCGGCAGTGCGACAAGTGTGTGCAGAATTGTTCACGGAAGGCCGTAGAACACGACGAGATGGATCAGGTCGCAGCACCCCCGACGAGATCGACACATCATCCGAATGGCACTGCAGGACAGATCTGCATCCCCATCGGCTCTGGTGCAACACTGGAACAGTGTGAAACATCGTACACTATCAGGGGTGTCAGCCCGTCGCCATTTATTACGGTATGGTTACGTGCGCGTCATCCATTTTCCTGCCTACCATTGACGAATGTGCAGACACATTCCAGACAGCAATGGTGTATGGGGCGATTTCACTGGGTACATGAATGACATCAGATACTGTTTCCGTATGAATCCAGGCTCTGTTTGTTTCAAAATGACGGCTGCATTTTTGTTCGCGAAAACAAGGGGAGCGGCATCACAGGAATTGCATTCGCACAAGGCATACAGAGCGAGCTCACGGCATTATGGTGTGAGGCGCTATTGGATACAACCATAAATCACATTTGGCGCATCCAGGGCGCTGTGACCAGTGCGACCTATGTGAATGACTTCCTGTGACCCGCAGCGGTGCCAAATGGTTCAAATGGCTCTGAGCACTATGGGACTTAACATCTGAGGTCATCAGTCCCCTAGACTTAGAACTACTTAAACCTAACTAACCTAAGGACATCACACACATCCACGCCAGAGGCAGGATTCGAACCTGCGACCGTAGCGGTCGCGCGGTTCCAGACTGAAGCGCCTATAACCGCTCGGCCACAGTGGCCGGCGTAGCCGTACCCTTTCTGCACAACACTCCAGACACCATTTTTCATCAAGACAACGCACGACTGCACGTTGCTACATGAACGGGTGCTCCTTTCTGTCACAGGATGTCAGCCTTTTGCCCTGGCCCACCAGATCACCAAACTCGTCGCCAGTCAAAAATGTGTAGGATATGGTCAACGATGGGTGCAGCACTGTGACCCCAAGCCAACCACCACAGATGAACTTTGCAACTAGTTGAATGCAGCATGGATGACTATACAGCAGGACTCCATTCGTGCCTTATATTTGTCGATGCCATCACGCATGGAAAAAGTTATCAGGGCCCATGTGGACCCTGTGCCCACTAGGCAACAGGACAGATGCTGAACCGTGGAGATTGAAATGCTTATCATTTTTGCAGGATATACTAATGCACATACCCAGTGAATATGAACGTCCTGTCTCTGGTCGATCAAGGTTTTCTGATTTTATGAGCATGAGTGTAGATAACTCTCATCTGCATCCACGTCATCTAAAATTATGAAATGATATCACTTTGCTAATGCAGCACTGTGTCGTGAACGAAGCTGATCGCAAGAAGGAAAAGTTAAGAGGTTTGGATCAGGCACTTAGGATTGGGGAAGATTTTAAGGCCACCATTAACTACTAGTCAGTCAGCGACAACTTTTTTTTTTCATTCGCTATGGTACTGACTCGTTTGACGCGACCAGCCACGAATTCCTCTCCTAAGTCAACCTTTTCATCTCAGAGTAGCCCCTGCAACCTACATTCTGAATTACTTTATGGATATATTCCAATTTCCGTCTTTACCTCCAGATTTTACCCTCTGCTATCATGGAAGCTATTCGCCGACGTCTTAGCAAGTGTCGTATCAACCCACCCTTCTTGTTGTCAGTGTTTCCCATATATTTATTTCCTCAACCATTCTGTGGACAACCTCATAATTCCCTCCTGATTTTCTGTATTATTCTGCAGCACCACAGTTCAAATGCTTCTGTTCTGGTTTTCGATCAGCCCAGTTCACTATCATGCAACACTGTGCTCCAAACGTACATTCCCACAAATTTATTCCTTAAATTAAAGCCCATATTTGATACTAGGGATTTCTCTTGGCCAGGAATGCTCTTTTTGCCATTTCTGTTCTGCTTTTTATGTTGTCTTTGCTCTATACATCATGCGTTAGTGTTTGCTGCCTAGATAGCAGAATTTCTTGACTTTCCCATCCCAGAAGTCGAAGTCATCATGACGCACCTTACTGGAGGCAAGATTTTCGCGAAGATTTACCTATTTTATACTCACATTCAGCACCCACTGGGTGAAGCAATGAAACGCATTTTGGTGATCAAACCTCATTTGGGCTCTTCCGTTATAAACTGTGAGTGACCCAACTACTTTTGAAAGCTTCTTAGGAAACTTGACTCGGGAGAGGTCTGGAAAAGCAAACTATACAGACACCATTATTGTTACAGCAAAAAATGCTCATGATGTAGCAACTAATCTAGATGTCAATTTTGCCATGTTCCAACGAACCAATCCCAAATTCCACGAGGACAGGTGCTGTTTTTTTGTGCCCCTAGTAGAATTTTTAGGCCATGTGTTAAGCGCCTCTGGATTATGGCCCACACCACACTACATCCAGATT
Organism: Schistocerca gregaria; assembly: GCF_023897955.1. Classification (NCBI taxonomy): domain Eukaryota; kingdom Metazoa; phylum Arthropoda; class Insecta; order Orthoptera; family Acrididae; genus Schistocerca; species Schistocerca gregaria. The sequence continues at coordinate 314,126,982 of NC_064927.1, forward strand.
GTTCAGAAACATCCAGCCCCTAAGAACACTAAACATCTTCAGTCTGTGCTGGTTCAACTAAATTACTATAGAAAAGTCAACTCTCCAGCAGCAGCCATAGTAGAACCGCCTAATCAATTGCTATGAAGATATGGAAAATGAAATTGGACTCCCATATGTGAAAAAAGTTTCAAGGATCTAAAATAAGCCTTTCTTTGGGAACATACCTTATGCCCTAAAACCCGTCCGAGTCATTAATTTTAACTACTGATCCACTGGACTGTGGCTTTGCAATACTCTGTTGCATTTATTTCCAAAACTTTATCACCAGAACAATGCAACTACTGCCAGATAGAAAAGGGGGCTCTAGCTAATGTGTTTGCCCAAAAAATTTCATGACTATGTGTATCGCTGACTGCAGTTCTGACTGATCATACACCTCTCTCAACTTCGTTCAAAACCAACACAAATATTTGATCAGAATGGGGCATCGCCTTCAGTGGTGGGCATTGTTTTTGTCAGGCTACTCCTACAACATCAGGTATCATCCACAGATAACACGTCATTGCTGACATCCTCTCCAGTGTGCCACTGGGACAGGACCCAGAATTTCACAAAGGACCGGATTTTTCTTTCCACATACATACAGAGGCAGGTGAAGCAGTAGACACATTTCCATTAGATGCGAGAGTCATATCCTGACTCTCATCTGAGGACCCAGTCATCCAAAAAGTGCTGTGTCTGTCTGACGAAATGTAGACTCCTGAACCACCTAGAAAATCAGATATTTTAAAGAAAATGCAACGAGTTGTCACCCTTACTACAGAGGGGAATGGTTGTTCCCGCATTGTGGTCTCACACAGCATCTGATGCTGCATATTGTCACTAGTCCACAGAGACACTGGTGAGGGGGAGGGGGTTTTTCTCGACAAAGCAGCTGGTTCGCCAGCATGTATACGATGTGAGGTTGATAACATTGCCAACATCGACGCAGTCTGCTGCATCTGTCAGAGGAAACAGGCAGCACAGCTTAGGAATACTTCTGCTGTCCAGATACGTACACATCTGGATCGTTTGGGCTTTGTGAGCTATTTTTAGGCTGTTCCTGGTTTATTGTTGTTCACACAGGCTCTGGACTCCGATATCTAGTACGTATATCATCGATATTATTAGCTCAGACGATTCAAACATTGGCACGAATTTTCTCTATATGAGGACTCCCACAAACTATAATCATCGATAATCGGGCCCATTTCATGTCTTCCATATTTTCCACATTTTGTGCCACCAGTACACAGAGCGTCATTCCAAATGGCATACAACGGACTGCCATAAAGATTTGGTCATACTTTCAAGTTCCAACTGGCAAAACGGCACACCCATCATGTCTTAGCTCTGATCCTTCATCATGCATCATATCGCTCCACCCTTCAAAATGGAGTCAACCCAGCCGAGAAGAACCATAATCGGCGACAGTGCTTGCAACTTTCCATCTTTCATCAACCCATACCTGCGCTACTACCTCGGCAGTCACGCTGCCACAGTTCCTCAATCACGTATGACGTTTAGGAGGTGGTTTCTTCGAAAGCCTTTGATACTGAACACTGACGGAGGTCAGACATCTGCTGAGTCAGACTATGTCTGATGGTTCCAAGATAGTCCCATATGCTGCAAAAACATGAACCAGGTGCTCCTTTAGAAAACACCAACGCCTGCTTCCAGTGGTCTTTCACAGAGTTTTGTTTGAGAGCCAAACTACCCCTCTCTCAGGTCTATGGATGTCACCAACCAGTTGCTACCACAACAGTTTTTACGGTATACAGCGTTCAGGGAGGTCTACCCTTCCCTGGTCCAGGTATCCACACCTATGAACGTCTAGCCAAGCCGTCGAGGTTCATCAAACCAAGAGCGTCATATGGCGAAAAGAGGAGGAGGGGTTCAGTGTACAGTCCTTTCGCCCTATCGACCAAAAACCCCTCTCATACATCCGGTATGCACGTGGCCTAACCCGGCAGGGGCCACACCAGCAGAACTCACATCAATCATCTTGCAAGCATACGAAGTCAACAGGCAGCAGCCTGAGTGGTACCAGATGACCCTGGACCGATGGAACTGCTTTCTTCCATGGGTCACTTGACTGTAAAAGTTTCTGTTGTATTTTGGCGCCACAATGGTATTTTTGCTGGCGCAGTGCCACTCCAGGCAGACTTTCCCTCGAGTCCTCTGGGACACGCGGCGACTGCACCCTCGGCCAATCCTTCGGAGCTCTTGCAGGAAAGCTTGAGAACTTTCGTGTGTGGGTTGCTAAGGGCCAAACTGATGAGGTCATCGGTCCCTACACTTTCACACTACTTAAATTAATTTATGATGAGAACAACACACACACCCATGCCTGAGGGAGGACTCGAACCTCTGCTGGGAGGGGCTGCGCAATGTATGAGATGGTGCCTCTAACCGTGCAGCCACTCTGCATTGCAGATCCTTCTTCGTTTGTCAGTCACTGCCGACCATGGGGAGAGCCAATGATTACCACAGGTATCGCCAGGGCTCGGCGTCTACATCAGAGACTGAAAGGGGCTTTGGTATCAGTCATCAACCTTATCGTTCATTATGCTTTCAACGTGAGTCTTTGACTTTTGTCTTTGAGATTGCAGACTTGCGAACTTATGTAAATCCAGTGTTCTCCCCAAACTATTGCAGCAGTTCCTGTAACTGACTCTCCATGAAGGACGTTAATTTCATTTACTTTATATCCAACTCAGTCAACAAACCTTAATTTCATTCACATTATAATAAATATGTTCTGCATTGTTTGCTTGGGCTGTGTTCTCATTGCGCCTCAACTGTCACAGGATATGGTTCCAGACAGATTCTCTCAGAGACAGATCTGGGGATCTCACTCTTCCTCAACGTCACACAAACAGTTTAATGAGACAGATGTTATGTGTGGATGAGCAATGTCCTATTGAAAATGGCTCTGTGATACTTTTGGATGAGAAGTAACACATCAGGATGCAGGATGTCAAAGATGTACCATTGTGCTATCATAGTTTTCTCAGTAACTGCCAGCCATGATGTGAAGCCCTCCCCATACTGTCATGCAAGAGCAATTAGATTGTACCTCCGTATAACATTGGAAGAATGGTACCTTTGCTTTGATCTCCACAATATTCGTCAGTGATGGTCATCTAGGATAGTGCAGAACGGCGAGTCATCTCTGAAACAGTGTGAGACAATTAATGAAGAGTCCATCACAGCTCCATCCCAAACGGTGCCGTTTGTGTTGTGTTCACTGTAGCCTACGCGTGGTGTGGCAGTTACCGAGTTTTGCTGTTGCTAGCATACACCGAATGGTATCGTACGACACAGAACGTTGAACGGGATTCTTTGATAGTACTCAGAAGGCAGCCACAGATGGGGTTACTATGTGTTTGCTGCACTATACGGTGACCTCACCAAGTGATATTAGGATAAGGTCGACTGGAACCTCTATGACGAGTACGTCTACGCTCATGCTCCCCTGCAGTCCAGTATCACATCTGTATACTCCGAAAATCTGGATGTTGCACTATTCGACCTGCTGGCCGCATGGGGGCCTGATAACAACACCAAACACGAACAACAGTAATGCACTCTGTCGTTAGTTCTAACTTTCACAGAGAACTTGAAATAGGTCCCTTCCACTGTTTACTTGGCGAATCGAAATTTAATACCACGTTTTATAAGCTCTTCATATGTCATCAGTACAAGCAGGGTGAAAGACCTAAAACTTGCACCGCAAATCTTGTGGAAATTGAAAGGGCTACTGATGAGCAGTTTCCACGGAATGAATTAGTAGCATTAGTAGCTCGTATTGTTAGCAAATCAACCGATTGTAATAAAACTTATAAAGTACATTTTTTGTGCAAACATCCACTTTTTTAAACGGAACAATGGATATTGATATTAACAACCCGAAAGTACGGAAACGATTATGAGAATCGTTGTAACTTCTTTACATGAGCAATAAAACAGGTTACTCCAGGTGTAGGACGTATGGTGAATATTAATAAAGCCACGTTTACCAATAATAGCCAGGTAAACCGCAGAAACATGCACTACCGGTCTGTTGAAAATCCCCATTGGCTTCGTCAGCTGGAATGTCAGCGTCCATGGCGAGTAAATGTGTGGTATGGGATAGTGAACCATCAGCACATAGGCCTATGTTTCACAGAACACTGAACACCAACAAGTATCACAGCCTCCTATCAGACCATCGTCCACGGATGCTAGAAGACGTTCCTTTGCTGACTAGAAGGAACCTGTGGCACATAGATGATGGCTCTCCATGCGATAGTGCTAGAACCACTACGGCATGTCTTCACGAATTCTTTCAAAATAGTTGGATTGGACGCACAGGACCTGTGCCTTGGCCGCTGTCTACAAGGACATACCAACTACACACGATTATATGCAACGACACATTACAGTAGCCTGCTCAGTAGCCTGCTCGGACATCTCCGCTGAAATGCTAGCAAATTTGCAGCTGTCGTTCCATACAAGAACGGAAGCGTGTACTGCCACTGCCGGTGGTCATTTTGAACTCAACTTGTGATGGTCAGTTGTCTCCTTACTGGTCAGAATCCTCAAAACTAGTGTATGCAGTTGTTTTGTTCATTAGTGTGTGCCACCACTGGTACAATATTGCGCAAGTATAGAAGTGGAAACTTTTCAAAACACAGTATTGTACAAAATAGTCACACTATAACCCTGCAACAACAAATACCACTGACTTTCTAATTTATGCTAGGTTTAGTTTCTTAATGTCAATGGGCATCGTTCCATTTAAAAAAGCGCATGTGTGCACAAATAATACGCTTTCTAAGTACAGGGTGTTTCAAAAATGACCGGTATATATGAAACGGCAATAAAAACTACACGAGCAGCGATAGAAATACACCGTTTGTTGCAATATGCTTGGGACAACAGTACATTTTCAGGCTGACAAACTTTCGAAATTACAGTAGTTACAATTTTCAACAACAGATGGCGCTGCAAGTGATGTGAAAGATATAGAAGACAAAGCAGTCTGTGGGTGCGCCATTCTGTACGTCGTCTTTCTGCTGTAAGCGTGTGCTGTTCACAACATGCAAGTGTGCTGTGGACAACATGGTTTATTCTGTAGAACAGAGGATTTTTCTGGTGTTGGAATTCCACCGCCTAGAACACAGTGTTGTTGCAACAAGACGAAGTTTTCAACGGAGGTTTAATGTAACCAAAGGACCGAAAAGCGATACAATAAAGGATCTGTTTGAAAAATTCAACGGACGGGGAACATGATGGATGAACGTGCTGGAAAGGTAGGGCGACCACATACGGCAACCACAGAGGGCAACGCGCAGCTAGTGCAGCAGGTGATCCAACAGCGGTCTCGGGTTTCCGTTCGCCGTGTTGCAGCTGCGGTCCAAATGACGCCAACGTCCACGTATCATCTCATGCGCCAGAGTTTACACCTCTATCCATACAAAATTCAAACGCAGCAACCCCTCAGCGCCGCTACCATTGCTGCACGAGAGACATTCGCTAACGATATAGCGCACAGGATTGATGACGCCGATATGCATGTGGGCAGCATTTGGTTTACTGACGAAGCTCATTTTTACCTGGACGGCTTCGTCAATAGACAGAACTGGCGCATATGGGGAACCGAAAAGCCCCATGTTGCAGTCCCATCGTCCCTGCATCCTCAAAAAGTACTGGTCTGGGCCGCCAATTCTTCCAAAGGAATCATTGGCCCATTTTTCAGATCCGAAACGATTACTGCATCATGCTATCTGGACATTCTTGGTGAATTTGTGGCGGTACAAACTGCCTTAGACGACACTGCGAACACCTCGTGGTTTATGCAAGATGGTGCCCGGCCACATCGCACGGCCGACGTCTTTAATTTCCTGAATGAATATTTCGATGATCGTGTGATTGCTTTGGGCTATCCGAAACATACAGGAGGCGGCGTGGATTGGCCTCCCTATTCGCCAGACATGAACCCCTGTGACTTCTTTCTGTGGGGACACTTGAAAGACCAGTTGTACTGCCAGAATCCAGAAACAATTGAACAGCTGAAGCAGTACATCTCATCTGCATGTGAAGCCATTCCGCCAGACACGTTGTCAAAGGTTTCGGGTAATTTCATTCAGAGACTACGCCATATTATTGCTACGCATAGTGGATACGTGGAAAATATCGTACTATAGAGTTTCCCAGAGCGCAGCGCCATCTGTTGTTGACAATTGTAACTACTGTAATTTCTAAAGTTTGTCTGCCTGAAAATGTACTGTTGTCCCAAGCATATTGCAACAAACGGTGTATTTCTATCGCTGCTCGTTTAGTTTGCATTGCCGTTTCAAATATACCGATCATTTTTGAAACACCCTGTATTATTACAATCTGTTGATTAGCTAACAGCACGAGCCCCTGAGTACCAATCGGTTCTGTAAAAAGCGCACGTCAGTAGCACTTTGCGGTATACGTTTTAGGTGATTCACCCTCTATGCAGTATATTTCAGTATTAAATAATATTTTACTTAATTTTTTCTGCAAATCATAGTCGGTTTCTCGTTGTCTCAGGTTTGATCTGAGGTCCACAGGATATTTATAAAGCGTGAAATAATATAAATTCTGCTTTCAAAATGTGAACAATTTATTCCACTCCAGTCATGTCTAACATATCATACATCATTCCACCATTTCTTCTGTCTTTTTCACATACACCAAACATAACCTTCACAGGGACTCCACTTCTTTGACAAACCCACATCACGTAATTAGCATATATTAGCGCTTACAATGTGTAGACAATACTGAATTGAATCCAACTGGTCTATCGAGAACTATTGGTATTACTATTTATATACCCTCCAGAGATTCTCATACAATTACGTTGTCATCTTGGAGTCGTCAAATAATTAATATTGCAGTTCTGGTCTTTATATATGCTATTACATTTTAGATCAAATAAATTATCGTGAATTAACATAGCTGAGAAGACAGATTTAAGTTACGAAATATATATAGCTTGCAAAAATGACATTCACTGTAAATCACCATTTTGATTTATTATTTTTGTTTACATTTTGTATAGCAGCTAATCTGGAGAGTATTGCATCAACTGGAGTGCGCTCTTTAGTGTTGTGCTGAATAAACGAAAAAAGTGAAACAGTAATTAATAAATCGTTGCCGAAATCGTTGCAAGAACAGAACCGGATATTTCGTGAGTAACAGAATATTTCTACTCATTTATGTTCTAGAACCGATACAAAGTACGCGTTTTGAGAAGGATTTGAATGTCATAAACAAATTAATTAATCATATAATTAGTGTAAATATCATTTGGAATCATTTTATGGTTCGTTCTGTGCTTGTGCTAAACATTACGAAACATTTGTAAACATACCCATTTGTTGTTTATAGCTGGATATTGGTTATGAAATTATGTTTTGAATCAGGTATCGTAGTTTGCAGTAAATTATTCCCTTTGATAGGATCTGTCAGGAACTGTAACTCGCAAAATTTATTTAACCGCCAATGGCGTGTATATGTACGAAGGTACATTGACGTTAGACCAAGTTTTATGGGTACAGCGCTTTCTTTGTCACATAGTGTAACTCCTATAAGCAGAAGGTGCATCATGGCGACTTTACACCTTCACAGTTTCCACCGCACTCTTTCTTCGCAGGAGCAGAAACTGAAAGCCCATGTCGTTCCCTGATTTATTCTTTGTGGGGTTTTCAGAAACTGTAGTGGACGAATATTGGGATAACTGCCTCAAGTAGAAGCTACTGCTTCTTCACTGTAGACCACAATGTCGACGAGATTCTTACCTCAAATCACCTCTTCCTCATTTGCTAGTTTGAAATGTTCCTTATATGGCATAAAATGTCAGAAATGATAACAATAAATCCGTGTTGAACGTATTGTCGACGTAGAGACGAAACTCATGCTCCGATTACACAAAGAAGGTGAAGGAAATTAGTCATGGCCATTTCTAAAGCAACAAACCGTAATTTTCCTAAAGTGGCCTATCGTAATCGTAGTTACCAGACGAAACTACAGTCTCTGTCATTGCATTGTGGATACGGGACAGAGGCTAGTCAAATACTTGCCAAGAAAAATCACCAAAAAGCAGTATGTTTTAACCGGTTGCCTCTAACTCCTCAAAACATACGGCGGTTTGGCGATCATCTTGCCACAACTGTGGGTTCTTCTAACGCTCAGGGAATGGGTTATTTTTAACTACAACAGATGAAATATTAGTGCGCTATATTAGATGAATGAATAAAAAGATTTAGTTAATTTGAAACAATTCTTTGTCATTAGAGAGTGTAAAATACACTCCTGGAAATTGAAATAAAAACACCGTGAATTCATTGTCCCAGGAAGGGGAAACTTTATTGACACATTCCTGGGGTCAGATACACCACATGATCACACTGACAGAACCACAGGCACATAGACAAAGGCAACAGAGCATGCACAATGTCGGCACTAGTACAGTGTATATCCACCTTTCGCAGCAATGCAAGCTGCTATTCTCCCATGGAGACGATTGTAGAGATGCTGGATGTAGTCCTGTGGAACGGCTTGCCATGCCATTTCCACCTGGCGCCTCAGTTGGACCAGCGTTCGTGCTCGACGTGCATACCGCCTGAGACGACGCTTCATCCAGTCCCAAACATGCTCAATGGGGGACAGATCCGGAGATCTTACTGGCCAGGGTAGTTGACTTACACCTTCTAGAGCACGTTGGGTGGCACGGGATACATGCGGACGTGCATTGTCCTGTTGGAACGGCAAGTTCCCTTGCCGGTCTAGGAATGGTAGGACGATGGGTTCGATGACGGTTTGGATGTACCGTGCACTATTCAGTGTCCCCTCGACGATCACCAGAGGTGTACGGCCAGTGTAGGAGATCGCTCCCCATACCATGATGCCGGGTGTTGGCCCTGTGTGCCTCGGTCGTATGCAGTCCTGATTGTGGCGCTCACCTGCACGGCGCCAAACACGCATACGACCATCATTGGCACCAAGGCAGAAGCGACTCTCATCGCTGAAGACGACACGTCTCCATTCGTCCCTCCATTCACGCCTGTCGCGACGCCACTGGAGGCGGGCTGCACGATGTTGGGGCGTGAGCGGAAGACGGCCTAACGGTGTGCGGGACCGTAGCCCAGCTTCATGGAGACGGTTGCGAATGGTCCTCGCCGATACCCCAGGAACAACAGTGTCCATAATTTGCTGGGAAGTGGCGGTGCGGTCCCGTACGGCACTGCGTAGGATCCTACAGTCTTGGCGTGCATCCGTGCGTCGCTGCGGTCCGGTCCCAGGTCGACGGGCACGTGCACCTTCCGCCGACCACTGGCGATAACATCGATGTACTGTGGGGACCTCACGCCCTACGTGTTGAGCAATTCGGCGGTACGTCCACCCGGCCTCCCGCATGCCCACTATACGCCCTCGCTCAAAGTCCGTCAACTGCACATACGGTTCACGTCCACGCTGTCGCGGCATGCTCCCAGTGTTAAGGACTGCGATGGAGCTCCGTATGCCACGGCAAACTGGCTGACACTGACGGCGGCGGTGCACAAATGCTGCGCAGCTAGCGCCATTCGACGGCCAACACCGCGGTTCCTGGTGTGTCCGCTGTGCCGTGCGTGTGATCATTGCTTGTACAGCCCTCTCGCAGTGTCCGGAGCAAGTATGGTGGGCCTGACACACCGGTATCAATGTGTTCTTTTTTCCATTTCCAGGAGTGTATTTACAGCTGTTATTGAGTATGAAGGCATCACATGATACACACGACCACAAACTGTTCTCTTGCTCAACACCAACAGAACTACGTGTTCCACTGAGACTTCTACTAACACTCTCGAATAAGATGATGTTAACTGCTGACGCTCAGGTCATAAACTTGCACAGAGCTCTTAGCAACTCGGCTCTATATTGATCTCAGTGTGGGGACACTGCAGTGCTGAGGAGAGGGGCGTCGTCTTCAGGAACTACTACGATTCGTCGTTGGCGATTGCAGCAAAACCTCGCTAACGTTGTGGTACCGATTCTCGTTTCCGACTTTGATGTCGCAACACGATCCCAATAGTAATCACCGATACATAGCATCAAGACTGGAAGATTGTGAAATAGGTGTTTGAACCTCACTCTCCTCAGACATCAGTCCAGTTAAGACGAAACGTTGTAACAGGTGCAGTGGCGAGCGAGTGTGCCTGGGCTTACCCCAGTTCGCTACTAACAGGACCACGTCATCATAACACACATGTGTTTAACATACAACGGACTGTACCTTAATATAATAGTGAAATTAAAAATTAAAATAATTTCTCCAAAATGGAACGACTCCGGTATTTATGCCTATGTTGTGCTAGGCGCTACCCCTGCAGTTCGCGCCGCGTCCGGCGCTGTGTGCGTCGACCAACACCAGTAGATGTGCCGTTTTCTTCTAGCCGCGGCTGTTCCGAACGCTGTGCGAGTACTTTGTGGCTATTATCCGTTACCAATTAAGTTATGAATGACGTCCCAGCAGTGTTAGACGATTCATCTTACGATTGTCACTATTTAAATATTTCTGGGAATTAGGACGTTCTGTAAACGTGGTGTGCCGTGTTACGTGTTCTGTCCGATGTCCTTGGTCCTCACGAGCTACTGCTGCGTTATTTTCAGGCCGACGGTGTTCAAATTGCCCCTCAGACACGGAAGAACGGTCTCAGATACTGTAACTGTTGTCTGAGGTAGCATTTCACTTGCACGGGCGTCTTTTGTTACATGAATTGGCGTGTCATCTCTAATTCCATCTTCATACTTGTGTCCCTTGGCTTCTTGATGTTGTCTCCGTTGCGCCTTCTGAAAATCGAGACTAGCTCAGCTTGAATCCGACGTTCCGGTTAATGAGATTCTCGGCGACCTTAATCTCAATAGATTCTTTGATGCCGCAGCCCCAGTATCTCGATATTTGTGTTAAAATCTTGGTATCGTTATACTTCATATAATGACAGAGTTCTAAACAATGCTCAATAATCGCTGACTTGGTTGCCAGTCTCAGTCTAGGGTGCGTTCGATACCCTTTGCACCTGACGTCAACGGTCCTGGTCGTCTGGCCGATGTATGCCACGCCACATTCACATGGTACGTGGTAAACGCCAGGTTTCCGTAAACGCAGGTCATCCTTCACACTCCCTTTAATTTTATATCTGAGAAGAATTTTGCTAATTTTGGTAAATATCAACCCGACATATGGCAAATATGCAACCTTCTGCGTTTCTTCTTGTGCCTCTTCAGGAACCTCTGTTGGAGAAATAGGGCATAGTATCTTTTGAATACCCCGAGAAGAATATCCATTTTTGTAGAACACCGATTGTAATCTTCTATCTCCGTCGCAAAATTATCAGGATCAGACAGAGTACATGCCCAGTGATTCAGGATTCTGTACAAGTCGGTGTGAACAGGTTTGCGGTACATACTGTGACTGAAAGTATCATCTGCCTGCATCTTAACGAGTACATCTGGGAAACGGGGTAGTCCATCCTTCACCAGTTCCATGGTGAATTTAATGTTTGGGTGGCTTGAGTATAGGTGGTCCTAAAACCATCGAGCTTTTTTCTCCCGTGGGGCCATATGACAAAGGTGTCATCCATGTACCTAGAAAATCATTCCGGTTGATCTGGGGCACACGTAAGTGCCTCCTTCTCAGAGCTCTACCCCCCCCCCCCCCCTCCCTCGTGAGAGAGGGCTGCCCATTGACACCCCTTCCGTTTGCTCGTATAATTGTTCCCCATGTAGAAGGTATGTCGCGGTCAATATGTGCCTGAATAAGTCCAGGAGAACACCGTCGAACTTTTCTCCAATCAGATTTTAAACATTCATGGTGGTGTCTGTTTGTTCTATATCGTGTGTCCCCACCACTTTCGCGCCACGACGCTCTGAGCGTGTTTTTTAGGGAATTAACTAGTTTGAACCTGGGACCTGTTGCTGGTAAGGAGACGCCAGACCACACATGACATGTAGAATTCAGAAGAGTTTAGTGAGACTAGAGATGATATAACCAAATACTTACTGATCTCAGCGTCAGCTCCACTGCACTCGCTGTAAAAGAATCTTAATACTAACTAAATTTAGTGGAAGGGGTTCAAGTCTTTCCTATTTTTAGTTAGCTGGTAAAATAACGTCGAAAAGCAGTTAAGTTTACCATTGGAAATTTTATTCTACTCACAAAATATTGTTTATAAATTACACTATTGATAAAAGGAAATGTTTTAATACAGGATGGCAAAAACCACCTGCTTTCAACAAAAATGTGAACAAATATTCCCTGAATGGGTTTCCAAGTTCTACAATGGATCGAAGGATGACCTATGCCATATCACATCTGTAATCTACTTTTAAATTAAGTTTCACAAAAGAGAAAAACTATCACAATCGTCTACAGTGACCCTCAATTATCTTTAATAACTTATCTAACTTGTCGTAAATTACAGTGGCTGATGTGGCTTCTCAATAACTATATAACAGAGAAATCATCGCGTTTCAGATCTTTACTTCAAGTGGCAAATGTGAACACCATGAGTTTTAATTAACGATCGACACTAGTATTACGCAAAAAGGGGGTGTAACAGATGAGACTTCTGTGGTTCTGAGTGAAGCCTTATGCACTCAAAAATGCGGCATCGCGTGCGTTCATTACCTTGTCGGTGTTTAGGCAGCGTCAGGGCAGCGGTCAGCACAGCTCCGCTCACCTCGCCGTCTCGGAAGCAACTCTCTCTCACTTCTCCTTATTACAATTTACCGAAGTTGGTTTAAAAAAAACTATCTGGCTGTGTTTTCATCTGACCAATCAGGATCTCAATGTTAACCTTAAGCTCCGCCTACAAAAATTCTGTCTATCCAATGAGAAACGTTATACTTTTCGTGGTGGGGCAATGTTTTTAAAGTTTGCAACGTAACAGAGACGCTAAAAAGTCTCACGCTAAAACCTGCAGCTGGTGTGGTCCTTTTAGCGTTATCGTAAGATCTATACTGTTCTTCTGGAGGGCTCTATCTTTTAACATGGGCTGGGGGGTGGTCCTAATGTAACAGACACGCGAAAAAGTCTCACGCTAAAACTTGCGGGTGGTAGCGGCCATTTTTGTGTTATCGTAAGATCTATACTGTTTTTCTGGAGGGCTCTAGCTTTTAACATGGGCTGGGGGGGGGGGGGGGGTCCTTGACATAACAGAGACGCGAAAAAGTCTCACAATAAAACGTGCGGGTGGAAGTCTTAGAGGTAGGCTTGGTGGCGTGAGTGTCCAGTCCGTCCCTTACCGTAGGGCCTTCTAGCTTAACACGGTTCTGCTCTCGGCTTCTGTTCTCGTTTCTCCCCTCGGAACTGCGTCGGTCTCACGGTGGGAAGGTACGACATGCATTTAGGCATTCTTGTCCTAGTCTGTGGTATTCCATTTGCTCACTCGTTACTTGTATTACTTTGGTTAATTTAATGTCACGATTTATTCGGAGCTACGTGACATACTAATAGATTTGCTTATTATGTCAGGGTTTTCATGGAAGGTGTTGGATTTGCCTGACACCTTACCAGATCAAGCGGATGAGCAGGGAGACCACGTCGAAACTGGCCATAATGTCAGAGTCCGTGATCTGTAACTGTCTGAGGTGTTGTGGGAAATCCTCTGATTTGCGAATGTGATCGACACGCTTCCCCAAATGGCGAGAGGATCTTTGTAAGTTGGACGAGAGCGCCCAGCACAACATAGGCATAAATATCGTACTCTTTCCATACTGGAAACACTATCAGACAGCACTGGAAGAAGACTGGGAGTCACGGATTTGAAAACCGTGCATGAAAGACGCCAATAACCGGCAGGAACGCGATTAATCAACATGACAACGTCTCACCGGGCACGTTTTAAGAATTACAGCTTCTCCAAACTTCGTCTGGGTATGCTTTAGTGTATTAATGTTAACACTGTAAGCTTTCACAAAGGTCTAATGAATGTATTAGGCAAAATATACGTTTTGTAAAGGATGTGGAAAGTGTTACCTGCGGTGTGGAGTGCAGTAAAATTAATATCACTGGAATACATTCATTATGTATTTCGGATCACTGTGTGCACCAACGACCAACCAACGGATGCTAATAACTCTACACGACTGCCATAATGCCCAAACTGTCAATAAATATGTACCATCTGATGATGAATCGCTAGGCGGATGAGAAACAGGTATTTGTGTAATAAAAATTGAGCAAAACCAAAGGCAACTGGTTGCAGTAATTTCAAGAAACCAAACTATACGATCTTAAGAAAGAAATGAGTGGCACTGAATAATAAGACTACAAAATTAAAAGATGATCCGATCATGCAACTGTATGTTACAAGTCTCAACTTGATTATAGCAATATTTTGGTCAAAATCGGCGATTTTACAAAAAATTGAAGATACTTAATATTAGACTCACAAACATCAAAATTCATGTGTAACCGCAGTTACATGTAACAGCGTTGTCTACGTGATACCGATAAGCTACCTCTATTAGTTCTCATGTTATTTACTAAAAACTAAATTGGGAACAAAACGTTCCTTATTCTCAATAGGTAAAATATCATTTGCATTTGAAATCGAATGTTCTAATTACGGTTACATAATAAAGCTGCATCAAGTTTCAAGGCTGTATTTTGAATTAAAATAATTACAAGAAACCTTAAAGAGCTTGTTGAGAGGTCATGTTCTACTATCAGTTCCATTCTAAAAATTGTGGCCAGCAAAGTTTAAATGCAGTCGAGCTAAAACTTTTTCAGTAACTAAAGCAAATTTAACTCTATTTATACAACAATTAATAAGATTGCAAATTGTTCAATGACTAATACGTGTCCAAGAAACGGGCCATTTACATGGTGCTACCTGTGCTTGGAGCTACAGAGGCAATGAGAAGAGACACTTCGTTACGAGATATCAATTTGTTTGCGTAAGTAAATCGCCTGCGTTCATGATGCCTCTGATGACGTCAGAGTTGAGCAGAATTGAAATCGTTTCCGGTAAAATTAGAAAAATAACTCACTAGAAATGCAAGGCGTCCAGGATCGCTTAGATTTCACGGACGTAACTGTTTACGTGCAGCCTGCAATGTTGACAAAAATGCGTGGCGAGTGGTGACATTAATTTTCCACTGTTAAGGCGAGCATTTAACTTTTAGTGAGTATTAGTTAGGGCGATACACCATTTTACTTGCAACTTCCAATAGAGGTCGCTTCTGAGTTGTTCTGTTTCCAAATGGCTCTGAGCACTATGCGACTCAACATCTGTGGTCATCAGTCGCCTAGAACTTAGAACTAATTAAACCTAACTAACCTAAGGACATCACACACATCCATGCCCGAGGCAGGATTCGAACCTGCGACCGTAGCAGTCGCGTGGTTCCGGACTGAGCGCCTAGAACCGCGAGACCACCGCGGTTCTGTTTCCAAAAGGGATATTATTGTTACTATTAAAGATATTATTATGTTTCATGCGTATGTACCTTTAAAGAATATATCAGTCAGTTAGAACTCACAAGTTTTACTTATGGTCATAGTTCCTGATTCTTCTGAGTAAATAGCAAATAGGAATATTTCCTTTCAGTGAGTACGAAGAGCAATGCGGACTTGCAGACTGGAAATTATGGTCCATACGTTCTCCATCACTTTCTAGCTGACCGCAGAAATCGTCTTCAGGCTCTTCTGAGCGATGAATGTACGCATTATGGCATTTCGCTCGCTTGTTGATTGAGAGTACGCATTATGATTTCAGTGAGACCATTGCAGCGTGCATACTGCAGGGCAATGCTACAGCGTGCCGTGTGCAGCGGGCGAGACTAAGCCGAGTCCAGAGCAGCGGCGATGTAGCGGCGGCTTCCCACAGTGTCCGGGTCCCCGCCATATTAATTACCGAGGCGCCCAGATTAATCACCTACGGCGGGCGGAGAGACCGCGCCGTCGAGTCTCTCAACTGTCAGCCAGCGGCGTGGGCCGCGAGCCCCGGCGTCTCGGGAAGCACTTTCCCTCCTCACAATTCCTCCACTCTGTCAGACCCGTCAGGTTTAAATAATAACGGACAATCGCACCTTAACACATATGACAACTTACCGTTTTTTTACATTTGTTATTCTGCTATGGTTCATCAACTAATCGCATTAACGGACTTCACAATCACTACTTAATTATTGTAATCTGCTACTACTACAGTGATGCAGTGCTTCTACATCTATACTCCTCAAGTCACCTTGCGGTATGTGGTTGTTTGTTTTTCTTTCTTTATAGATTTTCGATTCCTCCCCACCTGGGGAAGGGCAGGCTGACAGCAGCTTAATACGCTGCTCTACAACCGAGAGAAAAGGTAAAACAAACAATGGTGAGAGAACAAAGGCGATAAAACGGTGACTTTGTTAGCAACAGTAAAATGGCGGAAAGTTGCGGAACTTTAAATACAAAACACGGCGTTGACGATGCGGATTGAGACACACAGGAAAGAGACATGTACAATTAAAAAACAAGGCAGCAGTCTGGTTTCTGTTTGCACGAGATAAAAACACAACTAAGGACAGTATGGTGGCCGTTAGCAACACCGACAGGGGAAGCAGAACACTGAACACTCACTTAAAACAGCACTGTAGAGGCGACATGGCAGCAGATGCGCGGGGGTGGTAGGGGGGGGGGGATCTGGACCAATGAAGGAGAAAAAGGGGGGAGGAGACGAAAGGAAAAAAGGGGGAGCCAATGGACGGAGGGGGCACAGAAAAAAAGATGGCTGGGCAGACGTGAGAAGGAGTGGGAAAGGCAATGGAGGGGAGAGCAAAAGGACACGGGGGAGAGAAGGGAGGCAGAGAGAGGGTAAGCAGGTAAAAAACAGGATGGAAGGGGGGGAGAGGGAGCATGGGAAAAAGACAAAGGAAGGGAGTGGCAGGTGAGGATCAGAGTTGATAGGAGGGATAAATGGAGGAAGAAAGGGCATCATCTGGGAGGGGGAGCCAATGGAAGCCACCTTGAGAAAGGAGCTGAAGGGTGTAGAGGTGGAGGGCAGGTGGGGCACAATGGTGAAGGTGCAGCAGAGTGCCAGTGTTGGAGAGGAGAGGAGCAACCAGGGGATGATGGAAATCAAGTCGATGGGAGGTGTAGAGGACGTGGATATGTTCGAGGAATAGGAGCAGATGGGGGAAAGGAATCATGTCTAGAGGATCTGGGAGGGGACGGGAGGTGTATATGGAAGGCGAGGCGGAGTGCATGGCACTCGAGGATCTGGAGGGACTTATAGAATTTGGGGAAGAGGGCAGATACCCAGGCGGGACAGGAATAACAGAGGATGGGACGGATTACAGATTTGGTATGTGGTGCACAATACTTTGTATTTTACTACTATTACTTTCCCTTTTCTTGTTCCAGTCGCGAGTGGTTCATGAGCAAAACGAGTGTTCCTAAGTGTAGGTGAATATCTCTAATTTTACTTTCGTGGTCTTTCCATGAGATATGTACGATGTACCAGAAATGTTGCGACGAGCTTCTCAGAGAAGTGAGGCACATCTCAAGGGAGAACTGTATAACGACCCACGGCAGCAAATGTCGTCGTACGCTTATAGGTGGTGCTGTACACAAAAGTGCTGGAGGCATCTGCTGGTAGGTGGTACTGTCAATGGAAGAGCTGGAGAGGAGTCTGAGGATTTTCTTACTGGAGGGCTATCCATCATATGTCTTGGAGATGTGCACTTAATATATGGAATACTGAGTGTAACCGGGCCGGTCATTGTGGCTGTGCGGTTCTAGGCGCTTCAGTCCAGAGCCGCAGTGCTGCTACGGCAGCAGGTTCGAATCCTGCCTCGGGTATGGATATCTGTGATGTCCTTAGGTTAGTAAGGTTTAAGTTCTAGGGGACTGATGACATCAGATGTTAAATCCCATAGTGCTCAGAGTCATTATTTTTTTACTTATTTTTTTAACTGAGTGTAAACACGCGCTGCTGGGCGCATTTATCCCGAACGCTCCCCAGACAGTACAGATCATTAAGAAATTGAAGGGTTAGTGCGGCCGGGCCACTGAGAACAGGTAACACCGGATATCATTTAACAGCCCAGCGTTGGTTCAGCAGAAACGGCGCTCTGTGGGCGAGGAGCGATGCACTGCGGCATCTGTAACGTTCTGGCATATCCGTGAAAATTTGCAAACTACAGGGCCTGGCGCTCTGATTATCAGAGCATGGGAAACTTTCCTATGCCGGTCGGTTGTGCACAGCGGTCACTCGTGCAGGGTTGGAACGTGAGGACACTCTCATTCGAGGTAATGGACAGATCACAATCGAACATCTCTGTGCTCAACCGGACGTCTCTGTTGGTAGTGGTGGCACACTTGTTCACCAGTTGGCCTGCTAGAAAGTGTGTGCCCGCTTGGTTCGTCGTCGCCTAACGGGCATCATAAAGGGAAATGACTTCCATCTGTCTAGCCCAACACAATATGCAGTCCGTGGGAAGTGGTAGGTGGATGATTACAATGTTGTCGATGCAGCAAACCATTAGTTCAAATGGCTCTGAGCACTATGGGACTTAACTTCTGAGGTAATCAGTCCTCCAGAACTTAGAACCACTTAAACCTAACTAACCTAAGGGCATCACACACATCGATGCCCAAGGCAGGATTCGAACCTGCAAGTAAGACATTGGCTCTGACGTCAACCAGTGGAGTAGCACCATGCGAGCATACTGGTCCGCACGTTAAGGTGGTGTAAGGGCATCTAGTTGAATGGGAATTATGTTGAAAAACAGGGTTTTGTACCCCCCCCCCCCCAAAAAAAAACAAAACGGGGAATAATACGGTATTTTGGAATCAGGAATAAAACCAACCAACTTTTAGAAAAGATGTTGAGTTTACTTGTTGAACGCCCCTCATAGATTACAGACGTTCAACGTAACACTCATCATTCTGTTTTCAAGAAAGAAAAAGTAATTTCGATTGGGATCATATTTAGACCCATGTTGTATTGTATGTTAAGCGGAGGCCTAGAAACGACGGAGAGGCTCCGTCCCCGTCATAGCAGCAGTGGTCCACAACCCCACTACGACTACCGCAGTCCACTTCACCCCTCCGCCACCCTACATCAAACCCAGCGTTATTGTGCGGTTCGGCCCCCGGTGGACTCCCCAGGGAACGTCTCACACCAGACGAGAGTAACCCCTATGTTTGCGTGGTAGAGTAATGGTGGTGTACGCGTATGTGGAGAACTTGTTTGCGCAGCAATCGCCAACATAGTGTAACTGAGTCGGAATATGGGGAACCACCCCGCATTCGCCGTGGAAGATGGAAAACCGCTTAAAAATCATCCACAGACTGGCCGGCTCACCGGACACAAGTGCGCCGGACGGATTCGTGCCGGGGATCATGCGCTCCTTCCCGCCCAGAAAGCCGGGCGTTAGACCGCACGGCTAACCGTCGGGTAAGCCCAATGTTACTCAGTGCAAAAAATCATGAATTAATTTTACTGTGGTGTAAATACAAAGCCGGCCGAAGTGGCCGAGCGGTTCTAGGCGCTACAGTCTACAACCGCGCGACCACTATGGTCGCAGGTTCGAATCCTGCCTCGGGCATGGATGTGTGTGATGTCCTTAGGTTAATTAGGTTTAAGTAGTTCTAAGTTCTCAGAGCCATTTCAACCATTTTTGTAAATACAAAACTGAAGAAAACATCATTGGATACAAGTGGTTCACAGGGAGAATGTCATATATTTTAAAAATAATAGCTTTGAAAACAAAGGAGATATACAGAGTGTCTCTCCTCATAGTTGTCAAGCGCATTTTCTATCGTACTTGAGCAGATGTTTAGAATTTTCTTTTTGCATTGTGTAGATGAAGTCAGCCCAAAAGATGTAACGGTCATCACATGTTTCATGCAGTGTCGACGGAAAGCGTCGGTTTGTTTCTCGTTACAAATAAAATGATTTTTAAAGCTTAATTTTACACGCCGATTCGATACATCGGACCCACATTAGTCTAGTGCGACATTTATTGTATCGATATGTATTAACAGGGACAGTAAACCCAATGACTAACCAGTAACCCAGCAGTGACATCATCGCCCTGGCCCGCACTGACTGCCACCGACAAGAACGGACCGATGGCCTTTGCAGTCTGCTCCCTTCAACCCCCCCTCCAAACCAACCAACCGACAAGAAAGCAGCGCTGTTGAGCCGGTGATAGGCTGCTGTTTGCTCTTGACGTTCTACTGTCCGTGTTAAAACATATCGATAAAACGAATATCGGAGTACACTAATATGCAAACGCTCTATCGATTGGACACGTAAAATTCCGACTTATAAATAATGTTGCTTGTGCCGGGAAAGAACCAACTTTTTGTGTTTTATCTGGCCGCTGCATGGTAGACGTAACGAGCAGTTATTGGGCTGACTCATGCTACACAGTGCAAAAACGACATTGCAGATATAAGCCGAATCACTAGAGAAAAGGCGCCTGACGACTAATAAGAGAGACGCACAGTATATCTCAAATGTAGTTATAAGGACGTATTGACCCCAATAATACTAGGAATCACCAAGCTTCAGCTGAGGCAAGAAATCCTGACAATGGGTTCGAAAATGGAGCGTAAAATAAACAGGCGTTTGGTATAGCAGCTGTTCAACGGAGCAGCCGTTCTTCTGTTTTCACAAATGTTACATTTAAGAAACAAACAAATAATTTGTATTGTTGTCATATTGACCCCAGTGGTATTGGCGGAGTTAATTACTGGATTTGGCAATGTTAGCAGTACAGGGTGGCTGGCTATCCTTCCTGTCACCACTTTTCACCCTTCCACTCTTCTGCTCATGCCCTTCCGGGAAGATCTTCTGTGTACCCGGACTGTCTGCGTCTAGTTTCATCCTACACTTGAAAGTGTGCGGACGTTTCATAAATATTTACGAGTCGTGTCATTGAGGCGGGACGTGGGTACTAGACTGTGTAAGTAGGCTGTTTAGGTTTTATGTTGGTAGCGCCATGTAGCGCTCTATATGAAAATCACTGACTGTGCTGTGTGCAGTCTGTGGCTGGTTTGCATTGTTGGAATTTGCTATTGTAGTGTTGGGCGGCTGGCTGTTAATAGCGCGTAGCGTTGTGCAGTTGAAGGTGAGCCACCAGCAGATGTGGGGAGAGAGATGACGGAGTTTTGAGAGCGGATGATCTGGACCTGTGTCCATCAGAGACAGTAAATTTGTAAGGATGGATGTCATGAACTGATATATATAAACCTTTTATTTAGCTGGCAGTAGTGGCACTCGCTGTATTGCAGTAGTTCAAGTAACGAAGATTTTTGTGAGGTAAGTGATTCATGAAAATTATAGGTTATTGTTATTCAGGGCCATTCTCTTGTAGGGATTTTGAAAGTCAGACTGCGTTGCTCTAAAAATATTGTGTCGGTTTAGTGTTGATCAGAATAGGTAAAGAGCGAAATGTCTGAGTACGTTCAGTTCTGCTCAGCTGTTTGAAAATCAAATAATGTAAAGGGTTTATGGGCACAATCATTCATAAATTTTTTCTAATGGGACGTTTCATATGCTATTCGCCTAGCCCAGTAATTTTCAACCTTTCTTAGACCATTGCCCCTGGAGTGCAGTCAGACATTAGCTAGTATCCCCCACTTCCGCGCCATCCGCTGCCACCCCTCCCCGACAATATCATCAACATTAGCACCTAACTAAACATAGAACGAAAGTCTTTTCTTTGAACACTTTTATTTTTAAAATGATGAAAAATGAATGACGTTTAGCTCGCCTGTGTGTTTGTGTGTGTGTGTCTGTGTTAGAACGAGTGATGAAGGAATTCGTGGTGCATCGCAAGTGCTACCCACAACTCCTTCTAAGATAAAAACGCTAACTATCCAGAGTCACTGGTTGCAAAACATATTTCCCCCGCATTACTCCTCTCGACGGTGGCACTCGCTTGACTTGCACACTGCAGTCCAATTTAAATTCAAACAGATTCATATGTGTGCACTATAGTCACTGTTGTAAATCACTTGATTGTGGCATTCCTTAAGTCTGTACTGACAGAAAAGGGAGACTTGAGGCTGGTAATGCTTTGTGTCCAACCACTCCAATAAAATGGTTCAAATGGCTCTAAGCACTGTTGGACTTCACATCTGAGGTCATCAGTTCCCTAGACTTAGAACTACTTAAACCTAAGGACATAAGACGCATCCATGCCCGAAGCAGGATTCGAACCTGCGACCGTATCAGCCGCGTGGTTCCGGACTGAAGCGCCTACAACTGCTAGACCACAGCGGCAGGCCCACTATAATAATAATAATAATAATAATAACACTGTGTACAGCACTATATTAGCTCTTACATGCTGCTGTGTCGTGCTGTCAATTAATTAATTTTCTGTTTTAAAACGAGTAATGAAGCAATTTCTACGCTATTTCGTTACTAGCTGCAAATTGAGAAGACATTTTATTGACATATTTAGCTTTTGTCAGGTATAGGTCTCACTTTCATTATCACCGATAATATGGGACAGAGCACAACATATATGTGTAGTGGGTGGTCTGTGTGAGGAACCTGTAACCTCCACCACATTAAACCTACTAATTTCAAAAAGTAATTATCGATAACTTATATGATCAGTATTAGAGATTTACAAAATCGTGATAATAGTAATGATCTTTTGAAAATGATTTAGTTTCGTGATTCAAACAGAGTCGAATCGTTCTTTTTTTTTCACCCTTAGAAAATTTCATTTTAGCCCTCAGGGAGTAATTGCCCACATGTTGGGAACCACTGGGCTAGCCGAACGTGGGAAACCACCTAAAAACCACATGCAGGTTGGCCGGCACACCGGCGGATTCCACCTGGAGCAGGCGCACCTGCTCAAATCCTGGGAGCGACAAACTACAAGAGGAAAAAGTTATTTTACATACTCTGCATACAATCGTATTGGTATTCCATCAGGTGCAATACGGTTTACTGGGATGAGCGATTCCAGCTGCTCTTTTTTTTATTCTGTAATCATTTATTTCGATATTTGTCATGTTGACAGCCGGCTGGAGTGGCCGAGATGTTCTACGTGCTACAGTCTGGAACCGCGCCACCGCTACGGTCGCAGGTTCGAATCCTGCCTCTGGCATGGATGTGTGTGAAGTTCTTAGGTTAGTTAGGTTTAAGTCCCATAGTGCTCAGAGCCATTTTTTTGTCGTGTTGACAGTCGTCCGATTAGTTTAAAGAGGGAACCGCAGTACAACGTTCCACGGTGTAACAATTTTTTGGAAAAAAAAAGTTTACCATTATCTTCCGTTTCGAAGCAAATGTTATATTGTCATACATAGCCTACTATGTGGTAAAAAATTTGCAGAAGCTGCCATACTTCGCTTCTTTGAGGCAACTCATGAAACCAAGGTTAAAATTTCCAAGTCCAAAAGGTGTAGTACAAATTATTTCTGCTGTGTCCTCAAGATCGTATTGTAGAGTCACTTCCAAGGAACAAGAACACTATCTGATGCTTACCGGTATATCTATTTCTTAATACAAGTTGTCGTAATAATGTATAAGGGAGAGAGTTGCACCTGGAGGGTAGTGTATCTAGGAACACACGACATTCCCTGGTCGGTGTTTCAATGTATTTGTAGTTTAAGTCTTTACAGAATCACATGAATGAAAGTGCAAGAGGAATCGCCTTAAGCTGTGTCAAGCTTTTTCTGCAGTTAAAAGTTATTTTGTGACATGAGGTTATATTTCGTCTAAATATTGCGAGTACTATACGTGTATCCATCGTATAGTATAGAGTGACGCTACTTGGAGCATACTATTAATTCTTCAGTTACAGAGTTTCATGTTGAGTAAAATTCTGTATACTTTCAAAACCAGTTTCACAATGTATGGAAGTTAAGCCGTAAGCAGTCTCAGGTAGCTCGCGATTTTGTTCTTGTGAGACGAGAGGTTGTGTTCCCTTAATTGCGTTTTACGTAGAAATGAGAATTGTCTCTTCTACTGTGAATCCGTTATTATGGAGTCTTACTGTTAATTAGTCCTACAACGGTTGGAAATCCATTTATGCCTACTAATCATTTGTTACAACTGTAATGGGTATAATAAAATTTTATCAGTTACATGACGCACTTCATGTTTTCTGAAATGAGGACTATTAAGCTGTAGAGACTGAATGCTATAAACGAGCTGTTATACCATTTATGCAGAGCATAGGTCTTACATTACAGCTACTCCACAGTTGTATATTTTATTGTCGTACTAATAACCAGTAAGACTCTATAAAAGCAGATTTCAGGAGAATATGCAATTCTCATTAGTATGTAAACACCAAGTTACGAGTTAACACCATTAGAAACGTATTTAGTCTGCTGAGCTGAGCGAGCGACCTAGCTCTGGCCTACCCTCGTGACACACGTGCCGCAGCCTGTCTTTCTCCTAGGCCTCGTCTCCTGAACTATGATAGGAATGTGGCTGTTATCCCCACAGCGATTGTCGCCTGACCGTAAGGGATATTTTTACCAAATTTGCTTGATATCGATTCTTTAGGTTAGGACGAGAACACACACAGATACATACATACATTTTTGTAATGTGTATGGATGGATTTAAAAAAGAGAAATATAGTTTCCTTCAATAGATCATCTGTGAATGGTTATTATAAATGTGCAACAAGTCGAAAATTCTGAAACATACTTTCATTTCAGAAGTAATAACGAAATTGCCAGAAAAATATAAACGTATATACAGTGAGAAGCAAAAGATACAATACTGGCCATTGCTACACCAAGAAGAAACGCAGAAGATAAACGGGTATTCCTTGGAGAAATATATTATACTGGAACTGACATGTGATTACATTTTCACGCAATTTGGGTGCATAGATCCTGAGAATCAGTACCTAGAACAACCACCTCTGGTCGTAATAACGGCCTTGATACACCTGGGCATTGAATTAAACAGACCTTGGATGGCGTGTACATGTACAGCTGCCCATGTAGCTTCAACACGATACCACAGTTCATCAAGAGTAGCGACTGACATATTGTGAAGAGCCAGCTGCTCGGCCACCATAGACAAGACGTTTTCAATTGGTGAGAGATTTGGAGAAAGTGCTGGCCAGGGCAACAATCGAACATTTTCTTTATCCAGAACGGCTCGTACAGGACCTGCAACATGCGGTCGTGCATTATCCTGCTGAAATATAGAGTTTCGCAGGGATCGAATGGAGGGTAGAGCCACGGGTCGTAACACATCTGAAATGTAACGTCCACTGTTGAAAGTGCCGTCAATGCGAACAAGGGGTGACCGAGACGTGTAACCAATGGCAGCCCATACCATTTCGCCTGGTGATACGCCAGTATGGCGATGACGAATACACGCTTCCAATGTGCGTTCACCGCGATGTCGCCAAACACGGATGCGACCATCATGACGCTGTAAACAGAACCTGCATTCATCCGAAAAAATGACGTTCTGCCATTAGTCACCCAGGTTCGTCGTTGATACACCTTCGCAGGCACTCCTGTCTGTGATGCAGCGTCAAGGGTAACCGAGGCCATGGTCTCCGAGCTGATAGTCCATGCTGCTGCAAACGTGTCGTCAAACTGTTCGTGCAGATGGTTGTTGTCTTGCAAACGTTCCCACCTGTTGACTCAGGGATGAGACGTGGCTGCACGGTCCGTTACAGTCATGCGGATAAGATGCCTGTCATCTCGATAGCTAGTGACACGAGGCCGTTGGAATCCAGCACGGCGTTCCGTATTACCCTCCTGAACGCACCGATTCCATATTCTGTTAATAGTCATTGGATCTCGACCAACGCGAGCAGCAATGTTGCTATACGATAAACCGCCATCGCGATAGGCAGTTTGCAACACTTATTTACGTTGATTAGTAGGTAGGCAGATGGCCGATTATACGCTCACATTGTTTGATATTATTATCAACGTAAAATGAGGTGTCAAAAGTCACGGGATAGCCACATGCACTTATAGAGATGGCGGTAGTATCGCGTACACAAGGTATAAAGGGAGAGTCCACTAGCGGAGGTGTCATTTGTACTCAGGTGATTCATGTGAAAAGGTGTCCGACATGATTGTTGCCGCAGTAATTGGCTCTGAGCAGTATGGGACGTAACATCTATGGTCATCAGTCCCCTAGAACTTAGAACTACTTAAACCTAACTAACCTAAGGACATCACGCAAAACTCAGTTATCACGAGGCAGAGCCGCAGTCATTAACAGACTTTGGACGCAGAGTGGTAGTTCGATCTAGACGCATGGGCCATTTCATTTCGGAAATCGTTAGGGAAGTCAATATTCCGAGATACACACTGTCAAGAGTATGCCGAGAATACCAGATTTTAACCATTATCTTTCACCACGTACAATGCAGTGGCCGACGGGCTTCACTTAACCACCGACAGCAGCGGCGTTTGGGTAGAGCTGTCATTCCTAACAGACAAGCAACACATTATGAAATAACCGCAGGAATCAGTGTGGACATACGACGAAAGTATCCGTTAAGAGAGAGCGGCAAAATTGGGCGTTAATTCGCTATGGCAGCAGACAACCGACGAGAATGCATTTGCTACCCGCACGACATCTCCTCTCCTGGGCTCGTGACCACATCGGTTGGACCTTACACGACTGGGAATCCGTGGCATGGTCATATTAGTCCCGATTCCAGTTGGTAACAGCTGATAGTAGGGTTCGAGCGTGGCGCAGACCCACTAAGCCAATGACAGAAGTTGTCAACAAGGCATTATGCAAGCTGTTGGTGGCTCCATAGTGGTGTGGGCTGTGTTTACATGAAGTGAACTGCATCTTTGGTCCAGCTTGTAACGCCGATATGCATATCCTCCTATTTCCATATACACTCCTGGAAATGGAACAAAGAACACATTGACACTGGTGTGTCAGACCCAACATACTTGCTCCGGACACTGCGAGAGGGCTGTACAAGCAATGATCACACGCACGGCACAGCGGACACACCAGGAACCGCGGTGTTGGCCGTCGAATGGCGCTAGCTGCGCAGCATTTGTGCACCGCCGCCGTCAGTGTCAGCCAGTTTGCCGTGGCATACGGAACTCCATCGCAGTCTTTAACACTGGTAACATGCCGCGACAGAGTGGACGTGAACGATATGTGCAGTTGACGGACTTTGAGCGAGGGCGTATAGTGGGCATGCGGGAGGCCTGGTGGACGTACCGCCGAATTGCTCAACACGTGGGGCGTGAGGTCTCCACAGTACATCGATGTTGTCGCCAGTGGTCGGCGGAAGGTGCACGTCGACCTGGGACCGGACCGCAGCGACGCACGGATGCACGCCAAGACCGTAGGATCCTACACAGTGCCGTAGGGGACCGCACCGCCACTTCCCAGCAAATTGGGGACACTGTTGCTCCTGGGGTATCGGCGAGGACCATTCGCAACCGTCTCCATGAAGCTGGGCTACGATCCCGCACACCGTTAGCCTGTCTTCCGCTCACGCCCCAACATCGTGCAGCCCGCCTCCAGTGGTGTCGCGACAGGCGTGAATGGAGGGACGAATGGAGACGTGTCGTCTTCAGCGATGAGAGTCGCTTCTGCCTTGGCACCAATGATGGTCGTATGCGTGTTTGGCGCCGTGCAGGTGAGCGCCACAATCAGGACTGCATACGACCGAGGCACACAGGGCCAACACCCGGCATCATGGTGTGGGGAGCGATCTCCTACACTGGCCGTACACCTCTGGTGATCGTCGAGGGGACACTGAATAGTGCACGGTACATCCAAACCGTCATCGAACCCATCGTTTTACCATTCCTAGACCGGCAAGGGAACTTGCTGTTCCAACAGCACAATGCACGTTCGCATGTATCCCGTGCCACCCAACGTGCTCTAGAAGGTGCAAGTCAACAACCCTGACCAGCAAGATCTCCGGATCTGTCCCCCATTGAGCATGTTTGGGACTGGATGAAGCGTCGTCTCACACGGTCTGCACGTCCAGCACGAACGCTGGTCCAACTGAGGCGCCAGGTGGAAATGGCATGGCAAGCTGTTCCACAGGACTACATCCAGCACCTCTACGATCGTCTCCATGGGAGAATAGCAGCCTGCATTGCTGCGAAATGTGGATATACACTGTACTAGTGCCGACATTGTGGATGCTCTGTTGCCTGTGTCTATGTGCCTGTGGTTCTGTCAGTGTGATCATGTAATTTATCTGACCCCAGGAATGTGTCAATAAAGTTTCCCCTTCCTGGGACAATGAATTCACGGTGTTCTTATTTCAATTTCCAGGAGTGTATTTTACTATATTTTTTTTTCCTTATTTTGTTACCAGAAGATATGACATTTCTGTGTCTTTGTATATTGTAATTGTTTTACTATTTGTATATACATGTTATTACGATGTATAATTGGTTTGATTTGTAAATATTATTTGTATTTTTTTACGCTGGGTCTGGCCTAGGGAAAACCATGCTATCGAACGATTACATCGATAGGTCGTGTGGAGAACCAAAGTGTTTAGGATCTTTGGTAGTGTGAACTCGGCCGTGTGGAGCGCGGGCAGAGAGTCTGGCTGGAGGAGGGCAGTGGAGCAGGTGTCTTGTGTGACGCTCCCGCGAGTTGCCGCGCATTCGGGGTTTTGCAGCATGTAATTGTGCTCGACTTGCTATGTTAGCCTCTGACATGGTGTCGCGGACGGAAGGCGTTAGCTGGCACACATCAAGAGCCCGTTTCGGCTGGAGACAGTGTCGAGTAGAAGGCGCCCCAACATCCAGCTTCTGCAACAGCGACGGTCGACAATGAGTGACTGTCGCCACCTTCTCGATCGACGACTTCAAACCTTCAATCAACCAACAAGGAAGACTGGTAGCACGTAAAGTTTTAGAACTGTAGACAGTTCTCAGCTTTTCAAACTGTTAAATTTTTCTCACTAAATTACAGCAATGTAGCATGAACCTTTGCTGCTCATTGTCCCAACTGCATTACCAAGCACGGTCCCTTCCTTTTCCGGAATGAACCCGAGTGTCGTTGAAATTCAAACGCCAGCATTAAAGTAATATCATTCGATTTCACTGCTTTAATTTCAAAGTTCAGTTAAGGTACTCATAGCTGGCTACAATATTTAGATTACACAAGCACAAATTAAGAGTGCGAGTTTTGTTACCGTATTTAAGCTTATCTGTGACTGCAGCTCAGCTTGGTACGGACTAAATTTTACTATTGTTAATTATTCAGACTCATTTAATTCAAGTTCAAAGTTAAATCTCTTATTTCTAAATTGCGTAGATTCATGTAGCTTTTGAAATGATTGTTGAGGTAGCCCAAGACTAACCGTATTTTACTGAATTTCGATGTGCTTCAGAAACGAAGCTCACTATTAATTTCAGTCAGTAAATTAACTTTCAGTTTTCCGGTTTTATTAATTCTTTTGCTAAATTAACTCAGAGTGTAGCGAAATTATTTCTGACAAACTTTCAGGTTTCACACTACACGTGTCAACCTTCAGTTGCCACGCTTCTAGTGCTAATTATATGTGTAATAACCTTTCTTTTTCAGTTACTACAGTAATTGTCCATAGGACTGACGACCGTAATTTCCCCCAAATCTCAAATATCTCATTACCGCTAGTTAATTGTTAATGTAACGGCCGCATATTTACTTTCTTTATTTACTTTACCCCTTTTCAAAATTAATTTCAACCAGTTTCATTAGCATTTTTCCTTTCATTTAGATGTAACCCTTTCCTCCCTCTTTATCGACATATAAACTTGGGTGACGACTGCTTTTCCCAAATTTCCATTAGGTACACGCGGTTTAATTTTTCACTGTCATTAAGGTCGATAAGTGAGGAGGAGGTTACAAGCTGACCCTACCGTGGCCAGAAATGTTTATTTTTGGCTACTTGGGGTCCACCTAGAACCATTCAAGGATTCCATGTTCCGAAAGAACAATGGAACTTTTACGAATGACAATGCGCGATCTCACTGGGCCAGAAATGTTCGCGATTGGTTTGAATAACATTCTGGACAGTTCAAGCGAATGATTTGGCCATCCAGATTACCCGACATGAATACCATCGAACGTTTATGGGACATATTAGATAAGTTAGTTCTTGCACAAAGTCCTGCAGCGACAACGCTTTCGCAATGGTGGACGGTTGTAGAGGCAGCATGGCGCAGTATTTCTACAGGGGTCTCCCAACCCCTTGTTGAGCCTACGCCACGTCGAGATGCTACAATATGCCGGGCAAAAGCAGATCCAACATGATACTAAGAAATTTGACGTTGGAGTAGAACAGGTTAGCCACTAATAAATCCTTTAGGCTCTTAAGCTCAAAAATACTTGTTACGGAATAATGATCACCCTCTGGAATCGAAGTAAGTGACACAATAGTGATTCCATGAACTCAGCTGTTTTGGAAAAGAGATGTATTGGAGAGTGTTGTACATTGGAACAATATTCAGACTTTCGCCTCTAAACAGCACTGTAAGAGAAGTTTAATATGTTTTCTTATTCTGTTTTGAAATTAGAGCATTCACCGTGTGTGTAGGATCCATTTTCTGAAGTCACAAAAATTACTCTGGGAAAGTAAGGCTTTCTCAAATATGGAAAACGTTCCGAGGTACAACATGTATCTAGGAATAAATACTCAATTCAAATTTTAAAGTGCTCCAGTCGAGGAAATCGTCTCAATTCTGTATGTATTTAATAGTCTGTGTGTTGCATTATTACTCTAGTACAACACCAATAACCAGTAACTGAAATCAAACTGAGAAGAAGTTGCAAAACTAAAAACATTTTGACGTAGAAGGTACTGGCAACTAACACAAATATCCATTGTCTAGGCAACGAATGTCCTTAAGACACTAAAGAAACTCGGTGCATTCAAATATCATGTGAGCCATGGTAGAAGCCCTAGTTCCCTTTCAAGATCCATGATGATGCGTCACAGATGAAATGTGACTTAACAATGCACATGTTAGGGAACTAGTTTTAAAATTATACAGAAATTTACTCAACATAAAATTCTACAAGTGAAGAATGAACAGTATCTTCCAAATGACTTTAATATATTACACAGCATTTAAATATGTAGAAGCTGTGAGTTAACGAGCCTTTAGGTCTGATTTAAGTATATGGCTCAAAGAGTCAGCCTTCAGGAATTGTGAAACGAACCCTGTCGTCCAGGACCGCGTGCCACAAAGGGCGCAGATTCACCACGAGATGGGGAACTCACAGGCGCCTATTGTCTATTGAGACCTAAGCGCTGTAGTGTGTGAGTGAGACAGACGAGAATCTACGTCGTAGGGAAACTCAGTAGAAGCCCTTTGCGGCCAAGGAGACGTAACAGTGTTAAATGTGGCAGATCTAAGATCGGTCAAAAAAGGGAAACATTTATGAAAACTATTTAACTCTTTAGTAATGCAGGGAATCAAGCCACAATAATTTTAATCTGCCATCCTCCATAAAGTTTCATGGTGATCCCAATAAAACATGAATATTGATCATACCTAAAACAGTTTAGGATTTACTGCTAAAGTGGAATTAACAAGGTTTATAACAAAGACCTCAATGCTAAAATCTGAACGGTTTGGTCGATCTTAACGATCGACGTTTCATATAGAAGCGCATCATTAAAATGACAAACGTTGTAAATATCAACTATATAACTATTTTTTTGAAGATATAGTGAATTTAAATTATCAGTATTTAGAGTTAAGCATCAGATCATCATTTCCTCCACACAAAACCCATTGAACGATGACAACATGACACCTCATTGAATCATTAGTTAATAGAATATTTGTTGTTAAGTTTAGTGCATAATAGTTACTGTTGTTGTTTACTTATTTACAAGAAAGCACATTGGTGCAAGCCTACTGGCCGGTAGTTAAGAAGAAAATTGTGTTGATTTTATGCAACAGAATTTAACGTTTCTTATGTAATGGATATTATTGTTACTTTATTTAGAACGTGGAAGTGGTCAAGCTTTGATTATTTAAATATGTTAAAATGAAGGATCATGTAGAATAAGCTGTAGCCAATCAGATGGGCGGCTTCAGGAAAGGGATGTGCCCTAGTCAGTTGAGCAAGGATATTAGTCGCCCGGGTAACGCGGCCGGGGACAGGTAGAGGGATAGTGATGGTGCAGACGCGAAAGTGGACAGTTCGGCTGGAGACACCAAGGGGTACAGTTCGGATTGAGAGGCGAAAGCGGACAGTCGGTCCTAAGGCAGCTAGGAAATGAAACGAATTAGAAAATTTCGCGTTGTGTGGTATCGTGGGACTTAGTCTCTGAGCTGTTAACAGCCACGCGCCTGGTCTGAACTCTTAACTTTACGTGTAAAAATCGAGGTGGAGTATTGGACTCGTGTTTCGCGATGAGATTGACAATGATCGAACTGTGTCAAATGGATATGCGCTCGAGTGTAACAGTAACTCTAAATACGACCGCTTCTGCTATTAGTTTGCTTTCTGAATAAACATTGTCCTAACCATATCGGAACTGTGTGGTCTATATCATTTATGGGTCGTTGATTTAATTCCCGATGTAATTATTGCTGTTCTTATACACTACTGGCCATTAAAATTGCTACACCCACAAGAATGCAGATGATAAACGGGTATTCATTGGACAAATATATTATACTAGAACTAACATGTGATTACATTTTCACGCAATTTGGGTGCATAGATCCAGAACAACCACTTCTGACCGTAATAACGGCCTTGATACGTGTGGGCATTGAGTCAAACAGAGCTTGGATGGCGTGTACTGGTCCAGCTGCCCATGCAACTTCAACACGATACCACTGTTCATCAAGTGTAGTGACTGGCGTATTGTGACGAGCTAGTTGCTCTGCCACCATTTACCAGACGGTTTCAATTGGTGAGAGATCTGGAGAATGTGCTGGCCAGGGCAGCAGTCGAGCATTTTCTGTGTCCAGTAAGGTCTGTACAGGACCTGCGACATGCGGTCGTGCATTACCTGCTGAAATGTAGGGTTTCGCGGGGATCGAATGAAGGATAGAGCCACGGGTCGTAATACATCTGAAATGTAACGTCCACTGTTCAAAGTGCCGTCACTGCGAACAAGAGGTGACCGAGACGTGTAACCAATGGCACCCCATACCATCATGCCGTGTGGTACGCCAGTATCGCGATGACAAATACACGCTTCCAATGTGCGTTCACCGTGATGTCGCCAAACACGGATGCGACCATCATGACGCTGTAAACAGAACCTGGATTCATCCGAAAAAATGACGTTTTGCCAGTCGTGCACCCAGGTTCGTCGTTGAGTACACCGTCGCAGGCGCTCCTGTACGTGATGCAGCGTCAAGGGTAACCGAGGCCATGGTCTCCGAGCTGGTAGTCCATGCTGCTGCTGCAAACGTCGTCGAACTGTTCGTGCAGATGGTTGTTGTCTTGCAAACGTCCCTATCTGTTGACTAAGGGATCGAGACATGGCTCCACGATCCGTTACAGCCATGCGGATAAGATGCCTGTCATCTCGACTGCAAGTGATACGACACGTTTTGATCCAGCACGGCGTTCCGTATTACCCTTCTGAACCCACCGGTTCCATTTTCTGCCAACAGTCATTGGATCTCAACCACGCGACCAGCAGTGTCGCCATACGATAAACCGCAATCGCGATAGGCTACAATCCGACCTTTATCGAAGTCGGAAACGTGATGGTACACATTTCTCCTCCTTACACGAGGCTTCACAACGACGTTTCACCAAGCAACTGCTACTTGTGTATGAGAAATCGGTTGGAAGCTTTCCTCATGTCAGCACGTTGTAGGTGTTGCCACCGGCGCCAACCTTGTGTGAATGCTCAGAAAAGCTAGTCATTTGCATATCACACTATCTTCTTCCTGTCGGTTAAATTTCACGTCTGTAGCACGTCATCTTCGTGGTGCAGCAATTTTAATGGACATTAGTGTATGTTATGTTAACTTTGTATTTCACAAACTTGCCATCACTCAGACAATTTAACCGAAGAGTCACAAATTTCTAATTTAAGGATTGTAATGAGACACGTGCGGTTCATCCCCTAAACGAGTGTGAGCCAAGACATTTCGACGAAGAGGAACCGCATGTGAGCCCGAACATCCATAGGGTGTTAGCTCTCAAAACATAGTTCGTCCGCTGAGCTCAGAGAGCGAGCGAGTCACGCCTACTTCCGTGGCACACGCGTCGTGGCCCGTCTTCTTCGTAAGCCTCGCAGTGAGATGCGTGAAAGCTGTTGCTTAACACATGAGGTTTAAATTTATTGCTTCTGTGCTACTAAGCCTATTCGCAATAAATTACTCATACAATATCCACATACGCATCTAAATACACCTACAAGATTGTATCATGGTACTACACATAATTCATAAACACTGAGAAAACTGCTGCTTTTTGTTTGATAAAATTTATTACTTCTTTGGTACTGACTATTCCCAAATCGTTTTGCGCTCACAATCCGTATACAGGGTGATTTTGTTCAACAGTGTACAAACTCTAGGGACAGCTCGATGAGAGGATACAGAACTAAAAAGGTCTAATGAAGTTACGTCCGGAAATGCACGATTTCCATGCTAGAGATAATTTATTCAGTCATGAAGTGTTACAGAGACAGCGGTGTATTACAAGCTATACCACGCAGGCACACTTACAGTACACATAGTTTCCTCCTAAAGGGTAGTGGTGTTTCTTATATGTCGTGCCCAGTGCCCTCTCCTGTCATAGTAATTAGTAATGTTGTGTCCGATTCACATGTCTTGCTGACTCGCCTTGTAGTGGATGTGGTACAGCGTTGTACACAATGGTTCCGTATCTGAATCTAGAGCTCACCGTCGTGGTGTTTACTTACGGAAAGATAGAAAATGGTTCAAATGGCTCTGAGCACTATGGGACTTAACAGCTATGGTCATCAGTCCCCTAGAACTTAGAACTACTTAAACCTAACTAACCTAAGGACATCACAGAACACCCAGGCATCACGAGGCAGAGAAAATCCCTGACCCCGCCGGGAATCGCACCCGGAACCCGGGCGTGGGAAGCGAGAACGCTACCGCACGACCACGAGATGCGGGCACGGAAAGATAGATGCAACGGGCTGCGGGCAGGAAGATTGTATGAGGAGACATATCCGCGCCGACGACAACGGTAGCATTCAATGTTTGCAACAGTGTTTCGCCTTTTCTCTGAGACAGGGTCGTCCCAGGAAGCAGGAAATCATCAAGGACGTGCCCCAAATCTTCGGACGTCAGACCTGGAGGAAAATGCGATTAACAAAGTGGAAGGCGGCTGCCGCGTCAGTACCAGGAATGTGCCCGCCAGTAGAGGGTAAGTCAGACGACTGTGTGGAACATTCTCCACGACAATTGCTTCCAACCACTTACCGCTTACTAGTGACAGACTTTTGACATCGGGAGCAGTTTTGTCACTGGTTTCGCCACCAGGCAGCCACGATTCCAGGATTTGTATCATCCATCCTAGTCACAAATGAGTACATCTTTACGCCGAGTGGTATCTTTGATTTCGCCGCTCGGCGTAGCGGCCCGATCTACGGCTTCTTGTCACGGTCCGCGCGGCTCCCTCCGTCGGAGCTTCGAGCCCTCCCTCGGTCATGGGTGTGTGTGTTGTCCTTAGCATAAGTTAATTTAAGTTAGATTAAGTAATGCGTAAGCTTAGGGACCGATGACGGCAGCAGTTTGGTCCCATAAGAGCTTACCACAAACTTCCAATTTTTTCAACTTTCGTAACAGTCATCTCTGGGATAGTATGCTGAACCCCCATGACAAGCTGACAGTGAAACATCATCGGTGTATCAACAATGTGTGTGCCGGCATAACTGGTGACCGAACTTTGGGACCAGTCTTCCTTCCACGTTGCCTAAAAGCCCGGAACTATCGGCGTTTCTTGTGGGTGTCTTTGCCTCCACTGCTGGTAGAAGTGTCACTGACGATTCGAAGAGTTATATGGCTGCGACATAATGACGCTCCAGCCCGCTTCGCCGTTACATCCGGACGCATCTCAGTAATGTCTTCCCTGGTCGATGGATCGGACAACGGAGTCCAGTTGCATAGCCTGCTCGCTCACCGGATCTCAAGCCGCGCCATTTCTAGTTATGGGGCCATCTGAAATGTATCGTGTGTGCAGAGCCCATTCCAGATATGGAGACACTGGAGCAGCGTATTCATGCTGCATTTGTCACAGTTCGGATGGAGCCTGGCCGATGTGAACGGGTGCGCAGAACGTACTACCGCGTGTACACGCATGCATTAATGAGGCACGTACTGTTAGTGTGGTTGCATTGCACAGCGTATGTTAGACCGCAGTCTCTATAGTAATGTATGATTGAATAAATGATCTCCAGCATGGAAACCACGTATTTCCGGCCAAAAGTTCATTAGAACCTTTTTGCTCCGTATCCTCTCATCGATCAATCCCTAGAGTTTGTACACGGAGGAAAAAATTACCCTGGACGTCGCTTAATCTACCTACAAATAATATTGTTGTATGACACATGAGTGAAGTGATATGACTTCATAAACACTGAAGTGCGTGAAGAACAGCCGCATCATACATGATATTTAAATTTATTAATTCATTGCTAATAACCGTATTCGCAACATATTTCGCAGAGAATACCAACATATGACGCTGAATATACCTACACAAAAATATCATTGTACGATACACTGCTCAAGGGATATGACGTTATAAACACTGAGATGGGTCAAAGATGTCGCATCATGGATGAAGTTTTAATACATTTATTCTTTATAACGAAATAATAAGTAACCAATCGAATAAAAGAAATTTAATTTGTTTGCCGGTTTCAAGCAGTTAGCGTCCTTCTTCAGAAAGTTACACCTATCACATTAATTGCAAGTGTCAGATAATAACCTGCATACAACAAACTACCTTGATTATGTTTTTAATATTGTCTTTACAAAATCAGTATAAAGTAGAGTAGCTTGTACAGAAACTGTGAACAACATGACTATATCATTTTGCTGTATGCATCTTACTGTTTGACACTCACAAATAATGTGTTAAGTATCAACTTCTGAAGAAGGGTATTAAGTGGCTGAAATCAATAAGGAAATTAAATTTCTTTTATGCAGCTGGTTGCTTATTATTTCATTATATACTATTACAGTTGCTGAGGACAGATAAAATACTGAATTTATTCTTTATTACTAAGATACTCAATCAGTAAAGTTACGGAAATCCATAATACCTGGCAGCGCTTTTGACAGCTTGCAATTGCGAAGCGCTGACGTCTGTAGGGAAAACAATAACTGACTACAAAGTTATGAAGCGTTCCCATTGAGACTTTTACAAAATGGCGTTATTGATACGCGAAACCGCTGCGCCCAGCGTACACAGACTGTGGGTTTCCAGCAGAAAATTCACAAAATGAGTACTCGGACAGTCGCAGGTTTGTTAGTACGTATTATGTATTCTTGCTTTATGACATGGTCTACGTTCTTGAGGATCTCCTCACTAAGGACCTATGGAACGAAAATCATATTTAAACTACTAATAAGAGTGGCGCATGTGCGACAATGATTATCCCAGACAAGTGTAAACTATATGATGGACTGAAATTGCTGCTGAGAGATATGTGAGATGCCTACCGTTCCCAACCATTGCTCTTCTAGTTCCACTATCCAAACGCGAGTCGCGGACGGGCTCAAAGAACTACATCTCATCAGTCATTCCTTTCTATGGCGGTTTCGCAGGGGCTCTTCTGCTATGCTACTGCGCTAGCACATCTGGGGGAGTGGATATGGCGCGAAGCGAAGCACAAATCTCGGTTTGGTTAGTCTTTCTTCTTACTAGGATGAGAAGCAGTGCCACTCTTCACAGTCACGGAAATGTAACACATAATTATTTTCAACCTGTTCCCATAAACGACAACTACCTGGAGAAGAAACAGGGCATGAACTACTCATCACACATAATAACCGGTCACGAAATGGAAGTAGCTGAATATCCTGCCAAAAAAAAGAGGCACATATGTGATTCTATATTTACTTCTTGTTGAATCATAGTCTTTGTTTCTGCGAAGGGGTCTTGTTGTTGGTAACAGAAGAGGAAGAGTGTCAAGTTTCCAGCAAAGTTGACATAATTTTTAATTATAGCATAAGCAGACATGTTTATATACATTTGTGAGACGGAAAGTGTTTTTATGTGTGCCTCCTCATGTTGTGCTTACAAGGGAAATTCCCCATCGCAGTCCCCTCATATGTACTTGTAAAATGGCCCAGCGGACAGTCCATTAGAAACTGAACACAGATTAAAGCATGAAAACGAAAATGAGGTGCACTCAACTGCGCAAAAAGAAGCAAAATAGAAACAGTAAACTGTGCAAACTCAATATGTGTAATGTCGAGAGGATTTGTATAGCCTCGGTGTCGTGGTTGGACACCGAAGAGAGAGATCAATGTCCAAATCTCGCCCGTGCCGAATTTTTTTTTTTTCACAAAGTTATGTACTGTCCGTCCATTCATTGACGTGTCTGTTCGCCGTATTGAAACTTGTGTCTGTGTCGTGGTGCAACGTCCGTCTGCAACAGCGAGGTATACGGAAGGGATCTCGCCTGTGCCGCAACTTTTTTTTTCACAAAATTATGCACTCTCTGTACGCTCATTGACGTGTCTGTGTCGTGGTGCAACGTCCGTTTGCAACAGCGAGGTGTACGGAAGGGATTTCTAGACGTACGTATCCCCTATTTGCACTAAACAAGTACCATATGTTATGACGCTTGCATTCCGTTTCGGAAGCTTTGACTCTTGAAATTCCTTGTTATAATATAGTTTACACCCGTTTATTTATTGTTTTCATTTCTGTGATATGTCCACAGGGTAGTCCATTGATCGTGGCCGGGCCAAATATCTCACGAAATAAGCGTCAAACGAAAAAACTACAAAGAATGAAACTTGTCTAACTCGAAGGGTGAAACCAGATGGCACTATGGTTGGCCCGCTAGATTTCGCTGCCATAGGTCAAACGGATATCAACTGTTTTTTTAAAAATAGGAGCCCCCATTTTTTATTACATATTCGTGTAGCACGTAAAGAAATATTAATGTTGTAGTTGGAAGACTTTTTTCGCTTTGTGATAGATGGCGCTGTAATAGTCACAAACGTATAAGTACGTGGTATCTCGTAACATTCCGCCAGTGCGGACGGTATTTGCTTTGTGGTACATTATCCGTGTTAAAATGGACCGTTTACCATTTGCGGAAAAGGTCGATATCACCAGTATCATATATTTGAAAAAAGCCTAAGAACGAAACCGACCACTAATGTACTATATATGTATGGCTCATTAAAGGAATAAAACTGAAAGCCTATGGTGGTTAAAATGACGTAAAGTGGACATTCGCTCGCCGGAGATCATCGCCATCGTTTCAGTGTGTGTGCCGTCGTGTTTGTGTCTCAGTATTTTCCACCGCCCACGCTCATTCGTTCACGTGTCGTCTCCGTCGTCAGTGTCAGTATGCAGTGCCAACAGTTTCTTTAGGCGTTTTCGCGTGTGAGCGGCTACGTGTTATTTGTTTCTGTGCCTACTGGTTTTTGCCCCTCACTTTGTTCTCTGTGTCTCCATTGTATTTTTCTCTGTAAAACTTGTGGCTGAAGAGCAGCGCAGTGTACTGCTGCCAACCCACCTTATTGTAAGGTGTTAAATAACAATAAAGGAGAAAAAAGTGGTTAAAATGGTTGCATCAACTGGACCCGTACTTAAGAAATTGCATATAGTAGTGAAGGCTAATGGAACACAAATTTATGCGGGGGTTCTTGAAAAGTGTAGCACATCTCTAAAGAAGAACTCATACAAAGTCCTAGTCTCACCAGTTATACTACTTTGTTCAAATATTTCGAATCTTTATCCAGCAGGCATCGGATGGAACTTGGAGATACGTTGCTGGGACGTTAGCAGACCGGAAGACCCCACATCAAATATTAACAGAGGCGCTCGGGGAATTTAAAGAGCAATCTTCGATAGAAAGGCGATGATCATCTCCGAAACTCATTTGAGTAAATTTAAAGAACCGTTATCCTAGTAAGGCTGGAGCAGCTGTTCTGCCCAGTCATATGTCCGGTGTGGAATGTAGAGATCAAAACGGAAGATGAGAGATACTCGGAGAGGTACTAAGGCCTATGGTCAGTTTTCGCTCTCTCGCTCTCTTCATATATTATTGCAGGGGAGTAGGAACTCGTTAATATTGGTGCAAAGAACTATCCGATAAGCACTGAAGTGTTTCTGGTTCTCTTGGGCTGACTGGTGGTTTGGTATACTTCACCTCAAGCACCAAACACTTAAATAAATTGCGACATGTACATTCCTTTTACATACATGAATATTGCTTACTGAATATTCGGTCGCTGTTAGGTATCATTAATCAGGGTACAGCTAGTCTGTGCCCTGAATCTGTGTGCCTTTCTCCTCCAACTTGGCTTAGACTTCGCCTCCTTCAGGCTACAGACAAAGCTGCTTAAAATTAACTTCTCGTTCTCATTCACTCCTCCACATAAATAGGAAGTGAGATTCAATCCCCCTTCTTATATTATCTTCAAAATTATAAATCAATTTATGATAAATGAGGTCAGATACCAACTCGAATGCTGCCTTTCTGTACTACTTACATATCAGAATATTCAAATTTATAATTATTAATTATAATACATTTATTGTCTTTGACCTTTCGCATTCTTATATTTCACGAAGCTCTTTCTTCCCCACCTTCCCCTCCATGGAACTTCTGTCTCTACCTCAGCAGGTAGGGTCGTCTGACTGTCACCCAATTCCATACAGTCACTGATCGTTAGCTCTGGTATCAGCGCCTACGATTTAAGGGACCTCCCGACAGTGGGGTGCTCACCACTTATCCACTACTCTCGGTCACGAACATATTTTCTCTGGCGTATGTATTTATGGTTCAAATGGTTCAAATGGCTCTGATCACTATGGAACTCAACTACTGAGGTCATCAGTCCCCTAGAACTTAGAACCACTTAAACCTAACTAACCTAAGTACAACACACACATCCATGCCCGAGGTAGGATTCGAACCTGCAATCGTAGCGGTCTCGCGGTTCCAGACTGTAGCGCCTAGAACAGCACGGCCACTCCGGTCGGCTGTATTTAAGGACGTGATACCTCTCATTCAAGGAATGGGATGTATTACTACAAGTCCCTCCACTAAGAGAAAAGATATCATGACCACACATTCATCTTCAATTGTCGTACAGGTGTTATATAAATAGACACGATAACTTCGCTACCACTTTCAGTTTTTCTTTGGGTTAATCACTAGAGTAAGCATTTCTTTATATTTGGTTTTACCATTATTACGAAAA
Source organism: Schistocerca gregaria (assembly GCF_023897955.1). Taxonomy (NCBI): domain Eukaryota; kingdom Metazoa; phylum Arthropoda; class Insecta; order Orthoptera; family Acrididae; genus Schistocerca; species Schistocerca gregaria. The sequence continues at coordinate 314,168,359 of NC_064927.1, forward strand.
TCTTTTTCTTTTGTAAGCGGTAAATATTATCTACAATTCTAGGATCAAACGTCAGAACACTCTGGGATTACATTGTGTCCTCGGAAACAGGTAAATTACTTATCTTTAATGGTTCAAATGGCACTGAGCGCTATGCGACTTAACATCTGAGATCATCAGTCCCCTAGAACTTCGAACTACTTAAACCTAACTAACCTAAGGATGTCACACACATCCATGCCCGAGGCAGGTTCAAAAATGGTTCAAATGGCTCTGAGCACTATGGGACTTAACATCTATGGTCATCAGTCCCCTAGAACTTAGAACTACTTAAACCTAACTAACCTAAGGACATCACACAACACCCAGCCTTCACGAGGCAGAGAAAATCCCTGACCCCGCCGGGAATCGAACCCGGGAACCCGGGCGTGGGAAGCGAGAACGCTACGGCACGACCACGAGATGCGGGCAATGTCTGGAAAACATGCTGGCCACTCTAGTTGAGCGATGTCGTTATCCTGAAGGAAGTCTTAGAGGAAGTCATTCACAAGATGTGCACGATGGGAGCGCGAATTGTCGTCCTTGAAGATGAATGCCTCGCCAATATGCTGCCTATATGGATGCACTGTCGGTCGAAGAATGGCATTCACGTATCGTACGGTCTTTACGGCGCCTTCCATGACCACCAGCGGTGTACGTCGTCCCCCTTAATGCCACCCCAAAACAGCAGGGAACCTCCACCTTGCTGCACTCGCTGGCCAACGTGTCTAAGGCGTTCAGCCTAAACAGTTTGCTTCCAAACACGTTTCCGACGATTGCCTGGTTGAAGACATATGCGACACTCATCGGTGAAGAGAACGTGAAGCCTCTCCTGAGCGGTCGATTCTGCATGTTGTTGGGCCTATCTGTACCGCGCTGTATGGTGTCGTGGTTGCAAATATGGACCTCGACTTGGATGTCGGGAGTGAAGTGGCGCATCATGCAGCCTACTGTGCACAGTTTGAGTCGTAACACAACGTCCTGTGGCTGCACGAAAAGCCTTATTCAACATGTTTCCATTGATGTCAGGGTTCCTTCGAACGATAACCCGTAGGTAGCGGTCATCCACTGCAGTAATAGCCCTTGGGCGGCCTGAGTGAGGCATGTCATCGACAGTTACTGTCTGTCTGTATCTCCTCCATGTCCGAACAACATTGCTTTGGTGCGAGATGGCTGGACACTTCCCTTGTTGAGAGCCCTTCCTGGAAGAAATCAACAATACGGACGCGATCGAACCGTAGTATTGACCGTCTAGGCATGTTTGAATTACAGACAACACGAGCCGTGTACCTCCTTCCTGGTGGAATGACTGGAACTGATAGGCTGTCGGAACGGCACCGTCTAACAGGCGCAGCTGATGCATGGTTGTTTACATCTTTCGGCGGTTTTAGTGACATCTCTAAACAGTCAAAGGGACGTTGTCTGTGATACAATATCCACAGTCATCGTCTATCTTCAGGAGTTCTGGGAACCGGGGTGATGCAAAACTTATTTTCAAAAGGTTCAAATGGCTCTGAGCACTATGAGACTCAACTGCTGTGGTCATTAGTCCCCTAGAACTTAGAACTACTTAAACCTAACTAACCTAAGGACGCCACACACGTCCATGCCCGAGGCAGGATTCGAACCTGCGACCGTAGCAGTCGCACGGTTCCGGACTGCGCGCCTAGAACCGCAAGACCACCGCGGCCGGCAAAACTTATTTTGATATGTGTATTATCTAGTGTATTCGTTAAACGCTCCTGCAAATGCTCAAGCTTTTCATCATATCGAGAAAATATTTCGCTATTACTGTTAAGTAACAAGTCGTTGGATGATTGTATTTCATTATTAACCTCTTTGAACTGATTTTGTATCTTATTATTTTCCTCATTAAGAGGTTGTAAGTGCTCAGCACATTCATCAAATTCTTTCAAATATTTTTGTAAATTTATTTCTCCTGACGTGTTCATCTTTCTTGTGGCGACAGGCATAAAAAACCTTTTATTTCTCGTCTCAACACCCTTGTCCTTTGTATTGATGTTCTTAATTGTAAAATTAATTGTATTATAAACGTGTCTTATTGTATCACTCACAGCGCATACATCTTTGTAAATTGACATGTCACAGCTCACACTATATGCTGTATACTGCGTGCTGGCGACGGAGTGCGCATCGACTGCTAGTTGCTCACGGTTGCGTGCTGCCGACGTGCTATTTGTAGGCTGCCGACGAGATCGTGTGCGCTGCAATCGTTTATTGACTGCTTGTAGAATGCGTAATGTCGTTAGGTAAATACGGGTTCTTTTCTCCCCAACAGAGATCTTCTTCCTTTATCACTCAATTTTACTATTCGTTTCAGTTTCAGTTTGACGTCTGTACTATATAGAACGCCTTGTTGTTTTGTTCCCGTTGCCGTTGGCAACGCTTTTCTCCTTGGTGCTTTCCTACGAAATTTTCTTGAGATCTGGCTTTTTCGTTACACTTTATCTGTCCTTTAGCTGCTAAGGTCGCCACTTGAAGGGTTTCAAGTTGGCTTGGCCTCCGTGGTGGTTTGGTATACTTCACCTCAAGCACTAAACACTTAAATATGTTGCCACCTGCACATGCCTTTATAAACAATGAATGCTTCTTGCTGAATATTCGGTTGCCGTTACGTATTATTAATCAGGGTCCAGCTTGTATGTGCCCTGAATCTGTGTGCTTTCTTCCTCCAACTTGTTTCAGACTTCGCCTCTTTACAGGCTACAGATAAAGCTGCTTAAAATTAACTTCTCGTTCTCATTCACTCCTCCACATAAATAAGAAGTGAGATTCAATCCCCCTTCTTATATTATCTTCAAAATTATAAATCAATATATGATAAATGAGGACAGCTGACAACTCACATACTGCTTCTCTGTAGTATGTACATAACAATTATGATATTCAAATTGATAATTAACCATTGTAAGACATTTATTATCTTTGATATTTCGCGTTCTTAGGTGTCATGGAACTCTTTCTCCCGCACCGGTCGCTATCGAACTCCTACCTCCACATCAGCAGGTACGGTCGTCTAACTGGTTACCACTTCCGTACTTCCATGGGATCGTTAGGTTTGATATCAGTAGCTATAATTTAAAACACCTGCCAACAGTGAGATTCTCACCACTTATCGACTACTCTCAGTCACGAACATATTTTCTCTCATTCAAGGAATGGTATGTATCAAAACAAGCTATGTTCTTGTTGAAAAGTAGGATAGCTAAAGCTATTCTAGATCCAAGTACATGGGCAACACAGTAACAGGAATTTAAAAGTACTTGCATTCATGTTGCGAGTGAGAGGTTTTGGCTTGCGTTATTACCAATTATCAAGTTTAACTATAAAAGTTTTAATATAATCTACTGACAAAACTGAATCATATTTCTGGTCTTCACTTGTTCTTACTCGTATGTTCAATAAACACATTAGGAAAATGGAAGGTAGACAAATACACCGAATTAAGAATACGTCTTCTCATTTCAGTGGATTAGGTTGTAGCACGAGTTTAACAGCACATCGCCGCCTTCCAAATAACCACAATCCCTTAAAGGAAGAGTATAATGACAGACTTCACCAAATGATATAAAATACGGAAGGCAGACAACAGAAGTGGAACTATTGTAGCATGATTGCACTCTGTCTTCTGCATTTAACTACCTTATTGCTACCTCCTTAAAAGCTCGAAAACTAGGTTTGTCCGTAGCGAACTTGTGTTTTCTGTTACATTAGCTTTTAGGGTATTTATTTAAATATTATCAGTTATCATGATCACCGGACCTATTTTTGCTCGGGTACAGCGTATGAAGTATCAATATTTAACATATGTACTTATAAGAATAAGGCATTTTGAAATCAGTCAAACTATCTCTTTGGACACCAAACTATGTATGTTGGTCAGTCCATTGTATGAAACGAGCACGTCTGATAATTCTGTAAAATATGTTTAACAATAAATGAAGGGATGTAAAAGTCTGTCAACTATTTTGATCACAAAACATTTTATATTCTGGGCCATGATGTAAGGAATTCCTCTAACAGCTGGTAAGATTTTTATTTTATTAATACACAAGCGGTTTCGCGGCCTAAAGCTACATCATCAGGTGCAACAACGTTGAAAAGGTCACAGATGGACCTGTCTCTCATTGTCGAGATATATTAGTCAGTGAATATCGCCAATTTTTTGTGGACACGTCTTTGTCACCCTTCACTCGCCAATATAACTACATGAAAGTAAAGTACATTTCACTGGGAGAAACTTCAAACTGTGTTGATTGCTGAGTGAAGAGTAGTAGTAACACGTGCTACCTGTCTAGGCATTAAACTTCATGTCACATCTGTGATTACACTAATGAGTGAATCTGCAACTGAAAACAAGACATGAATGTGACATTCTTCTTCACTGCGCATCAAAATTAAAGGATCACTTTTTAGAAACCCCATAACTGAAGCCATTGAGACGCCTAAGTTTGAAATTTGGTTCAAAGGTCTATTTCTGCCCAATCGTCTCTTATAGTGTGCTTAAGAAGCTGTTTTCTCGGATAGCTAGACAACATACAAGCAAATCATATTATTGGAGTTTATTACAGTAATTGAATTGACATTATTTAACTCTGATTTACAAGTCATGTAGAAAGCAATTCGCGACATGCAAATAATCAGTGTCTTCCGCTATATACAATGTCCATGAAAGTATTGGATATGGATCACAGGTCACGGCTCTTCCAGTGCTCTCTTCTGGTCCTGGTCTACCAGTGTCCATCTTCTACTGTGCGTCCGAGGCTGACAGAAGCGGCGCTTACATTCTGTTCGCTCCTGTCGTGGTGCGGTCCTAGACCGCGCACTATTGGCTGACGTCGTCTCAGCCTTGTGTGATTACGTTCTTGATCTTCGTGCCTGCTCTTGTCTTTACGCCGGAAGAAAAGGTGGCTACGATATTTCCTGTGTAACAGTTCTAAAGCATGGTGCCTTGCAGCGTTACTCTCGGATTCGACGACATCAGGAGTCGACAAGTGGGAAAAAAAAGGCCAGAGCTCACAACATGTTACCTGTAAAGTGGGTAAGTAATATCACATTGGTATCAGATTTCAACATGATCTTCCAAACGCTATTGCGCGTAAGTCACATGATGGGAGGGCCGTTATACCTCGTCTTACCCACATTTCAGCCTGTAAGTAGGCTGTTTAGGTTTTTTTGTTGGTAACACCACGAAGCGCTCTGTATGAAAATTACTGACTGTGCTGTGTGAATTCTGTAGCCGATTTGCATTGTTGGAATATTTACTATTGTAGTGTTGGGCAGTTGGATGTGAACAGCGCGTAACGTTGCGCAGTTGGAGGTGAGCCGCCAGCAGTGGTGGATGTGGGGAAAGATGGCAGAATTTTGAGAGCGGACTATCTTGACGTGTGTCCATCAGAAAGAGTAAATTTGTGATACTGGATATCATGAATTTTTAACATTATTAAGGTAAATACATTGTTTGTTCCCTATCAAAATCTTTCATTTGCTAACTATCCTTATCAGTAGTTATCCCTTCAGTAGTTAGATTTTTTTTATTTAGCTGGCAGTATTGGCGCTCGCTGAACTGCAGTAGTTCGAGTAACGAAGATTTTTGTGAGGTAAGTCAATCATGAAAGATATAGGTTATTATAGTCAGGGCCATTCTTTTGTACGAATTATTAAAAGTCAGACTGAGTTACGCTAAAAATATTGTGTGTCAGTTTAGTGATGATCAGAATAAGCAAAGAGGGAAATGTCTGAGTACGTTCAGTTTAGCTCAGTTGTTTGAAAATCAAATTAACGTAAGAGGTTTATCAGCACAGTAATTCACTAATTTTTCTGAGAGGATGTTTCAAGCCCTTCTTTTGACGAGTAATGGAGGTCATAAACGCAACCCTCAGCATTGAAATCACGTAATTTTCGTATCAGTAGCCGAGGAAAACATTTCAGACACACCGCCGCTCAAAATTGACACGAGAAGGTCTCAGTGGGTGGCTTAGCCTGTCAATAAAACCACCGCTTTACTTGTTGATTCCCACACATTTCGCCATCAAGAACGACATTTCGCAGTGTGGTAATCAACAGTAAGACGTTCTTGACGATCTTTGATAGTGCTGACATCTTCTTGCTGCTTCAGTCCTTCTCTAAGATCATCGTGAGCAAGCAGCCCCATGCACATAATCCCCCCCACTTTTGAGCGTAGCGCGACCGCAGGTTTTGCTCTGGTGTACAGGGTGGAAGCGGTAGTGACCAGTCAAAACCATTTGATGAAATCTGAATGTGAGCAGAATCAGCAAAGCTTTCCTATACTTTTTCAGAGCTCCGGTTTCATGTGCTCCTGTAGCGGGCTATGGACAGGCGCGACAGTGACACAGGCCTGATAAAACGGCGAAGATTACCTCCAATACCCATCAGTTCGACAGTAACCTCAGTAACACCTGCCCCCATTTATTGAAATTTTTAAAATACTCCGTAACAGAGGAAACATTCGAGGTAGTGTCAGGTGACTGTAGAAAGGCTGCTGGCTCCGGAGGTGTATCAAATGATTGACTGTCTGCACACTCCTAACACTGTTTCGAGGGTTTTCTCTGCGCAGGCACATTTCTAAAAATCTCAGTAAACGAGGGGCAGGTATCATCAAGGTTGTTGCCGAACAGGGGGGCCTTCGAGGGACTCTTTGTGGTTTTGTTGACGCATGTGTCAATGTTCCACTCCTAAATGATCACGCCACAGAAGGGCGTGGAACAGCATCACTGGAAAAGCATAAAAACCCTTTGCTGAGTCTGTTCGCGCTCGAAATTCGGCGAATGGTTTTGATCCGTCACACACCCTTTACACCAGAACACTCAATGTGGTCGCATTGCCCTCAAATGGAGTTAGATCACATCCATCCAATTAGAGACGGTGATGACTTTAATCTACCCTCTATATGCTGGAAACATTATACGTGTAAAGCCGGCGGCAGGCATAGAACGTCATACGAAATTGTACTGAATGCTTTCTCAAAAAAATTATTTTGAACAATTAGTTCATGAGCCCACTCGAAGCGTAAATAGTTGCGAAAGCATACGTGATCTCTTAGCAACAAATAATCCTAGACAAATAGTGAGTATTGTGACGAATACAGGAATTAGCGACCACATGGCAGTTGCTGCTAGTCTGAAAACCGTAGCCGGTCGCGGTGGCCGAGCGGTTGTAGCCGCGTCAGTCCGGAACCACGCGGCTGCTACGGTCGCAGGTTCGAATCCTGCCTCGGGCATGGATGTGTGTGATGTCCCTAGGTTAGTTAGGTTTAAGTAGTTCTAAGTCTAGGGGACTGATGACCTCAGATGTTAACTCCCATAGTGCTTAGAGCCATTTGAACCATTTTTTAAATACCGTAACACTTACAACCACCAAAAAGAAACTCAAAGTATATCTATTTAAAACAAAGCTAATAGAAATGCTCTTAACGCCTTTTTAAGAGACAGTCTTCCCTCCTTCCGATCTGATCATGTAAGTGTAGAAAAGTAGTGGAATGTTTTCAAAGAGATAGTCTCGACAGCAATTCAGAGATATATACCACACAAATTAATAAGTGACAGTACTGATCCTTCACGGTACACAAAACGGATCAGATAGCTGTTGCAGAAGCAACGAAAAAGCATGCAAAATTTAAAAGAACGCTAAATCCACAAGATTGAAAAAGTTTTACAGAAGTTCGTAATAGGGCGCGTACTTCAAAGCGAGATGCTTTTAATAATCTCCACAACGAAATTCTGTCTCGAAATCTGGCAGAAAACTCAAAGAGATTCTCGTCATGCATGAAGCACACCAGTGACAAGAAGCAATTAATACCCTCACCTACCCAATAACTAAGGTGAAGTCACTGATGACAGTACCACTAAAGCAGAATTATTAAACACGGTTTTCCGAAACTCCTTCACCAAAGAAGATGAAGTAAATTTTCCTGAATCCCAATCAAGAACAAATGCCAAAATGAGTAACATAGAAGTAGACATCCTCGGAGTAACGAAGCAGGTTAAATCACTTAATAAAGGCAAGGCCTCCGGTCCAGATTGTATACCAGTCAGGTTCCTTTCGGAGCATGCTGATAAAGTAGCTCCATATGTAGCAATTATATGCAACCACTCGCTCACAGAAATGTCCGTACCTAATGACTGGAAAATTGCTCAAGTCACACCAATACACAAAAAGGGAAGTAGGAGTAATCCGCTGAATTACAGGCCTGTATTACTAACGTCGATTTGCAATAGGGTTTTGGAACGTATACTGTATACGAACATTATGAAGTACCTCCAAGAAAACGATTTATTGACACATAGCACGGTTTCAGAACATATCGTTCTTGTGGAAGGCAACTAGCTCTTTATACTCATGAAGTAATAAGTGCTACCTACAGGGGATGTCAAATTGATTCCATATTTTTAGATTTCTAGAAGGCTTTCGACACGCGTTCCTCACAAACATCTTCTAATCAAACTGCGTGCCTACGGGGTGCCGTCTCAGTTGTGAGACTGGATTCGTGATTTCCTGTCAGAAAGGTCACAGTTCGTAGTAATAGACGGAAAGTCATCGAGTAAAACAGAAGTAATAATCGGCGTTCCCCAAGGAAGTGTTACAGGCCCTCTATTGTTCCTGATCTATATTAACGACATAGGAGACAATCTGACTAGCTGTCTTAGATTGTTTGCATATGATGCTGTCATTTACCGTCTTGTAAAGTCATCAGATGATCAAAATGACTTGCAAAATGATTTAGATAAGATATCTGTATGGCGCGAAAAGTGGCAAATGAACCCTCCATAAAGAAAAGTATGATGTTATGCACATAAATACTAAAAGAAATTAGCTAAATTTCGATTACGCGATAAGTCACACAAATGTGAGGGCTGTAAATTCAACTAAATTCTTAGGGATTACTATTACAAATAACCGAAATAGGAACGATCACATGGATAATATTGTGGGTAGAGCAAACCAAAGACTGCCATTCAGTGGCAGAACACTTAGTAGGTGCAACAGGTCAACTAAAGAGACTGCTTAGACCACGCTTGTCCGCCATACTCTGGAGTACTGCTGTGCGGTGTTGGATCCACATGAAGTGGGACTGACGGATGACATCGAAAAAGTGCAAAGAAGAGCAACTCGTTTTGTATTATCGCGAAATAGGGGAGATAGTGTCTCAGGCATGATACTTGAATTGGAGTGGCAATCATCAAAACAAAGGTGTTTTCCGCTGCGACAGGATCTTCTCATGAAATTTCAATCACCAGTTTTCTCCTCCGATTGCGAAAATATTCTGTTGGCACTCACCTACACAGGGAGAAATGATCATCACGATAAGGTAAGAGAAATCAGGGCTCACACAGAGAAATTAAGTGCTCGTTTTTCCCGCGTGCAGTTCGAGAGACAGCTTGAGGGTGGTTCACTGAGCCCTCTGCCAGGCAGTTTATTGTGAATAGCAGAGTAATCACGCAGCCAAAAGAAACTGATCGGCAGCGGAGCACTCCTTGGATTAGTTCGTCAGTACACCAGCTACATTTGCCAAAGTGGCGCGATTTACCAGATTCATTGACGACCAGTGCCTACAAGCCCACCTAGTAAAAAACGGCTTTCGGCTTTTTTTAGTGTCCGGGGCCGCAATATTAGCTATGCGCGAAGTGATGGTGTGCTCGTTTTATCACGTGTTTCTGTTTGAAATTTACTTACCTTTTTGGGTGCTACCAATTCTTTAGAGTTTGTCACGTATTTGGTTTCATCTTATACTGAAATGTGGATAGCAAGTGTATTTATTGTGTGTTGTTGCAGGCATAGTTGGCCATAGTCTACAAACAGGAAAGGTTAGCGTCTCTCAGGCTACTGTTCTGCAGTTACTCTTGGGTTGGGTCACTCTAAGGACAGCAGTGCGGTCTCTCTTGCACCGCCAAAGATCACTGACTCTTCTGCGTACTCCGACAGACTTGACGTGCTGGTGCACGTTTGTGAACGGTGGACATCAGCGTGTTGGTGGATCTCTGGGCTGAAGGCGACTGTCGGAGTTTCCTGCACTGCAGTCCCTGTGGGCCTTAGTAGCAGGTGCAGAGTGCTGACTGTTGCCGAGTATACGGACGAGGTCAGCACAGTCCGTGTCATCTTTTGAGTGTCCAATCTATATATGAGGGCTACTCGTAAGGTAAGGTCCGATCAATCTACTGTGAAAGTCCGAGGAAGATTTGTATAGCTGTGTGGGACAGTGTCTCCAGTATGCCCGTCGATCGCGTCACATCTCTCCTTTCGGTTCTGGGAGCATAGTGAACATGCAAAGATGCCTAGAAAATAATGTTTCGCGCCTTCTAAGAGTGCGTGTGAGAGATGTCGCCTGATTTCACGCAGCATTAAAAACGTAACTGTCACGCATTTCCATCTTCATGACAATTCTCGGCCGCTCACTACAGGGGCAAAGAGGACGCTCCTGCAGAATTTCCGATGGCAATGTTTGTTCACCCAGCTCAGACACGGCTCCCTGTGATTTTCATCCCTGCTCACATTTCGTGCTGACTATGAAGACAACATTTCGGCATAGACACGCTGCAGATTTGCGTAGAGAATTAGCAGAAATCACAGGTGGCTGTCTTCTATGTCGATGATACTGTAAAACTGTTAAAATTCTACCACGAAAGTCTGTCAGACTATGTAGAGAAGTACTTAACAGTTACAAATAAACCATATCTGATTTTCATTGTGGTTCCCGTTCCATGACCAGTAGCAGCTGAATAGCCCTTGTATATTTGCAAGATCCGAAGTTTTCCAGGAGGGGAGAAAACGCCATTTGGAATTCCAGCGGTCGACATGTGTTAGAGAATGTTCACACCCCGGAAGACAAATGACTCATTCAGGTCCTTTATAGTCTTCTATTAAGCAATGACACAATGTCATCATGTGAAATAAAGACTTTGACAACTCATGAACATGACTTCAAATTGATCAACATATTTGCAGACTGAATTCGCATTCGGGAAGAATGGCCATCCGAACTTAGGCTTTCAGTGATTTCCCTAAAACCGCAACATTATAATACCGGGGTGTTTCCTTCGAAAGGGCGCGACCGGTTTCCTTCGCCATCGTTGACACAATCAGAGCTTGTGCTCCGTTTATGATTACCTCGATGCCGATTGGACGTTAAACCCAATCTTCCATCCTCTCCATCATTAATATATTTGCTTTGGTCTTTCACTGAAGACATTGTGCTGCTTTGGAAAAGGATTCAAATTCCCGATCCAGCACTCACATTTCTGTTTCGTGTAGTTTTGACAAATTGCAAAATGGAGTTGTAACGACAGTTCGTTTGAAAAGGACTCGGCCAATTTCTTTCTCCACCGTTGACCTATCTGATATTGCGCTCGTCCTTAATGACTGCGTTTTGAAGGGACGTAAATATATAACCTTTCTTCCAACTTCCTTCGTTTCGTGTATTTGATATACAAAAGATATAAACATTTTTGGACGACAGGAATGATATTTATTTGTTAATTCTTCGTAAGAATGAGAATTTGTTTCCTGAAAGACCAAACATAAATACAACTTCGAACATGGACATGTTAAAAAAATTTAGATTTTCTGTCCATCTTGATACCTTGACGCAATAATGACGGCGTTACAACGTTAGCCCAATTACTGCCGACGGTATGGGAAACAGTATTCTACAAATCAACGTTGTGTTAAGGTTTTTGGTACCTTCACATGTCTATCGAGCGTGTTTCTGTTTTAAATGAAAAAGAAAACGATATCTCAAGCCTTCACCAGTAGGCAATTTTGACAGGTTGCCATGTTGATGGTACGCTACCTAGATCTGGGTTCTCCTAATGTATTGTGCGTATATATATTGATATTAAACAGTACAACACAAGGAGTGCTTACAAAGTTGTTATCAGTTATATTCTTTGCCATCTGAACATAATCCTGCTTTATGTGATTTACTGCCTACAGCTCTCGCTTTCTGAACGTTGCATCGTTCTACATGTTGTAATAACCTTTATATCGACGTCTTAATTTTCCGGAAAACATTAGTCTATAAGTGTTGGCAGGTACCGTCCACATTAAAATGTCACAGATTATCCCAGGAAATTAAGATGAAATTGCAAGCCTCTGTTTGGTAACAAGCGTTTTATTGACGTCGTAATTGCCGAGAAATTGTACGTACCCTCGCAACAGCCACTATCGAAGAGCGTGCCGCAAAAACTACGGAGCTGGCGTTCCCACGGCTCGTCTTCAGGTCTACAGACGAATAATTACACTCGCCAGGCGCGTATCTGACGTATCTCCTGGACAGGAGGGGACTCGAACGACGAGCCGAGGTTAGGAGGCCGTGGGACGACGTCTCAGGACGCAGTGGGGGCGGGTGATCAACGAACTACACGCCTCTGAAGAGCACGTCCTGAGGACAGAGCGTATAAGCCTCTGGTCTCTGCGATTCGCTTCAGATGTCGAGGTTTTTCTCACTACATACACCTCACCTTTCACGTCACTTTCAAGCTAAAACCTGTGGTTTGATCACAAGTTGCCGTTGTAGCAAGGAAAACGTAAATAAAAAACCTGTACGGTGCTAAATAGGCTGAGTAAGATGGAAATTTAAGAATCGTCACGTTTCACTTGGCAAAAACTGCTTTAATGACAAAAGTTAATAGCGGACCCATTATCCTAATGCAAGACCACTGCTCCACAACTAACAACACGTTCACATAACTCTTCCAAACTTTGGCAAATTTTCGGTTAATTGTTTGAGTGCACCCATTCTACCATTATGATGCCCCGGATATAGAAAAAGGCGACTAATATTTTTGTCTCTCGTCGGGACCATACAATGAAGACTTTCACGACCGGATGTTTCTGATGCTGAGAATTTTCTGGGTTGTATGGCCGTGGTCCATGGAACTCTTCAGTCTCTGACGTTTCGTCCAAGGCTACGTTGGACACCTTCGGATGTGTTCCTGGTTGTGCTGAGTCTTGCTGACTGACGAGTCGGACGTCGAAGAGGAGCCTAAATACTGTGGAAAGTGGACGTGGTCTGGATTTCACGTGAAAGTACAGATAAACATTGTCAAAGATAAAAAATTTTAACTGTCGATTATAGTATGTCAAAGATAAAAACTTCTCATCGATTATGTAGCGCCACAGTCCATGTATCACTGAATTTCATGGCTTCTTCTTTTCTGTTAAAATTATCCCCATGTTTATATATTTCGGTGGCTTTTCTATATAGCCGTGGATTGTATTTCGTCATAGTACATAAAACTTCAGCTTCCGAAAATTTCACTACGTTATCACTTGATTGAAGAGCATTTTCAGCCACGGCTGATTTGTCTGTTTTCCCTAGTCGGCAAAGAATTTTATGTTCCTTCAACCGTGTATTCACACTTCTCTTTGTAGTTCCAATGTAGACCTTACCACACGTACACGGAATCTTATGTACACCACTTGCGGACAGAGGGGGACGTTTATCCTCAACAGAAGGAAGTGCTTGTCTTATTTTTTAGTTGTTTTCTTATTTTCTTAGTTGGTCTGGAAATCGGTCGAACGTCATGTTTCCTTAGAATCTTGCCGATTTGATCTGTTACTTTTTTGATGAAGGGTAGAGAAACCATGTCCTTCCATCGCTGTGTCCTATCGCTGTGTCCTATCGCTGGCCTTAGGCCTCCTGTTATTCGGTGGCAAAACCCTATTTATTTCCTTACTAGAGTACGCATTCTTCTCAAAAGCCTGCTTTAGATTGTTTTAACTCAGCGTCAAGGTGTTCCGGTTCACAAATATTTTTAGCTCTGTCCACTAGACTTTTAATTACACCTTTTTTCTGTTGAGGATGATGATCGGAATCCCTACGCAAGTATCTGTCGGTATTTGTACCCTTCCGAAATACTTTATGTTTCAAGCTGCCATCAGTCTGTCTCATGACGAAAACATCCAAGAAGGATACTGCATTGTCTTTCTCCACTTACATGGTAAACTGGATTTTTTATTTATACTACTTAAATAACAAAAGAATTCCTCTAAAGCTTTTTTGCCAGGTGGCCAAGCAACAAATTTTTCATCCACGTATCGATACCATCGACATGGTTTCTTACTCCCTTTTTCCATAGCTAATTGTTTGAATTTTTCTATGTAAATATTAGCAATCGTAGGACTCAATGTGTTACCCATGGCCACACCATCAACCTGCTCACAAAACTCATCCTCCCACTGAATCTGACAAGAGGTAAGGCAGTGTCTGAGAAGAGCATCCGCTATGTAGACCATAACTTCGTTAAGCGGAATCATAGTAAATAAAGATACTATGTTAAAACTGACAAGAATATCCTCAGCAGCCAAAGTTAGTCCGTCCAGTTTCTTGATAAAATGACGTGAGTGCTTTACATAAGAATCAGTTTTGCCAATGTGTGGTTGTAAATAAGTTGCCAGATATCTTGCTATTTGGTACGTTGGGGAATTAAAAGCACTGACAATGGGTCTCAGAGAAAGGTTAATCTTGTGAACTTTGGGTAGGCTATAATGTCTGGGACACATCTTCACTTTTCAACTAAACCTTCTTATCTTCCTTTTGAATTGAAGGAGATGACTTTATCAGCGTATTTGTTTTCCTCAATATGCTAGCTGTAGGGTCTTTCCTAAGTTTATTGCATTGTCCTGACGTTAAAAGATCCAAAATGTTACTTCTATAATCCCCTATATCCATAACAACAGTAGCATTACCTTTGTCAGAAGGAAGAACCACTATACCTTCGTCTGCATTTAAGGTATTGGCAAGAGTGCACGGACATGTCTCTAATACACTGATTGTCCAGTGCGAGGTGGTGCAGTGGACACACGATAGGCTTGCGTTTGGAAGGGCGGCTGTTAAAATCCCCATCCGCAAGTTCAGGTAAGGTTTTCTTAAATCTCTTAAGGTAGTTGAGGGGATGATTCTTTTACGAAGGACACGGTCGAATTCCCATTTCATTGTTCCCCAGTCAGAGCCTGTGCTTTCCCTGTAATGAAGAAGGTTAAGCCCTATTCTTCCTCTCTTTCATCCTACACTGTTTTTTTTTCTTTTTCTTTTTTCATTCACTGTGCCCTAAGTTGATTGAGCAGGTTAAAATTTGTAAAAGTATTGTAAATAGGGTGTTTAGGTATCTATGTTGGTGACGCCACGTAGCGCTCCGTGTGAAAATCGTTGACTGCGCTGTGTGCAGTCTGTGGCTGGTTGGACTCACTGTTGGATTATTCGCCAGTGTAGTGTTGGGCAGTTGGATGTGAACAGCGCGTAGCGTTGGGCAGTTGGAGGTGAGCTGCCAGCAGCGGTGGATGTGGGGAGAGAGATGCCAGAGTTTTGAAAATTTACTATGAGCGGCGGACGTGTGTCCGTCAGAAAAAAGAAATTTGTTAAGACTGGATGTCATATGTGTGTATGTGTGTGTGTGTGTGTGTGTGTGTGTGTGTGTGTGTGTGTATAATGATTTTTGAACACTATTAAGGTAAATACATTATTTGTTTTTTATCAAAATCTTTCATTTGATAACTATGCCTATCAGTAGTTAGTGCCTTCAGTAGTCAGAATCTTTTATTTAGCTGGCAGTATTGGCGCTCGCTGTGTTGCAGTAGTTCCAGTAACGAAGATTTTTGTGAGGTAAGTGATTCAGGAAAGGTATAGGTTAATTGTTAGTCAGGGTCATTCTTTTGTAGGGATTATTGAAAGTCAGATTGCGTTGCGCTAAAAATATTGTGTGTCAGTTTAGTGATGATCAGAATAAGTAAAGAGAGAACTGTCCGAGTACGTTCAGTTTCGCTCAGCTGTTTGAAAAACAAATAACGTAAGAGGTTTTCCAGCACTGTCATTCTTTACATACAAAGGGGAAGTTTCAGTATAGATACGCGGTTCAGCGACGAAAAAAGGTTTTAGGCTTTGTTTCTACGACAAACAATTATTTCGTTATGCGAACAGTCTTGTTCCTTTCGTATCGTACCTCGTGTACTTCGTGGCGGCATGGCAGGAGAAGTTTAACAAGTGAGAAACGAAGCTACTTGACAGAGGGCTTGAGACAGTGGGCACTGGACGCATATACGGTCCAGCCACATTAATGTGACTACCGCCCATGTTTGACGTCACCGTGTAGTAACCAGTAGAGGGTATATGAGGCTTGCCGAGGGGACGCGGAAAGCAGTGCAGTCGTTCTCGTAATACGGAAACTGCGATTTATCTGATATCCAGAAGGGAAGGATAATTGACCCTCGGGCCAACAGTGGAAGCATTCCCGAAACGACTGAGTTTGTCAACTGTTAATGTGCCGTTGTAGTTTAAGTATACCGTGAGTGACAAACTGGCGCTATTCAAAAACGACGCCGACACAGCTGTGGTGCGCCATGGGCCATAGATGACAGAGGTGAACGACGCGTGCGGAGATGTGTACGAGCGAACAGATGTGCAACTGTTGACCAGCTGACCGCCCAGGTGAACCAAGGTGCAACCAGCAGTGTCTCCTCAACAACCGTTTAGCGAACGTTGTTGTGTATGGGCCTCCGCTGCAGGCGCTTGTTTAATGCCCCCATGCTGACGGTTGTTCATTGGCTACGAAGGCTGCTATTTGCATGCCAATACAGCAGCTAGACGTGAAATGAGTGCAACAGGTAGACTTCTCAGATGCATCACGCTTTATGTTCCACCGAGAGGATGACAGAGTGTAAGGCATGAAACATCTGAAAGCAAACACCCAGCAGCAGTCGTCGCAACGGACTAGGGCGGAGGAGCGTCATGTTCTGTGGAATGTTTTCGTGACATTCATTCTGGAAAGCACAATGGATCAACACAAGTATGCCTCTATTCTTTGGGCCATGTTCATCCCTAAATACAATTTGTTTTTCTTCGGCAGGATGGCATCTACCAGAAGGACAATACAACGTGTACAGCAGCTCGCAGTGAAGATGCGTGGTTCGAAGAGCTCGAGGATGAGTTTATCGTAGACCGCTGTCCACCAAACTCCCCCATATACACCCAACCGTGAAACCTGCATCGGCTTGTTCGCTCCATGGATTCTCAACCGAGAAATCTAGCACAGCTGGCCACAGCGCCTTAGTCGGCATGTCTCCACAACCCTGTTGGTATTCTCTCTGCCTGAACGTCTCGCAGAGGTTTGCACTTCACAAAGCATTTATTAAGGGTTTTGACAGGTGGTCACATTAATGTCACTGGATAGTGTATTTGGGAATAGCGGAATTGAAATACTCACCAGACTATCCTCATTTAGGGCTTTTGTGCACGTCGGCAGTGCGAAAGCTGGCAACGTTTCTCAAGGAAGATAACGAACTGTTCACTTCCCCTTTCTTCACCAATCCACACTTAGGATACGACAACAATTACGAGGTCGTAAAGGGGATATTGAACGATAACCTGCTTTTCTTTCCCTCATAAAATGGCCTATTATCTCTAAGGTCTAACTGTTTTTATAACATCTGGCATACTGCTCTGCAGCTTCTATCGTTCTGTTGTGTGTATATCCAATATTGTAGACGTACGTTGTTAATAACTGTCCTGAGATTAATTTGAATTTTTTTGTCACTTTATAACTTTTACTTTTTTTTCTTTTTAAGGCAGTAATGTTCTTATGCTCTTCCTCCCCTTGATTTACGTACTATCGCCTGCATTACAAACAGTCTCTTCCTTTAAAAGGGGCTTTACATAGTGCATGACTGATTCTTAAATATTTGTGGGGTTCATATGCGCCACACAGTTGTCACGTTACCGGGATACTGTTTCTGTGAACTTCTTATAATTACGTTAAACAGTAGCCAGTGTTCAGATTGGCGAACAGCATAAGTGGCCTTAAAGCACTGTTTAGGAAGTAAACACTGTATTCAAACCTTGCTTAATGCTGTGAGCGAAACGAAAGGTTGATTTACGAGCTCTATCAAGAATGTACTGAGTCCGGATCATCACACTGTTGTTCACAGTTAAAGATAAAAAATATATCGGATGTGGATAACTTTTTAAAGTCCACAAACCAACGCTGAAATTTTACAACTCTCCAAACACTATGTTTCAGTTCAAAGATAAAATCTCGAGCCTATACAGGAATTTTCCATCTCTTGCGTCGCTTTGCTGTTCAGAGTTGAAGTCCGCAGTCACAACTAATTATCTCTATGATCCCAAATTCCGGTAGAGATTCCGCAGGTCCGAAGAATTGTATCCCAAAGAATTTGTAACACCTTAATCGCCACTGACTCGTAGCTTATCACCACGCATGTTCATTAACGATGGCGAACAGGTAACTGACGTAGAAAAGCATGGCCACGGGCCTTATACAGGCTCAATCTGCCATTGCTAAATTCTACGAATTTACAGAAACCGTACAAATTACTACACAAACTACGTATCTAATAACTGTATATGACTTGAGATGACTCTTTGAGCTGTTAAAAATTGTAGTTTCTTTGTCTTTTCCTTAGAAAGTGTAGCATAATATCCTTCAATGATTGCAAATGAATTTTATATAGAATAAAAATTACATTATTCTTACTACTTTTGTATGTTAATTAGGATTAAAATCTCACCATCTTTCCCATAGTATCATGATTTTTTAGCCGGGGTCCTTGGTTTTTTGTTTAAATTTTTTTTCAACTTTCAGAATCAACATTCGGGCTCATAACTAAACTTTTACTGCTTTAATAGAAATTCTGAATCTCTTTTCCGAAAGTACCATTCAAGGACTATCAGTTGACACTTATGCTGAGTAAAAGACACCACTGCGGCCGTAAGTTGACTTTATTTAAAAACCAGCACCTGTTTCTTGCCGTTAGTTGCATCATCAGGGGAAATTCTGAATATAAAGAAACCTTGAAATATTACCCAGAAGTGACTACTTCGAACAAAAAGATCCTCAGATCATTGCCAAAAGTGGACGAATACAAGTAATACAAAATGTGGCAATGACCAATACTCACAGTTACAACATCATACTGGAGTACAACTGAAATTAAACTTTCTCCCCGATTCCTAGCATTCTACTTTTTAGAATGGAGTGAAATATTAGAAATCAGGAAAAAATTTAATATTAGCTGTACTCCAGCACCATGGTTTAATTGTAAGTATCGGTCATTGTCACAATTTATATTACTTGTGTTCAGCCACTCTTCACAATGGTCTGAAGACCTTTCACAATGATCTGAAGACCTTTCTATACAAGGTTGTCATTTCTTGGTATTATTTACAGTTCCTTCTATTCAGAACTTCACCTATTGAAGTAACATCAACATCTACGTGATTACTCTGCTATTCACAATAAAGTACCTGGCAGAAGGTTCAATGAACCACCTTCAAGCTGTCTCTCTACCGTTCCATTCTCGAACGGCGCGCGGGAAAACGAGCACTTAAATTTTTCTGTGCGAGCCCTGATTTCTCTTATTTTATAGTGATGATCATTTTGCCCTATGTAGGTGGGTGCCAACAGACTTTTTTTCACAATCGGAGGAGAAAACTGGTGATTGAAATTTCATGAGAAGATCCCGTCCAACGAAAAAGGCCTCTGTTTTAATGATTGCCACTCCAATTCACGTATCATGTCTGTGGCACTATCTCTCTTACTACGAGAAAATACAAAACGAGCTGCCCTTTCTTTGTACTTTTTCGATGTCATCCGTCAGTCCCATCCGATGCGGATCCCACACCTCACAGCAATACTCACAGCAATACTCCAGAAGAGCGCTGACAAGCGTGGCGTAAACAGTCTCTTTAGTACACCTGTTGCACTTTCTAAGTGTTCTGCCTATGAATCGCAGTCTTTGGTTGGCTGTACCCACAACATTGTCGTTCCAATTTAGGGTATTTGTGATTGTAATCCCTATGTATTAAGTTGAATTTACAGCCTTTAGGTTTGTGTGACTTATCGCGTAATCGAACTTCAGCGGATTTCTTTTAGTACTCATGTGAATAACTTCACAATTTTCTTTATTTAGGGACAGTTGCCACTTTTCGCACCATACATATATCTTATCTAAATCATTTTGCAATTCGTTTTGGTCATCTGATGACTTTACAAGACGGTAAATGATAGCATCATCTGCAAACAATCTAAGACGGCTACTGACATCTTCTCCTATAGATCAGGAACAATAGAGGGCCTATGAAATTTCCTTGGGGAACGCTGGATAGTTTTCCGTCTATTATTACGAACTGTGACCTTTCTGACAGGAAAACGCGAATGCAGTTGCACACAGTATGGTTAGAAGACGCTTGTGAGGAACAGTGTCGAAAGCCTCCTGGAAATCTAAAAATTTGACATCCCCTGTAAATAGCACTCATTACTTCACGAGTGTAAAGAGGTAATTGTTCTCCGTAAGAACGATATTTTCTGAGTCCGTGCTATGTGTCAATAAATCATTTTCTTCAAGGTACTTCATAATGTTCGAATACAGTATATGTTCCAAAACCCTACTTCAAATCGACGTTAGTGATACGGGCCTGTAATTCAACGGATTACTCCCACTTCCCCTTTTGGGTATTGGTGTAACTAACGTTACGAAACCAGTCGTGCTTTTTAAATAAATTAATCATATTGCTGTGATGGTGCTTTTGGTCAACATGAAATTTATGGCTGCGAGTGCCCGTTAAATAAACTTTTAAGTTTGCAATTAGTTCATTAAGATCGCCTTAGACGCCCGAATGCTGATAATTTTTTAAGCATTTATATCTTACAACGACAATATCTAAAAGACTGTTTATATCTACTTAGTAATCGTTCAGATATCCTCTGACAGCTTCGTTTGTCTTTCATATGGTGTGACTGTGAATCCATTACTAGTGTGAATTTTGATTTTGCGGCAGCTGTGAAATAAACTGCGGCCTCCGAGTCTTCCCCATCGTGGCACTCTCATTCTACGCCCAGTTAAGTAACGGCAACACTGCTGGGCATACAAGTTACACAGAAAGAGCGATCAACGCCGATGTTACTGCAGCCACGTTTCGTCTAAACTGCGGCGGAACGTACGAACGGACAACGGTAGAAGATCCCTATTGTACTTATGTCGCTGAGATAAAACGTAAGATCGAATTGTGGAAAATACGCTAGTAAACGTTTTTTCATCTATTAGGTGCTTGCTATATCCATAATACGAGGGAGAGTCAAATGAAAACCTTAAATATTTTTTTAAAATATTATTTATTGTGCAGATGTGGTACAAAGCTGTATCACTTTTCAAGATAATCTCCCCCACGCTCATTGTAAGTCCTCCAGCGCTTACAAAGTACATAAATTCCTTTAGAAAAAAAGTTCTTTTGGTGTCCTCGCATCCACTCACGCACCGCGTGGCGTACCTCTTCATTAGAACGGAACTTCTTTCTTCCCATTGCGTCTTTGAGTGGTCCAAACATTTGGAAATCACTTGGGGCAAGGTCTTGTGAGTATGGTGGATCAGGAAGACACTCAAAATGCAGGTCTGTGATTGTTGCAACTGTTGTACGGATAGTGTGGGGCCTTGCATTGTCATGTTGCAAAAGGACTCCTGCTGACAGCAATCCACGTCGCTTTGATTTGATTGCAGGCCGCAGATGATTTTTAGGAGATCTGTGCATGATGCACTGGTGACAGTGGTCCCTCTGGGCATGTAATGACGCCTTTTTCGTCCCAAAAGAGAGTCAGTATAACTTTTCCTGCTGATGGTTCTGTTCGAAACTTCTTTGGCTTTCGTGATGAGGAATGGCGCCATTCCTTCCTCTCTCTCTTTATTTCCGTTTGGTGGAAATGAACCCAGGTTTCGTCCCCAGTAACGATTCTTGCAAGGAAGTCATCACCTTCTCGTTCAAAGCGCAGAAGAAGTTCTTCACAAGCATCAACACGTCGTTCTCTCATTTCAGGAGTCAGCTAACGTGGCACCCATCTTGCAGACACTTTGTGAAACTGTAGCACATCATGCAAAATGTGGTATGCTAACCCATGCCTAATCTGTAAACATGGTGCAATGACATTCAGTGTCACTCGGCGCTTTTCCATCACTGTGGCTTCAACTGCTGCAATGTTCTGTGGAGTCACAACTCGTTGTGCCTGACCTGGACGAGGATCATCTTCCCATTGAAGTCACACCATTTGCGAACTTCCTACTCCATTCGTAGACTTGCTGCTGTGGCAAACATGCATCACCGTACTGAACCTTCGTTCGTCGATGAATTTCAATGGGTTTCACGCCTTCACTAAGCAAAAACCGAATAACAGAACGCTGTTCTTCCATGGTGCAAGGCGCAAGTGGGGCCGCCATGTTTATACTGAAACTGCGACGATATGTGTGCATCTGAACTATGCTGGCACCTATAGGCCATTCTGTACGCTGTTTGTAGCACGCTTACCAACTTACAGGATAACGGCGCGAAATTTCGATTTGTTATTAGAAAATTAAGGTTTTCATTTGACTCACCCTCGTATATTTCCTTAGATCTGTTCGTGCTTGTAGTAAATGAAGTTCATACAGTGACTAAAAAACTACACACTGGGACAAAAAACCACGCGCCACGAAGGAATTAGCTGAGTGGGATGGAAGTAGGTAGATATAATGTTCATGTACAGACGAACAGCTGGTTACAATCTCAGAACAAATGGATAATTTATACAAGAGAAAAACGTTTCCAAATTGAGCAAGCCAATAATGCGTTGGTCCACCTCTGGCCCTTAGGCAAACAATTATTCGACTTGGCATTCATTGTTAGAGTTGTTAGATGTCTTCTGAACGATGTCGTGACAAATTCTGTTCAATTGGCGAATTAAATCATCGAAATCTGGAGCTGGTTGGAAGGCCCTGCCCATAATGCCCAATAAGTAGGCTGGTTAGGTTTTTATATTGGTAACACCACGTAGCGCTCTGCATGAAAATCACTGACTGTGCCGTGTGCAGTCTGTAGCTGGTTGGCATTGCTGGAATATTCGCTATTGTAGTGTTGGGCAGTTGGATGTGAACAGCGCGTAGTGTTGGGCAGCTGGAGGAGAGCCGCCAGCAGTGGTGGATCTGGAGAGAGAGATGCCAGAGTTTTGAGAGGTTGCTATAAGCGGATGATCTGGACGTGTGTCCGCCAGAAAAAAGAACTTTGTACAAATGGATGTCATGAATTGATAGATATAATGGTTTAAATGACTCTGAGCACTATGGGACTGAACATCTGAGGTGATGAGTTATTATAACTACTTAAACCTAACTAACCTAAGGACATCACACACATCCATGCCCGAGGCAAGATTCGAACCTGCAACCGTAGCTGTCGAGCGGTTCCAGACAGAAGCGTCTAGAACCGCTCTGTCACAACGGCCGGCGCGATAGATATATGTATATTACGACTTTTTAACGCTGTTAACGTAAATGCATTGTCTGTTCTCTATCAAAATCTTTCATTTGCTAACTGTATGAAACGTCCCCTTAGAAAAATTTTACACGACTGGTCTATGTGAAACGTCCTCTTTGAACAATTATACACGACTGTGCTTAAACTGACACACAATATCTTTAGCGCAACGCAATCTGACTTCCAAAAATCCCTACGAAAGAATGGCCCTGACTAGCATTAACCTATACGTTTCACAAATCACTTACCTCACAAAAATCTTCGTTACTCAAGCTACTGCAATACAGCGAACGCCACTACTGCCAGCTAAATAAAAGATTCAAACTACTGAAGGCACTTACTACTGATAGGCATAGTTAGCAAATGAAAGATTTTAATAGAGAACAAACAATATATTTACCTCACTAGTCATAATATATATAGCAGATCATGACACCAATTCTTACAAATTTCAAAACTCCGCCATCTCTCTCCCCACGTCCACCACTGCTGGCGGCTCACTTCCAACTGCGCAACGCTACGCGCTGTTAGCATCCAGCTGCCGCTGCCCAACACTACAATGGCAGACAACAATGCAAACCAGCCACAGACTGCACACGGCACAGCCAGTGATTTTTATACAGAGCGCTACGTGGCGGCGGCGTTACCAATTAAAAAAAACCTAAACATCCTACTTACATAGCCCCCATGCTCCCCACAAAAACATTTACAAATTGTTTTGGGCAGTGGCCAATACAGATTTGAAAAATGTTTTCATAATTACAATGACAAAGAAATGAAATGCACACACTTATCGATACAATGTTGGTCAAAAGCTAAAATTTTCTCACAGTCCATAAAGACAGTCCTGATCATTCATCAAAGTAAAATTGCAGTGTTTTCTCAAAGTCTGAGTAGTAAAAGAAAATGCACTTGGAAGTAGTGGATTTCTAAGCAGTCTTGAAGAAGTGGTGTTGTCCTTCCAACGGACAGACAGTGCTGACTCTTGACATGCAGACAGTTAATGGGCCACAACAGAGCAAACCCACTGTAGTCCTGGTAGAGATTAGGGTATTGGTGGGCCACCAGAGGTGCAGACCCACTGCAGTCCTTGTAGAAATAATGGTATTGGTGGGTCATCAAAGGTGCAGACCCACTGTAGTCCTTGTAGAGATGGCCAGCAGCCATCTGTTGCAACTGTGCAGGTGCACAATCACCATTGAAGAGGCTTGCAGAGAATATAGCAAGTCCATAAACCACCACTTGTGCACTCACAAAAATTGTTTTTGAAATGTCCTTAGAACCAGCAATGCTGTTATCCAGTCTCTTACTGAATTATTAACACACGTGCAAACACTATCAGTCCCTACTTCTCACATATTGTCCATATACTATGACCAACAGAAATGTGTGCAGTGAAATGTAATTTACAAGTTACTTAATTTGATGAACTGGTGTCAATTACAATTTTATAACATAAGAATACAATAACAAAGGTACAAAATATATCATTAAAGAACATAATAGTACTGAATACATTTGCACTAATACAGGCTTTACAAAAGAATCGAAATAACAAATACATCAGTGTTACAAAAATTACGACATAAGTACATACATAAAAGATCAGAATAACTTTTGAAACATCAACTTCACACATGAGCATTAAAACAAAACGCAATAAATAATGTCTGAACATATTTACAAAGAAAATAACATAGTATTTGAAAAATTCCACAACATAAATCTTATTAGCTAAACACACAAAGACAGGAAAAAGACAAATACACAAGGGTACATAAACACATAGAGGGATAATACGAATGGAAAGGACAGGGTTTGTTTTACTGCAGTATTTTGCATAGAGATCTCCCTTAGTTCATCATTATTCCCAAAGAGTCCTATCTATACCTGATTTCTGTACTTTTTTCGTATAACTTCTCAATGCATTTCTTCCAATATATCGCAAATCATTCTCTTATATAGGCTACCCCCTCTTAAGCTAACTTAAATCTACTGAGCTCAGATGCTTAACTAAGGGATGAGGCAATGCAGCAGCACAAAACAATTTACAGAAACAGCAATGTTAAAAAATGGAAATTGGCAAAAAAGGCAGCAATATTACAGCTAATATAAGGCAATGCACAGCAAACAGAAAAAATAAATCAGTAGTAAAACTGGCTTAACAGAGTAATGCAAAGTGAAATTTAGTAGGACTATGCCTAGCAAACAGCAGCAGAAAATGCAATAACTTATATCTAAACATGACATAGCTCAGGCAGAAAAAATGTTACACTAAAGACAACAATGCAGATAAGGACAATGTCTATTCACATCTCAATGTCTATGCAATTATAGTGGTGCACCACAAAAATTTATTGCAAAAAAATATTACCATGTACTTGAAAAGACAATTCTGGATGTAATTTCTGTGAAGGGAAATGTCTTTTTGTGCTACTTCGTTTTTTTTTTAAGGACATCATAAAGTTATTATTTACTGGATCTGTAGGCATAAAATATTTATATTAGTACATCCATAAAATTTATTTTAACCAATGCTTCAGTGCAGTTAGAAACTAGATATTAAACAAAATGAGTAAATAAATGCATAAAGCAAGCCACATGGCATTTCTCTCAACTAGCAGGACAATAGCCATGAAATGTTTCTCGTCGTTTCATTAGGCATTTTAGTAAATATCATAAATTAAGAGCTCCACAGTGTAAGCATATGTTTTCAAGTTTGGGCGTGTAGTATTTGCGATGCTTTCTACAAAGGAATCTCAATAGCGAGGATAATGACCTCTTTTTTTCTCCACCTGTGCCTCTGACAGGCACACACTAATGGCTTTCTTTTGTTAGGTGGTTGTCGCGCAGCTGGGTGCCAACGACGCATTACATGCAGGTGGTCACTTAACTGTCTTATCGAAATATTTACGACACCAGTTTCCGCTACAGTGGCAGTCTCATATAAAAAAATTCACGGGTCAAGAATTTGCGTTACAAATATGTAGAAACAAAATCCTTTAAATAGAATAGTGTCCAAATAATTTTCGCCAGCATAGTGATACATTCACGCATATACACTCATTTCATAACACTTAAAGTACGATTCTCGGTTTCCAACATCCTTTTTCACAAACCAGAGTCACTAACCACTACTCATTTTTCCTTGCTTTATTACACATATACATATTCGTAGACACTTCTTCAATGTTTCATCATAATAAATAAGTAGCATAATCAAAATCCTCATATAGCATCAGCTTATTGATCATAAACATACCTCAACAGCATAATACACATAGTCATCGTAATAATAATATCATAACACCTCAGTCAACTTTCAAAATCGTCGTGGCTTCCTCCAATAATTTCAAAACCTAAAAAAAATTCTCTGGTCATGTCAAAAGTGTCATCTACCTCAAACGTACTTTAAAAATCATGATCCCATACGAAATACATCATTCAGAGCTCTCATAGTATCACAATGGTTCCGAAAAATATGAAGGGTTCACACAGTATAGACAAATACAATTTCATAAGTGTGAAGTTATCCAACTGTGTAATTACGTAAACATCTGTCACTGATGTAGTAAAATAAATCTTTGTCTCTCTCAGTTAAATAACCAGATAGCTGTGTAATTTATGTGTTAGAGAAATATGGTACCGATGTGTAAAGTTGTATAAGCAAACACCATATTAGCTAGGGCTCCTTGTGCTTGCCAAACACATGGTACAAAAAGTAGACGTGTACCCCCTGAGGATAATGTAATTATATCCTCAGGTGTTACAGATTATAGCAATGGAATGAAATGTATCACGGAAAACTTTCTTTGTAATTCAAATATGTTGAAAAATAAATAGTTTAATGCGTGTCCTGTAGCGCTAAATGTGCGTCTTGCTGTAAGACAATCTCTGTGGAAGTGTCGTAGTTGTTGTCCTCCGAAAGCTAAGTTCTGCAGAAGTCAATGTACTTACCTCATGATAAACGAAATTGAAATGCTTTGCGTATAGATATCTTAGTTATTACGCTTATTGCCGTGATGCAGTAAGTACTGTACTGTACGTATTGTTGTGCTACAGAAAAGGCTGTCTCATTGTAGCTATACCACAAACGTTACTACTAAAACATGTTTTACTTTCCAGAAAAATTCAGAAAAACTGTGCAGATATAAAACAGATAAACTGCAAAAGCAACATTGTAAATTCTCACTCATTAGTAGCGTCGTGATAAAATCGTGTAGCTGTCACATAAACTAACCACAGTATCATCTGGTATCTCACAGAAAGTACTTTAAAT
The DNA here is from genome assembly GCF_023897955.1 of Schistocerca gregaria. NCBI lineage: Eukaryota > Metazoa > Arthropoda > Insecta > Orthoptera > Acrididae > Schistocerca > Schistocerca gregaria. The sequence continues at coordinate 314,195,982 of NC_064927.1, forward strand.
CCAGAATGTATTTTCAAGTAAACCAAAATGTTGCATTAAAATCCCATTAGCAATACTGGTAAATGTTCTAAGTATGTGAGCCTTATGGTCGTTAAGTAATCGTGCAACTAACAAGCAAGAATGTACACGCACAATAACACTGTGACGTCTGTTCACTATAACAATGCATTCGTAATTTCTGTTTAAATATGTTCCGTAGGTTCTAGACTGGATAGTAAACTTCAAACATTGTTGCATGTTAACAGTTTCTCAGTGTGACAAAGCATATTATAAATGTGAAGTGAAATGTTTTATGGCAAAGACAAAGTTAAAAAGCAGATTATCTTTCAATAAACGGTTTTACATGTGAAATGTGGTGTAAACCTTTACTCTTCCTAGTACGCAGAGTTTCAACTTCAACGCAATTATCATGTGGTATACGTCGGATTCTGTAAGGTCCATTGTAAACTAGAAAGAATTTGTGACTCAAGTGTTTCTTCTTATGTGACAATGGATGAGCTTTAATGAGAACTTTCTGACCAGTATATAATTTCTTTGCATTTGCTTTACCGTGTAATTTTTTCCTTTTGTCTGCAGCAGAATTTATATTTTTAATAGCCAAATCAATTATGTCTTTGTGTCGAAGTTTACGTGTATTCGGAAAAGGTACAAGCTCTCTGATTCTGTTTGGTGGTTCTTTATTCTTCAGTACAAGAACAGGTGGTAAAGCAGTGGAGTCATGAGGCATTTCATTCAGCACGTTTTGAAACAAGTGTAAATATCTGTCCCAATGCTGATGCTTTCTGTGACAATAAAGTCTGCAAAGCTTATTGATTTCTTTCATAATCCGTTCAGACGGGTTACAATGTGGTGAGTACAATGAAATAAAAACAGATTTGATTTTATGGTTACGAAGCATGCGTGACCAAACAGCAGATCTGAATTGCGGTCCGTTATCTGAAATTACTTTACTAACGTGTCCAACTTCACGTAAGAAATTTCTAACAAAGGCGTTGGATACAGACCGTCCAGTGGCTTTACGTAACGGAGTGAAAGAAACAAATTTTGAAGTAAGTTCAACAGCGACTAGAACGTACGAAAATCTGTTAGATGTTCTGACAAGCGGTCCCAAGAGATCAACAGCAGCAAATTCTTTTAATTTAGAAGGAATGATAGGAAACAATGGAGCACGATGAGTGACAGTAGATGGTTTCGCCTTTTGACAAAGTTTACAAATAGACAAGACTCTTCGAATTCTCTTTTCCATATTGTTAAAATAACAAGTCGTTCGAAGAATATGATAACATTTTCGTGGACCAAAATGTGCATAGCTGAAATGAATGTACCAAATGAGCTTATAAACAAAATCGTCTGGAATGCAAAGTACCCATAGCTTGTCATCAACAGTGCATCGTTTGAACAGTATGTTGTTTCTAACCAGATAATAATGCCGAATCTATGTGTGTGTCTTTTCATGCCATTTACTTTTGATGTCTTTCCAAATCGGATCTTTACCTTGTTCATGAGCAATGTCCTTTAAAGATGTGGTGATGAAGTTTTCAAAGGCGACTTTCTGGATGTAAAGAATACTGAAATTTCTCTCGAGGTTGCTTTCTGTGTTACTTTTCTCGAGCCCAGCCGGTGCGCGTGACAGTGCGTCCGCAACAATGTTCTCCTTGCCGGGAATGTAGACTATTGTGAAGTGGAATTCTTGCAGAAACAATGCCCAACGTTTTAACCTGTCATGATTTAATTTTGAAGACATAAGAAATTGTAATGCACGATGGTCACTGTATACTTTTACGTGCTTACCATAAAGAAAGAAACGGAATTTGTTAAATGCCCAAACGATAGCTAAAGCTTCTAATTCAGTAACGGAATAATTTTTTTCAGATTTTGTTAGCACTCGGCTAGCAAAAGCAATGGTTTTCTGAACAGTAATGTCATTTTCTGTAGCTTCTTGAAATAAATGGGCACCAAGACCCACTTTAGAAGAATCCGTGCTAAGGCAAAAATCTTGTGAGAGATCTGGATGAGCTAGTATTGGCGCGTTAAGTAACGATTCTTTAAAAGAATTGAATTCCAACTGTGCTTGTTCGTCCCAGTTCCAAATAGTATTTTTTCCAGTGAGAGAACAAAGTTTTGGTGTAACTAGAATTTGCATATTTAGAAAACGACGGTAAAAATTTTCGAGACCTAGAAAACTGCGGACTTGTTTTTTTGTGGATGGAACTGGAATGGCTCTGATTGCTTCTAACTTTTCAGGATCCGGCTGGATGCCTTCAGAATAAATAATATGTCCCAAAAACTTCACTTTTGTCCTACCGCATTCAGACTTTTCCAAGTTAACTGTAATTCATGATTCTGCAAAAATATGTAACACGCTGTTGAGGATGCGATTATGTTGTTCCCATGACGATTCTGCTATCAGAATATCGTCCACATATAAGGTGATGTGACGTTTTAAGAGCTCAGGTAATATGGAATTTAGCCCGCGAATAAATGCTGCCGAGGAAATGTTCAAACCAAAAGGAAGTTTCCGAAACTGATACCAAACGCCGAAACAAAGGCAAGCTGTATATTTTCTACATTCTGGATGAAGTTCGATCTGATAAAAGCTGGATCTGAGATCAATGGAAGACAACACTTTTACACCATTAAAATTTTGAAGAAGTTCTTCCAACGTTTGCGGCCTGTCTGTTTCAGGAATAATGATAGTATTGATTTGTCTCGAATCTAAGACAAGCCTGATCGATCCATTTTGCTTCTCAACATGTAATGGATTGTTGTATGAGCTTACTGCAGGCTCAATAATGCCGTCGTCAAGCATAGATTGTATTTCTGTTCTAACACGGTCCCTATAATGTGCTGGAATTACGTATGGTCTAACACAAAATTTAGTATGCTCACGAACACGAAATTGGTATTGAAATCCCTTGATTGTTCCTGTTTTGTGAGTAAAAACTGTGGAATGTGCTTGTAAAATCTGAAAAAGGTCCTGCCTATCAGTGTCATTACAATTCTCAATTGTTTGAATTTTACTCTGAATCAACTCATTAGTTTCAAATGTGCCGTCGATATCATCCCTGTCAGTACTTGCAGAGCGATTGTTAGTGTCTAGTTCCGTAGAAAATTCCGAATTCCGAACAGAAGGTAAAGCCGATTAATTTCCTCGTCATGGTTTGAGAGCCAATCTTCAAATTGCAAAGTTATTGACTTACCTTCTTTTTCTAAACTTATTTCAGCATTGTGAAAGTTTAAGATTGCTTTGTATTCATTCAAAAAGTCTACTCCCAGTATAATTTCCGTCGACAACAATGGAACAATAAGAAAGTTCATAGAGAAGCTGTGGCTCTGACAAAAGAATTCTAAGTTGGTTTGTTGGCGTACATCTACACTTTTTCCAATGACTGCACCTTGTAATTTAATCTTGCGCAACGGAAGTGTGGGGCAATCGTTCGATTTGTTGCATTTGCTAAAAGCTGTTTCACTAATTACTGAAATGGGACTGCCTGAGTCAAGTACTGCTGTAAATTTTACGTCATTTACAGTAATGTGAATCACAGGATATGCAATGTTGTTATGTTTTACGTCGTGTCCCTGGAGTAATATATCCCTAATGTCTTCCATTTTAACGTAATTACTAGCTACGGCAGCTGCGTCGTCAGTTTCATAAGTACGTTTTGAGGCTGCCAGCGGTATGAGTCATTGCCTATTGTGTCTTTGTTGGCGCGCGTCGTTATTGGGATTTAGAGACCTAACTTCTACAAATTCACCTTGTCGAGAGGGCCCTGCTCTGTTTGATTCCCGCCAGTTCTGCTGCAATTCATGTCTGTCGTTACGATCATATCGTCTGTCGTCATGTCGGTAGATTCCATAGTTTCTTTCTTGTCGGTCACGTGGTGGAGAATTTCTCTCTGAATCGTAACTGCGCGCTGGACCGTTGCGTCTAAAGTTATTCTGTCTCCCTTGATAGTAATTATTTTGGTTCCCATATTGTCTGTTTCTCTGATTGTCTCTGTGATAGTTATTACCGCGGAGAGGTGACCTTTCCCTGTAATTATTACTACTCTGCCAACGGTTGTCATACGGGTGGTGTCTGTTTTGGTCACGATTTGTATTGTGAGAATAGCCTTGTCGTGTCCAGTTATTATTTCTTTCATCGCGGAATTGCGACGGATGTGACCTGTAATTGTTGTGTTCCTGTTTTCGCGTTCTAATTCTTGTAAGAGTCCCTGAAAAGCTTCAATGTCGTCTTTGCAACGGCCTGCCAAAATAATATGCCGTAAATGTTCAGGCAATTTGATTAAGCAAATGCGGATGAGTTCTGACGGGCTGTATGGGTTTGACAGGTACTGATTCTTATGTAACATGTCTTCAAAATATTTCACAAGACTGGAAAATTCAGATTGTTCGAAATGTTTCATCATCATGATGCCATGTTTTACTCGGTCTTGTGTGGCTTGGGACCAATATGCTGAGAGGGAGGCATGGTAAAATTCTCCTTCACTGTGGCAATCGTGAATGACCGATCGCATTCTTACAGCTGGTTCATTCTCTAAGTAGCCACACATAAATTCTAATCTGTGCTCTAGTGACCAGTTGGGAGGAAAACAATGAGAGACTTGATGGAGCCACGCTTGTGGATGAATGTCGTTGCCAGAATTTCTTAAATGTTTTGAATTTACGTGTAGTAATGAACAGCTTATAGTCAAAATCATCGTCTCGGCGGGTAGCATATGGGTCATTGTTACGTCGTTCCATCTCAGAATTCGGTGTACCTTGCTAATTTCTTTCATAATTTCCGAAGTGCCCTGTGTTATTATTTTGTGGCTGTTCCGTATTTCTATGTCCCTCTTCCCGTATTGGAGCGCGAGTGTCCTCTGAAATACGTAATTGTTGTATTACCTGTGTCAGCTGATCTTGTACTTCCCGGATTTCTCTTTGGTGTTGCGTACTAATTTGATTCAGACTTTGTTTGAATTTCCTAATTTGTTCGCACTCTTCTGTGTCATTAAAGACTACCGGTTTTGTGTCATTCAAATTATCATCTACCTTCATAGATAAATTAGTGAACTGATCTGAAAGTTCGGCTACTTTCTCCGATAGTGAACACATTTCCTCAGTGTGTTTTTCTGAACCAAGTTTCAGAGTGTCCATTTGTGTTGAAATCGAATCTACTGTGTCCTTTAAGTTTTCCTGAGTTCTTGCAAGTTGCGTAACCGAATCGGTTGTTGCAACTGAGTCCATTTTAGCTTGCAAGGTGTCTTGAGTTTCACGAACAATAGTTTGCAGTTCTTTTATGGCTGCTTCGTGATTCTGTAATGAGTTTTCATGCCGCGAAAAAATAGGCTGAAAATGCTCACAAATTTCTGTTTTTACGTCATTACAGATCTTTTGACATTTAGATTCAATGTTATGTAGCTCAGTAGTTAAATCTTCACGTGTTTGTTCAAGTGTGATGTCTAACTTCCGAAGATTATGTTCCATTGTGTCCAACTGTTGCTGTGTTTGTCTCTGATTTTGTTCCATTGTGTCTAACTTTTGAAGATTATGTTCCATTGTGTCCAACTGTTGCTGTGTTTGTCTCTGATTTTGTTCCATTGTGTCTAACTTTTGAAGCTTTTGTTGTGTTTGTCTCTGATTTTGTTCCATTGTGTCTAACTGTTGCTGTGTTTGTCTCTGGTTTTGTTTCATTTGTTGCATTAATTGCAATAATAATGTATTAGTGTCTGGAATCTGATCATCTATGCTTTTCGGCAGTGCATTTGCACCGGCAACATTCACAGTTTGACAAGCAGAAAATGTGTCTCGGCTTATTTGAGAAACCGGTGAGGACGCAAAACCTGAATCTACATTATTTGCAAGAATGTGTCCTGTCATTTCGGACTCCTGAGGCGAGCGGTTGCCAACCGATCGATCGATAATGCTTCCCTGTTCACTAATTGTTTCACTGTCCAAACCATTGTTTGCAGGCCACTCCATTTCCCTATGTACAATTACCAAATTACTACTTTGAACATTAGTTAATTCATTACATGGTGGCGCTAACACCCTGCTTTCGTCTTCACTGTCATTTCTCAGTTTACTTTGGAGCCTAGTATTACGTTTTTCACACGCCATTATTGTCACAATATTTCACACGACAACGCAAAAAAGCACAGTTTGAAAAGCAAAAATAAGAGAACACATTAACATAGCACTGAAAATAATATCTAGTTAATTGCAAGCGCAGCAGCGAAATACTTCGTGCAAAACTACATGCATGCCACAACTGTTTTACTGTTCAACAATGAAAGACTGCAACTACAAAGGAAATTCTCTCTATGATTACGCGCTAGCAATAAACAAAAGCTACACTAATTACACAAACTACAAGAAAAAATCAGAAGATTCCAGTGAGGTATCCTTGGCTAAGGGTCGACATATGAAACGTCCCCTTAGAAAAATTTTACACGGCTGGTCTATGTGAAACGTCCTCTTTGAACAATTATACACGACTGTGCTTAAACTGACACACAATATCTTTAGCGCAACGCAATCTGACTTCCAAAAATCCCTACGAAAGAATGGCCCTGACTAGCATTAACCTATACGTTTCACAAATCACTTACCTCACAAAAATCTTCGTTACTCAAGCTACTGCAATACTAGTTATAATATATATAGCAGATCATGACGCCAATTCTTACAAATTTCAAAACTCCGCCATCTCTCTCCCCACGTCCACCACTACTGGCGGCTCACTTCCAACTGCGCAACGCTACGCGCTGTTAGCATCCAGCTGCCGCTGCCCAACACTACAATGGCAGACAACAATGCAAACCAGCCACAGACTGCACACGGCACAGCCAGTGATTTTTATACAGAGCGCTACGTGGCGGCGGCGTTACCAATTAAAAAAAACCTAAACGTCCTACTTACAACTGTGCCTATCAATAGTAAGTGCTTTCAGTAGTTAGAATCTTTTATTTACCTGGCGGCATTGGCGCTCGCTGTTATTGTAGTGTCCACAGCTCCTGGTCGTGCGGTAGCGTTCTCGCTTCCCGCACCCGAGTTCCCGGGTTCGATTCCCGGCGGGGTTAGGGATTTTCTCTACCTCATGATGACTGGGTGTTGTGTGCTGTCCTTAGGTTAGTTAGGTTTAAGTAGTTCTAAGTCCTAGGGGACTGATGACCATAGCTGTTAAGTCCCATAGTGCTCAGAGTCATTTGAACCATTTTTTGCTCCTGTTTAGTAACTGAACATAAATTTGGCTTGTGTCAAAACTTTATAAGCAAACAGATGGCAACAGAAAATGGTGTCCACGCCAGAACAAAACGGTGTTTTTTCTACGCAGCTAAGTGATTCATGAAAGGTATAGCTTATTGTTAGTCAGGGTCATTCTTTTGTAGGGATTATTGAAAGTCATATCTAAGAATATTGTTTCAGTTTGATGATGATTAGAATAAGTAAAGAAAATACTGTCTGAGTGCGTCGAGTTTTGCTCAGCTATTCGAAAATCAGATACTGTAGAAGTTTTGCAGCACGGTCATTCATAATTTTTCAAACGGACGTTTCAAGGATAACGAACACAGTCCATATTTTCACTTACTAGAAACCTTGTTTTGATATACTGATTTGTGGAACAATGAGAGTTACCGTAAACGTTCCATATTTTGCGTTCAGCCTGTGCAAATCTTCTCCACAAAATGTGAAATGTTTCGCGTAGTCAGGGTTGAAACGCACCAGGCGCCTAGTTTCTCGACCACAGACGAACATCCCGGGAATTTCATCGTCCAACTTTTCACACGCGTCATAATGTGTAGAGGAGTTACTGTGAAAATACGACTAAAAAGAATACCGCTGCACTTGAGCGAAATGGCCCTTTCGCCCGTAGGGATATAATGCGTGTCGACGTGCAGAAGGTTCGGTACTAGAGCAGAACTAGTGGCGGTGTGCGCTCCCCTGGCAAAGTGGCCGCAATTACCGGCGATGACTTTACGCGACTGGCCGAGCGACGATTCCCAATTACGGCTGCCTGCCTGCCCGCTGCCCGCTGCTCCACAAGGCACTGTGCACGCCAGCCTGCGAGACAGCTGGCCACCTGTTGCAACACGGCAAAGCCTCGGGCGAGGCGGGCCGCAGAACGCATCCATGCGTGGGGGCAACGTCTCGAGTAGGGCTCCAAAAGTGACGACCACACTTCGTAGCGTATGTATTCCGTGTTGTAGAAACACATACCCGTTACAGAGTACTCATTAATGTTACTTTTGCTACGAAGTCTCATTACAATTATTATTATTATTTGTCGCAACGCTCCCAGAGTGGAGTACGCTATGTAAAGATGGTTCATTTTCTGTTCTTCTTGTTCTTATGGTTCTTTTTATTTGCCCACCAATTTTTCATTGTTTGTGAGAATTTGCTCCATTTTGTTTCGGTTCTTCGGGCTTTTGTCTCTGGTTTAACCTCCAATTTTTCTACTTTTATTCTAAAATTGTTCCTTACACCTATTTATTCTTTGGTGACTTTCGCTAATTCCAAATCTTTTTTAACATTTTGCATCCATTCTCCTCCATTAGCGACGGAATCTACGATCTTACTATTCTTTTTTTTAGTCTGTGTTTCGGAAACCTCATTATGTGGCCATAGAATTTGAGGCGTCTTTTCCTCATGTCTGTTAGAATATTCTTAAATTTTGGACTTTTTCTGTAGTCTGCTGGGTGATCAAAAAGTCAGTACAAATTTGAAAACTGAATAAATAACGGAATAATGTGGATAGAGAGGTACAAATTGACACAAATGCTTGGAATGAAATGGGGTTTTATTAGAAGCCGGCCGCGGTGGCCGTGTGGTTCTAGGCGCTCCAGTCCGGAGCCGCGCTGCTGGTACGGTAACAGGTTCGAATCCTGCCTCGGGCATGGGTGTGTGTGATATCTTTACGTTATTTAGGTTTAAGTAGTTCTAAGTTTAGGGGACTAATGACTTCACCTGGTAAGTCCCATAGTGCTTAGAGCCATTTGAATCATTTTTTTATTAGAACCAAAAAATGCAAAAGTTCAAAAAATGTCCGACAGATGGCGATTCATCTGGTCAGAATAGCAATAATTAGCAGAACGAAGTAAGACAAAGCAAAGATGATGTTAAGTTTCATATCAGCGCACACTCCGCTGCAGAGTGAAAATCTCATTCTGAAAACATCCCCCAGGCTGTGGCTAAGCCATGTCTCCGCAATATCCTTTCTTTCAGGAGTGCTAGTTCTGCAAGGTTCGCAGAAGAGCTTCTGTAAAGATTGGAAGGTAGGAGACGGATACTGGCAGAAGTAAAGCTGTGAGTACCAGGCGTGAGTCGTGCTTCGGTAGCTCAGTTGGTAGAGCACTTGCCCGCGAAAGGCAAAGGTCCCGAGTTCGAGTCTCGGACGGGCACACAGTTTTAATCTGCCAGGAAGTTTCATATCAGCGCACACTCCGCTGCAGAGTGAATATCTCATTCTGGAAACATCCCCCAGGCTGTGGCTAAGCCATGTCTCCGCAATATCCTTTCTTTCAGGAGTGCTAGTTCTGCAAGGTTCGCAGAAGAGCTTCTGTAAAGTTTGGAAGGTAGGAGACGGATACTGGCAGAAGTAAAGCTGTGAGTACCGGGCGTGAGTCGTGCTTCGGTAGCTCAGTTGGTAGAGCACTTGCCCGCGAAAGGCAAAGGTCCCGAGTTCGAGTCTCGGTCGGGCACACAGTTTTAATCTGCCAGGAAGTTTCATATCAGCGCACACTCCGCTGCAGAGTGAAAATCTCATTCTGAAAGATGATGTTCTTTACAGGAAATGCTCAATATGTCCACCATCATTCCTGAACAATAGCTGTAGTCGAGGAATAATGTTGTGAACAGCACTGTAAAGCATGTCCGGAGTTATGGTGCGGCATTGGTGTCGGATGTTGTCTTTCACCATCCCTAGAGATGTCGGTCGATCACGATACACTTTCGACTTTAAGTAACCCCAAAGTCAATAATCTCACGGACTGAGGTCTGGGGACCTGGGAGGCCTAGCATGACGAAAGTGGCGGCTGAGCACACGATCATCACCAAACGACGCGCACAAGAGATCTTCCACGCGTCTAGCAATATGGGGTGGAGCGCCATCCTGCATAAACATCGTACGTTCCAGCAGGTGTTTATCAGCCAGGCTGGGGATGATGCGATTCTGTAACATATCGGCGTACCTCTCACCCGACACGGTAGCAGTTAAAAACGAGAATCACGCATTTCCTCGAAGAAAAAAGGCCCGATAACGGTAGATGTGGTAAATTCACCCCATACCGTGACTTTCTCGTCGATTTTCAGTAGCCCAAATTCTACAGACCCTCGGAGCGTGAAATGAGCTTCGGCGATCCACAACACGTTACTCAACCAATCTTCATCTTCCGCCATCTTCTGAAACGCCCACACCGCAAATGCCCTCCGCTTCACTAAATCGCCAGGTAACAGTTCATGATGCAGATGGATTTTGTACGGATAGCAACGGAGTGTACGGCTAAGTGCCAACCAAACAGTGGTGTATGGAATGCCGACGGAGTGTACGGCTAAGTGCCAACCAAACAGTAGTGTATGGAATGCCGACGGAGTGTACGGCTAAGTGCCAACCAAACAGTAGTGTATGGAATGCCGACGGAGTGTACGGCTAAGTGCCAACCAAACAGTAGTGTATGGAATGCCGACGGAGTGTACAGCTAAGTGCCAACCAAACAGTAGTGTATGGAATGCCGACGGAGTGTACGGCTAAGTGCCAACCAAACAGTAGTGTATGGAATGCCGACGGAGTGTACGGCTAAGTGCCAACCAAACAGTAGTGTATGGAATGCCGACGGAGTGTACGGCTAAGTGCCAACCAGACAGTAGTGTATGGAATGCTGACGGAGTGTACGGCTAAGTGCCAACCAAACAGTAGTGTATGGAATGCCGACGGAGTGTACGGCTAAGTGCCAACCAAACAGTAGTGTATGGAATGCCGACGGAGTGTACGGCTAAGTGCCAACCAAACAGTAGTGTATGGAATGCCGACGGAGTGTACGGCTAATTGCCAACCAAACAGTAGTGTATGGAATGCCGGTGCGAAATGCGTCTGCACGAGCGCTGACTTCCCCGTGCACAGACGAACCCGCTACAGTCTCCATTTCTTCCTGAACTGTCTCAGCAGCATTAGCCTTGTGCTCGGTCGGCCACTACAGGGTCTATCGTCTAAATAACCAGTGGCTTCGAACTTCGAAATCATTCTCGCCATAGCTGCATTTGTCAACGGACCTTTATCTGTTCGAATCCCCTTCCTATATCGATAGGATCGTAACGCTGAACTAGCACATTCCCCATTCTGATAATACAACTTCACTAAAAGCGCTGCGACTGCTGGCGCATCTGATTCTCTCTCACTCATTACAGCTCCTTTTATACACGATTGTCATGCGCAGTCACGGACGTTTTGCTGCCCACCGCCATCTGTCGGATATTTTGTGAACTTTGTTTTTTTTTGTTCTAATAAAACCTCATGTCATTCCAAGCATGTGTGTCAATTTTTACCTCTCTATCTACATTATTCCATGGTTTATTAAGTTTTCAAATTTATACTGACTTTTTGATCACCCGTTATATTATTATTATTAGTTGCAACGCTCCCAGAGTGGAAGACGCTATGTAAAGATGGTTCTGTTCTTCTTGTTCTTATGGTTCTTTTTATTTGTCCACCAGTTGTTTGTGAGAATTGAGCTCTTCTTTCTCCGCTCCATTTTGTTCCGGTTCTTCGGGCTTTTGTCTCTGGTTTAGCCTCCCATTTTTCTACTTTTATTCTAAAATTGTTCCTTACAGCTATTTATTCTTTGGTGATTTTTGCTAATTACAAATCTTTTTTAAAATTTTGCATCCATTCTGCTCCATTAGCAAGGGAATCTACGATTTTACTATTCTTTTTGTTAGTCTGTGTTAGGGAAGCCTCAATATGTGGCCATAGAATTTGAGGCGTCTTTAAGTCTGTCTCTATGTAAGAATATTCTTCAATTTTGGATTTTTTCTGTAGTCTGTATCCATTCTCGGTCCATCTTGGCCCCAAAATTTTGCTAATAATTTTCTTTCTTCTTTCTTTAGATTTTCTTTATCATTTTTCCTGTTTAGTGCCAAGGTTTCGCTGGCATGTAACATTGATGGTTTAAGTATTGTTTGTAATGTCTGATTTTGGAATTTAAAGATAAGCATTTTTTCTTACAGAGGTTTTGCACCAATCCTAAACCTTTACGAGCTTTTTGTATTCTTTCTTGTTGTACGTATTTTTCAGAGATAATTTCTCCTAGATATTTAAAGCGTGATACTCTGTTAATTTCCCCATATTTGGATTGTAATGTCAAAATTTTCAAAATTTGTTGTTGTGAACACTGTGTTTTCAAAAGATATCTGCAGGCTACTTTTTCTGCGCATTCTTTTAGAATTTCTATCTGTTTTATAGCCACCTCACAAGAATCTGCCATTATTGTGAGACCGTCCACAAGGACCGAGTAGGGGATTCGTATGTTCATGTTTTTTGGTTCCTAATGAAATTTGTTTCCAGCAATTTTCTTCTTCAAGTTCCTTTTTCCATTCTTCCATGACTCTGTCTAGAACTACATTGAACAACAGAGGCGCTAACCCATCACGTTGTCTAAGCCCAGTTTTTATCTCGAATGGTTTTGAACGTTTTCCCATAAATTTCACTTTAGATGTTGTATTTGTTAATGTCTGCTGAGTGATTTTCTTTATTTTCCAACCCAATCCTTTTTCTTCAAGAACCCTGAATAGTGTGGGTCTGTGGACTGAGTAACAGCCGAAAGTACTCAAGAATAGGTCACACCGTCGTCCTATAAGCGGTCTCTTTTATAGGTGAAACCCTATTTCCTAAAATTCTCCAAATGAACCGAAGTCGATCATTCGGCTTCCCTACCGCGGCTCTCCCATGCTTGTTCCATTTCATATCGCTTTACTAGGTTACGCCCAGATATTTAAACGACTTGGCTATGTCGAGCAGGACAGTAGTAACACTGTAAGCAAATATTACAGGTTTGTTCTTCCTCCTCATCCTCATACACTTACATTTTTACACATTTAGAGCTAGCTGCCATTCATGACACCAACTAGAAATTTTGTCTGAGTCGTATCTTCCTACAGTCACTCAACTTCGACTCCTTACCGCACACCAGGGCGTCATCAGCAAACAACCGCAGACTGCTGCACACCCTGTCTACCAAACCATCGATGAATGTAGAGAACAACATCGGTTCTATCACATTTCGCTGGAGCACTCGTGACGATACCGTAGTCTATGATGACCACTCGCCGGCGAGGCCAGCATACTCAATCCTGTTACTTAAGAAGTCTCCGAGCCATTCATACGTCTGTGATCTTAATCTACATCTACATCTACATATATACTCCGCTAGCCACCAAGCGGTGCGTGACGGAGGGCACAATTCGAGCCAAAGTCATATTTCCCCCTCTGTTCCACTCGCCGATCGCGCGAGGGAAAAAAGACTGTCTGAACGCAAAAGTACGATCTCTAATTTCCCTTATTTTTGAATGGTGATCATTGCGTGATTTCAAAGTTGATGGTAATAATATATGCTATACATCCTCGTTGAAGATCAGATTTCGTTAAAACGCTGAAATTGGGCAACATGTCAAATACTTTCTGGAAATATATAAATATGGAATCTACCTATTTCTGTCCTCCCATATTTCGCAGCATGTGGAGGAATACGGAGATATGCCATAAGGATTTTCAGATTTACGAACCGACGCTATTTTTACGTCTGCGTCCCGTGTTTTTTTTTCGTAGGTCGTATTATATAATTATCGTATATTCTGTATTAACCTGTCAAGCGTTGCACGAAAAGACTTCGAAGAACAACAACATTCATGGTAAAGCGGGATCAAATGAGAAATATTAATATTTAGCAACGGATTATTGTTATTTCTTAGAAGTCTAACTGAAATGACCAAAGTCACTGAATATCTTTCCATCACAGAACGACAGACAAATTTTTGTTTTGTTTAACGAAGAACTTTTGTTTCGGTCATAAAGTTTTCTTAGGAAGAAGACTGAGCAGTTAGTTTCTAACATAACTGACAAACTATAAAGCTGTTTACTAATTATTTCTTTAGCGTAAGCAGATTTAGGGTTCATCTCACCAGTCCGCAGCGGTAGCGTTCTCGCTTCCCACGCCCGGGTTCCCGGGTTCGATTCCCGGCGGGGTCTGGGATTTTCTCTGCTTCGTGATGACTGGGTGTTGTGTGCTGTCCTTAGGTTAGTTAGATTTAAGTAGTTCTAAGTTCTAGGGGACTGATGACCAAAGATGTTAAGTCCCATAGTGCTCAGAGCCATTTGAACCGTTTTTTTTTTTTTTCTTCATTTCACCAAAAACTGACAGTAACTGATTATTTGTAAGAGACTGAAAACACCCAAGCGATTCTTTTTCTGTTTATAACAGGTGGTCTGCTTTTAAGAGAAAACTGTCCGGCTAAATATAACTCCGAGTCTGGCGCTTCTGTTTTTGGACGTGGCAACTTGAGCTCTGGATCACGTGTGGGCAACCAGGGTAGGATTGCCAGGTCCAGAAACTGAAGCGACAGACTCGGCGCTATGTTTAAACCGATTTTTACCCTAAAAGTCGGACTACACGTTTTAAAAAGATAATGAGCTACAACCAGTTTTTGTGAGATCAATAATAATTATGCTTAAACTATAAGTCAGTCAACAGCCTTATTGTTAGGCAATAATGGTGGCAACCAACTGCTCAGTCTTCTTAATTTTTCAGTATTCTTTTTCTGATAATGTAATCTCAAAGTAAACTGAAAGTTCTTCATTAAACAAACGAAACAATTTTCTATTCTTCTGGGATAGAAAACGAAAAGATATTCAATAACTTTCGTCATTCTAATTACGCTCATAAATAAAACCAATGATCTGCAGTTAAGAAGTAGTGTTAATTATTTGAACGCACAAAGTCTAACAAAAGACGCACAGACCGCTCTTGCATATACTTGGCCGTAAAAAGTGGGTTCAAATAATTAATATTAATTCTTCACTACAGGTCATCGTTTTTCTTTATGAATATAACTCAGACGACGAAGTTATTGAATATCTTTTCGTTTTCTAGAAAGAATAGAAAATTGTTTGGTTTGTTTAATGATGAACGTTTACTTTATTTTGACATAACATTATGTTAGTATGAAGGTAGAAAAACTAAGAAGACTGAGCAGCCCTGATACGGCCCGGGGAAGAAATTCGTGCGAGAGAGAGCGAAGTGTTCGCTTTGTTCTCCGCCCCGGACGGATTTTCGGATATTTCAGCCGACGCTCGGCTCCATCCGGGTTTTCACTCATGACACAGAACAGTGAACGCTAACATTTTTTCCATTTCGCCTTCTGTATAATATAGCGGATTTGTGCTAAGTTGAAGCGATTTAGATTTTTAAGCTTCCTAAAATCAACAAAGAAATTACGCCATAATTTATTTAGTGTTACGGCGACAACCGATGCCTATGAAAGGTGGCGTCCTATATGAGCCATGCGCTGCAAGTGCAAGGCCTACGTTATCCGCCAGTGTCCATTCTTATTACAGAATGGATAGTTGCCGTGGCAACCAGCAGTGTGCGAAGACCAAGCTAAGGGTTCCGCATGCATAATTATAACTACCGCAGGTCTATTAAAACGTTTAATGCATTGCAGTAAAAATCACATATTATGAAGAACTTCCCCTTGGCAGAATTCTTTGCCGAAAACCACTGCAAGTGGGCTCGGTACTGAGCAGTCGGAGGGAGACTTTATAACACCCACACAGAGGGCCTTCCAAGTTAGCATCCTGTGTCGAAGCGTCCCTTTGCTCTTACACTAGACCGGTCGCCCGTACCGAACAATGGCGAATTGTGAAAACGGCGTCGGTGTGGCGCTCGGAAGCCGACTGGACAGCCCTGGCGTCCAGACAGCGAATGGGAGTGATGGTGATTGGGTAGTGCATAACAAAATTGTTACTATTGGACGGACCTTGCCGCGAAGCGCCAGTCCGTCTGCTAGCGACGGAAATTAATGCTCGCATTTTGGCTTCGAAGGGAAGCGGTCGCTTTAACTCACGTTCGTGCGACGCAGTGACAGCGAAGGATTGTATTTCGTCCGGCAACAATGAAATTAGATCTGCAAATACGCGATCGCGTGGAACGGCCACAGCTGCAAGAAGACGCTGATTCACATCTCGACACCAAGAGGGAGCCGCCTGCTGTGGTTTCGACGTTGCAGAGATCACCACTGGGAAAATATCTTCAGCTCCGGCCATATTCAGATGGCCCATATTTTCTAACAAGTGTCTATCTTCGATGGAGACAGCTTTTCTTTCTGAGAAGAGCTGTGATCGGGACTGATGACGCACTGAAAATTGCCTCTTTACTCTGCAAGTAAGGTTGTTAGAAATAAGCAGAACCCATTGTCTCTTTGACTCATTGGTTCGTGGTGTAATATGTAATCTACACACACTAAATATAATTTATCTTCCATCATTTTAAAAATAAAAGTGTTCAAAGAAAATTGTTTTTCATTCTAAAGTTTAGTTAGGCGCTAATTACAACCATGGGGACGGGATCCTGGGCTGGGAGGATTCTAGCTGACATCTGATACCAGGGGTAGGGTCCGCTACGGACAAGATGGGCGATGTGCAGTGACCCATTTTCATCGGAAGCGCTGGCCGAGTTCGTTCTCTTGTTCAGAAGGGGGTGCCGACAGTGTCTGCACCTTTACCCGGTCGGCCATGACTGACTCGGGGCGCACGCCCTGCAGTCTTTTTCAAATGATTTTACAGAAACTATTCGGTAAATAAATTTGTCAGTTTCATAATGATGCGTTCATCATTTCGTTAACCGTCATAAGTATTGTCATATTTACGGGGAAATAAGATACTGCGAGAAATTCCAAAAAAATTACAATGAAAAATAGGGATCGCTATGATTTTGCATTTGCTGCATATTACATAATACACTCCTGGAAATTGAAATAAGAAAACTGTGAATTCATTGTCCCAGGAAGGGGAAACTATATTGACACATTCCTGGGGTCAGATACATCACATGATCACACTGACAGAACCACAGGCACATAGACACAGGCAACAGAGCATGCACAATGTCGGCACTAGTACAGTGTATATCCACCTTTTGCAGCAATGCAGGCTGCTATTCTCCCATGGAGACGATCGTAGAGATGCTGGATGTAGTCCTGTGGAACGGCATGCCATGCCATTTCCACCTGGCGCCTCAGTTGGACCAGCGTTCGTGCTGGACGTGCAGACCGCCTGAGACGAAGCTTCAAACATGCTCAATGGGGGACAGATCCGGAGATCTTGCTGGCCAGGGTAGTTGACTTACACCTTCTAGAGCACGTTGTGTGGCACGGGATACATGCGGACGTGCATTGTCCTGTTGGAACAGCAAGTTCCCTTGGTGGTCTAGGAATGGTAGAACGATGGGTTCGATGACGGTTTGGATGTACCGTGCACTATTCAGTGTCCCCTCGACGATCACCAGAGGTGTACGGCCAGTGTAGGAGGTCGCTCCCCACACCATGATGCCGGGTGTTGGCCCTGTATGCCTCGGTCGTATGCAGTCCTGATTGTGGCGCTCACCTGCACGGCGCCAAACACGCATACGACCATCATTGGCACCAAGGCAGAAGCGACTCTCATCGCTGAAGACGACACGTCTCCATTCGTCCCTCCATTCACGCCTGTCGCGACACCACTGGAGGCGGGCTGCACGATGTTGGGGCGTGAGCGGAAGACGGCCTAACGGTGTGCGGGACCGTAGCCCAGCTTCATGGAGACGGTTGCGAATGGTCCTCGCCGATACCCCAGGAGCAACAGTGTCCCTAATTTGCTGGGAAGTGGCGGTGCGGTCCCCTAAGCACTGCGTAGGATCCTACGGTCTTGGCGTGCATCCGTGCGTCGCTGCGGTCCGGTCCCAGGTCGACGGGCACGTGCACCTTCCGCCGACCACTGGCGACAACATCGATGTACTGTGGAGACCTCACGCCCCACGTGTTGAGCAATTCGGCGGTACGTCCACCCGGCCTCCCGCATGCCCACTATACGCCCTCGCTCAAAGTCCGTCAACTGCACATACGGTTCACGTCCACGCTGTCGCGGCATGCTACCAGTGTTAAAGACTGCGATGGAGCTCCGTATGCCACGGCAAACTGGCTGACACTGACGGCGGCGGTGCAAGAATGCTGCGCAGCTAGCGCCATTCGACGGCCAACACCGCGGTTCCTGGTGTGTCCGCTGTGCCGTGCGTGTGATCATTGCTTGTACAGCCCTCTCGCAGTGTCCGGAGCAAGTATGGTGGGTCTGACACACCGGTGTCAATGTGTTCTTTTTTCCATTTCCAGGAGTGTATGTGTCCGCCCGGTTGGCCGTGCGGTCTAACGACCGACTTTCCGGGTGGGAAGGATCGCCGCTCTCCGACGCGAATCCGCCCAGCTCATTTCTGTCAAGGTCCGGTGATCGGGCCAGTCTTTGAATGGTTTTTTAGGCGGTTTTCCATCCGCCTCGGCGAATGCGGGTTGGTTTCCCCTTATTCCGCCTCAGCTCCACTATGTCGGCGATTGCTGCGCAACCAAGTTGTCCACGTACGCGTACACCATCATTACTCTACCACGCAAACATAGCGGTTACACTCGTCTGGTGTGAGACGTTCCCTGGGGGGTCCACCGGGGGCCGAACAGCACAATAAGCCTGGATTGGGTGTGGGGCGACGGAGGGGTGCAGTGGGGTTGCGGACCACTGCGGCTGCGTCTGCAGCGGGGACGGAGCCTCTCCGTCGTTTCTGGGTCGCCGGTTAGCATTACGTACCATAATATGTTGTTGTATTTGAAATTTAGTTTGCATATTCAATTTTTCTTTAGACTTGGGTGGAGGTCTCTATCTGTCGCCAATCTCGAGAAAATTTATGTGACGCAGCTCAGTCATTTGCGATCGCGCTGCGCCAGCAATAAAGCTAGAGTGAAATGCACACAACATTCATATTCTATAAACGGTTTAAGAGATCGAAATGAAATCTTGGCAAATGATAGCACGCATGAGAAGAGTATTTTCCCATATGGTTATTATGTGAAACTTCATAATATACCCCGTTATTCCACTACATACAGACTTTTTCGATGAAAGAACGTCCTTTTTAAGGGCCATAGTAAGCTGGAGCAATGGAAGTGCTATGGGTTTTAGAACAAATTAAGTGAGTACATTACACATTTATGTTGTACCGAGAATGTGCTTTATCATAAGGTACTCACCTTACTTTTCCTCAGTTCCACATTTAATAAACCACCGTTTCAGAACGCTCTCGCAACTGCATCTGCGTAACATATTACTGACGTGAGATTGTATAAACTCCCCTCTGTTTTTGCAAAAGAAGCAAATTTTAAAATGGAAACAAGAGAAATATGTAAATTTTGCTCAAAATCCGTCACTCATGACGCTTATGTGAAACTTTGTCTCTGCATTTTCGGCGGAATTCTTTTTAGATACTGAGCAAAACAGGTGTGACAGAAGATCGTTCTGAATGGTAGTCATGCAACTGTGGGCGCGGAGGCATCACAGTCATCATTTACAAAAAATGTCAGTGTAGGCTTCAGTTCAGAACGGCGCTTCCCCTCCACCACTGGGTATTTCCCCTACAGCACCTCCCCGCAGCCTCCACCACTACCACTCGCCCCACGCCCTGCCCTCTACACATCTACCATACACAGTATTCTGCTCGTACTCTAATGGTCTCAGAAATGTTGGGAACCAGTGCTCTAGTACCATAGAGAAGGTATTACAAGATGGCTTAACACACATCGTATCATCATGTCGCTTCTTTCTGACAGTATTTCCCACATTCATTTCTTCTCCAGTTCTAAGGAGAACCTCTCGATTCCATTATCAATCCACTTCGTATCCTACTGTAGTAACTCGTCACAAACGCTTCGTTTATCTTCTTTTCCGATTTTCCCACAGTACCTGATTTACTAACATACAATGTTGTGCTCTAAACATAATTTCTTCCATGGATTAAAATCGATGTTTAATACCAGCACACTTCTCGTTGCCAGAAATGACTATTTTGCCTGTGTTTCTTATAACCTCCTTTCTTCGTCCATCATATGTCATTTTGCTCCCAATGTGACACAGTTCACTAACTTTGTGTCTTTTGTGGTTCCCAAATTTTGTGTTAAGTCTATCGTTAATCTATTTCTACTAATCCTCAGTACTTTGATCTTTCTTCGATTTACTCTCAAACTATATCCTGTACTCCTTAAACTCTTCATTCCATTCAGCAAATCCTTTAACTTATCTTCACTTTCACTGTCATCAGCTGATCCTGTCATTTATATTCTTTCACCCTGAATTTTAATTCCACTCTTGAACCTTTCTTCTAACCACTGCTACTTCGATGTATTAACTCAACAATAGTACCAAGAATCTATATCCCTGTTACACATTCTTTTTTATCCGAGCCCTTCCTTCTCGGTCTTCCATTCTCATTGCTCTCTCTTAATTCTTGTACGTATTGTCTATTATCAGTCTTTCCCTACAGGTTACTCCTATTTTTCTCTGAATTTCGAACATCTCGCACGACTTTACACTGACACACGCTTTTTCCAGGTCGACAAATTATATGAACATACCGTGATTTTTCTTCAATCTTCCTTTAGCAAGCGTAAAATCAGGACAGCCTGTCTTACACCCTTAACTTTCTGAAAGCACTATGCAATGAAAAAATTTGCTACGCAATCGTTTATTTAAGCGCAAAAAAGAGTATAACGAGACATTATTATACTGAACTAATGAGTTTTTGCAATCAGTTGTAAATGATGTTTATTGCATATCTGTATTTCGGTCACTAAGCGGCCATCAATTTCATAAATGATAGAAACGACAACGTACTTGAACGAGCATTTGAAAGGAATGGATAGGCATTTAGGAAGATACTGCCTAATGATTGTCAACTAGAGCGATGTAATAGAGTCAAATTAAATAAGGAGATGCTCAGGGAATTATATTAGTGAATGAGACACTAAAAGTGGTAAATGATTTTTGCTACTTGGGCACCAAAAAAACTGATTATGTCCTTAGCAAAAGTAACACAAAATGGAGATCGTCAACAGTAAGAAGAGAATTTAGAAAAAAGAAAAATTTGATAACATCGAATTTAAATTTAAAATTTTGGAGATCATTTTTGAAGGTATTAGTTGGACTGCAACGTTTTACGATACTAATACGTGCGTGATAAGCAGATCATGCAACAAGAAGATAGAAACTTACGAAATATGATGCTACAGGAGTTTGTTGCAGGTTAGAAGGGCAGATAGAATAATAAACAAAGGGGTAATGAATGGAATTGGCGAAAAAAGGATTTTCTAGCACAAGGAATCAGTTCATGGGGCACATCTTGAGGCATTAAGGAATAGCCAGTTTGGTAATGAGATTGTCGTGGGGGGGGGGGGGGGGGAAGAGGGAAAGGGGGTCTGTAACGATTACACTATTTGTCGAATGTTAAATTTTTGTGCTCTGAATGACGCAGTGTAGTGTCTCTGGTCCCCATATAAGAGAGAGCGGAGAGGTGGAGATGGGCAGAGAGAAGTGGGAGGATAAGATTGACAGATAGAGATGTGGAAGAAGTGGATGAACAGATAGAAAGGAGGAGAGAGTGGGAAGAGATAGACACAAACAGTTAATAACAGTAGATGGGCAGAGAGAGTGGGTAGGAAGGAGTTGATTGAGAGAGGCTGAAGGATCAGGTGGACAGAGAGAGAGAGGGAGGGAAGGAGAGAGAAAGAAAGAGAGAGAGAGAGAGAGATGGTGGGAGGCTATGAACAGGCAGTAAGGATGGTAATTAGATGGTCAGAGAGACAGAGATATGGGGTAGGAACAGATGGGGAGAGAGAGTAGTGAGGAGGAGATGGACAGAGAGAGGGGGAGGATGCGATGGACAAAGAAAGGGCGACAAGGAGACTCAAAGGCGTAGCAGGGAGGAGAAGATGGACGCAAAGATGGGGGAAGTAAGTAATGGAAAGAGATCGGGAGGAGATGTACAGAGACAGGGGGCAGGAGGAAATGTGTGCAATAAATCTATTACATATGTGCATGGGCGAGGTGCCAGGTAAAAGGCTAGTAATAATAAACAGAAATGTTGACTGCATAGTGTGTGTGTGTGTGTGTGTGTGTGTGTGTGTGTGTGTGTGTGAGAGAGAGAGAGAGAGAGAGAGAGAGAGAGAGAGATGGCATTAGAGATTTCACAATGTTGATAGGAATACACTTCTTGAAGTTCTTAAGATGTCATGGATAAACCACAGGGACCAGAAAATTTGCTAAAACTTCTACAGAAACTGGACTACAGTACTAAGAGTTGAAGGATACGAAAGTGAGGCAGTAATTAGAAGTGAGGTGCAGCAGGGTTGTATTGTAGCCTGTCCGCAATGTATCTCAATCTGTACAATGAACATACAGCAAAGTAAAAGGAGAAAATCTGAAAACTGGATTAAAGTTCACGGAGAAGAAATAAAAACGGAACTGAATGGATAATTTCCCAAAAATAAGTTAAAAGATGAAAAATAAAATAAAACGAGGGCATCGGGGCGTAGCTGAATCAAGGCTCTAAATTTAGTAGACGAAATTTTCTGTTTAGGCACCAAAGTCAAATAATAAGACATCCGACACCTGTTCCGCACTATTGCCTAATGAACGAATTACGAACGTATGAATATCAGACCGAGTATGTGACGGGACTGAAGAGTTTCTTGCAAACACAATACAGCGTGTCATTCTGAACGGAGAGAAGTCTTCAGACGTGACAGTATCTTAGGTCACGCCCAAGGGAAGCGTTACATAACCAATTACTTTTCGCAGTATATTTGACTGACGTAGAAGATAACGTTGGAAGTACCATGCGACTCTTCGCGGATGATTCTGTTGTGTACAGACAAGTCGCGATGCTAGAAACTTGTAGCGAAATGCAGGAAAGACCTACAGATGCTCGACGCTTGTTGCAGGAAGTGACAATCGACACTCAACGTAATGAAATGAAACGTACTGCAAATATATAGACAGAGATACCATTTACTGTATGATTACAAAACTACTTCCACATCTATGAGTATGCGTACGGTCGATTTTAGTGGAACCACCACATAAATTAACTGTGGGTAAGGCAGATGCCAGACTGAGATTCATGTGAAGAATTTTGAGAGAATGTAGTCCATCAACAAAGGAAATAGTTTACAAAACTCTCCTCCGACCAACACTTGAATATTGCTCCTTCAGTATGGGTTTCCGTACTAGATAGAAATGATTGAGGAAATATAGAAGAACAAGTTAAGAGCAGCACGTTTCGTTTCGTGTTCATTTAGAAAGATGCTCACCAACTTAAAGATGTGAGAGAGCACTGTAACGGTACCACCGACCACATTAAACGGCAATCGATGCTAACGTTAAACCTCTGCGAGGAATTTTTGAGAAGTTATGACAGTGAAATAATGTAATCGAAACAGGAGAATCAAAATAGGAATCGTTTCCGAAACTCTCCACCAGAGTATAAACAATAGTGAACCGTTGGGGCAGGAATAGACGTTCTCCAAGCGCAAAAGCAAATTGTAACATTACGTATTAAAACAGGTCGCCAGCCTAATTACGCATTCTTGTGTCAAGCAAAATGGTACAGCAGAAGGCAGTGCTAAGGCTAACCTAACCTTCCTTGACACACACACTGAATTTATTCCTTATATCTGTTCACCCTACAACACAGTGACCTAATCTTGCAGATAAATGTGCCACTAACAAACAAATGGACAATGAGATAGTAAACAGTATCATATGCCACTCAACAACATGTACCTTAAATGAACTAGATGTGACATTTATAAACCCAGTTACCAACACACATGAAATTAGTGGCAATACTGAACAGGGAAAAGCGTGAAATGATTCTCAATTTAAATCTGGGGGTCTGCTAACGATCATAACCTATAACTTCTTTGCTTAGTACAGGGTCTCTATGCCTGTACGTTAACCGCCCGCATCTCGTGGTCGTGGGGTAGCGTTCTCGCTTCCCATACCCGGGTTCCCGGGTTCGATTCCCGGCGGGATCAGGGACTTTCTCTGCCTCGTGATGGCTGGGTGTTGTGTGATGTCCTTAGGTTAGTTAGGTTTAAGTAGTTCTAAGTTCTAGAGGACTGATGACCTAAGATGTTAAGTCCCATAGTGCTCAGAGCGTGTACGTTAACCAACGTGCATTCGAATAGATAACATTGTAAACAGTTGTTTCTTAAACTCGGTTTGAAGCAAGTAAACAAAATGCAGATCTAACTACACTGGCACTGAAGGCACCTTTACATTGCTTCATTAACTAACTAACTTAGTACATGAGGACCCTTAAACTTTCATGTTTTGAAGAACCATGCTCATTAACAAAGCTATACCAGTATGTATGAGAAATGGTAAATATTCCTATAATTAATTATGAATTAAGGAAAGCACAACAAACTATAGCTGTTTAAATAACTAATGTACCCTCATAAGCAGTCTTTTGACCTACTCAAAATTATAATTGGCTGTTCAAATAACAACTCAACATTAAATTTAAGTTCAACCACTTTCTCATAATAAATTAGGGCAATCGGAATTAAATTTACTAGGATAGGATACCTGTCCAGGTTTGTGATTTAGGTTAATTACGGGTATAAGTTAGAGTTTTTCACAACACGACGATTATTTTTAAAGTCAACGAAATTTCACGAATACCTGGTCCATTTACAGAAGGCCAAATATAAAAGGTTTTTTGTAAGGCTGGTGCCACCAGTGGCGCAATTTGCGGTGGCTATTAACCTGGCGGCGATGCAATCATACCAATACTGCTTGCCTCGTCCTGTTACATGTCTTCTCGGCGTCGGAATTATATTTAAAGGGCCAAAAACCATGCTTTGATAATGGTATTACCAAATGCAGCATCCGAGGCTCTTAAACACTGCCCTTAAGCTCTTCTGGCCTTAAAACTCCAGGAATATGAGCCACAACGATCCGATACTGTTAGCGAGGAGTTAACCACAGCACTGCCCAGCCCAGACTCCTTACCCTTCACAAAGGACGATTTGCCACTTGCGCGCCAACCACAACGTTTCCACTCCACCGGACTACTTCCGTAGCTGCGGGGCTTGGCCACATCTTTTACATTCAGCACTACATTCCCTAACTATGGACCAAGTCGTTTACAGTACATTATATTACAATCGTTCCATTACTTGTTTAAATGCACAAGAATAATTTCAACAATATCGTTCTAAAGTTCCACATAACTGAAACATGAACACATAGACAAAGAATTTCCATGACAGATACAACAGTATTCATAAGCAATACTACAAACTGACCTTCAAATATCCACACAGATACAAAATAGGTCAAAATTAGGTGCTACAATGCGTTCTTAAGAGAGTCAACCAATATAATATTTCCTTGGCTTATTTCTCGTGAAAATACCATAAAGATAAAACAAGAGAGATTCGAGCCCACACGGAAGTTTGCCAGCAGTCGTTCTTCTGCAGAACCGTATATGACTGGAACAGGAAAGGGGGAAGTGATATGGTACTAAGGTACCCTCAGCCACACACCTTAACGCGGCTAGCGGAGTATAGACGTAGATGTGGCTACATTATAATGAAAATGTCATCTGTCCCGGCAATGCTTTTGAGGCGTAGCGCCATATACCGATCTTGCCTTGGAGGCGGTTAAGTGGGAGATGTGTCTCAGAGCTGGATAGTGACTGATGGTGACGCGAGACTGGACACGCACGTAGTTTATGTATCAGCCGATAGAGGACAATATTGGATAGGCGGACTGTGATTTTAGTTTCGATTGTGCCCACTAGATTGCACTAAAGTGATAGAATGTTCTGCATAA
This sequence comes from Schistocerca gregaria, assembly GCF_023897955.1. Taxonomy (NCBI): domain Eukaryota; kingdom Metazoa; phylum Arthropoda; class Insecta; order Orthoptera; family Acrididae; genus Schistocerca; species Schistocerca gregaria. Next base: position 314,221,921 of record NC_064927.1, read on the forward strand.
ACTGTTCTAGTATTTTCATAAAGTGTTATTATGTCTTCTTGTGTATGTAAAATGTTATAAATGTGTTTTAGCAGTGTGAAAGATGCGTGAGTGTGGTTTAAGGTTAATATGAAGATAATTGTTTAACAAGATATGTAGTAGGATTTAGTGTAGGTATGGATATGGACAAAGGGGATTTTTGTAGAATAGATTAGTAAAGTAAGTTTATGGTAAAGGGAAAGTTAATTCAGATATAAATAACAATAGTAAATAACTTTATGCATAAGAAAAACTTGAGCATATTAGATGATTACGTCCGTAAAAGGTGCAGTCGTTAAGTTTACTATTTTGCGATTGGTTATTGATGAAAAGCGCGGATTGATGCCTCAGAATGTTGTTTTGCTATTGGCTGTTGAGTAAGCCGACCAATGGTAAAGCAATATTCTTCGCGCGCCTTTCTCTGCTCGTAGAAAAGACTTAGAGTATTCTAGAGGAGAGCCATGAAACAGTTCGGACGTGTGTAGTAGTAGTTCCGATGGAAACGATAAGTTGCCGGATCTAGCAGTGTTTCATACGTCAAAAGTGTGGTAGAGTGACGGCATAATTATTTCGATGGGCGTGTAGAAATTTCGTAATCTTTAAGCGCATTTTGTGACGAGAAAAGACATACATTCCGCGTGGCGTATTGAGCAGGTCGGTGGCTAAAAACTTTGACTGCATTTGGTACCGACAGACTCAATATTTGGCGAGCATTATCAATCAAAAAAAAAATCAGTATTTCTGTAGCTATTACGTTTTCGGGAAACGCAACACCATAAACTTACTAACGTGAGTGAAAGGGGTTGTGAGTGACTGTGTTAAGACTAGCACGGGCTTGGCAGTGATAGTTGTTCACCTAAGTTTCAGAGTATATCATTTAAGGACAAAATTTCCAACCTTTCATTTCGTGTGGAAAACTTCCTCAAAATGGTTCAAAAGGCTCTGAGTACTATGGGAGTAAACATCTGAGGTCATCAGTCCCCTACAACTTAGAAGTACTTAAACCTAACTAACCTAAGGACACCACACACACCCGTGCCCGAGGCAGGATTCGAACCTACGACCGTAGTGGTCGAGCGGTTCCAGACTGAAGCGCCTAGGACCGCTGGGCCACAGTGGCCGGCAAAACTTCTTCCCGAAACGTAGATTAGTGACTTTAATTGCAGCCTGGTTCACGTTGAAGTACAGTGGGTTTCACACGGCTTCCCTACTGTTGATATGCTGAGACAAGGTTCACAGGTAGGTGCAGGTTCGTCGTAAGGGACGGAAAGAACCTCGCCGCCGCAGTTTGAAGCATTGTCTCTGTTGTATCAATATATAAATCAAACATGGCTTAGCCACGGGTGGGGAGGGGGGATCGGAAAAGGGGGGGGGGGGGTGTAGCTGCTAGGTCTAAGGCGTCTTGTCACGGTCCTCGCGGCTCTCCCCGTGGGACGTTAGAGTCCTCGCTCGGGCATGGGTGTGTGTGTATCGTCCTTAGCGTGAGTTAGATTAAGTAGTGTGTAAGCTTGGGGACCGATGATTTCAGTTGTTAGGTCCCATAAGACCTTACCACAAATTTCCAAACGTTTCCAAACAGGGCTTAATTTTATTGTTAGTTCCTGGTTAACACCACTCGTTGAAGTGCCATATTGGCGTGTAGGGAGTGGAGCAGGCGATGAGTAGTTGGGGGATCGCAGACTGCCCATCGAGACATAATCGCTTCTGGAAGCAACTATATCATCGGTACTTACTTGCCGGTTTTCCGTTCTTGCGTTAAGCCTTCGGTCTACAGCGAGCCACTCGGTGACATATTAATGCCGCCTTAGGTAGTGAATCAGAATAACGTCGTACCTGTTTACGAGATAAGTAAAGCCGTGTAATACGTTACAGGTGTCTGTAGGCAGGCTTCCTGAGAGAGCTGAATTTGTGGCGTCTTGTGTGGCAACGTAACGAAGAGGTCATTATTGCACCGGTTCTGACGATTATTTACTCAACGTGTTTTTCTTAATACTGTTTTATGGATATACAGATTGGGCATTAGTCCAAGATTTCAGAAGTGAGTGCGGAAAGACCTCCGAGAAACCAGTTAAAATCAACTGCAGACAGTTTCAATGGAGAAAGAAATAGAAATTATGCGTGTAGCATGTGCTATAATTAATCAAACTTAAATTCATATAATCCAGAGTACTTTTCTTAATGGTATTTTGACATGCTCTTATGGCTGCCTCACTCTACTATCTTCTAAAGCGCTTGCAGTAATAGTTGGTGAAAATAAAAGAAGTTCGCCCCAATTTGCGGACGTGGTAAATGTTAACACGACGATGATATTTTAAATTGATTATCTATCCAATATTCGATCGAGTAAGACATCGGCAACTTTCCTACTTGCAGGGTCTCTCCGATTTGTTGGATACGGGGAGGATGTCACAATGCTTATATGAATGAAATAATTTGTAAAAAAAATTACTTTTTCTGAAATTAGAATTAGAGAAAACACCATATTTAGACGGGAGCAGCGTACACCGGCGTAATGCAACGGTAAACGACACAGAGCACGTATACTGGAGGAGGTGATTAGTTTTTAATGCCCAGTCGGCACTGAGATCATTAGAGAAGGGAGCAAGCTTGGATTATGGAAGGATGGAGAAGGAAACCGGCTGTACCCTTTTGAAGGAATGATCCCGGCATTTGCCTTAAGCGATTTAGGAAAATCACCTAATAACTAAATCAGGATTGCCGGACGCAGATTTGAACTGTCGTCCTCCAGAATGTGAGTGTAGTGTCCTAACTACTGCGCCACATTGCTCGGTCATGTACTGAACCTATAGCTATAAGCTCAGTCCTATGACAAGCTGGTGAGAGAGTACGGAACCATAAGAGCAGATGTAGGTGACGTAGTCTCTGTAGTGAGGGAACAGTAATGGAAACAAAGGAGAAATTTGGAAAGGAAATAAAACTTCATTGAGGAGAAACGAAAGGTTTGCAGAAGACATCTTAATGTTTTTCATAGGCTGAAAACGACTTCGAAGAGCTATTGAAAGCAATAGAACGTCTCTCGAAAAGAGTTTCTAAGACGAACAAAATTAAAACATGGGTAATTGAATAAACTCCAAATAAACCAGACGACGCTGAGGGAATTAGATTAGGAAATGAGATCCTAGACATAGTCAATGAGTTTTTCTGTTGGGACAGGAAAATAAATTATGTTGGTGGAAGTAGAGCGAATATCAAATGCAGAGTGGCAACAGCGAGAAAAGGAGTTCCGGAAAAAAGGAGTTCCCAATGTCTAATGTCAATTTAAGTGATAGAGAATCCTTTATGAAGGTAATTTTCTAGAGTGTAGCCATGTACGGAAGCGTAACGTTGAAGATAAGTAGTTCAGGAGAGTACAGTGAAACGTCCCCTTAGAAAAATTTATACAGGACTGGGCTTAAACTGACACACAATATTTTTAGCGCAACGCAATCTGACTTCCAAAAATCCCTACGAAAGAATGGCCCTGACTAACATTAACCTACACGTTTCACAAATCACTTACCTCACAAAAATCTTGGTTACTCGAACTACTGCAATACAGCGAGCACCACTACTGCCAGCTAAATAAAAGATTCAAACTACGGAAGGCACTAACTACTGATAAGCATAGTTAGCGAACGAAAGATTTTAATAGAGAACAAACAATGTATTTACCTTAGTAGTCATAATATATATAGCAGTTCATGACATCCAATCTTACAAATTTCAAAACTCCGCCATCTCACTCCCCACATCCACCACTGCTGGCGGCTCACCTCCAACTGCGCAACGCTAAGGGCTGTTAACAGCCAACTGCCCTACACTACAATGGCAGACAACAATCCAAACTAGCCACAGACTGCACACAGCACAGCCAATGATTTTCAAACAAAGTGCTACATGGCGTTACCAATAAAAAACCTAAAACGCCTACTTACACAGAATAGAAGCTTTTGAAATATGGAGTTATACAAGAAAGTTGAAGATCAGATGAGCAGATCGAATAACTAAAGATGTATTGGTGGAATTACAACTGTGAGCAGGTGTTGTGAGTCGTGCTTGGGTATCCCAGTCCGTAGAGCACATGCCCGCGAAAGGCAAAGGTCTGGAGTTCGAGTCTCGAGCCGGTACACAGTTTTAATTTACCAGGAAGTTTCATATCAGCGCACACATTGCTACAGAGTGAAAATTTCATTCTGGAAACATCCCCCACGCTGTGGCTAAGCGATGTCTCCGTTATATTCTTTTTTCCAGGAATGCTAGTTATGCAGGTTTCGCAGGAAAGCGTGTATGAAGTTTGAAACGCAGAAGACGAGATAATTGCGGAATAAAAGTTGTCAGGGAGGGTTGTGAGTCGTGCTTGGGTAGCTCAGTCGGAAGAGCACTTGCTCTTGTGTAACCAGTCGTTTATCAGTGAAATATTTCCTGAATGGTTGAAATATGCTGAAGTTAAGCCACTTTTTAAGAAGGGGCATAAAGAAATAGCGTCAAATTTCTGTACAACTTCAATTTTATCAGCATTCTCAAAAATTTTAGAAAAGGTAATGTACAATCGTCTTTATAAACATCTCATCACAAATAACATAGTGTCAAAGCCGCAGTTCGGATTTCTAAAGAGTTCTGATATTGAGAAGGCTATCCACAATTACAATGAAAATGTACTCAATTCATTAGTCAAAAAACTGCAGGCAATTGGTACATTTTGTGATCTGTCAAAGGCATTTGACTGTGTAAATCACAATATCCATTTAATTAAATTAGAATATTATGGTGTAGCAGGAAATGATGCAAAATGGTTCAAATCTTATATCTCTGGCAGGAAACAAAGGGTTTTATTAGGAATGAGAAATGTATTAAGCTAAAAGGCATCATCCAGCTGGGAATTAATTATATGTGGGGTCCCACAATGTTCCATCTTAGGGCCCTTACTTCTTCTTGTGTAATAACGATGACCTTTCATCAGTAACATTACCAGATGCCTAGTTTGTTTTGTTTGTCGATGATACAAACATTGCAATAAATTGTAAATCAAGTGTAGTCTTAGAAACATGGGCTAAATAAATGTTTGTAGACATTAATCACTGGTTCATAGCCAATTCTTTGGCACTAAATTTTGAAAAAACACACTACATGCAGTTCAGAACTTGTAAGGGGTGTCCCACGAGTATATGCCTAACATATGATGACAAGCAGATAGAAGAAGTGGACAGTGTTAAATTCTTCGGATTACAGCTTGATAATAAATTCAACTGGGAGGAGCACACCACAGAACTGCTGAAGCGTGTAAACAAATCTCTATTTGCAATTCGAATTCTGTCAGACATAGGGGATATAAAAATGAAGAAGCTACCTGATTATGCTTCCTTTCACACCATAATTTCATGTGGGATTATTTTTTTGGGGTAATTCATCAAACCAAGCTGAAGTTTTCCGGGTACAAAAAAGTGCAATAAGAGTTACATGTAGTGTGAACTGACGAACATCCTGTAGAGGCCTGTTTAGGGATCTAGCGATACGAACTACCGATTCTCAATATATTTATTCGTTAATAAAATCTGTCTTTAAAAATATATCACTTTTTCAAACCAATAGTTCAGTTCATGGAATCAATACAAGAAATAAGAATAATCTTCTCAATGAGTTAAAGTCACTTACTCTTGTACAAAACGGTGTGCATTTTTCAGGAACATACATTTTCAGTAACTTGACAGCAGCCATAAGAAGCTTAACAGCCAATGAAATTCAGTTTAAGAGAAGTCTAAATGATTTATTGCTGGCCACCTCGTTCCACTCCATTGATGAAATTCTCACTAGAACCAAGTGGTTTTATATATAAAATACAATCTAACTTCTGCACCACTTCCGTGCAGTAATATGTTCATTGTAAATAAGTATTGTAGTAGTTCTATTATATGTTATATGTTTACTACCTTATAAATAAAAAAATATTTTTGTAATTTTAAATTCAGTCCATTAAAGCGATCTTAGTAAATGAGTGTTGTAAAATGATCTTTTCATCTAGTGTTCACTAAAAAAAATTTCGATCAATCCACTTGGGACTTGTGGAAGCTTATTTGTTTTATTTGTAAATATTTGTCATGTATTACTGTTTTTCTGGCATGTTCTACATCCTGGAGGACCTCTTCACTATGGACCGATTGGAATGAAAGTAAATGTAATCTAATATAGTTATGGGAATTGGAGAAGTCATGTATGATGAGCATTAAAGTAAAAAGTATGTTCTTTGACTTTTTCAGACATTGTTGAGCTTCTCTCGGAAATGCTTAGTTACCAGTACGATTTTTTATAATGAAATATAGAATAAAAGTATAATGGCAGTTCAAATCTTTAGAGTTTCTAAATTCGAATCCGAGTGTGCAGTTGCTAGTGTTGGTCATGGCTGAATTGATAGAATGTCGGGTAATGAAAGTGCTGATTTGCTGCTTTATATATATCGCTTTTCTAAAAGATTATGGGACTTTATACTAATTTAAGGAAATTTTGTTCAACAAGAGTACTCTCTGCCAGTAGTGCCTTGTCATTGTCAATAAATTACATATTAAGCATGAAACACGCAAATGTCAGTAAATGTTTGGAAAATGTTGATCATCTGGTAAGAAAAAGTATCACTCAAAATAAAAAAAACATAGAAAAGACTGATACATCTGCAAAAGAATTAAATTAGAAAATAAAATAAAAGAAAATTTTTATGCATATGCAGACGAAATGTACTCAGGCAGCGGTACAAGAATGTACCTACTGCTGTTTTCTTCACTGTTTCAGTTGCTTTCAAGTGCAAAGGAAGACGTTTATTATTGTCCAAGTGAGGTGTAATGTTTCGGACAAATGAGAACATGCTTCAATCAACCAGCACACTCTTACCATTGGCGAAGCTTATTTTTAAGTAATTTTCGTAACACACAGTTAAGTGAATAACGATTATGAAGAAAGAAAATGCAACAATTGTTTACAAAATTGCAGTCAATGTACCAAATGAAGATATGAATTGTTGTTTTAATTCGTGAGCGACGATGGTTGCCACAGTTACAATGGTACTCCGTATTTGCAACCTTTTTACGGATTCGGAAAAGTCTTATGCTAATACAACATTTATTATTCTGGTGTGTGAAGCACGTATAATTTTGCATATGTAACTACACAAAATCACGTTACGCTTATGGTCCTCGAACGGATAAACAGATCAATTACAACAACGTCAATAAACATGTCAACACGAAAGATATGAGGGAAGATGTGACTTATCAACTGTTGCACAACCGATAAATCTGTTTCAGTATTTCAATAGTAATGAGGCACACATGATAACTCGGTTTTTGAAGATAATTTCTTGAAAGAACATGACCTTGTTACTCGCACGTTACTTTAATGCTTGGAAATAATTAGATATGGATTTCAAAGCAACAACCAGTTTATTTCAGATCGGTATACTGCCATTACGAAATGTTACCAAGGTAGTGGTCTGTATCGATAAGATGATGGCGCCACCTCCAATGTGAAACCTTGAGACCGTAGGCTCGCCGCAGTGATACCTCCCAGTAAACACAAGATGGGTGACCGCTACACGGGAGGCTCACGCGCTCAGACTCGGTATGACTAAAGTCTACAGACGCCCCTGACGGGCGAAACTATGCATCTCCACTTCACATTGCGGTCACGGAGAAGAGTCAGCGAGGTGACTCTCGCGTCTCCCCTCAGTGTTCTGCGGCGGCCTGTTCGTATAGGGTCTTTGGCGGACGCCATTTTCGAACTCGAATGGTCCACGACACTGCTTAAGGTGGCTTTGGTCTCCACAACATTGTCGTTGTGAGATATAACGGAAATACCGAATCGCACCGGGGGCCACAACTTGAGTAAGAGAATGGATCAGTGGACAGGGCACATTCTGAGGAATCAAGCAATAGTTAGTTTGGTAATGGTGGGAAGTGGGGGTTCGGGGGAGGGGCACAAAAACTGTACGGAAAGGCCTAGGCATTGATGCAGTAAGCTGATTCAAACCGCTGTAGATTGCAGTGGAGTTGAAGAGGCTTGCACAGGACAGAACACCTTGGAGAACAGCATCAATTCAGTCTTTGGAGCGAAGAAAAGAAGAATAAAAACAGTTACACAAATTTGTGTTTTTATTAAGTATTGGTAACAGCATCAAGACTTCCAGCAGAAACAATTTCAGCAGCAACAACAGTATTAAAAGGAACAGTTGTTGCAACAGCAGTACCTTCAGTGGCAGCTGGAACAGCAACAACTACAGCAAAACATAGCTTTTTAAGTTTCTACAAAAGCACTGAAAGAAAAACATTTTTTGTTGTTTATCGTTTTCTTGTTTCACAATATACTGGCCTTTAAAACGTGTACTTTTTTTCAGGTGATCAAACCAGTTCTGGAGACGTTTCTCCACTCTGATGTTGGAACCTCCAAAACATGTTTTAGAAGGGTTCCACACCTTCCTCCTTTGATGAGAACAGCAGCCAACAATTTTTTTTTGACGTAATGGGGACAAAGAAGTCAGTAGGTGACAATCGGGTGAATACTGCCAGTGGGATATAAATTTGATGCTTTTGCCCGTCATATCATCATTTGTTTGATCATGAATTGTGACGATCAAGAACGATTTTTAGTTGTTTCTTCCATCGTCGATGGATTTTGGTACAAATTTATGAACCATAAATAATTAACCGCTCTTAAAACTAAAAAGCAATAATTATAAATGAAAGCCTCAATACATTGTATATTGCGATGTGATCAAGCCCGATACACATTATGAAATCCGCTATACCACCGGTCTCGATCGATCCCTTCACATAAATTTGGGTAGGAAATTTATATAAAAGTCGATCCTTATATAACTTGTTAATTACTATTTCACCTAATACGTATTTAATATTTGTTTAACGAAATTAACTGAAACATAAATACAGAGCGTTTATTAATTAGTTACACGAAAGTAACGTTAACTGTGAAAAAGGTAGCTAACCTACAAAAATGTTTGAGACAACATTGAATGCAGTATATCTCCAAGATTTATTTATAAATATTCAATGTGGTTACCTTTTGTAAGACGACAAATGTCCTATCTCTAATCAGTTTCTTACGAAATTCTATGAAGCGAGTATTACTCTATGATGGCAACTGCTCATGTTATTCGTTGTTGCAGCTGGTCGACGTTTCCCGGAAGCGAAGGAACAAACACTCTTTCTCTATTGTAACCACATACACAGAAGACGATTGGGGTTAGATCAGGTGGTAGTAGTGGTCAAGACATTGTTCCACCACGTCCACTGCAAGTCGGTACATCCCTACGGAGATAAGCGACAACTTCACAATGATAATGTGGTGGCGCGCAGTCTTGCTGGAAAGTAAATTCTGTGCTATATCCCGTTGTAACTGATGCACTAGATAATGTTTAAGGATATTCAGGTAATACACGTGAGTTACAGTTGACTGGGAAAGAAAGAAAGGACTGTAAATCTTGTTATAGCCTACAGCGCAAAACTCATTTACCTTAGGCGAGCCCCGTTGTTGTTCTGTCACGTGACGTTGTTTCTGCTCACCCTATATCCGAACATTATGCAGATTCACTTTACCGCAGGCATGGAATGACATTCGTCATTGAACGCAATCTTATTGAGAAAATCATCTTAAGCCTGAACTTTTTTTAGCATTTGTACACAAAACTCAGATCGTTTCTCTTTGTTACTTTTTCTTAAAACTTACGGCAGTTCGTTTTTAGGGTAGATTCTGAGTGATAGGCGTTTGTGTAATACCTGCTATTCAATTATGAGCTGGCACGTGTCGTTGATATACCCAGGCTACGAATGCAAGCCTGCCGAACTTGTTCAACCGCTGCACCAGGGACAACTATCAGAGCCTGACCGGTAGTCCTAGTGATGCAGAGCCGTGAAACGATTGAACTAATTAGTAGCAGTTAAAGCTGATGGTTGGGGATTATTAGTCCTGAATTGTAGCTGAACTGTACTACCGGATTTAGATTCATGAAACCATAAAGAATACTTCGCAAGCTCTGCATCATTACATGACTTCAAGGTGACTATTCGAACACGAAAACGTCCAAAAGTAATAGTGTTAGGCGGGAATAAAACATAGAGATATACTGCATTTAGTGCTGTATCAAACATTTCTGTAAGTTATTTACCCTCTTCATAATTACGGTTACTTTTGTGTCACTAATATATAAACACCCAATATATTTGTATTTATTATTTTATATATTTGCACAAATATTTACACAAAATTTTAAAACATTTAATACTCAATTTATACACAATCAATTTTGAACATATCCACCTACTATTATTTGTATTTATTATTTTATATATTTGCACAAATATTTACACAAAATTATAAAACATTTAATAGTCAATTTATACACAATCAATTTTGAACATATCCACCTACTTTTTTGGCGTCTATTAAATTCTTTGTGTTACATGTACAATTCAATCTTTGTGCTTCTGGTTACTTGTACTTGGCGGGAAGAGTTGTTGTATGATGGAGTGTTCGAAAGACAATTGTAAATAGTAGTCTTGTTTAACTGTTGAAAGAACGGTCTTGTAGAACCTTTTGTAAGACACGTTTTCTGAACCAATCGTCTACGAATTTATAAATACGCATCTATAGGATTCAATGGAGGAACTCTTTTGTTTAAAGTTAGTAAAACCTCACCTCGACAAACCACGAAACAGTTTATTTCTTCGCATAGAAAATATCGACCCTCAAAGTTCCGAAAACAGGATAACAAAGACAACTTCAAGACAGTCAGCTAAGTAAAGGTTTATATTTTAGTAAAGTTGACACGCCTGTCAATTACGCTTATATCAGAAAAATGACGGAAGAGCGTTTAGTGGACACATCATAGCGGTACTGAAGAGGTGTGTTACAATGCTAATATTTGTTAGTTGGTTTTCGGCTTACAGCGTCATCATCAGACTTAAACTATCACAGTGTAAGAAGGTACAATATTCGTGACCAGCACTGAAGAAAGTTACATATCAAGAATGACTACAAACACAAAGTAAATGTCATCTTTGACTCTGCAGTGGTAATCCGAATACAAATATTATACAGTAAATAAATATAAATGGAGCAAACCAGGAAAGCTCCAACCTAAACCCAAGTAAACAGAATCTATACAACAACTGAAATTGAATTAACAATCCCAATAAAGCAAAATTAGTGACTGACAAGAGTACTGATTAACAGCTTGAATTGGTTTTACATAATTATGAAAGGTGGTAGAGAAATAAATTAAACGTCAGAGGTGACAAATATAACGACGTAATAAAGGAATACTTAGCAAATCACAGTAAAATAAAAAGTTGCAGGAAATAATGGCGGAATGTAATGGAACTCATTGTTGGAAGCATTGGCAAACTGTGAAGGGAAGTTTAGGAGATGAGAAGTACTGAGCTGCGTTTGGCCATTTAATATCAAATCGGGACTATGGACCAGATGTTTGTCGATTTTCTAGACTGCCAACAGACTGCGTTCGTGGCCTTGGTAAGTGGCGTGGGATAGTCACTGGTAGCTGCGACGTTCGTTTCTACACGAGATCAGCAAACGTGGAGTCATTATTTTGCTACATCCAGCCGAGTTCATGTTTAGCTGACCTAGCAGCGATCTCTGTGCCTGACTGAGAAATATAAAACTTATTGCAATTAGAAAGACTCATTTTATTTACCAATATCTTGACTAGTCATTTGGTCATTATATTTACTATTGTAAAATAAATTCTGCAATGGTGTGCCTCACGCAGTAGTAAATCTGATAGCTGTATGATATGTGTGAGTCAGCCACACCCTAAGATTTCACACCTAATATGGAGTGGTACACCACAACTTGCAACCAATGGAAGGAACATCAGAGGGGGCATAGAAGAAGGATACATATTTAAATTTTTGTATTTAATGCAAAATGTGGTCAGTCATGACAGGGCTATAGCCATTATTTGATGCAATAAATTTTACTGCGTTTCAGCCTGCTTTGAAATCTTCTTTGGAAATGCGAACATTGAATGAAAGGCTGCATGTCAGAGTGTTTGTGGCTGTTGTGAGCAAGAAGGTATTACTGAGCCTGTAGCTGTAGTTTTTCTTTAATTTTTGAAATAATGTGTTTGTGCACTAACGTTACAGCTTGGATCGAGGAAGTTTATGAAATTATTGCCAGTATCTGCTGTGAAATGAGTGTTTTGATCTTGAGTGCTTAATTTATGAAACACATGTGTTAAGCGTTTCTGTAGTGCCCGTCCACAAACACACCACGTCACCTACATACGAGGGACGTTGAGAAAGTAAGTTTCGTCACTGTTTTTCACACAGAAACTTTATTGTTAAAAATAAATGCATCGTGTCGTCATGAACTACACACTTTGCACTGTTTTACGACATTGTCACCACCGACATTGAGATATTTGTCGTAGCGCGCAATCAGTTTGAAGAAACCACTCTGGCAAAACTCGGTGCCCCAGGATACAAGGAATTTCCTCAAACCTTCACCACCTGAGCATTGGTGTGGAAGAGACGTCCCGAGAGTGCGGCTTTCATTGCAGGGGCAGGCGCAGGTCCTTCTCTGATCATGGAACACCAACGATGAAGCATTTGGCGTGACTTGACCTCTTCACTACGCACAGTCTGTAGGCTTTCTTGGCTGACGGACACACAATTCAAAAGTTCCTGTTCATACTGTATGGCAGCACTTTGTCGCTAAACGTCTGTCAACCATCGCTATGCATATTCGAATAACCTTGGGCATGCAGGTCTGCAGGTACTCTATTCTCTTCAGCGCTCTGCCCAGGCGTCCATTCCTCCTCCTACGACGCCCCTTCTGTCACTGCACTATTTGAAACCGAGCTAATGTTGCACACAACAGCCTTTACTACCAAGATAGTGTCATCAGCAAACAGAAATAATTTGTAGTTACCTTTAATATTAGAGGGCATATCATCTATATAAAAAAGGAACACGAGTGGCCCCAACACTGATCCCTGAGGTAACCCCCCCCCCCCCCCCATTTGACTTTACCCTACTAAGAATCCACATCACAGCCGTTCTCAACACTATGAATCATGACGTTTTGCAGTCTGATGTTAAAGTAAGAGGTGAACCAATTGTGAGCTACTCCATGTATTCTGTAAAGGTCCTACTTCTTGACCAATATTTTGTGATCAACAGAATCAAAAAATATGCTTAGCTTTGTAAACCTTTTGGTTAACTCATCGTGTACCTCACGGAGAGAAGGGAATATAGCGTTTTCAGTTGTTAAACGACTTTTAAAGCCGAACTGTATCTTTGATAGCAAGTTATGTGATATAAAATGATGAATTGTCCTCACATACACGGCCTTTTCAATAACTTTAGTAAACACTAATGGCATAGAAATAGTCTTCAATTATCTACATGATCCCTTTCTCCCTTTTTATAGAGCGGCTTTAGCACTGAGTACTTTAATCGTTCAAGAAACCGACCATTTCTAAAGGAAATACGGATAAGAACAGGGCTAACACGTGCAGCAAAATACTTTAATATTCTGCTAGGGTCCTTAGTCTTCAGTCATATAATTATTGGCTCAATCTCCCCCTTGTCTGAATCACAGAGGAGTATTTCAGGCATCAATCTCGGAAAGCCATTTGCCAAGACAGTTATATGATTCCCTGTAGAAACAAAATTTTTATTTAATTCACCAGCGATGCTCAGAAAATTATTGTTAAAATACATCTGTTTTATCAGTAACACACATATTTTTACTACGAACGACTTTATATCGTCGACATTGTGCTGCTGACCACACACTTCCTGCACAACTGACCATATGGTTTTCATTTTATCCTGTGAATTAGCTATTCTATTTGTGTACCACATACTCTTTGTCTTTCTAATAACATTTTTCACCACCTTGCTGTTTGTAATGGGCTACTGTAGCTTGATTGTGACTACTTCTGACACTTTGATATAATTTTCACTTTGTTCTACATGATATCCTTATCCCACTAGCCAGCCACGGCTAGTACGCTAGTACTGCTAGAACGTTCTAATTTTCAAAGAGCAATTTTCAAAGAGCATGAGAAATGTGTTATAGAAATCATTATATTTGTCGTCTATGTATCGGCACTATAAACATTCTGCCACTCTTCTCCCGTGACGTGGTTTATAAAACTCGCTAGTGCCGTTGGATTAACTTTCTTGTATAGTCTATAATTATATGTGACATTTGTTTGCGTACAGAAGCCTGTTAGTGTTAAAATCTGTGCAATATAGTCTGAAAGGCCATTCACGCTTTTATTAACAGAAAGAATGAATAAAAAGATTGTATATGGTTGTGCTACTGTTACCCTGCACCCTAGTTGGAAAAAACACAGACTGCATCAGATCATATGAATTTAGGAGATCTACCAACATACTTTTTCGTGCACAGTCATACACAAAATTAATTTTGAAGTCAACACGTATAACTAATTTCTGGTACTTCCTATAAAGTGAATCAAAATTCTCTCTAGTTTGAGCAGAAATGCTGTGAAGGCAGAATTAGGAGACCTATAAACAACAACAACTAGAAGTTCCGTTTCACTAAATTCAACTGCCCCTGCACAATACTCAAATACGTGTTCAGTGCAGTGCCGTGAGACCTCTATGGACCCAAACGGAATACTGTTTTTTACATGCATGGACACTCCCCCCACGCAAGGAACTCCTTGTAAAACAGCCAGCTAATCTGTATCCCAGTACAGGAAGCATCTGAAGTGTCGAATTATTTACGTGGTGCTCCGATATACCAATAACGTCAGAGAAAACATCTATAAGCAGTTCACTATCTTTATCTGTAACACCTTTTATATTTTGATGAAACATACTAATTTCTTCTCTACTTGGAAACATGACGCTCTCTGAAGGTGTTTTCTTAGAGTGGCTTCCTTTAAACAGGTATACCTATCAGCTGACTTCAGTCTAAAAAAAGCTGCAGCTTTAACACCAACTACTACAGGAATTTTTCCGTAAGTGATCCCACCACCACCCGCTACATTGGTAGCACCTCTACTGTGCGAACTACCTAGCAGCCGAACCTCCATCTATCTGTTGGGACAAGTAACTAACTAAAAAACTGGATTTGTCGTGATGCTGAGAACGATACGTTAAATTTATTTCGTTACCTTGAATCGGTGAGACCACTTAAATGAGACAATATAGAGCACGGAGCGACGTGGAGCAATGGTGAGGTAGTGCACGCGCAATCAGGGGGAGGATGGTAAAAATCTTCGTCCAGAGATCCAAGCATCGACTTTCCGAGGTTTTCCTAAATATATTAAAGCAACTGATGAGATGGTCGCTTTGAAAAGGGCACAGCCTATTTCGTTCCCCTTCCTCCTCCCATCCATATTCGTGATGTGTCTCTAAAGACGTGGGCATTGACTGGATGTTGAAACTAATAGTCCTGTCTTTCTTCCTTCAATATACTATAGTGAGTATCATTAACATATATTTTGGGCGGATTCCTCTCACCGATATAAGAAAAAAAGAAATACATTTCTCATAAAATGTGATCAGAAATCCCTAGATTTCGAGTTCCTAACAAAAGTTTTATTTACAAGTGCGTTTAGATTTGAAATCCAGTAACTGACGTTTGTAACAAAAATCTAAAATTCATTTTACCAGGCTGGTGCCTAAGTTTCTAAAGTTTTTATTTTGCATGTCAGTATTCCAGTTGCTGTGGGCTTATTTATTGACTGCCATTTTTTGTTTGTAGTTCACTGTTGCTATTTGAGTTCACATAATGTCATTTTGTCATTTGGTGAGTGGTGACGTGGACGTTAGAAAATGGAGTGGCAAGTGGAGAAATCGTAACATTTACGACGTATCTTTTGTTTGCATTCAGTAAAGGGGTCAGAGCAGCAGAACAGTCACAAACATTTGCGCTGTGTATGGCGATAATGCCATTCGACAGAGCGTGGGAAGTAAATGATTTTCTCGTTTAAAGGAGTATGTTTTTGACATTAGTGTCTCCCCACGTTCAAAAACACCTTCAGGGTTTGATACAAATCATTTAAAATCATTAATCTACAATGATCCACGTAAGTGTACTAGAGAACTGGCAACTGTCATGAACAGTGATCATTCCAACATCGTGAGACATTTGCATGCAATGGGTTGCATCTCTGCTTGCTCGTCATCAGTTGGCTCGTCAACAACACCGACCATTCCTATCCCGTATAGTTACTAGTCACAAGAAATAGTGTTTCTCCCAACAAAAGAAAAAGAAAGAAATGGTTCATCGTCAATAAAGCAGCGACACCCAGTACAAAGACCTGGGCTCATCCAGAAATAATCTTATGCGTGTGATGGAACAGCGACGGTGTAACGTATTACGAACTGCTTCCCCGAGATATAATCATCACTGCTGACATTCACTGTCGACAACTGAGACATCTTGCAGACGCAATCCAAGAATAACGATCAGACGACTGCGTGAAGAGATGCTACTGCACTATAACGCCAGCCCGCATTGTGCTGGAGTGGCAAAGAACACTATACATGAGTTGGGTTGGGAAGTCATTGCGCACCCACACCCACATTACGCACCTGATCTTGCGTCCTCAGAGTTTCACCTTTTTCGCTCTCTATCGAACAAGGAACTTCCTTTCCGGATCGAAATGTGCTCCGAATAGGACTCGACGAGTTCTTCGCCTCAAAACCACATGATTTCTAGGAATCGAAAAATTACCTCAGAGTTAGACTGTTATAAAGAAGTGAAAGAGAATATATTATTGGTGACTAAAGTCTACGTTATGTGCATCTGTTGTCTTTCTTAAACTTACGAAAAAATGCTACGAACTTATGCGCTAACCTAATATTATGTATCTGGATGATACTGTTGATAAAATTCACGTTACACATCAGGAACAGTCTGAGAAGTGAGAACTGTAACAGGTCACCGTTTGGTAGGTCAGTATACTCTCCCACCACGTCTTGGGCTTGCTGTTCACAAGGATTTTACTGAGGACACTCATTCTGGTTTTCCAATGAATGTATCTCTTCAACTAACAGAAGCATGTCGTTAACGTTTATTGGGAGGAGGAGGACATTAGTGTTTTAACGTCCCGTCGACAACGAGGTCATTAGAGACGGAGCGCAAGCTCGGGTGAGGGAAGGATGGGGAAGGAAATCGGCCGTGCCCTTTCGAAGGAGCCATCCCGGCATTTGCCTGAAGCGATTTAGGGAAATCACGGAAAACCTAAATCAGGATGGCCGGAGACGGGATTGAACCGTCGTCCTCCCGAATGCGAGTCCAGTGTGCTAATCACTGCGCCACCTCGCTCGGTAACGTTTATTGGGACTCCAGCAAATTTCAGTAATAGTTTTCGAAGGCACAGTCCTCTGATCCCAGTTCTTTGGATTACTTATTTCTGAATGCCAACTAAAGCAGACGGATTAACAAGCAGACATTGCTAGTGCAAAGATGCTTCATAAACAATTCGTGGAAGTCCACGATACCACATCTGAACAACGGTCAGGCGTCTCTGACATGAGAACCTTGAAGAGGTATTTACATTAATAATTGAAAAAGAATGCATATCGTACTGGCTTTACATGGACTGTTTTTGTTGTTTTCGGGTGACGAATTTACCCCAAAACTGGAAACAGTTATAGACACGGCAACAGGCACAGAGCTTTCGACGTAGCTGCGTTTAAGACACCTCCCAGTCGGAGATATGCAGATCACTAAAGATCTCATTGGGATGGCTGTAACGCTTTTGCCTGATTGGCATTGTGCTGAGATCTACCAAATCTCAAACGTGAGGTTGTGTTATTGCGAAACGGTTATTACAACCATTTAGTGCGGTGAATGGAAACTTTGATATCGTGCAGTATGGGGTAAACTCAACTTGACAACTCATAGTGCGTCGTGATCATGCTCTCGGTGAGGTCAGTCAAGTGAAATGATTGTCATATACGTTTTCTCGTCTCCCACTGGACGTCCAGAACAAGCCCTTATATGGAAGCATTGCCCTTTGTGGCCTCTTTCTGGCTAGTTTCTGAGAACATAAAGTGATTCCATTTTGACTGACGCAAAGGGGGTGGCTTCAGGGCCAGATGTGGCCCAAAGCATTACTGGCTTGCTCAATTCCTCAAGCTCTCTCTCTCTTGAATTAATCATCCAAATTTTCTGTAACTGTAATCATGTGGTTGTCCGAGCATGTACGTCACATCTACCGATTTCCGTTCCATTGGGTAATTCCGTTTGGTCCTCCGTCTTTTTTTCTGTGTTTGATATATGTCATTGGATACCGAGTTGAGTAAAATAAGTTTATCGAGTGCTATTTTCTTGGCTTTACAGTATAGTTAGTGTGTATACCTGTGGTCGTAAATGAGGTTTACCACTTGATTTACTACAGAGAACAGATTTTATTGTTGTTATTGTGTTGTCAATAACTTATCCGGTAAGTGTGAATACAATTTTTATATTTCTAAGTTTGTTGGCTGAGATATCAACGATCAAATGAGTAATGGTGTGAGTATTTACCGATGGCCATTGAGGCATTCGTCTATAGAGATGGTTTCTTGTTCATCTGGCATTCGTCAACTGTGAATTTACTGTTCATATGATATAAACGATGACAAGTTCAATTCACAGTAACATCACACAGTAAATGAATACCGTAGTCGTTCGTAAACTAATTTACAGCTAGATTTATTCCGCGCCGTACATGTAACCAAATAGGTTGTCGTGAATTCAGTTCCTAATTACATCCGATTTTACTTATAATATCCTGTGAAATTCTTCTTAGAATGAAGAACGACATTTATAGATAACTTTTTTTGCAAATTTATGAGTAAAATGTTAGCTGCTGAGATAACATAAATTATTTCAGTTGACAGTCCACTTGTAGGATGATTACTGAAAATGTGCAACTCAATGAAAACACATTATGTACACGTTCTAATGTAACAGGTGTACTGTTTACTCATTTTTGCTGGTTTTTGTTGTCACAGGGATCATACTGAGGTGAGTGAGTGTTCATTCTAGATCTACAAGAATGAGTTCATGTAGGTGTCGTAGTTCCATGATCGTACATTGAACTGCTGGGAAGAGGATAGAGAGGAGCACGCACAAGATTCAGAATTTGGAGAAGCCGTGATGCAGACTATATAGCTGCTTGTTCCTCTGTGTTAGGAACTACTTCAGTAACTGATGGTAGTCCGGGTAAAATAGATCAAAGTGGAAAAAAGGAGTGACATGCAGCAGGTGGGATAGATTGTTTAGCTGTGCTTGAAGAAGCATTTCATGAAGTTGCGAAACTGGCCCTGATGGTGAAGTGGCTGCAAATGTGGATTTATATGTATGATCTAAAATTGGAAAATGCCTGAGAGAGGACGAATCAGTCTCTACCTACTCTCTATATTTGAGGGTACAATTTAATGTCGATTTCTCACCCAAACCATCGCGTTTTTGAGATGACAGGAAGTTATCAACAAGAGCAGGCATTTATGAAAGTGTGTACATTTTTAATGCATTTGGGGTCTTTACGGTGGTTCTACTTTGAATATCTGAGATCAAGCAGGCAATTTGGTCATTTAACACTTAATCTTGCAATGGACATTTAGGGTTTGAAAGCCACGTGCAACTATTAGGGAAAGAAACGCTTTGAAGCGCTTAGTGGGGACAAAATGCAGGGCCCAAGAATTTCTTCTACAGTGTGCAGACTATGCATTTGGTCGATGAGGCGGAAAAATGGCTTACATAGACCAACACGTTAGGTGCTTCTTGTCACAGCAGAGGCCGGGGACGCGAGAGAAATCCATGTCACCCAACAAACGCATTACGATAACGTCGTAAACACCATTTGTGAACATGGATGGCGATCTTAAAAATTTGCGAAATTCCATGTTCCTGGACGTTACCGGGGGAGCCACCAGGTGGTGCCGTCCCTCGCCCTGCAGAGTTTTTTAGGAAGCTTCAGGCTTTCAAAACACTTTTAGAGGAACACAACATTTATCTCCGAAATGAAATATGTTGGGACACAAAATCACTTCTCTTGGTTTGGCTGCGGCCCCTGGTTGGAGGAGCGGCACCTTTCAGACTGTCAAGATAATGATCTCCATGATAAATTTGTTGTTCACTTTAGAGCTTTATGGAAACTCAAAATGACATGCTGCCTAAAGTGGCCATAGAAAAAGAAACAAGTCAGGAGCACAACATCTTCTCCTGTCTGCATGTGAATTTACGTGTCAGGGATGGGCCGCTTCCCCTGTAAAGAGAAGAATATTGTTAACTTTATTTAGAATTGGCTGATGATTAGAGCAGACGAGACATGGAGCTCATGGTGTCCTGTGATTGAGACGAAACCCTCACGGGGACAGCTGCAGGAGTGCTTT
This sequence comes from Schistocerca gregaria, assembly GCF_023897955.1. Classification (NCBI taxonomy): domain Eukaryota; kingdom Metazoa; phylum Arthropoda; class Insecta; order Orthoptera; family Acrididae; genus Schistocerca; species Schistocerca gregaria. The sequence continues at coordinate 314,242,332 of NC_064927.1, forward strand.
TGTGGAGTTAGCTGAGGTTTGATGGAAAGTGAGGAGAGGAGATACTTGGTCCTTCGATTCAGACTGCTGTCTGTGGTGGTCCTTGGATTCAGGCTCTGGTATGGAATGGATACTGGTCTTGACTTTTGTTATGAGCAGGGTGCACGTAGAACACTTATCCACAGCATGACTCTGCACTAGCGCTGGTCTTCAGTGGGCAGCCCACCGTCAGCCCTTAGCTGTACTGACAGTTTAGAGCTCACTTATCTCAGACAACTCGCCGTGCCAAAGGAAATATTCATGACAGGTCTGCCGCTCTGAAGTTTGATATCCTTGTGCACACGCCTGTATAAGTGAGTCAAATTGGTCCATGGTATTACCGGCGAACAGGAGTGGCACACTCTGGAATCTGCCGAGATTTCAGGGCTCCGTTTAGAGAGTAATTACGATCCGTCTAACAGATTTCCAGCCGCGACTCCGCATATTTCGTGCCCGCAGTAGGGAACTACAGGCGCCGCCCATCACTGCTCTGCAGGCGCATGAACCACGACCATCATCTGCGACAACACTGCACATAGAGATAAGGGCTGTTGTCTTGCTGCAGTGTCTCCAAACAAGATCACAATCTGACAACTTGTTCTCAGCTACACCAACGTTGTATAACTTCTGTGTAAAAGAAAGCCATCAGGGTCTAATCAGTGTTAGATAATTTCAGGTTGCGTTATCAGTATTTTGAGTGAGAGTAAATAGCTCAATCAGACAAACCTTAGTCTTTGCCAACCAGCAGCCATACAGATTGTTAACAGTTCATTGCAATATTTGTGCTGCCATCAGATAATGATTTATTTTTTGTGATTACGCTTAACATGTATATTTGTCCAATTTTTAATCAATAAAGTTGTGCCATTGCTTTTATAAAAGATCAGTCTCATGTTGATATATTTATCACCCATCAACAATCAACAAAAACAGTGACAGGGTCACCATTTCATTTATACTATTTCAGCATTTAGATTCTGATTACTGCGATAGCCTCTAATGCAGCCTACCAACAATAGACACAGGTAAAGGGCAAAATCAGTTTAGCAGACGCATTGGGCACGTAGTCAAGTGGAAGGTTTACTAGTTAAAGTGATTGCTTTCGGGGCGGTAACACAGAGTCGCCTGTCACCTTCCAAAACATACTGCAAGTCCAGCGTAGTCTGCATGCCTTCCTCCTCAAGGCACGGGTCAACTAACAGACTCTGACTGTCCTGATTTCTTGCAAACGTTTACAAACTTTTTCAGCACGGATTTTGTGCTCCTGATTCATTGAAACGAATTGGTGAACTTTAAAATAATTAATTAACTGATCAGTTTTATTGATTACAATTCCCAAAGGGTACATATTGTCATGGATTCTTTATAAATTTATTTTGTCATTTAAAGGGTTATAGTGATTGTGATTATGAGTGGCACATAATCGCCGGGGTTAGTTCTTGTGATGAATAAGACGTATCATGCAATCCCTAAAAATTATTCAAATACACATTCCCAATAGTCTATAAGCTTGTAGAAATCTCCAGTGGTATCATCAGACCAACGTTGTGGTATCTCCTGGGTGCAACGTACCGTGGGAGTAGCGTGTACTAATTAACACCTGTCGTGCCTACAAAACTGCCAGAAGACAGAGGAAAGAACGCTACTTTCCCATAGAAGTGGCGAGTCAACAACCTAAACGTTAGCAGATGCTCGTCTATTGAGCAGAGCTATTGTCTACAGTTGCTTGTATGTCCTTATGTGCAAGTTTTAACATTAAACAAGCGGCCAATGAAAATCAGACAGTGAATAAAATGAAAAATGTATTAAATGATGTATTTAACAGCTGGAATCAGGACGATTCTGACGAATGTAAACCACACATTTGAAACACTTAGTTTGTTCACAATAGTTCAGATATCGAGAGCTGTCTCAACACAGGAATCACCGATACAAATATAAAATGAAAGATGAAATTTTACAATATCAAGAAGCTGAAATCTGTTCAATACTATACTAAGAACATATTAGATTGGTCATATATCCAGCAGTGCATGTAGAGCAGTAGTCAGGCAAATTATATGTACACGAATACAAAAAACACATGTTGTGCACAAAAGTAAACCGGCTATTGATGTCTCAGAACCACTGAAAGAAACACTCAAATGTCTCTCCATTTGGACGTTAAAATGTTCAGTCTCAAAATGCCTTACTCAGCTCACATACACGAGTGGCATTGTATCAATATCAAAACCGCAAGATCCATACGAAAAAATTTGATATGTATATATACTCATTTCCGTTTGTAAATGGGTAATAAACAGAAAAATAAAAATTACGTTTCGCTGTTTGAGATGTGAAGTTGTAAACTGTGTAGAAGAATAGCTACCAAAACAAATGTCCAATAGTATCATGTGAGGTTTGTCAAGTAATGCATACATGCACTCAATTAAGTTATAAATAGAACTTTGGCATAATGTTATAAGCAACTCATAGTGCATCTGGTCGTTAGTACCTAACTCAACTGTGAGCTATGAACAAATGGAGTATAATATTACACAACAATTATTCATTCACAATTGTAAATATTATGTACCAAATGTTTCGCTAAATGTTAATATGTAACAGCAATTTTACAGTCAAAAATAAAAAAAATAAACCACTGTAGATAGCACAAAAAGTGCTGAAACATGTCTGGGTGAAATACAACAGAAAAAAAGATTTCTTGCATATGGCGGACTTCCCCTTCCCATTTCGTAGCAAGTACGGACATAACAAAAAGAACTGCAGCACCACAGGGTTATGTTTGCTTTGTCAGAGAAGAGTGAGAGAGTGCTAGTAGCAAGCACGTGGTAATGTACTTGGTTGCAAAGGCACAGAAGCTGGCCTGCCCTGGCGTGGAGGCAGTATTATTTGGAGCAACGTTCGCAATATGATGTTTGAAGAGAGATATTAAGCAGAAGGATTACAATATTGTACGATGAAACAAGGTAATATTTAAAAGTAACTTTGTTTATTGTAATTGTAATTACTTGGTATGCTGGTCGTTAGAACAGTGCTTATGGTTTAGATTATCTCTAAAAGTTTTTCGTAATAAAGTCATATAGTTATGTCTTTCACAACACTGAAATATGCGAAAGGGACATTTTGCGAATTAGTTCATGTGTGTTAAATGTGTGTAGTTGTACTGTTGCTATGACTTAATGAAGCTTATTTCAAACTTAAAAGTGTCGAATCTGTTATATCTTTGTCGGTGAGATTAGTACCCGATTTTTCATTTGCATTCATGGTTGTATTTGGCTGCACACTCGCATTGCCCATCGTTAGTAGTGGGCTGAGTAATATTTTTTAGTAAAATTGCGTCTCACATCACACATCGCGAGTATGGTGAGCAAACCTTAATTTTGACTGTCAGATCATGGTTGCAGAGCAGATGAGCGGTCCATTGCACACAGCTAAAGCATAAATTTCATTATCGTTGTACTTCATATACAAAATCACGCACAGTGACTGACAGAGTGCATTTACGAGAATAATACCAGTATGCGTTCAGAGGTCTAATGCGCGTGGAATGTTTTTTGAAAGTGCTCCATTGTGATTTCAGACAGATTTAAAAGACAAAATCGGATATGTTTTATGCAGCAATTATTTCTTATGTAATTACAGGAATTGTTTTCTTAGCTAACAAAGATACGCAACATTCACGGCCAACATGTAACACGAAGTCATTTTGTTAGTCAGATAGTGCACGCAAATTTTTTGAGAACAGACATCTTTGTCGCATTCCTATTGTCCGATAGAACGGTTACTGTGGATGTCAGGCGTGCGCTACACTTAACTTCCATCTCTAATAAACTTCAGACATTCACAGTCAACACTTCTCGAAACACTCCCTTCCATCTCAAACAAACTTCAGATATTTACAGTCGACACTTCTCAGTTACTCAGCTTTGCAAGTTTTACGACTGACTTCAATTACACGAGCATTAAAAAGTTTTTAAGGATACTTTCATATTTACTCCTGCCGCTCCAGACTGCGCTTCTCAACTGTCTTATTTTTTTAAATACTAATTACCATCTTCTCATTCAATAACTATACAGTCAAGTATTATATGGATGAATGCAGAACCTTGACTGTTTATATGCGGGTGACTTGTCTTGTAGTTGTATTTGCAAATCAGTTTTCTCACCTCCTGTCACAAAATTCTCGGTAAGATTCCCTAGAGTATACATGTTCAGCAGACACACCTGTGATATGTGTTATTATGCTACACTGCCGCATGTTGTCTTACAGGTGTAAAGCAGAAGGATTATAATATTGTACGAATGAGGAAAGTTAGAATTAAAAGTCACTTTATTTTTTGTAATTTTAATTGCTTGGTCTGCTGGTTGTCATACATTGAAGCGCCAAATAAACTGGTATAGGCGTGTGTAGTCAAATACAGGGATATGTAAACAGGCAGTATATTGCGCTGCGGTCGGCAACATCTGTATGAGACAACAAATGTCTGGTACAGCTGTTAGATTGTTTATTGCTGCTACAATTATAAGTTATCAAGATTTAAGTGACTTTGAGCGTGGTGCTATAGTCGGCCCACGAGCGACGGGACACAGCATCTCCGAGGTAGCAATGAAGTGGCGATTTTCCGCTACAACCATTTCACGAGAGTACCGTGAATGTCGGGAATCCAGTAAAACATCAAATCTGCGACATCGTTTCCGCCGGAAAATGATCCTACAAGAACGGGAGCAACGACGACCGAAGAGGACCGTTAAAAGTGATAGAAGTGAAACCTTTCCGCGAAATGCTCTAGATTTCGAAACTGGACCATCAATTAGTCAGTGTGCAAACCATTCAACCAAACACGATCGATATGTTCTTTGGAGCCAAAGGGCCACTCGTGCACTGTTGATGACTGCACAACACAAAGCTTTTCACGTCGCGTGGACTCGTCAACACCGGCATTGGACGGTTAATGACTGGAAGCATGTTGCCTGGTCGGACGAGTCGATCCATCGAGAGGATGGACGTGTACGGGTATGGAGACAACCTCATGAATCCATGCACCCTGCATGTCAGCAGGAGGGTGTTCAAGCTGATGGAAGTTCTGTAATGGTGCGGGTTGTGTGCAGGTGGAGTGATATGGGACCCCTGATACGTCTAAATACGACTCTGACAATTGGCACGTACTTAAGCATCCTGCCTTATCACCTGCATCCATTCATGTCCATTGCGCGCTCATACCGACTTCGAAGATTCCAGCAGGACAGTGCGACGCCCCACACGCCCAGAATTGCTACACAGTGGCACCAGGATCACTCTTCTGAGTTTAAACACTTCCACTGGCCACTCCCCAGACGTGAACATTGCTGAGCATATGAGGGATGTCTTGCAACGTGATGTTCAGAAGAGAGGTCCATCCACTCATACTCTTACTGATTTATGGACAGCCCTGCGGGACTCATGGTGTCAGTTCCCTCCAGCACTACTCCAGACATTAGTGGAGTCCATGCCACGTCGTGCTGCGGCACTTCTGCGTGCTCGGAGGGCCCTACATGATACTAGGCAGATATACCAGTTTCTTTGGCTCTTCAGTATAATAGCGCTTACAGTTTTGATTAACTGTAAGATTTATTGTAATAGAGTTATATGGTGACGTGTTTCACTGCACTGAAAAATGCTACAGAGAAATTTTCCGTATTAGTTTATGTGTGAGAATTGTGGAAAGTTTACTGACTTAATGTAGCTGATTTAAAACGTAGAAGTGTCGGAGAGATTAATACCCCGCAGAAGCCGCAAGGTGAGCGGAGGGACCAAGTGTGTGTTGTGTACATGTCCACCTGCAAAGCCTGCTTGAAATGTCTACTAGAACCAGCACACATCTTCACGTTTTCGGCATTAATGGCAGGTGGTACTGTTGCTGGGCGTTGCCTATAAGAGGCACTAATCCCTTCGATGCTGCAACCTGATGGTGATGAAACGCGTGTTGTACCTCGCTGGATGTTTGTATTGGCCCGGGCGCCACTTTGGGCGCGATTTATGGCGGTATGGCGTCGGTAGTGGAGGGAGGGAGGGTGTGGCGAGGCGGAGGGCGGCCAGGTGATGCCGGGCTGCGCCAGGCTCATTAGCCGCCGGCCGTAACTCACGCCAGCGGCCGTCGCGTGAGGCTGCCGTCTCGCCCGCTGGTCTGCTCGACCACCATTTATCCAGACACGGCCGCGTTCGGTCGCGGCCCCGGCTCCGGCGCCCATTTTTCGCCTGAGAATCCGCCAGCGCTGCCGTCCCGAGCGCCAAATAAATCGCCGCTGTTTCGCATCGCGATATTTGCACGGCCACGGGTTCGACCGGTCTACTCGGCCCGGACAGTGATGGAGCAAACAGGTGGCCAGGGGTCAAGGAACAACTGTCTTCCACCCTGCTCGCCCGGTGAACGATGAGGCGCTAATGGGCACTCTGTGGAAACATATCGCCACTGCCCCTACCCGCTCCTACTTTTTTTCCCTGCAGGATATTTGTTTTAGAGTTTTTCAGTGCTCCTAGTAGGTTACACCGTGTACATACACGGAAGTGTCTCATCACCTCTATTGACATAAATTAGACACTCATAGAGCGCTGAAGGGGCAGCACTGGAAGGATTAATCACTGACTCCAGCAGAAAAGTTGTGAATTTAAGCGCGCCGAATGACGTTTCCAGTGCTTATTTGCTTACCTATTTACACGTTTGACATTACTAATCATGAAATACATGATATAAAATTTGTGATTTTCTTCTTCTATAATAATAGCGGTTATTTACTTAGCTATTTACACCTTTGCCGGCCGTGGTGGCCGAGCGGTTCTAGGCGCTTCAGACCGGAACCGCGCGACTGCTACGGTCGCAAGTTCGAATCCTGCCTCGGGCATGGATGTGTGTGATGTCCTTAGGTTAGTTGGTTTGAGTAGTTCTAAGTTCTAGGGGACTGATGACCTCAGCTGTTAAGTCCCATAGTGCTCAGAGCCATTTGAACCATTTGATGTTATGTAAAATTCGTTATCTTCTTGTTCGATATTACAACACTAACTACCGCAGACTGTACATCACTCTGCTTGGGAAACTGACTAATTCTGTCACGTCTGTCTCGAGTTCATCGTAGGAAATACACTCTAAAACATAAGAAAATGACGCACTTCTAAGGAATTATCCGTATTTATCCGTATGGGATGGAAATCGGTCGATTTCTTCAAGAGAAAGAGCTTCACAAACTGGAAGCAGTTATTCGGCTTGATATTGATTGAGAGAGCTTTTAGATATCCTCCTGAGGGATATCATGCCAAATTCATTCCAATCAATGCGCTAGATCGTCAAAACACCGAGATGGTTAGAGAGCCCTACCACAATGCCCTAAACCTCCGCAGCTGGGGAGAGATGCGGAGATGTTGCTGGCCAAGGTAAAGTTTGGCAAGCACGAAGAGAAGCAATAGAAACTCTCACCATGTGCAGGCAGGCATTAACTTGCTGAAATGTATGCTCTGGATGGCAACAAAAAGGGCCAAGATCAATGTGCTGTGAGGGTATCGCAGATACTAAACAAAGGGGTCTTGCTATGAAAAAAAAAATCCCAGACTATATTGTCACTCCTGGCTGTCGGTCCGATCACGTTGATAGCTCACCGCTGTCGGCGGGACGTTGATAGCTCACCGCTGTCGGCGGGGTGACCAGCCACGTCTTCGGCTTGGAACTCATTGACAGTAGTATAATTGTCTTCATAGATGAGTCCACCTTTGAACTGAGTCTCGATAACCAGCGAAGATGTGTCTAGAGACGCCCCAGATAGCGGTAGGATACCAAGCTGACTGTCGCTCTACTGCTGCGAAAACAAACTCGGACCGTGGAATGTTCAGTTCAAGTGACAGCCGGTGAACTGCTTGGAAATCGCACGTCACTGCGTCCAGCATTCTCAACCATGGCAACAGTAACCTCAACAATTTGTGACGTCATTAGCAGTCGGCGTCTTCAAGGATCAATTCCCATATTGCTAGTTAACGCTGGAGCACTAAAGTGTGTGTGGGTGTGGGGTCACATTGTTATTACACCATTGTACACTGTACTGTTCCAAATTTTGTTCAAAGCAAGTCGTAATTTCTGCTTTTGCAATAGTTACAATTAATAGATCTCCAGTTGTATGTTACATCTACATCTACATTCATACTCCGCAAGCCACCCAACGGTGTGTGGCGGAGGGCACTTTACGTGCCACTGTCATTACCTCCCTTTTCTGTTCCAGTCGCGTATGGTTCGTGGGAAGTACGACTGCCTGAAAGACCCCGTGAGCGCTCGAATCTCTCTAATTTTACATTCGTGATCTCCACGGGAGGTATAAGTAGGGGGAAGCAGTACATTCGATACCTCATCCAGAAACGGACCCTCTCGAAACCTGGCGAGCAAGCTACACCGCGATGCAGAGCGCCTCTCTTGCAGAGTCTGCCACTTGAGTTTGCTAAACATCTCCGTAACGCTATCACGGTTACCAAATAACCCTGTGACGAAACGCGCCGCTCTTCTTTGGATCTTCTCTATCTCCTCCGTCAACCCCATCTGGCACGGATCCCACACTGATGAGCAATACTCAAGTATAGGTTGAACGAGTGTTTTGTAAGCCACCTCCTTTGTTGATGGACTACATTTTCTAAGGACTCTCCCAATGAATCTCAACCTGGTACCCGCCTTACCAACAATTAATTTTATATGATCATTCCATTTCAAATCGTTCCGCACGCATACTCCCAGATATTTTACAGAAGTAACTGCTACCAGTGTTTGTTCCGCTATCATATAATCATACAATAAAGTATCCTTCTTTCTATGTATTCGCAATACATTACATTTGTCTATGTTAAGGGTCAGTTGCCACTCCCTACACGAAGTGCCTATCCGCTGCAGATCTTCCTGCATTTCGCTACAATTTTTTAATGCTGCAACTTCTCTGTATACTACAGCATCATCCGCGAAAAGCCGCATGGAACTTCCGACACTATCTACTATGTCATTTACATATATTGTGAAAAGCAGTGGTCCCATAACACTCCCCTGTGGCACGCCGGAGTTTACTTTAACGTCTGTAGACGTCTCTCCATTGATAACAACATGCTGTGTTCTGTTTGCTAAAATCTCTTCAATCCAGCCACACAGCTGGTCTGATATTCCGTATGCTCTTACTTTGTTTATCAGACGACAGTGCGGAACTGTATCGAACGCCTTCCGTAAGTCAAGGAAAATAGCATCTACCTGGGAGCCTGTATCTAATAATTTCTGGGTCTCATGAACAAATAAAGCGAGTTGGGTCTCACACGATCGCTGTTTCCGGAATCCATGTTGATTCCTACAGAGTAGATTTTGCGTTTCCAAAAACGACGTGATACTCGAGCAGAAAACATGCTCTAAAATTCTACAACAGATCGACGTCAGAGATATAGGTCTATAGTTTTGCGCATCTGCTCGACGACCCTTTTTGAAGACTGGGACTACCTGTGCTCTTTTCCAATCATTTGGAACCTTCCGTTCCTCTAGAGACTTGCGGTACACGGCTGTTAGAAGGGGGCAAGTACTTTCCCGAACTCTGTGTAGAATCGAATTGGTATTCCGTCAGTTCCAGTGGACATTCCTATGTTGAGTGTTTTCAGTTGCTTTTCTATTCCTTGGACACTTATTTCGATGTCAGCCATTTTTTCATACATACAGTATGTCCTGTTTTATACCACACAACGACAATTTTATTACTCAAAGCGTTATTGGAAAGGAAGCCACTACTTACGGTGTACACTTGTTACAAATTCTTATAACGCCAGGAGTATTTTACACCCAGGCATTCCTCTTCCAGTTCCTAGTTATTCTCATATATCGTTTCAAAGTGTTGGTATATATCACTGCCATCTGAAAAGACAACATTATCTTCTTAAAGACTGTTTTATACTTTACTAAACTGTCCATCATTTGTGTCTTTATTAGCTTCATGAAACAAATCAGGCGGTACGTCAGTTCAAAAATCAAACTCAGCACCATCCATTCTATTCTCGATTCAGTTGCAAAAGACGAGATTACACTGCAGAAGGCCAATGTAATATAAACTAACAGCCTCATAACGATAGCAGCACTCCGTCTTCAGCCACAAGTGACCCATCGGGACAATCCGTCCACCGTGTCAGCCTCAGCTGAAGATGCGGATAGGAGGAGTGTGTGGTCAACACACCGCTCTCCCGGTCGTTATGATGGTTTCATTTGACCGCAGCCGCTGTTATTCGGTCGAGTAGCTCCTCAGTTAGCATCACGAGGCTGAGTGCACCCCGTCTGCTAACAATTGAAACGACCCCTTAGAAAAATTTATATATGACTGTGCTTAAACTGACACACAATATTTTTAGCGCAACGCAATCTGACTTCCAAAAATCCCTACGAAAGAATGGCCCTGACTAGCATTAACCTATACGTTTCACATATAACTTACCTCACAAAAATCTTCGTTACTGAAGCTACTGCAATACAGCGAGCGCCACTACTGCCAGCTAAATAAAAGATTCAAACTATGGAAGGCACTAACTACTGATAGGTATAGTTAGCAAATGAAAGATTTTAATAGAGAACAAACAATGTATTTACCTTAATAGTCATAATATATATGGTAGTTCATGACATCCAGTCTTACAAATTACAAAACTCCGCCGTCTCTCTCCCCACGTCCACCACTGCTGGCGGCTCACCTCCAACTGCGCAACGCTACGCGCTGTTAGCATCCAGCTGCCGCAGCTCAACACTACTATGGCAGACAACAATGCAAACTAAACAGAGACTGCGCACAGCACAGCCAGTGATTTTCATACAGAGCGCTACGTGGCGGCGGCGTTACCAATAAGAAAATGTAAACAGCCTACTTACACAATGACTGCTTGATATTTCACTTATGATGCCACATTAAGGTAAACTCTAAGCGATGAAACGTACATTCTGACTATGGGAACAAAGGCACACCGTTACTAAACATACGTAATACCTAGGACGAGAGCACCAGTATCGGCAAACCGCTGGAGGCAGCCAATAAATAATTCACCCATTGTTAACAACCATGTCTGCCATGAAGGTACTCAGAAGCACGCGTCGTTCATGTGTCCAGATGGCGAGAACGGCGAAGAGGAACCAACTGCAGTTGTAACGTTTGCGCGGATTTAGTAATCTTGGGTTAATTCGCACTTCCGAATCATGTACTTCAACCCCCGGAAGAGTATTTCTCCGTATTCCTTTAACGAGTCGATACTCGAGTATAGTAGGAGCAATATTTCTGTTGTTTTGATGAAAGGGCGTTGCGAGTACAGTCCTGTCCATCTTGTCCAAACCCACGTCGACTGTCTGCATCTGTAATGCACACTGACTGTTGTGTCTCAACCCTACGTGCCGTACCACTACTGGCGCCTAACGGCAGGTCATGACACTAACACTACGAGCAACGTAAATTCTGCAGCGCACAGGCTGTACATCATTCCTATACAGTTGCGTACCTGTACGGTAGGTAATTTTCCTTCTACTTTGGCTCAACTAGCGAAAGTTTAATTATAGCCATCCTGTATGATGTCATTGTGCAGAATGTAGGATTCATAGTTTCGTAATATCCTTCAGTACAATAACATGTGACTTTCTGAAATATTAAAATTTCTTAACAGAAAATAGCTGAACTAGTTGCTTAGTCTAAATTCAATTTATTAATTGTATACCAGGGGAAAAATGTTCCTGCCTGACCACTAAAAAGTCGAATTTTAGTCTTTAATAAACACAGACACAGAAGTGGAAAAAGAACTACCTCAATCATCATTCCGCCTTCCTCACCAAAAAGTTTTTCATGCTAACGTATTCGCGCTCTTTTAACGCAGAACATTCTAAATCCGTATACCCAGTCTGTCAACTTTCACTTTCAGCATCTCCCTCTCACTGCCACTGTCTACATACACTGAAGAGCCAAAGAGAATGGTACACCTGCAGGGCCACCGCGAGCACGCAGAAGTGCCGCAACACAACGTGGCATGCACCCCACTAATGTATGAAATTACTCTCGAGAGAATTGACACCATGAATCCCGCAAGGCAGTCCATAAATCCGTAACAGTATGACGGGATGGAGATCTCTTCTGAACAGCACGATGCAAGGCATCCGAGAAATGCTCAATAATGTTCATGTCTGGGGAGTTTGGTGGCCAGCGGGAGTGTTTAAACTCAGAAGATTGTCCTGGAGCAACTCTTGTGGAAACTCAGAAGAATGTTCCTGGAGCCACTCTGTAGCTATTCTGGACGTGTGACGTGTCGCATTATCCTGCTGGAATCATCCAAGTCTGTCGGAATGCACAGTGGACATGAATGGATGCAGGTGATCAGACAGGATGCTTACGTACGTGTCACCTCTCAGAGCCGTATCTTAATGTATCACGGGTCCCATATCACTCCAACTGTACACGCCCCCACCATTGCAGAGCCTCCGTCAGATTGAACATTATCCTGCTGACCTGCATGGTCCATGGATTCATGAGGTTTTTTCCATACCCGTACACGTCCATCCGCTCGATGCAATTTGAAACGAGACTCCTCCGAGCAGGCAACATGTTTCCAGTCGTCAACAGTCCAATGTCGCTGTTGACGGGCCCAGAGACGAGGCGTAAAGCTTTGTGACGTGAAGTCATTAATGGCAAACGAATGGGCCTTGGGCTCCGAAAGCACATATTGATAATGTTTCGTTGAATCGTTCGCACGCTCACATTTGTTGATAGCCCAGCACTGAAATCTGCCCCAATTTGCGGAAGGTTTGCACTTCTGTCTCGCTGAATGATTCTTTTCAGTCGCCGTTGGTCCCCTACTTGCAGGATCTTTTGCCGGCCGCAACGATCTCGATGATTCGATGTTTTAGCGAATTACTGATATTCACGGTACACTCGTGAAATGATCGCACGGGAAAATCCCCGCTTCATCGCTGCCACGGAGGTGATTCCCCTATCGTTCGAGCGCCGACTGAAACACCTCGTTCATACTCACTTAAATCTTGATAAACTGCTATTGTAGCAGGAGTAACAGTTCTTACAATTGCACCAGGCACTTATTTCTCTCACAGCCGTTGCCGATTGCAGTGGCGTATTCTACCAGTCTACATATCTCTGTATTTGAATACGCATGCCTACATCAGTTTATTTGCCGCTTCAACGTATATCTCCGACTGTATCCTTTTTCTATCACTGATTTACAGTATACCCCACTGCTACTGTCTCCTCTCTCACTGTGTTGTTTTATTTTGTCTTTTTTTCTCACTATAACTGTCTCCCTTATCTCTTGACAGCTCAAAAATTATGGAGGTCCACCTACTTTCTTCCCTAAACCGACTAATATAAAATTTCGGTCTCTATTGTGCCCTCCACTATGTCTACTTGTTAAAGTTCGCTTTTTAAACAGAAACATATCCGCCTTTCTTGTTCTTAGGCAAAACCATGTTTCCTCTGCTTTACTTCGTTTCCCTAGTAAGCATGGCATGGTGTTTTATATGAAACGAGTTCTGTAGGCAAGTAAAGTTTTGACAGTTTATTTACATACTTCTACACATTTATATTCTTTGAGACACATAAACAATAAATAATTAAGCATAATATAAGTTTAACACAGAAATCATTTACTTTACATTTTTTATTGATGGGTTGTTCATAGATCGCAGTTTATCGAAAGCGCCCAGCTTATGATCTATAGTACATAAAAGAGCAAAAACGTTATTAGTAATACATTACTGGATTTGCGATCTTTCCAGTTGTACACGGATCTCGGCAGTGTCTTAAAGTTCTTCTCAGGCATGTTAAGACGCTTTTCATCCCATTGTTTTGTCACTGTAGTACCACTTTGAGCATATTTGTGTAGGCGTGATGTGTCCATTATACGCAGAACAGCTCGTCATGAAGTTTTAGTAGTAAAAAAAATGTTGACTACAAACACAATTTGGTGACCACAGATCCCTTGCGATAACGCTAGCCCCTTGCCATGTGTTTATCATATCAGTTCAAACTACATTTACGCGTCAGACCGATATAAAGTGCATATTTTACGTGCACAAGTACGGCAGTATGGAACCTCATTGAACCTCTGGTTCTCGGTAACGGATAATGATATCGAAAACAATTTCGATTTTCCCCGAGAACATCATCTTAGGAACCCATGGCACAATGTCTCACTATCTGCCGTGAATATAAATTATAGAAGTTGCCATCCCCACAACTGGTACTTTTGGCATCCAAAAAATCGTAGTTTTTCAGGTGTCTCTTAATAACGAATACAGATTTTCGGAAAAGGGGAAATGCGGTTTCTAGATGAATGGCTAAGAAATGTATAGTTATAATTCGAGCCATTTCCGATGTTTGGTAGTTTAGAACGGCCAACGGTGTTACAACGGTTAAAAACCAGTTTTTGCAGTAACTTGGAACATCTAGATCCCAGTAACGGATAATCATGTGCAAAAACGCTTCTAAGTTTCACTACAATGTCATCTTATGAACATACGGTAAAAATTTCGGCGGTCTGACATGAATGAGTATTATAGAAGGGGCCATCTCCACAATTGGTGCTTTTCGTATATACAAATCATAGATTTTTGGGGTTTTGTTAGGTACCGCACATGAACAAATGGTGCTTTAATAAGCCGCCTAAGGTCCACCCTAGACCACACCTAATGTAAAAGAATCAATCGATCTGTTAAATGCTCTAGGGCTGGAGGAAGTGAACAATTTTTTTAAAAATTTTGACCCTGTATTGTAGGATAGGTAGCTACAGTATGCCAGATCTTCCGATAAGTATACAAATTGTGGTTAGGCCCAGGGCTAGCCGAAACACTTGAACTGTTACCTCTGTAATCAATAGAATCAAAGATACGACCACGTGAAAAGTCGAATCTTCGTGCTCTTTACCGTACATGGAGAGATTAACTACCACGGAATCTTATTTCTGTAAACTAAACCAACCACCAAATGTAATTACGTTATCTAAATTTGTCTACGTGGACTATAACTGCAAAATCTATCACGCTCTTCTCAAAACTCGGTATACGTCTTACACGTCAGATCGAAACGAGCGTATCTAACGCTCTTCTCGCCACTGCACCTGCAGTTACGACTGTTTTTATTTGACATACCGTCTTCCGTGATTTCCGAAGCGGTCGCTCCTGGGTAACCAGCAATGGCAGCGGCAGCACGTTCACTGGCCGTCATCTCACGTCGAGAGGAGTGCTGGTTTGGATCCGAGCAATGAATCTGCATCAGCGGTGGGCCAGGACTGTTGCTAGGCAACTATCTGAGAACCAAAGAGAAGCACATAGACAGCGTTATTGTTACATGAGTCGACCGTCGACTATCACCGCTGATAGACCATATGAAGCAATTCCTCGCGTCCCACTGATCGTAATAAAATCGACCGTAGTCTATGTGTGATTCTCAGGGAAACTTTAATATAGGGCTGCAGTAAACAAACGGTCTGATATTCGGTCACCAAGGGATGCATTCGAATATAACGAACATCTGCACGCTGCGTCTAGCTGCACTGGTACGTTGCAGTGCGGGGCATGCACGTGTAACTTCTCGCAGTCCCAAAATGTAGCAAGCAGGAAAAAAAATCTGCGGAACATCTTAGCAGCCATGTCGTGATAGTTAACTGAAAGTCTTAAATTAACTAATTAATTAATTAATTCACTCGTCATGCTCTGTAAATCTTATCTCGAGGAAACCGCTGTAGGTGAAACAGTTGAAATTATGCATTGACTTGGCAACTGAAGGCTATGTCCTTTAAGCGTACTAACAACCAGTTACTAGTACTGCACTGCTAATCCACTCACATTGTTAATCACAGGTATAGCGCCTAGACTACTATCACGTTAGCAGAAAAGTAGATACTTTGGAAAGAGTTATTGTGTATTGGCTTACACTACTCAGGGAGTTCAGAAATCACTTACGGCTGTATATACTCTGGGAAAGATAAAACCAATTTAATATGAACAGAAGTGTTATCCGGAAATGACTCTTGCGAGTCTGGACATTCTGAAATTACGGAAACAGGTACTTTTTATATGTTTTAATGATGAAGGATTCCAATTTGCTACATGATGTCCGCTGTTACCTGCTACAGAATTTAGCAACAGGGAATAAAATTAGATTTCGAAAAATCTACTGGAACGCACACTCTATATGCAAATCAGGTTTGCTTCTAGTATTGTTCGGCACACTGGTGGGGAGGCTTGCGTGCCTCAGCGATAGAGATAGTCGTACCATAGGTGCAACCACAAAGGAGGGGTATCTGTTGAGAGGCCAGAAAAACGTATGGTTCCTGAAGAGGGCCAGCAGCCTTTTCAGTAGTTGCAGGGGCAACATGTAACGTGCCTAGCTGAATCTTTGCATCAGTGCCACTTAAAGTTCACGTCACAACCGAATGTAATGAAACATTTCCTCACCCAGCCGGTAGTGGCAGTGTTCCTGACCTACCGTGCTTTGCTTATTCAATATTGTCTTCTCGGTAGCTGCGTCCGTCTCACCCAAATTACACTGCAGTTAAGAAACCAGGATCCTAGATAATGTTTTCCAAAATCAAAAGTCAAGACCGTATTCATTGTTGAACACTTACGACAACCACAGTGCGATTTATTTGTTATCACTCACACACACAATATTCATGTGACCAGGCCTCTTACTCTTAATAATCGTCACATCAGGTAGGTCAAAAAGTTCCAGTCTTTAACAGTGTTCACAATGCGCGTTAAATGTTCAAAGTCGAATACAATTACACTTTTTTGGTACAGACCGGAAAAGTTAAGCTTCTGTTTCAAGTATTATCACATCACATTCCGGCACCGACTTGCCGCACTTTTGCTCCATGAGAATCTGACCGGGAACTAACTGAGAACTGCACCAGCTCGTACCTTATATAGACGAGTGCTTGAATATTTGACTATTCCAGTTAATATATTATAGTTCATGATTTCTCAGAGTTAAAATGATCCTTTCTAATTGGTTTTGAACTTAACTATTGGGTTTTATTACTTAAATAACATGAGTGAGCTGTATCAATTTAAATAGGCGGAACTAACTTATGCATCCGCAGTGGGAATTCCCGACTTATAACCATGGCAGCCCTCTTAAACAATAATTTTACTTATTCAAATTTACTTAATTCTTAATTAATTCACTTACAAAGTTGAGACTGGAGTCATTTTACGTAGAAAAATATAGGTAGCAAAGTAATCAAAAGAGATCTCGGAATTATTCAGTAGTTTGGTCACAATTGGCACTGAAAATCATACAGGCTACAGATTTCAAGTCTTAATATCTATTTAACTAATAGACTTTAGGTTAATTTAAACACTTTGCTGGAATCAATAAAATTTAGGCTTTCTTTTGGATGCAGTCTGACAGCTGAATTCGATCTTAACTCATTACTTTCAGAATAGACATTAGAATGTACTGAAATAATAGATTTTACTAGGGGAATTGTATTTAAACTATTTCTGAATTCTGTGCTATGAGACTGAAGGCCACAGAATCTGAGTAGTGAAAATGAAAAAAAAAGTTCATTGCTTAACTAAGTTACAGAAGGAGTGTAAAACCAAAACAGGATAGCAGTGGGTAACCCTGCTTCGCTACAAACAGTCTGGATGATTGACTGATCTGGTCTTGTAACACTAACCAAAACGGCCTTGCTGTGCTGGTATTGCGAACGGCTGAAAGCAAGGGGAAACTACAGCCGTAATTTTTCCCGAGGGCATGCAGCTTTACTGTATGGTTAAATGATGAGGGCGTCCTCTTGGGTAAAATATTCCGGAGGTAAAATTGTCCTCCATTCGGATCTCCGGACGATGACTACTCAGGAGGACGTTGTTGTCAGGAGAAAGAAAACTGGCGTCCTACGGATTGGGGGGTGGAATGTCAGATCCTTTAATCAGGCAGGTAGGTTAGAAAATTTAAACAGGGAAATGGATAGGTTAAAGTTAGATATAATGGGACTTAGTGAAGTTGGATGGCAGGAGGAACAAGACTTCTTGCCAGGTGAATACAGGGTTATAAATACAAAATCAAATAAGGGTAATGCAGAAGCAGGTTTAATAATGAATAGGAAAATAGGAGCGCGGGTAAGCTGCCTCGAATAGCATACTGAACGCGTTATTGTGGCCAAGATAGATACGAAGCCCAGCCTACCACAGTAGTACAAGTTTATATGCCAACTAGCTCCGCAGATGGCGAAGAGATTGATGAAATGTATGATGAGATAAAAGAAATTATTGAGATAGTGAAGGGAGATGATAATTTAATAGTCAAGGGTGACTGGAGTTCGACAGTAAAAAAAAAATGGAGAGAAGGAAACGTAGTAGGTGAATATGGATTGGGGGGAAGAAATGAAAGAGGAAGCCGCCTGATAGAATTTTGCACAGAGCATAACTTAATCATAGCTAACACTTGGTTCAAGAATCATAAAAGAAGGTTGTAAACATGGAAGAAGCCTGGAGATACTGACAGGTTTCAGATAGATTATATAATGGCAAGACAGAGATTCAGGAACCATGTTTTACATTGTAAGACTTTACCAGGGGCAGATGTGAACCCTGACCACAATCTATTGGTTATGAACTGTAGATTAAAACTGAAGAAATTGAAAAAAGGTGTGAATTTGAGGAGTTGGGACCTGGATAAACTGAAAGAACCAGAGGTTGTACACAGCTTCAGGGAGAGCATTAGGGAACAATTGACAAGAATGGGGGAAAGAAATATAGTAGAAGAAGGATGGGTAGCTTTGAGAGACGAAATAGTAAAGGTTGCAGAGGATCAAGTAGTTAAAAAGACGGAGGCTAATAGAAATCCTTGGGTAACAGAAGAGATACTGAATTTAATTGATAAAAGGAGAAAATATAAAATTGCAGCAGATGAAGCAGGCGAAAAGCAATACAAACGACTCAAAAATGAGATCGACAAGAAGTGCAAAATGGCTAAGCAGGGATGGCTAGAGGACAAATGTAAGAATGTAGAGCATTATATCACTAGGGTAAGATAGATATTGCCAACAGGAAAATTAAAGAGACGTTTGGAGAAAGAGAACCATTTTCATGAATATCAAGAGCTCAGATGGAAGCCCAGTTCTAAGCAAAGAAGGGAAAGCAGAAAGGTGGAATGAGTATATAGAGGGTCTATACAAAGGCGATGTACTTGAGGACAATATTATGGAAATGGAAGAGGCTGTAGATGAAGATGACATGGGAGATACGATACTGCGTGAAAAGTTTGACAGAGCACTGAAAGACCTGACTCGATATAAAGCCCCGGGAATAGAGAATATTCCATTAGAACTACTGACGGCCTTGGGAGAACCAGTCCTGACAAAATCTACAATCTGGTGAGCAAGATGTACGAGACAGGCGAAATACCCTCAGACGTCAAGAAGAATATAATAATTCCAATCCCAAAGAAAACAGGTGTTGGCAGATGTGAAAATTACCGAACTATCAGTTTAATAAGTTACAGCTGCAAAATACTAACGCGAATTCTTTACAGACGAATGGAAAAACTGATGGAAGCCGACCTCAGGGATGATCAGTTAGGATTCCTTAGAAATATTGGAACATGTGAGGCAATATTGACCTTACGACTTATCTTAGAAGAAAGATTAAGGAAAGGCAAAGCTACGTTTCTAGCATTTGTAGACTTAGAGAGAGATTTTGACAATGTTGAATACTCTCTTTCAAATTCTGAAGGTGGCAGGGGTAAAATACAGGGAGCGAAAGGCTATTTACAACTTGTACAGAAAGCAGATGGCAGATATAAGAGTCGAGAGACATGAAATGGAAGCAGTGGTTGGGTAGGGAGTGAGACAGGGTTGTAGCCTCTCCCCGATGTTATTCAATCTGTATATTCAGAAAGCAGTAAAGGAAACAAAAGAAAAATTTGGGGTAGGAATTAACAATCATGGAGAAGAAATAAAACTCTTGTGGTTGGCCGATGACATTGTAATTCTGTCAGAGACAGCAAAGGACCTGGAAGAGCAGCTGAACGGAATGGACATGGTCTTGAAAGGAGGAATGAAGGTAAACATCAACAATAGCAAAACGAGAATAATGGAATGTAGTCGAATTAAATCGGATGAAGCTGCTGGAATTAGATTAGGAAATTAGGAAATGAGACTCTTAAAGTAGTAAATGAGTATTGCTATTTAGGGAGCAAAATAACTGATGATGGTCATAGTAGAGAGGATAAAAATGTAGACTGACAATGACAAGGAAAGCATTTCTGAAGAAGAGAAATTTGTTAACATCGACTATAGATTTAAGTGTCAGGAAGTCGTTTCTGAAAGTATTTGTATGGAGTGTAGCCATGGAGTGTATGGAAGTGAAACATGGACGATAAATAGGTTAGACAAGAAGAGAATAGAAGCTTTCGTAATGTGGTGCTACAGAAGAATGCTGAAGATTACGTAACTAACGAGGATCACGTAATTAACGAGGAGGTACTGAGTAAAATTGGAGAGAAGAGAAATTTGTGGCACAACTTGACTAGAAGAAGGGATCGGTTGGTAGGGCATATTCTGAGGCATAAGGGATCACCAATTTAGTATTGGAGGGCAGCGTGGAGGGTAAAAATCGTAGAGGGAGATCCAGAGATGAATACACTAAACAGAGTAAGCGAAATAACTTGCCCCCCTTCTAACAGCCGTGTACCGCAAGTCTCTAGAGGAACGGAAGGTTCCAAATGATTGGAAAAGAGCACAGGTAGTCCCAGTCTTCAAAAAGGGTCGTCGAGCAGATGCGCAAAACTATAGACCTATATCTCTGACGTCGATCTGTTGTAGAATTTTAGAGCATGTTTTCTGCTCGAGTATCACGTCATTTTTGGAAACCCAGAATCTACTCTGTAGGAATCAACATGGATTCCGGAAACAGCGATCGTGTGAGACCCAACTCGCTTTATTTGTTCATGAGACCCAGAAATTATTAGATACAGATACATGCTATTTTCCTAGACTTCCGGAAGGCGTTCGATACAGTTCCGCACTGTCGCCTGATAAACAAAGTAAGAGCCTACGGAATATCAGACCAGCTGTGTGGCTGGATTGGAGAGTTTTTAGCAAACAGAACACAACATGTTGTTATCAATGGAGAGACGTCTTGAGACGTTAAAGTAACCTCCGGCGTGCCACAGGGGAGTGTTATGGGACCATTGCTTTTCACAATATATAGTAGATAGTGTCGGAAGTTCCATGCGGCTTTTCGCGGATGATGCTGTAGTATACAGAGGAGTTGCAGCATTAGAAAATTGTAATGAAATGCAGGAAGATCTGCAGCGGATAGGCACTTGGTGTAGGGAGTGGCAACTGACCCTTAACATAGACAAATGTAATGTATTGCGAATACATAGAAAGAAGGATCCTTTATTGTATCATTATGTGATAGCGGAACAAACACTGGTAGCATTACTTCTGTTAAATATCTGGGAGTATGCGTGTGGAACGATTTGAAATGGAAAGATCATATAAAATTAATTGTTGGTAAGGCGGGTACCAGGTTGAGATTCATTGGGAGAGTCCTTAGAAAATGTAGTCCATCAAGAAAGGAGGTGGCTTACAAAACACTCGTTCGACCTATACTTGAGTATTGCTCTTCAGTGTGGGATCCGTACCAGATGGGGTTGACGGAGGAGATGGAGAAGATCCAAAGAAGAGCGGCGCGTTTCGTCACAGGGTTATTTGGTAACCGTGATAGCGTTACGGAGATGTTTAGCAAACTCAAGTGGCAGACTCTGCAAGAGAGGCGCTCTGCATCGCGGTTTCGAGAGGGTGAGTTTCTGGATGAGGTATCGAATATACTGCTTCCCCTACTTATACCTCCCGTGTAGATCACGAATGTAAAATTAGAAAGATTCGAGCGCTCACGGAGGCTTTCAGACAGTCGTTCTTCCCGCGAACCATACGCGACTGGAACAGAAAAGGGAGGTTATGACAATGGCACGTAAAGTGTCCTCCGCCACACACCGTTGGGTGGCTTGCGGCGTATGAATGTAGATGTAGATGTAGATGTAGATGTAGATGTAGATGTAGATGTAGATTCAGAAGGATATAAGTTGCAGTAGGTAGTAGGAGATGAAGAACCTTGTACAGGACAGAGTAGCATGGATAGCTCATCGAACCAGTCTCTGGACTGAAGACCACTACAACAACAACATTGTTCGGCTCAAATTCACCCTAGATATTAACAGTTTTACTAAAGTATATATACGAAGGCTATTCGGAAGGTAAGGTCCGATCGCTAGCGAAATGGAAACCACAGTGAACACCAAAAATGTATTATTTGCAACGGTTTGATAAACTTTTCAGCTACTTCTCAACACAGTTGCCGCTCCGACTTAGGCATTTATCAAATTCCCAATAACCTCGTCATAGAAGGCTCTCTGTCACTTCTCTACGCGGGTCTACAGTTTGTTGTCTCTGTCAAAATGTTGTCTTCATAAGCAGTGGTTCAAGTTAGCAGAGATGAACATCAAAGGAAGCCAAGTCTGGGCTGAATGGTGTGATCACTTCTCATGCAAAACGCTGCAGTGGCGTCCTTAGTGACCCTAGGACATACGGAGCAGTATTGTCATGAAGGAGCAAATGCGTGACATGCGCGTTAGACGAGGTTGCATGAAATCAGGCGAAACATCACAGTGGGCTCTCATACTTGGTGGGAGACACAATTTCCTAGGCATCTTTGTGTGTTCACTGTTTGTACCGAACTGTTGAGAGCGACGTGCCACAATCACAGGCGCACTAGAGAAACTGCCCAACAAGTCAGTGGAAAGCTTCATCGGATTTTCAGTGTCGTTTCCGTTCTGCGACAAATCGAACCTTACTCTCTGAGCAACCATCGTACACTGGAACGCCAGAGAAACTGGTAAAGGCATGAGCATTGAAATACAAATATATGTAAACAGGCAGAATAGAGCGCTGCGGTCCGAAATGACTATACTGTATAAGAGAACACTTGTCTGGTTGTTAGATCGCTACAATTGCAGGTTATCAAGATTTAAGTGAGTTTGAACGTGGAGTTACAGGATGGGACACAGCATCTCCGACGTAGCGATGAAGTGGGGATTTTCCTATGCTATCATTTCACGAGCGTGACGTGAACATCACAAATCCAGTAGAACATCAAATCTCCAACATCGTTACAGCCGGAAAAAGACACTGCAAGAACGGGACCAAAGACGACAGAAGAAAATCATTCATTATGACAGAAGTGCAACTTTTCCGCAAATTGCTGCAGATTTCAATGCTGTTCCATCAACAAGTGTGAGCGCGCGAACCATTCATCAAAACATCATCGATATAGACTTTCGGAGCCGAAGGACCGCTCAGGTACCCATACTGACTGCACAACACAAAGCTCGACGCCACGCGTGGGGCCGTCAACGCCGACATTGGACTGTTGTTGACTGAAAACATGTTCTCTGGTCGGACGAGTCTCGTTTCAAAATGAACAGAGCGGATGGACATGTACAGGTATGGAGACAACCTCATCAATTCATGCACCCTGCGTGTCAACAGCGGACTGTTGAAACTGGTGGAAACTCTGTAATAGTGTGGGGCGTCTGCAGTTGGAATGATGTACGGAGCCTGATACGTCTAGATACCACTCTGACAGGTGACCCGTACGTAAGGATCCTGTCTGATCACCTGCGCCCATTCAAGTCCCTTGATTTGGGCAATTACAGTACGACAATGCGACACCACACATGCCCAGAATTGCTAGAGAATGGCTCCGAACTCTTCCGAGTTTCAACTCTTGTGCTGACCACCAGATTCCCTAGACATGAATATTACTTAGCATATCTGGGATGTCTTGCAACGTGTTGTTCAGTTGAGATCTCCACCCCCTCGTACTCTTACGGATTTATGGACAGCCCTGCAGGATTCATGGTGTGAGTTCTCCCCGCACTACTTCAGACGTTAGTCGAGTCCATGGCACGTCGTGCTTCGGCACTTCTGCGTGCTAGCGGGAGCCCTACGTGATATGAGGCAGATGTACCAGTTTCTTTGGCTCTTCAGTGTAGTACCGTTAAGGGGTAAATGAGTCTGCAAGTGAGTTAGAGATTCTCGAGTTCATTGAATATGATCCTTAATGGGTTCAATTACTGACTTCGTGTAATTTCTCAACACTTATTTCTGCAATATGTATATTTTTTCACCTTTGCGACATTGCCACTGATGGTCATGCTACAGGTACAATCCCGATTCAGTTATGGCATTCCAGTCTGCAGATCGGCGCAGTGAGGGAAATGGGATATTTCCAACAGCAAAGCAGACAGAACTGAGCTTTTTATTTTGTTTCAGCTGATTCCACCCCAGCTTCTTATCCATGCAGACGCCAAGTTTCATAAATTTGGATTTGTGCTTAGTGATATCTGTGTCTTGTACCTCTAAATGGTTTTCGATTGTTGGTTTTTGTAAGTTTAAAAGTAAAGTTATTTATTGCGAATCAGTTGTAGGTTTGTTCCACGATTCTCCTCGCTGTGTTTGGGGTGGACACGTTTGGTTGTTTACGCTAGGGATTTAACTTAGGGCTTACAGTGTGAAAGACAGGAACGGGCAGCTGCCTTCACATCGTCTAGAGAATAAAACCACATTGTGATCGTCGCAAACATGAATTCACAAAATTGACAACATTCCCGTCAATTAGATAGACGCATCAGATTTGAGAAAGACAGGACATGTAATGTATACTGACAAATACGAAGTGCACCCGGAGTCACATGTCGTGAAATTTCAGAACGGTTCCGTCGTTCATCGCTACTCTCCTTGAAACTGAAAGCATCAGGTTCCTCTGAGTTCCAAACGCTTCCACTAGCGTTGTACCTTCAGTACGTGAAGGCTAATCGACTGAAATTTACCATAACGTGCTGATCCTATCAACTCGTGGTCTCAAAACTTTATACTCCATGTTTTAAGTGTGTTCAATGATCAGTATACAGCCATTACAAGCGTAGAAATGCCTGTGAAAATCTTGATTTAATCCCGAGATTCCCGACATATTCGCAATAATATCTGGCTTTTGATCTTGAGAAACTTTACCTTATCGATATATATAATTTTTATCGAAGATAAATTATTATCAAATTTCGTGTAACTTATTCCACATCTCCCGTATATAATGGCCATACTCTATGAAATTACTGCCAGGCGATATGCTCCAACTCAACCAAACCCTTTTCTACTTTAGACACAAGACAATGACCAACTCATTCTAGTCGTTCGGCAGCTCAGAGGCAACCACCGGTGGAAGAAAATGACCATCGCCTCGGATACGGCTCTCTGTACTCGGTCGTTTACGCACTGAAAATCGTGTACCCATAGCGTAAGTTAGTTTGAGTTGGATTAAGTAGTGTGTAAGCTTAGGGAACGATGACCTAAGCAGTCTGGTCCCATAACACCTTACCACAAAATTTATTCACGTTACCTGCCTGAAAGTAGGGATTAAGAATCCCTGTACAAATTATACACCTCTCTTAAGTTCATTGTAGGTTGTGTGTATCTGTTATAAAGAGATAGCATTAGTGCGTTTGGTGATCGATCTCCACAGTTTTTCAATAATTCGTTGTTTTAGTGTATAACAACTTCTCCTTCGTTTGATCCATCTCATCCACTACAAAAAAAAGAAAAAAGAAAAAAAAAAAACGTATTCCCTTCACCACCCCTTGTAGCTCAGATCCTGAGCACGCTCTTCAATTTATCAATATGTTGGCATCATTCGAAAAAAAAGGTATAGTTTTTAAAGAGTTCTCCAATGTGCTAAGTTGAGGCTACAAGTTTAACGATCGCGTATCTCTAAACGCAGCACGTCAACAATACTAATGTTTAATAAATCTCCGTGCCCATAGAACCATCTCAAGAGTAGTATGTCATTTAAGGCTACACGGACGTGAAGACAACACAGAACCCAGGCCCCCAGTGGAGAACATCTCCGATCCGCCCGGTAATCGAACCCGTGACCCTTCGGTTAGCAATTCCCAGCCCTGACCGCGCAGCTATCGAAGTGGACATTTCCCAGACTTGTTGACCATCGTCATACGTCATTCTCGCAGTCACAAGTTGTTAGGAAGGTTATTAAAACAGGAGAAACGAAACAAAAGAAGTTGAATCAAAATAATTACATACAGCAGCATTAATAGAAATTGTTTTACTTGATTATAATTTGCTTTGCCCCATTGGCACTATTTTCATACTCCTACATTGATAGTCAAATTAACATCCATTAGACAACAAATTTGATATACTGAAACTGATAGTGAAACAGAAAGCTTGTAAAATTGCGGTTGCCGGTATTTATTTTTTCATGTTTTTGACCAGTAGCATTAGAAGTCTCTTTGCACAAGATGGAACTACAGGAACTTGATTTAGTATTGTAAGTCTGAGACGGTGACTAATTTGTTAATGCTGTGTTATCCTTCTTCTGTTTAACAAAACCAGGTAACTTTTAGTAATAATCCCCCATGGAGAATAACATTACAGACTGGTAATTTTTGAGAATAGTTCTCGTGGAGAACAGTGGTATAGCAAACAGTACTTCAAAAACGCACACAGACAGTCTCGACCGCAAGAACGTTTAATTTTGTGGTAACCAGTTTCGGTTAGTTTTTGACCATCCTCAGAATCTCATAGCATGACGGGAGGCAGTGGCTGTAAATGAACTCCCGCTCCGTTCACCGCCACCTCCTACCCGTCGAGTCTGCTTGTGTCCAGCTACATCAACATCTACATCTACATCTGCATGGGAACTCTGAAATCACACTTAAGTGCCTAGCAAACGGTTCATCGAACCACCTCCACAACAATTCTCTATTATTCCAATCTCGAACACCGCGCGGAAAAACGAATACCTATATCTATCCGTGCTAGCTCTGACTTCCCTTATGTAGGTCGGTGCCAACAAATTATTTTCGCATTCGGAGGAGAAATTTGGTGATACGAACTTCATGAGAAGATTCCACCGCAGTGAAAAACGCCTTTGTTTTAATGACGTTCACCCCACATCCTGTATCATGTCAGTCACAATCTCTGCCCTATTTCGCCATAATACAAGACAACTTTGTCGACGTACTTCGTCAATCCAATCTGTTAAGGATACCACACCGCACGGCAGACTCCAAAAGAAAAAGGACAAGATTGGTGTAGGCAGTCACTTTGGTAAATCTGTTACATTTTCTGTGTTCTGCCAATAAAACGCAGTCTTTGGTTTTCCTTCCCCTCAACATTATATGTGTTCTTTAAATTTAAGTTATTCAGAAACGTAATTCCTAGGTGTTTAGTTGAATTTACTGCCCTTAGATCTGACTGATTTATCGTGTAACCGAAGCTTTACATAATTTTTTTCAGGATTCGTGTGGATGACTTCACACTTTTCATTATTAAGAGTCAATTGCCCGTTTGTGCACCATACATGTATCTTTTCTAAATTTTTTTCCAGTTTGTTTTGACCTTCTGATGACTTTACTAGGCGATAAACGACAGTATCATCTGCACACAACTTAAGGCGATTGCTCAGATTGTCTCCAAAATCGTTTGTATAGATAAGAAACAGAGGAAAGCCTGTAACACTACCTTGGGAAACGCCAGAAATCACTTCTGCTTTACTCGATGACTGTCCGTCAGTTACTACGAGCTGTGACCTCCCTGACAGGAAATCACGAATCCAGTGCTAAGTGATATCTATCCATTTTTTCGATTTTTTGTTGGTATTTTTAAGTTTAAAATTAAAGTTAATTACTGAGAATCAGTTGTAGGCCTGTTCCACGATTCTGCTCGCTGTGTTTGAGGTAGACACGTTTTGGTTGTTTACCCTAGGGATTTAACATAGGGCGTACCGTGTGAAAGATAGGAAAGAGCAGCTACCTTCACATCGTGTAGAGATTAAAACCACATTGTGATCGCTGCAAGCTTTTCTACTTTAGACCCATGTTTGTCGTTGCGTGACGACAATGGCTAAATCGGATAAGCCCCAGCATATTCGGACGTTTACGCTCTGAAAACCGTGTGCAGTATTTATTCAACTAAACACGTAGAAATTACGATTCTGAATAACTTAAATTTAAAGAACATATAAAATGTTGTGGGGAAGGAAAACCAAAGACTGCGTTTTATTGGCAGAACACTTAGAAAATGTAACAGATCTACCAAAGTAATTGCCTGCACCAATCTCGTCCTTCTTCTTTTGGAGTACGGCTGCGCCGTGTTGGATCCTTACCAGATAGGACTAACGGTGTACATCGAGAAAGTTGACAGAAGAGCAGCATGTTTTGTATTATCGCAAAATAGGGGGGTTATTGTCACTGACATGATACAATATCTGGGGTGAACGTCATTAAAACAAAGGCAGTTTTCACTGCGGTGGAGTCTTCCCATGAAGTTTCTATCACCAACTTTCTCCTCCGAATGCGAAGGTATTTTGTAGACGCCGACCTATTTAGGGAGAAACATCATCATAATGAAATAAGGGAAGTGAGAGCTAGCACAGAAAGATACAAGTGTTCGTTTCTTCTTCGCGGTGTTCGAGATTGAAATAATAGAAAATTGTTATGGAGGTGGTTCGATGAACGCTCTGCCAGGCATTTCAGTGTGATTTGCAGTTCCCATGTAGATGTAGATGTAGATGGACACAGACTCGACGGGTAGACGGCGGCGGTGAACGGAGCGGGAGTTGTAACTCCATTCACAGGCACCCGCTATCATCATGGTACGAGAGTCTGAGTTTGGTCAAAAACCAACCACAAAATTAAGCGTTTTTGCGGTCGAGACGGTCTGTGTGCGGGTTTGAAGTACTTGTTGCCAGACCACTGTTCTCCACAATAAATATTGCCTGCTCGGATGTGTCTCGTTTCATCGAGCGGTTGGACCTGTACGGGTATGGAGACGACGTCATGAATCCATGCTCCCTGCATGTCAGCATCGGACTGTTCACGCTGGTGGAGGTTCTGTAATGGTGAGGGGTTTGTACAGTTGGAGTGATATGGGAACCGTGCTATGGGACTCCGACAGGTGATACTACATAAGCATTCTGTCTGATTACCTGCATCCATTCATGTCCAGTGGGCATTCCGACGGAAGTGGCTAAGTCCAGCACGAGGATAGACACTCGACATGTCCAGAATTGATACAGATTGGCAACAGGAACACTCTTCCCTAGTTTAAACATTTCTGGTGGCCAACGAACTCCCCAGACATTAACATTACTGAGTACAGCTGGGATGCCATGGAACGTGCTGCTCAGAAGAGATACCCACCCTCTCGTACTTTTAAGGAGTGCATACCACGTTGTGTTGCGGCACTTCTGCATGCTCGCGTTTGCCTTACACGATATTAGCAGGTGGACCAGTTTCTTTGGCTGTTCGGTGTATAAGACAGCGGACGCACAGAGAAAGGGGGGAAGCTGCGTACTCTACGTAAAAGTAAGAATCAAGTGGAACGCCGACTCTGATTAAAAGAAACGTTCTTTCGAGGCGTTATAGTGAAGGTTCACACAGTCCTCTGATAGCCGACACTTGGCTAGAGATCTCTTATCTTCCTAAAAGGCTTATGAAAGGAAATCTTTGTTTTCTCGACAGAGGGCGACCGTCAGAAATCCTGCCTGGAGAGTGTCGAGTGAGGCAACTGAATGTTTATTCCTCTACTTGAGGCTGCATTTCTGCCCCCTGCCTCGGCTTGGGAATAGTTTTGTGGTAGCCAGCTCCTCTTCAAAGGATTCTTATCTGTCGCTAGCCAGCCCGTAGGCTCCCATCTGAGTATTCCCTCCACCGTACTAAATAGAGAAGTGAGCAGAAAGCAATAAAAGGAACAGTCAGAGGACGTATAGAAGCTCGATAGCAGTTATTATATGCACCGTCCTAATCCACTATTTGATCAAGAGAAAAGAGAATAAAATATTCCAAAATGTGTTGTGGTACAGTTCCTGAGGACACGCCCCATGTAACAACAATGAAATTAATGTTTAATTTTCAGCTACTTTCGTGTCAAATTTTCTTAAATTTAGCTACTTAATGTTACGTTTTCTTCACATCTGAGATATAATTTACAGAGTTAAACAGCTTCTTATGTTGAGCACAATATAAAATTAAATTATTTTTTGTGTTCTGTCCCAGTTTTTCGTATGGAAACTGAAATAACTTGTAAACCACATAATAAAAATTTTCCATTAATAATCCGCTACATTTGTTAAGCATGACAGTTACAGGGGATCACCCAGAACATATGGTCGGATGTCAATGTAACTTCGTACAGGTACACACTATTGATGGCTTCGTGAATGATTGGATTTGCAGTTCTGTGTCACATGTATAACAGCATCCAAATAAAATTAGTGTGATTTGTGTTTAGTTCTTTTGCCAGTATGGTGGATATGTGATGGACGAGAAAAGCGTCAGACGATGAGTGATCGCTGAGCGCGGCACGCAGATGATGTGTAGTCGTGTGAGACAGCTTTGTCTGAACCTGAAAGCGTTCGAAAGGAATCCCATTGTTGTTCTTCATTTGACCGGCTGGCGGAACTGTGCTGTATGCTGATTTATGGGGCATTCGGATGTGACAGTCCCCTATGTCGCGATAATGCAGACTGAGCTGGTGTTCTTTGATGTGAATATTTTACGCGAACTATAGTAGCAATCCTTAAAATAAAGACGGTTGTCTTTACGGTAATGTCTTCTCTTGAAATATCAATCACCAACTTTCTCTTCCAAATGCGAAAACATTTTGTTGGCATCCACGAACTTAGGGAGAAGTGATCATCATACTAATGTAAAAGAAATGTAGATGTAGGTTTAGACAGTGGCCTAGTGTTGCACTGAGTGGGACGTAAGAGCGGGCGTACTCGTTGCCAAGGCTAGGGTTAACCACGTGTGTCCTCGACAAGGGAGGATCGCCATGCTGTGCACCAAGCACATCGTAAAACTTTGATATCTGCAATCCAACAACAAGTAACGGACTCGCTGCAACATTCTGCGTCATACCACACCAATGGACGGAGGCTGGCACCAACCAGACTAGGAAATTACCGACCCGTGTGCAGGCTGCCGTTAACACCACAACGGCTGAGTCTGAAGTTGTGCCGTGACTGGGAAGCATGGATAGCTCATTCATGGCGTCGCATTGTCCTCAACAATGAATCGCGGTTCTGCGCTATCCTGGTTGACCCTAGTTGGCGACCTGGAGAATTATCGCGTATGACCTCAGGTCGTGGCTGGTAATGGTTGAATTCACTCTGGAATCATAACGGTACATCACGGACTTCCAGCATCTAGGGTTCAGCGAAGACTGGAGAGCAGCATCTCTCTAGGGAAACTGGCCTCTGTATTCCAAGCCGAAATTACTGCAATCAGGGCATGCGTGGAGGAGAATATGAGTAGCTGCTACAATGACCATAGCATCTACATCTATTCAGACAGCCAGGCAGCCCTGAAATCATTGGCACCTCCTGCGACAAGATCTAAGATTGTTGCAGATTACCACAGGGCTCTGGTAGAGCTAGGGGGAAGCAATAGGGTGTACCTAGTGTTGGTCCCTGGCTACTCAGGGATCTGTGGCAATGAAAAAGCCGATAGAATGGCAAGGAGGGGGGCAACAACTCCATTTATTGGACCGGAACCTGTCTTGACAATCACCAAGGCTATGATCAAATTAGGACTACGGAACTGACTTACGAAACAGCAAGTAGAATTTTGGACCAAGGTCCCTAAACAAAAACATGGTAAGGTAATGATGCCCAAGCAAGTTTAAAAGAAGCTCTGTAATCCTGGGATTGAACAGGAAAGAGATCAAACTCATGACTGGACCGATGACCGGCCATGAGAACTTCAAAAAACACCTACACACAATGGGTATAATGGAAGAGGACCCTAAATGTAGGATCTGTGATGAGGCTGAAGAAACTGCATCACACCTAATTTTTGAATGCATAGCATTGGAGAGTAAAAGATACAGAATCTTCGGGACAATTAGATCTGAAGAAATTGTGTCTAACAAAAACCGGTTGAGGGACTCCTTGCACTACTTAAGGACACTGGTTGGCTTTACTAGATATTCAGCGAGCGATACCGCACAATAAACCTACTTTCGGTGCGTGCCTCTCATGCAACGATATAGTGGTGTCATTTTTCAAGGTAACAATACTCGTCCACACATGTCACACAGATCTGTCCGTTTAATGCTGAGGTACTTCTGTAGATCCGCAATCTGTCCCCAATACACCACTTCGGACAGCTCTATCTCTGTGCCAGTACCGAGTATATCAAGGACCAGTTGTGTGTCACTTTCCCTCAGGAGAGGAGGCAACGCTTTTATGATATCCTTCCAAGGCTAATCAGAACAGGCATCAAAGCCTGAGGGGAGACTACTCCCAAGAGACAAGTGCGCGCGTACAGCCAAGTTCTTTCTAAATTTGACTCTACATCTACATCTAAATCTACATTTATACTCCGCAAGCCACCCAACGGTGTGTAGCGGAGGGCACATTACGTGCCACTGTCATTACCTCCCTTTTCTGTTCCAGTCGCGTATGGTTCGCGGGAAGAACGACTGTCTGAAATCCTCCGTACGCGCTCAAATCTCTCTAATTTTACATTCGTGATCTCCTCGGGAGGTGTAAGTAGGGGGAAGCAATATATTCGATACCTCATCCAGAAACGCACCCTCTCGAAACCGAGATGTAGAGCGCCACTCTTGCAGAGTCTGCCAATTTGAGTTTGCTAAACATCTCCGTAACACTATCACGGTTACCAAATAACCCTGTGACGAAACGCGCCGCTCTTCTTTGGATCTTCTCTATCTCCTCCGTCAACCCCATCTGGTACGGATCCCACACTTATGAGCAATACTCAAGTATAGGTCGAACGAGTGCTTTGTAAGCCACCTCCTTTCTTGATGGGCTACTTTTTCTAAGAACTCTCCCAATGAATCTCAACTTGGTACCCACCTTACAAACAATTAATTTTATATGATCATTCCATTTCAAATCATTCCGCACGCATACTCCCAGATATTTTACAGAAGTAGCTGCTACCAGCGATTGTTCCGCTATCATATAATGGTACAGTAAAGGATCCTTCTTTCTACGTATTCGCAATACATTACATTTGACTATGTTAAGGGTCAGTTGCCACTCCCTGCACCAAGTGCCTATCCACTCCAGATCTTCCTGCATTTCGCTACAATTTTCTAATGCTGCAACTTCTCTGTATACTACAGCATCATCCGCGAAAAGCCGCATGGAACTTCCGACTCTATCTACTATATATTGTGAAAAGCAATGGTCCCATAACACTCCCCTGTGGCACGCCGGAGGTTACTTTAACGTCTCAAGACGTCTCTCCATTGATAACAACATGCTGTGTTCTGTTTGCTAAAAACTCTTCAATCCAGCCACACAGCTGGTCTGATATTCCGTAGGCTCTTACTTTGTTTATCAGACGACTGTGCGGAACTGTATCGAACGCCTTCCGGAAGTCTAGGAAAATAGCATGTATCTGTATCTAATAATTTCTGGGTCTCATGAACAAATAAAGCGAGTTGGGTCTCACACGATCGCTGTTTCCGGAATCCATGTTGATTCCTACAGAGTAGATTCTGGGTTTCCAAAAATGACGTGATACTCGAGCAGAAAACATGCTCTAAAATTCTACAACAGATCGACGTCAGAGATATAGGTCTATAGTTTTGCGCATCTGCTCGACGACCCTTCTTGAAGACTGGGACTACCTGTGCTCTTTTCAAATCATTTGGAACATTCCGTTCCTCTAGAGACTTGTGGTACACGGCTGTTAGAATGGGGGCAAGTTCTTTCGCGTACTCTGTGTAGAATCGAATAGGTATTCCGTCAGGTCCAGTGGACTTCCCTCTGTTGAGTGGTTCCCAGTTGCTCCATTTTGTAATCGCTGAAATGACATCACATACCTTTTCAATACGTGATGTTTCATTTCGTTTCCTCCTCCCCTTCCGAGTGCTCGAGGCTTTTAATTACGGGAGTGTAAAAGAAAAGTAAGTAAATTATATTTTCAGTCTTTCCATTCACTGTCATAACCAACAAATTTTTATTGGAGCTAGAACAGTACAATAGGTCTAGTTCTCTCTCTTTTTACTAAAAGCTTTCAAAATAATTCACTAAATCACAGAACCAAATCGTTAACGTTCCGGAAGGCTTTTGACACTCTCCCACACAAGCGGCTCACATTGAAATTGTGTGCTTATGGAATATCGTCTCAGTTATGTGACTGGATTTGTGATTTCCTGTCAGAGAGGTCACAGTTCCTAGTAAGTGACGGAAAGTTATCGAGTAAAACAGAAGTGATTTCTGGCGTTCGCCAAAGATAGTGTTGTAGGTCCTTTGCTGTTCCTTATCTATAAAAACGATTTGGGAGACAATTTGAGGAGCCGTCTTCGGTTGTTTGCAGATGACGCTATGTTTATCGACTAATAAAGTCATCAGAATATCAAAATAAATTTCAAAACGAGTAAGAAGAAATGTCTGAATGGTGCGGAAAGTAGCAGTTGACCTTGAATACGTGAAGTGTGAGATCATCCACAAGAGTGCTGAAAGGAACTGGTTAAACTTGGGTTACACGATAAATAAGACTAATCTAAAAGCTGACGGCTGTTGTAGTCCACTATCTCGGCTCGTCGTACAAGATTATTATTCTGAGAGAATATACTTTCCAAAACGACAAACATGTTTGTCATAGTCGTCTTGAATTGTGATTAACCCATTGGTACTATGACAATGAGGTGCTTATGGTAATTGAAATGTTTGTCGACTTAAAGTTATAGGTCATGATGCCCTACTGACAGTCCCTGATCTCTTTCCATCGTACAAGCTAGGACAAACATTCCGACGGCAGAACACACGAGGAAATGTCAATAGATGACGTACCACAATTTTATAATTGTTATTTCACTTTGTTCGGTTCATTTTCAAAATTGTTTTCGCTTCATTCAGTCAAGTACCCTTATCCCAACTACTACAGTTATTCCAGGTATTGTCATTATTTAAAATTATGAAATCCCCTAGCTTATTGTTAAAGGTATTGCCGATTTCAGGCGTTCCCCAAGGTAGTGTTATAGGCCCTTTGCTGTTCCTTGTCTACACTCCTGGAAATTGAAATAAGAACACCGTGAATTCATTGTCGCAGGAAGGGGAAACTTTATTGACACATTCCTGGGGTCCGATACATCACATGATCACACTGACAGAACCACAGGCACATAGACACAGGCAACAGATGTAGTCCTGTGGAACGGCTTGCCATGCCATTTCCACCTGGCGCCTCAGTTGGACCAGCGTTCGTGCTGGACGTGCAGACCGCGTGAGACGACGCTTCATCCAGTCCCAAACATGCTCAATGGGGGACAGATCCGGAGATCTTGCTTACACCTTCTAGAGCACGTTGGGTGGCACGGGATACATGCGGACGTGCATTGTCCTGTTGGAACAGCAAGTTCCCTTGCCGGTCTAGGAATGGTAGAACGATGGCTTCGATGACGGTTTGGATGTACCGTGCACTATTCAGTGTCCCCTCGACGATCACCACAGGTGTGCGGCCAGTGTAGGAGATCGCTCCCCACACCATGATGGCGGGTGTTGGCCCTGTGTGCCTCGGTCGTATGCAGTCCTGATTGTGGCGATCACCTGCACGGCGCCAAACACGCATACGACCATCATTGGCACCAAGGCAGAAGCGACTCTCATCGCTGAAGACGACACGTCTCCATTCGTCCCTCCATTCACGCCTGTCGCGACACCACTGGAGGCGGGCTGCACGATGTTGGGGCGTGAGCGGAAGACGGTCTAACGGTGTGCGGGACCGTAGCCCAGCTTCATGGAGACGGTTGTGAATGGTCCTCGCCGATACCCCAGGAGCAACAGTGTCCCTAATTTGCTGGGAAGTGGCGGTGCGGTCCCCTACGGCACTGCGTAGGATCCTACGGTCTTGGCGTGCATCCGTGCGTCGTTGCGGTCCGGTCCCAGGTCTACGGGCACGTGCACCTTCCGCCGACCACTGGCGACAACATCGATGTACTGTGGAGACCTCACGCCCCACGTGTTGAGCAATTCGGCGGTACGTCCACCCGGCCTCCCGCACGCCCACCATACGCCCTCGCTCAAAGTCCGTCAACTGCACATACGGTTCACGTCCACGCTGTCGCGGCATGCTACCAGTGTTAAAGACTGCGATGGAGCTCCGTATGCCACGGCAAACTGGCTGACACTGACGGCGGCGGGGCACAAATGCTGCGCAGCTAGCGCCATTCGACGGCCAACACCGCGGTTCCTGGTGTGTCTGCTGTACCGTGCGTGTGATCATTGCTTGTACAGCCCTCTCGCAGTGTCCGGAGCAAGTATGGTGGGTCTGACACACCGGTGTCAATGTGTTCTTTTTTCCATTTCCAGGAGTGTATATGAAAGATATGGGAGACAATCTGAGCAGCCGTCTTCGGTAGTCTGCAGATGATGCTGTCGTTTATCGACTAATAAAGTCATCAGAAGATCAAAACATACTGTAGAAAGATTTAGAAAAAAATTTTGAATGGTGCGAAAAGTGGCAGTTGACCCTAAATAACGAAAAGTGTGAGGTCATCCACATGAGTGCTAAAAGGAAATCGTTAAACTTCGGTTATACGATACATGAATCTAATCAAAAAGCCGTAAATTCAATGAAATACCTAGGTATTACAATTGCGAACAACTTAAATTGGAAGGTTCAAATTAAATGGTTCAAATAGCTCGGAGCACTATAGGACTTAACATCTCAGGTCATCAGTCCCCTTGAACGTAGAACTACTTAAACCTAACTAACCTAAGGACATCACACACATCCATGCCCGAGGCAGGATTCGTACCTGCGACCGTAGCGGTCGCGCAGTTCCAGACTGAAGCGCCTAGAACCGCTCGGCCACTCCGGCAGGTAAGTTGGAAGGAACACATAGAAAATGTTGTGGGGAAGCCTAACCGAAGACTGCGTTTTATTGCCAGGACACTTAGAAAATGTAACAGACCTGCTAAGGAGGCTGCCTACACTACGCTTGTCCGTCCTCTTTTAGAATACTGCTGCGCGGGATCCTTACCAGGTAGGACTGACGGTGTACATCGAAAAGTTCAAAGAAAGGCAGCACGTTTTGTATTATCGCGAAATATGGCAGAGAGTGTCACAAAAATGATACAGGATTTGAGCTGGAAATCATTAAAAGAAAGAAGTTTTTCGTTGTTACGAAATCTTCTTGTGGTGTCACCACCGTACACCACACTTGCTAGGTGGTAGCCTTTAAATCGGCCGCGGTCCGTTAGTATATGTCGGACCCGCGTGTCGCCACTATCAGTGATTGCAGACCGAGCGCCGCCACAAGGCAGGTCTAGTCTATAGAGACTCCCTAGCACTCGCCCCAGTTGTACAGCCGACTTTGCTAGCGATTGTTCACTGACTACTTACGCTCTCATTTGCCGAGACGACAGTTTAGCATAGCCTTCAGCAAGGCGCCGTATTCAGTTACTGTCTTCTGAACAGATAATATTGTGACTCATATACCGTCAAGAGCGACGTGCATCATTAATGGATTAAACTTACGTATCCAGCTAATTACGTCCCGCTTTCTAAATTCTAATTCCTCGTCATGTTCCAGACCTCATGTCAGTATAGTCCTTCCCTCCTAACGCCAGCCTGCGAGAGCTAAAACGCGTGCATTTCGGCCTCCTCTAGTAACACGGTGTTGGCTCTTCTGCCAACACTACACTTCTCACGAAATTCCAATCGCCAACTTTCTCCTCCGAAAGCGAAAATATTTTGTTGACACCGACCTACATAGGGCGGAACGATCACCACGGTAAAATAAGGCAAATCAGATGTAGGTGCTCCTTCTTTCCACGCGCTATACGAGATTGGAATAATGGAGAATTGTGAAGATGGTTCGATTAACCTTCTGCCAGGCATTTAAATGTGATTTACAGAGTATCCATGTAGATGTAGATGTAGAGAGTCTGTTGGGAAAAGGAGAGAGGGGGAACTTCATTACGTGTAGCTAGCCCTGACGCTACTGGTGCGTAAGACACTGGAGATGCTGCAAGAAGAGCCAGAACTGTAACCAATGTGATACGACGACACAAAAGAAGAAGCGTGGCGAGTACGGGAGGGGAATAACGGCCGGCGGTCTCGGCGGCGCGTGGTGTGCGGCCTGTGGTGCCTGTCACGGGGCCTCCTCCAGATCCGTCGCGCACGACCGTCGCGTCATTACGGATAATTTGCAGCGCCGCGACCCGCTAACACACATGAGGCGCTCGCCTGCGCATGCGCCGTCGCAGAGCCGGCCTCTCACACACCTTTCTCCGCCCACGGCGGCCGCTGCTCCCGACACAACGCCGCCTTCCCGCGCTCCCTGAGCCCGTGCGAGTGCCGCCTCCATACGTCATTGTCCGAGCGCCTCACCCTGCCGCAGTAAAAGCAGCCGGTCGCATTCAGAGATCGCACGGTTATGTACACGTCCTGAATTCCCTTTGGGACTTTCACTCGGCGCCACCTACAGCATATTTAGCAGGGACATGTAGCGTCGTGTTGATGTTTCCTGGACGTTGCGTTACTATTCCCACACCCTGTGCCGCCTGATTAACGTGACTCGGCATTGTTTACCGACGCCTTTGAAAGTCAAAATATATTGTTCTATCCTTTACTATGAATTGCGCCCTCCCCACTTACCTTGTTTCACAAGTGAAGAGCAGTACACTGAAGTGACAAAAGTTGTGTGTCCCAATCCGACGTGGCATGGACCCAATAAATTGTAGAAAGGGCCCTGCAGAAACATGAGCCATGTTGCCACTACTGCCGTCCATACAGTAATTGCACAAGAACAAGGTTCTGTGCTCGAAGTGACCTCTCAATTATGTCGCCATATGTATGACCAAATCTTTTGCTCGAATTGTCCAGATTGTCCATCAAAGCAATTGTGAACAATTGCGGCCCGATGACATGGAGCAGTGTCATCCATAAAAATTCCACCGTTATTTCGGAATATGACGTCCACGAATCTTTGCAAATGGTCTGCAGGTAGTCGAATATCCAGCAGACACAGTTCATTCCATGCAAACACAGCGCACCCCGTTATAGAGCCACCACTAGCTTGCACCATGCCTTGTTGACGACTTGGGTCTAAGGCTTCGTGCGGTTTGCGCCATGCTCGAATCCTACCAACAGCTCCCACCAACTGAAATAGGGACCCATCTGAGGCGGTCACGGTTTTCTAGTCGTCTAGGCTCCATCCAATACTGTCTTGGGCGTAGAAGAGGCGGTGCAACTGATGTGCTATTAGCAAAGGCACTCACGTCGGCTGCCTCCTCCCATAGCTCATTAACGCCAAATTTCGCCTCACTGTCCTAATGGATAAGTACGTTCCACATTGATTTCTGTGGTTATTTCAGCCAATGTTGCTCGGCTGTTAGCACTGAGTACTCTACGGAAACGCCGCAGCTCCCGGTCGTTAAGTGAAACCCATCGCGCACTGCGTTGTAATGTCTGAAATGTGGTAGTCTCGGCACACTCTTGACTGAGGATCGCGGAACATTGAATTCCCTAACGTTGTCGAAATGGAATGTCCCATCTGTCTTGCTCCAACTACTATTCAGGGTTCATAGTCTGTTAATTCCCGTCGTGTGACAAAAATGGCGTCGGAAACCTTTTCGCACGTATGACCTGAGTCCAAATGAAAGTTTTGCCAAAGGACTGCCCTGTTAAACCTTGTGTGCGCGATACTACCGCCATCTATATATGTGTAAATGTGGCTTTCATCGCGTCAGTGTAGATTTCACAAAAGTGGTACCATAAGCTCTTACCAAAGATGAATGTGTTACGGGCGTGAATTTAGATCTTTCTAAGTCTTTTGATACTGTTGATCAGAAGGTTCTACTAAATAAGCAGCAATAATTGTGAATAAGAGGCACAGCTAATGATTACTTCCAGTCATTCGTAACTACAGAATACGATAAGTACAGGTAACACATATCTCAGGTAAGACTGAACTTCTAGTGAAATACTTATCAAAACCAAAACACACTAATATAGGAGTTCCTCCTCGACCTTGTTCTACCTGATTACTCTGCAGTTCACAGTCAGCTGCCTAGCAGAGGGTATATCGAACCACTTTCAAGCTATTTCTTTTCCGTCTCAATCTGGAACAACACGTGAGAAAAACGAGCACTTAAATCTTTCCGTGTGAGCTCTGAATCCTCTCATTTTATTATGATCATTTCACCCTATGCAGGTGGGCGCCAGTGAGATATTTTCGCATCTGGAGGAGAAATTTGGTGACTGAAATTTCACGACGAGATATTGGCGCAAAGAAAAACGTGTTCGTCTTAATGATTACCTCCACAATTAACGTATCATATCCGTGGGATTCCCTCTCCCATTTCGCGACTATACAAAATGAGCTGCCCTTCTTTGAACTTTTTCGATGTCCTCCCTCAGTCCTATCTGATGTGGGTCTCAAACCGCGCAGCAGTGCTCAAAAATGGTTAAACTAAGTACTGTGGGACTTAACATCTGAGGTCATCAGTCCCCTAGACTTAGAACTACTTAAACCTAACTAACTTAAGGACATCACAACATCCACGCCCGAGGCAGGATTCCAACATGTGGCCATAGCGGCAGCGCGGTTCCGGACTGAAACACCTAGAACCGCTCGACCACAGCGGTCGGCTGTGTACAATAAATAGGCCAAGGATAGTTCAAATTGCTCTGAGCACTATAGGACTTAACTTCTAAGGTCATCAGTCCCATAGAACTTACAACTACTAAAACCTAACTAACCTAAGGACATCACAAACATCCATGCCCGAGGCAG
Source organism: Schistocerca gregaria (assembly GCF_023897955.1). NCBI lineage: Eukaryota > Metazoa > Arthropoda > Insecta > Orthoptera > Acrididae > Schistocerca > Schistocerca gregaria. The sequence continues at coordinate 314,283,226 of NC_064927.1, forward strand.
GATTCGAACCTGCGCCTATAGCAGTCACGCGGTTCCAGACTGTAGCGCCTAGAACCGCTCGGCCACCCTGGTCGGCTAGGCCAAGGAGATTAACAAAACAAACTTATTTAAAAGCTCAATTTGAAAATATCTGGTTACCGATACATTCTGTACAATGAAGGATAACTTAGACAAATCGCAGCTGAGGTTTGGTAAAAAGCGTAACACAGAAAGTATTAGTAACAATGATAAATTACCTATCATTTCATTTAACACTTTTACGCGCTATTATTTCCTTCGTTTTTCCTTTCCACAAAACAGTGCTCCTGAAGTATCCAATATATAATACTAACACCTTACTGTCTTCCTACCAACGGCCTTGCCGTAGTGATAACACAGGTTCCCGTCATATCACCGAAGTTACGCCCTGCCGGGCTTGGCTAGAGTTTGGATGAGTGACCGTCCGTGTCTGTCGAGAGATGTTGGCAACCGGGGTGCACTCAGTCCTTTGCGAGCTAACATCCCAAAGACGTTAGGGCTCACATGCGGTTCCTCTTCGTCGAAATGTCTTGGCTCAAACTCGTCTAGGGGTTTGACCGCACCTACCACATTACACGCCCTAAGTTAGGCACTTGCAACCCTTTGGTTATTTTGTCTGCTGATGGCAAACTTGCGAAATTGTGTAAAACATACAACCTTAATATAGCATATATCGACATTAATAATAATTATCAGGGGTTAAATTAACGACCTATAAATGATGTAGGCCACACATTTGCGATTTGGTTAGAATAATGTTTGAACCCGCGCGACCGCTACGGCCGCAGGTTCAAATCCTGCCTCGGGCATGGATGTGTGTGACGTCCTTAGGCCTTAGGTTAGTTAGGTTTAAGTAGTTCTAAGTTCTTGGGGACTGATGACCTTAGCAGTTAAGTCCCATAGTGCTTAAAAAAATTAAAAAAGGATAATTTCTATTCAGAAAGCAAACTAATAGCGAAAGTGGCCGTATTTAGAATTATTACTATCACACTATAGGATATACCTACACTCCTGGAAATTGAAATAAGAACACCGTGAATTCATTGTCCCAGGAAGGGGAAACTTTATTAACACATTCCTGGGGTCAGATACATCACATGATCACAATGACAGAACCACAGCCACATAGACACAGGCCACAGAGCATGCACAATGTCGGCACTAGTACAGTGTATATCCACCTTTCGCAGGAATACAGGCTGCTATTCTCCCATGGAGACGATCGTAGAGATGCTGGATGTAGTCCTGTGGAACGGCTTGCCATGCCATTTCCACCTGGCGCCTCAGTTGGACCAGGGTTCGTGCTGGACGTGCAGACCGCGTGAGACGACGCTTTATCCAGTCCAAACATGCTCAATGGGGGACAGATCCGGAGATCTTGCTGGCCAGGGTAGTTGACTTACACCTTCTAGAGCACGTTGGGTGGCACGGGATACATGCGGACGTGCATTGTCCTGTTGGAAGCGCAAGTTCCCTTGCCGGTCTAGGAATGGTAGAACGATGGGTTCGATGACGGTTTGGATGTACCGTGCACTATTCAGTCTCCCCTCAACGATCACCAGAGGTGTACGGCCAGTGTAGGAGATCGCTCCCCACACCATGATGCCGGGTGTTGGCTCTGTGTGCCTCGGTCGTATGCAGTCCTGATTGTGGCGCTCACCTGCACGGCGCCAAAAACGCATACGACCATCATTGGCACCAAGGCAGAAGCGACTCTCATCGCCGAAGACGACACGTCTCCATTCGTCCCTCCATTCACGCCTGTCGCGACACCACTGGAGGCGGGCTGCACGATGTTGGGGCGTGAGCGGAAGGCGGCCTAACGGTGTGCGGGACCGTAGCCCAGCTTCAGGGACACGGTTGCGAATGGTCCTCGCCGATACCCCAGGAGCAACAGTGTCCCTAATTTGCTGGGAAGTGGCGGTGCGATCCCCTACGGCACTGCGTAGGATCCTACGGTCTAGGCGTGCATCCGTGCGTCGCTGCCGTATGGCCCCAGGTCGACGGGCTCGTGCACCTTCCGCCGACCACTGGCGACAACATCGATGTACTGTGGAGACCTCACGCCGCACGTGTTGAGCAATTCGGCGGTACGTCCACCCGGCCTCCCGCATGCCCACTATACGCCCTCGCTCAAAGTCCGTCAACTGCACATACGGTTCACGTCCACGCTGTCGCGGCATGCTACCAGTGTTAAACACTGCGATGGAGCTCCGTATGCCACGGCAAAGTGGCTGACACTGACGGCGGCGGTGCACAAATGCTGCGCAGCTAGCGCCATTCGACGGCCAACACCGCGGTTCCTGGTGTGTCCGCTGTGCCGTGCGTGTGATCATTGCTTGTACAGCCCTCTCGCAGTGTCCGGAGCAAGTGTGGTGGGTCTGACACACCGGTGTCAATGTGTTCTTTTTTCCATTTCCAGGAGTGTATTTGATACAGTTCGAGCACTCAAAATCGCATCGTGATAAGTCCCGCGACACCACACAACGCGAAAATTTCTAAGTCGTTTCACTTCGTAGCTGCCTAAAGACCGACCGCCCGCTTCCGCGTCTGCCCCAGCACTGTCTCTCCGCCCGTCCCCTGCTGCGTTTCCCGCGCCGAACATCCTCGCTCAACTGACTAGTGCAGTTCCCTTTCCTGAAGCCGTCCATCTGATTGGCTACAGCTTATTCTACATTATTCTACATTTTAACATATTAAATAATCAAAGCTTGACCCTTTCACGTTCTAAATAAAGTAACAAGGATATCCATTACATAATGAATGTTAAAGTCTTTTACATAAAACCAGTACAATTTCCTTCTTAGCTTTGAATGTCACGGCCAATGTCCTTGCACCAATGTGCTTTCTGATAAATAAATAAAGAACACAAGTAACTATTATGTAATAAACTTTACAAGAAACATTCTATTACCTAATGATTCAATAAGCTGTCATACTGTCATCGTTCAATGTGTTTTGTGTGGAAGGAATCATGATCTGATGCTTAACTGAAAGTACTGATAATTTAAATTTACTATAACTTTTAAACAAATAAAGTTACAGAGTTGACATGTACAACATTAATCATTTTAATGATGCACTTCTATATGAAATGTAGGTAGTTAAAATCGACCAAATCGTTCAGATTTTAGCATTCATGTCTTTGCTACAAAACTTGTTTATTTCTCTTTAACAGTAAATCGTAAACTATTATAGATATGATCAATATTCAAGTTTTATTGGCTTCAAAATGAAAATTTATGAACGATTGTCGATTAAAGTTATTGTATCTTTATTGCCTAAATTACTACAGAATTAAATAGTTTTCATAAATTTTTCCCTTTATGACCTACCGTAGGTCCGCCATATTCAACACTGCCATGTCTCCAATGGCTCCAAACAGCTACTATGAGGTTTCCCTATAAGGTAACTTCTCGCCTGTCTCACCCACACCCTGCAGTGTTTAGACCTAATTCAGCACAAATGACGCCTGTAAATGTCCCCATCTCGTAGCGAATCTGCGCTCTTTGTGGCACACGGTCCTGGGCGACAGGGTTCGTTTCACAATTCCTAAAGCCTGATTGTTTCAGCCATATACTTAAATGAGAGCGAAATTCTTGTTAACTCGCACCTTGTGATGCCAATTGAATAGCTACTTGCTTCAGAAGTAGCAGTTCCAGTCACGGAAACTGAAAACGGCCAGGATAGCAGTGTGCTGACTACATGCTCCTCCATGTCTGCATCCAGTGGCGCCTATCGTCTGAGGACGACGCGGTGGTCGGTCGGTACCGTTGCGCCTTCCTACCCCTGTTCGGACTGAAACTTTGAGTTATCCCCTTTCTAAGCGTAACAGTCCACTCATTATGAAGGCATAATTACTCTGATTTTTAGGCTAGTAAATGGGAAACAAATGTTTACAACATGGAATCCAAACGTAGTTACTATGGTACGGACGTCAATTGATAGTGTGTGCAATGTCATAGGATGAAATAAGTGGACACAGTGTGACTAGAAGTCTGGCAGTGAATCAATAGTGTAGCAGCAGCGTTTTACATTATTAAATGTGTTGTTTGCAAAACAGTGTTGTACACCAGGGATCATTTGAATGAGGTAGCACTGTTTTAAACAGACTGGCCTATTCAAATCTTAATTCAGGCATCCTTATTTAAGTTTCCTGTGGTTCAAGCAAGCGCTGGGATGGTTCCTATTACAATGCCATGGCTGACTACCTGTCCAATCCTTGTCAAACCAAATCTGTGAGCATTTAAGTATATTAAACTACGTTATTTTTGCTATTTTTAAAAATTTAAGTGCACGATGAGTCCAATAGCTTTGTAAAATGACTTAAGGGGAGTAAAACGACATGATTCCAACGGCCAATAACAGGCCGCTTCGCTTCGGGCACCATCTTTATAGAATAATCTTTGACAAACCCAAAATTTTATTACTCTAAATTAATTAATTTTGGGGTATATTAACAAAAACAAGAAAAATAGAAACTTGTTAACAAAGAATTTAAATTTAAGCTTTATGAAGTCCTTTCGGAAGGTATTTGTCTCGAATGCAGACTTGTATGGAACTCAAAAGTGGACACCAAACACGTAAAACAAGAAGACAATAGCAAATTCTTAAATGTTGTGCTACAGAACAATGCTGAAGGTTAGGTGCACTTATCAAGTAACTAATGAGGAGGCAATGAATCGAGTTCTACGGAAAAAAATTGCACATCTTCACTAAAAGAAGAGATCGGTTGACAGGATCGAGTAATCAAGGAGTAGTCATTTTGGTAGTGGAGTGAAGTGTGAGGGCTAAAATTGGAAAAGGACACCAAGCTTGACTTCAGTCAGCAAGTTCTAATGGATGTTTGGTAGCGGAAGTTATTCTGAGATGAGGAGCCTTTTACAGCATAGACTATCAGGGAGAGGTGAAGACCACAACAACAACAGCATATAGTATTCAGAAAATCGCTCCTTCAGTGTACTTGAGGTTGTGAAAGACGGCCACTGCAGTGCGAGCTCCCTTCATAAAGCTCACACCCGCGCATCTCGCCGGCCGCGGTGGTCTCGCGGTTCTAGGCGCGCAGTCCGGAACCGTGCGACTGCTGCGGTCGCAGGTTCGAATCCTGCCTCGGGCATGGATGTGTGTGATGTCCTTAGGTTAGTTAGGTTTAAGTAGCTCTAAGTTCTAGGGGACTAATGACCACAGCAGTTGAGTCTCATAGTGCTCAGAGGCGCGCATCTCACGTTTTCTTTCACTTGCACTAAATCACAGATGGTCAGTCACTAATCAGCTATGTCTATGGTGATAATGCGTATTTTTATACAAGAACGGTCAGATGTCTCTTGTGGAGAAGGCAAAGCTTTGACCGGCGCTGGCCAACCAGAGAATTTGCGGCATACTTTTCATTTGGCCTTTCGTGCAGTTTTAAGCACAAATCGCCCTCTTCCTCAGGCAGTACATTGAGCAGAAGTGAGTTCCACGCTTCTCTTGCTATTTGATATGGTGTCTTCGAACAGCAACTTGCAACACTATGGTGAGATTGCTGCAAACTTCCAGCGTTCGTGTTGAACTCGCACGATTCAAAAACATGAGTGCACTCTGGTTACCCATACATGTCCTTTCCACAAAGGATTTCCATTTGGAATTGCCTTCGATCCTGATATCATCAGGAAACGAATGATCGGTATGGATTTTCTCAGTTAACTACCTGTAAATTCGAGTGTTTGACAGATTCCCTCACTCGCAAGGTCATTTTTCAGAAGTCTGTAAATTTTTTAATGATTCCTGTGACTAGATATTCGGAATGGATATTAAACGACTTAATTCGACGTTTGTGCTTATCTATCACGATTAAGTATGTGTACATTACTTACTCAAAAATTATGTTGAGTTTGGTGTTCGTGAATTTGTGTCTTACCTCCACGTGTGTATACTTACCATTTGAATTATAGAAAATGCGATCCATACGCTTACAGTGCAATTTACTCACGGCTACCACACTGAAGAGCAAAAGAAACTGCTAATGTCGTGCAAGGCCCCCGCGAGCACGCAGAAGTGCCGAAACACGACGTAGCATGCTCGACTAATGTCAGGAGTAGTACTAGAAGGAACTGACACCATGAATCCTGCAGGGCTCTCCGTAAATCCGTAAGAGTACGAGGGGTAGAGATCTCTTCTGAACAGCACGTTACAAGACATCCGAGATATACTCAATAATGTTCATGTCTCGGGAGTTTAGGGGCCAGGGGGAGTGATTAAACTCAGAAGAGTGTTCCCGGAGCAACTCTGTAGCAATTGTGGACGCGTGGGGTGTCGCATTGTCCTGCTGGAATTGTCCAAGTCTGACTAAATGCACAAAGGATGCAGGTAATCAGACAGGATGCTTACGTTTGTGTCACCTGTCAGAGACGTATCTAGTTGTATCAGTACAACTGCACTCGCCCCACATCATTACAGAGACTCCACCAGCTTGAACAGTCCCCTGCTGACATGCAGGGCCCATGGATTCGTGAGGTTGTCCCATACCCTTACACGTTCATCCACTCTGTACCATTTTAAACGAGACTTGTGCGACCAGGCAACATGGTTTCGGTCGTCGACAGTCGAATGTCGATGTTGATGGGTTCATGCGGGCGTAAAGCTTTGTGTCTCTCAGTCAATAAGGGTACATGAGTGGGCCTTCTGCTCCGAAAGCCCATATCGATTATGTTTCGTTGAATGGTTTGCACGCTGACATTTGTTGATGACCCAGCATTGAAATCTGCAGCAATTTGTGGTATGATTGCACTCCTATCACGTTGAGCGATTCTCTTCTATCGTCGTTGGTCCCGTTATTGCAGGATCTTTTTCCGGCAGCAGGGATGTCGGAGATATGATGCTTTACCGGATTCCTGATGTTCACGGTACACTCGTGAAATGGTCGTAAGGAAAAATCCCCACTTCGTCTCCAGCTTGGAGATGCTGTGTCCCATCGCTCGTTCACCGACTACAACGCCATTTTCCAACTCACTTGAATCCTGATAACCTGCCATTGTAGGAGCAGTAACCGATCTTACAACTGCGCGAGACACTTGTCTTATATAGGCGTTGCCGACCACAGCGCCGTACTCTGACTGTTTACGTTTCTCTTTATCTACAGAAGCAGCGCTTGCACTTATATTCGGGAAGAACGACAATTGAGGTAACTTGACGTGAATCTTCCGCCACACAAGCTCTTGGTTTTCTTGTTATTAGCCAATGTAGGCCACAAATAGCGCATACATTTGTCCTATGCAAATTGAGCCTATAAGTATTACTATTACACTTGTCCGAAGGAACAATCATCACATATTCTTGATTCGTTGGCCATGAAGTAGAATTACTGACGTTCGCTGCATAAGGCCACTGAAATAATTTCAGGGCAACAAATGAAACTTCGTGCTGGACCGGGACTCTAAACCTTATTCCCTGATTTAGACGAGCAGTCGCCTTTATAGCTTCTGCTATCTGAGTACGCTTCACATTCAATCCAAATTCCCTACTTGTCGCACAGTACTTTCCTGGCGACTCTGCCCAACATTTTCATTGCTCATAGCATTTAGCATGATTCCTCCAAGAAGTCGGACTTATGGTGCATCGACACTGAAGACATACCTTGAAATGCCATTAAGACGTTTGGGTATTACCATGATACGTGTGGTGTCTGTTCCTTCGGACATATCTGGTAATTTGGGTTAGACGTGAAGCGTGCTCTGACAAAAGAAGCGATGAGGAGAAGTGCTCTCGTAAATCGGGAAATTTGGGTCCGAGTCTCGCTTCGGGGCAATATGGAACGGTGTTTGCAGTCAGTACTCTAATTCAAATCTCATCTGTGTTACCTCCGACTAAAGCACCCCTTTCGTTGCGATTTGAGTAAGTTTTGACATCTCCGGAACTTAATGATTGTAGCCAGAATGCTTTCTTAACGCGTGATATTCAGTGTCTGCGGGTGTATTTCAGGGCAGAAAACAGGTTCATAATCTCATAATGAACACTGCCTCAAGTTCAGATTCAAAAGGAGTGCCAGGCTTACAACTGTTTTCTTTCCTGCGTTGTTCCCAAATGTGCGACGAACTACCCTAGCCTAATTGGGAAAGCATGTTTCTTGGATAGGTGAATCGATAAAGGTAAAGCATTTTCAGAACGAGTCTTTCACTCTGCAGTGGATTGTGGGCTGTTGTGAGTCTTCCTGGCACTAACTATGGCTGAGCTACACTGGGTCTGGAATCAGAACCTTGTCCTTCGCAGTCAGTGTTCTTTTCGACTGATCTATCCAGTCTGAGAAACCGCCTTCACAGTCCCATTCTACAAACAAATCCCTAGGCTGTGGCTATGAGGAGTCTCGGCAGTGTCCTTTCACCTAGGAATGTCAAAATGTTAAAAGGTGTGTGAATTCCTAAGGGACCAAACTGCTAACGTCATCGGTCCCTAGACTTACACACTATTTAAACTAACTTATGCTAAGAACGACACACACACACCCATGGCTGAGGGAGGAATCGAACCTCCGGCGGGAGGGGTCGCGCAGTTCGTGACATGGCGCTCAAACCGCACGGCCACTCCGCGTGGATAGGAATGTCAATCCAGTGGGGTATGCACGAGGGCATCTGCTGTATTTGAAAAGTAGGAGAGCTGCCAGAATTGAAGCTGGGAGGGCGGGTACTGAGTTGTCAGAGGATAGCTCACAAATGCAAGGTAATGGCTTGAAATTCCAATCCGGCACGCAGGTTCAGTGTGCCGCTAGCTTACACGGTAGGCCTAAACGTTATTCCTTTGATATTTGGTACACACGAGTTTCAAAAGATGTAATTAGAAAAGTTCTACAACATAATAGACAGATGCAACGATTCTCAAGATCGCGTCAAGTGGTTTGAGCCCCCAGAACTTTTGGCCGAGTGTTCCACCGCCGTTGTCAGACGATGACTGTTATGTGGTTGCTGTTGCTGTCCTTATTATAATAGTACTACAGCCTGTGACGTCACTGGAGCTAAGTCTAGTGCCAGAAGAAGTGACGTTTTGATCATAAGTTCAGAAACAAATGAAACAACTAAGCCTTTTCTAAACCACTATGAGTCAGAATGGGCAATAGAAATGGTGAGGTAGAGGGCAGATTCAAGCCAGTGCATGCACTTAAACAGTGGAAGTACTGACAGTTGTTTACTCGAGAAGCCTTGTACAACATTCCGGCTGGTCTCAGGCCCGCACTGTGTGCGGGAACGCAGGCCAATTACGGAATGCCGTAAGACTCCAATCAGCCGGTCACGTCCCTTGTCGTGGGTCACGGGCGACTGTTGCCGTGTGGATCGCCAGCGGTCTGGGTTACAAAATGTTACTTCACCCCTGACCACACCGTGTCGCAGCGTTAGTGGTTCCGTGCGCCTCTGCCGTGACCGGTGTCGCTAACCCCGCTCCAGAGGGTTTTCTTGGAATGTCAAAAAATACTGCCCAGTGACTTACTTAATTAGCACATCTACCCCGCTGGCCCCAACTGCCTGGTCGTGGCTGAAAACATCTGTAAAACATTTGCGATACACACATGGAACTTTTTCAGTGGGCATCAAAAGTAAGAAGATCAGAAATCCCCTTCGTAAAAATAAATGCAATACCAAAGGGTGTGGCTATCTCTGCTTGCTCAGCACACTTCGCAGAGATGGTGTTCTATGAGAGGATTGTAGAGCTGGATTGGTGTCTAGAAGAAATCTTTATGGGGATGTAATACTGTAGTGCGCCTTTACAGAACAGCCCACGTACGCCATAAAGGGTTGAAATATACAGGGTGTTACAAAAAGGTACGGCCAAACTTTCAGGAAACATTCCTCACACACAAAGAAAGAAAATATGTTATGTGGACATGTGTCTGGAAACGCTTACTTTCCATGTTAAAGCTCATTTTATTACTTCTCTTCAAATCACATTAATCGTGGAATGGAAACACACAGCAACAGAACGTACCAGCGTGACCTCAAACACTTTGTTACAGGAAATGTTCAAAATGTCCTCCGTTAGCGAGGATACATGCATCCACCCTCCGTCGCATGGAATCCCTGATGCGCTGATGCAGCCCTGGAGAATGGTGTATTGTATCACAGCCGTCCACAATACGAGCACCAAGAGTCTCTACATTTGGTACCGGGGTTGCGTAGACAAGAGCTTTCAAATGCCCCCATAAATGAAAGTCAAGAGGGTTGAGGTCAGGAGAGCGTGGAGGCCATGGAATTGGTCCGCCTCTACCAATCCATCGGTCACCGAATCTGTTGTTGAGAAGCGTACGAACACTTCGACTGAAATGTGTAGTAGCTCCATCGTGCATGAACCACATGTTGTGTCGTACTTGTAAAGGCACATGTTCCAGCAGCACAGGTAGACTATCCCGTATAAAATCATGATAACGGGCTCCACTGAGCGTAGGTGGAAGAACATGGGGCCCAATCAAGACATCACCAACAATGCCTCTCCAAACGTTCTCAGAAAATCTGTGTTTATGACGTGATTGTACAACTGCGTGCGGATTCTCGTGAGCCCACACATGTTGATTGTGAAAATTTACAATTTGATCACTTTGGAATGGAGCCTCATCCGTAAAGAGAACATTTGCACTGAAATGAGGATTGACACATTGTTGGATGAACCATTCGCAGAAGTGTACTCGTGGAGGCCAATCAGCTGCTGATAGTGCCTGCACACGCTGTACATGGTACGGAAACAACTGGTTCTCCCGTAGCACTCTCCATACAGTGACGTGGTCAACGTTACCTTGTTCAGCAGCAACTTCTCTGACGCTGACGTTAGGGTTATCGTCAACTGCACGAAGAATTGCCTCGTCCATTGCAGGTGTCTTCGTCGTTCTAGGTCTTCCCCAGTCGCGAGTCATAGGCTGGAATGTTCCGTGCTCCCTAAGACGCCGATCAATTGCTTCGAACGTCTTCCTGTCTGGACACCTTCGTTCTGGAAATCTGTCTCGATACAAACGTATCCCGTCACGGCTATTGCCCCGTGCTAATCCACACATCAAATGGGCATCTGCCAACTCCGCATTTGTAAACATTGCACTGATTGCAAAACCACGTTCGTGATGAACACTAACCTGTTGGTGCTACGTACTGATGTGCTTGATGCTAGTACTGTAGAGCAATGAGTCGCATGTCAACACAAGCACCGAAGTGAGCGTTACCTTCTTTCATTTGGGCCAACTGGCGGTGAATCGAGGAAGTACAGTACATACTGACGAAACTAAAATCAGCTGTAAGATGGAAATTAAGCGTTTCCGGACACATGTCCACATAACATCTTTTCTTTTTTGTGTGTGAGGAATGTTTCCTGAAAGTTTGGCCGTCCTTTTTGTAACACCCTGTAGATATCTCCCAGGTCAGAGTTTAATGCGGAGAATGCATCCGCCAGTGCAGCTCAATAAAAACGTTCACCATCTCCAATGAAGAGAACATCATGATTAGTTGCACCTCTTAAAATCTGCATGGTTTACTTCAGTCCCTATTTCTCTACTTCTTACTTTAGGCAACATTTCTCTGGCTTTGCAGGAAGATATCAAGCTCTGCACATTCGTCTAACAACTTTGCCTCCCACACCAGCAACTGCCATTACCAAACGTTTGCACTTCAACGACTTTTCTGCGGTTGTAACGGCTACCACGTTACTTTCAGAGGAATATGCACTAGAAACATTGAGCAGACGTCAGGCAAAATCATCTGCATACAGTGAATTTTGCAACTGATTTATAGTTCAATGTCGATGTCGCTGACTACACAATGAACGAGATCGTCTCCACATTTCCGTCAATACAACATTGCTGAACAGCTAGCGTACAGACGCAGTAATCTGAAACTTCAGTACTCTGTTTGAGTTTGCAAATTCCACATGAACCTATTAACTCTTGAGACAACTATGTTGCAGATATCGCTGGATTTTGCAGCGCTGTTAATGCGAGAAATCGATTTAGTCGTGGAGTAATTATCCTTGATCGATCTCTCGATGATTTATAGAGAGAATTTACTATTTTCAAGGTTTGTATTCTGTGACAAGGAGTTCAGCTTGAATTTTTGAGACAATAACGTTTAGCTCTTAACTGTTTTGCAGGCACCGTTGGATTTCGTCATGCTGATAGTGTCAGAAATTAATTCAGTTGTGGAGTAATTATCCTTGTCGACCTCTCGCTGATTTACAGAGAGAAGTTCGAATTCCCAAAGTCAGTTCTTTGCAACACAGAATCCTTATTGAATTTTTGAGTAAATAGCGTTCCAGATATAACCGAGTTACAGTATTCTGTTTACTGTGCATCTGCATAACCGCATGACACTCTATGGGTCTAATCTACTGCTCTCCGTTACCTATGAGTCCCTTGTCTACCCAGAGTGCTTATTACATCTTCACTGTACAGAGAGTACAATTTTTGGCTGGTAATGAACTCCTTACGGTGATTTACAGTGATGGCTCACATTTTCTCCTCCAATTTTTCTGTCTGTCATTTATAATCAACTTTATAAAACTAATGGATACATATAAAGTGCCAAAAATGTAACTGTGCAGCTTGGTGAGGCTATAATTTAGAACTGAAGTGATAGTTGGCTTTTGCACGTGATCTTGTGTTGAAGGCCGATAAGAAACTTGGTTGTCTACAGATGAGTCTAGTCCCACACGCGTTTCCCACGAATCCAATGATGCAAACTGATGCTCAAAATCAAGGTCTTTACGTTTACTGTACAACTACTATGTTGACATATTCCATCATTTCAGTACCGGTAATGACCAGTTACTTTTATGCTTAACCTGTTGAGACATTTTTTTCTTGTTGGTCGCATACTACTTTTCGTTTGTTAACTCAGCCAAAGTTACCTTTGAAACAGTCTGCTTTCCAAAAAAAGATCTTACACCTGCCATGCCGTCATCACAAAATGGCCACAACACTCTTTCTCAACGTACTTTATTGCAGTACAATGAAGTAAACGTAAATAACCAAGTTGTAATTCACGTTGACCACAATGACTTTAAAAATTCATGTGATATCAACCATCAAAGTCTACACAATAAATACGGTATTACTATACACGTGGGAACAACCGTATAACATTGAAAAAGCGATACACAAACTTATGTTCCCTGCTCTATGCTAAGTTCCGGTGAAAAGAAAAAGTAGAGTCATATCAGTATAGGTTTTAATTTCTTGTAATAATTATCAAGACGTCCCATTGTAAAAGAACTCGTCCTTTCTGCTGTGGTGAGATTACCCACGCCCACTTTCTGTGTCTGTCTACTCGCCTTTCCTCAAGTTCTACAGCGCTGTCAGTAAAACTTGCTCTTTTTTTCAGAATTTAGTCGTCTTTCGCATTTTTCCCCTTGTGTAATTTGTGCATCAGCGAATTACCATCTTACATACATCTGTATTTTGTTAAAGAACTTGTCCCTTCTTCTTACGAAGAAATTCTGTAGCCTCCCTTTATGTACTTTGTATGGTCGCTCTGCAGATGGTACTTCATCTGCTATGTCTACATGTTCATACGTCCTTCGGAAGTCAGCGTATGGTCATGGCTGTGAGCACATTGTATCACTACTGGTCATTCCTTTTCCTGTTCCACTCGCAAGCAGAACCAGAACGAACGGCTGCCTATATGCCCTGTACGAGACCTAATTTCTCATACCCTGTCTTATCTTTGTGCACCTCACGCAGAATGTACATTGGCAGCAAAAGAATCACTCTGCAGTCATGTTCATTTGCCGGCTCTCTAAATTTTCTGAGGCATCTACATAATACTTGCGTGTTGATCGAAACTATCGGTAAACATTCAAGCAACCTGTCTCTGAACCGATTCAATATCTCCCTTTAATCCAAATCGGTAGGGATCCCAAACACTCGAGCAGTACTCAATAACGGGTAGCAGTACTGTTCTATACGTGTTATCGTTTGGAAATGAACCATACTTCCTTAAAATTTTCCCAATAACCAGACGCCCATCATTCCCCTTGCCTATTACAATCCTTACTGGTGTGATGCAGCTCTCCATGCTACTCAATCCTGCACGAGCCTCTGAGAGACTGTAGTGCACTCTCATTTCTGAAACAGTTATTCTTCTAAGTGTTCTTAGGGGAGTTGATCTTTATTACTTGGTTGCTATACTGGATATGATCTGACTTCAGTCATATGATGAAATTGTTGGCAGAAGTTAACGCTCTTGCTTGTGTGCTCTAGTGAAGGAATAGCGGTAAGCTTTACCAGCGTTCATAGGAAGAGGGTGCTGATTTAAACAACTGCAGAAAACGTGAACGGTGGCTGAGGGCCGAGGAGAGCGTTTCTTCTGCGAAACCTGGGTGAAAACATTTGTGGACTGCCCTGCTCCTCAGTCTCATTGTGCGGACGCGTTGGATGGCGCCGGTCGGTCGGCCACCGCATCCAGGTATGCTGACTTGTGCCGAGGAGCCACTACAACTGTGTACAGACCACTGAAAACCGGGGATAACGGGGATGGGCCTTTCTTAGGCAGGAAGTCGATGAGATGACTGCGTGTTTCTGCAAATTTCAGTGAGACAGGTCAGGGCCCCCAGACGTCCAGACCGCTACAAAAACATAGTTGTGAAGGAACAAGGCTTTTAGCAAGTTTATGGCCGTTGTTTGGAAAGTTAGAAATGGACGCAACAGGGGAGATCACGATCTTTTTATGGACAGCTGTGGTTCCATCTAGGTCACGCTTTAGCAAAGACATGCCATAAACGCGTGGGAAAGAGGTCACAAAGCTGAATCTTTTTTTCCTTTTCTCCCAATTAATTTTTAAAGTCTATGGTTGGTCAAATATGTGGATGCAGAGCAAGAGGCGCTCTCCCAGCTTCGAATGCTGCGCTCCAGCTCGTGATTGGCGTGTGCTAGTGGGAGTGGCCTAAGATGTAAATGTGCTATGCTACCGATCTGGTGAGCAAAGCTGAGAGAAAGAAAATTGGACACTTTTGTATTGGCGCTTCGCTAGTAAAGAATTATAGGTCTTTACCTAAATGGTTAGACATGTGTCGTTTGCAAGTGTGCCATTAGAGCCTGTGCCAGTCACCATATGAACTGTCAGAGGTAGTGCTTCTAGCAACATGCACACAACAGGTGATGCGTGGGTGTATTGATTTGTATTGAGTCGGGTGTCTAAGCATTTAACACATTCCATCATGCATAATCATGGCACGTAGTCAAATTGGTTTGGCAAACCAGCAGATGGGTCTACCTGCACATTGCAATCCACCGGGGTTTCAGAGGCTCATGGGAAGTACCTGTGTTCCGAACTAGACAAATGCGAGACTGCGTACTTGCATTTTTCCGGTTGTGCGCCATTAATAACAGACTACTGCCATCCGTGACTCAAGCTGCTGAATGCCTCTTGGTGTGCCTTCTTGACCAGCAGGATGCTTCTCAGTAGCCTGTTCTTTGGAACCATATTTTTCTTTATGGAGTAGTATAGACGCTTGATTGTAGTGTAGTTTTTGGGCAATACCACGGATTCACGTGTATGAAGTCATTTAAAGTGATTAGTGTTCTGGTTAGTGTCGTGTATCGATCCCCAGCTGATCACTTTGTTCACATAGACCGTATATCGTTGAAAGCGTTTGTCCAAATAAACAAAACAAACATGTTTGTGTGCTGTTTATTAAGTCATTTGTCTTTGCTTTTGTTTTGTGATGTTAAGAAAGAATAAATCTGTTGTTATATAGTCCATAACTTCTCCCAGTGTTATGATTAACATTACCTTTGCCATTTTTATTAAAATATTGATTACAATCGAAAGTTGGAAGCTTGCACCTCTTCATCACCAAATAACTACTGCAACCTACATCCTTCCAAATCTGCTTGCTGTATTCATCTCTTGACCTCCCTATACGATTTTTACCTCCCTCCCGCCCCCCCCCCCCCCACTTCCCCACAATTCTTAATTGGTGACTCCTTTGGTTTAGCGCTTTTGGCGCGTCAGTCCGGAACCACGTGGGTGCTACAGTCACAGGTTCGAATCCTCCCTCGGGCATGGATGTGTGTGATGTCCTTAGGTTAGTTAGTCCCATAGTGCTTAGAGCCATTTGAACCATTTGGTGATCCCCTGATGTGTCAGAATGTGTCGTATCAACCCGTCCCTTCTTTTGGTCAACTTGTGCCACAAACTTCTTGTCTCCCCAATTCTGTTCAGCGCCTTTTCATTAGTTACCTGATCTACCCATCTAATATTCTTCTGTAGCACCACATTTCGACAGCTTCTATTCTGTTTTTGACTAAACTGTTTATCGTCTACAAAAAAATGGTTTTGAGCATTATGGGACTTGACTTCTGAGGTCATCAGTGCCCTAGAACTTAGAACTACTCAAACCTAACTAGCCTAAGGACATCACACACATCCATGTCCGAGGCAGGATTCGAAGCGGCGACCGTAGCGGTCACGCAGTTCCAGACTGTAGCGTCTAGAACCGCTCGGCCACCACGGCCGACCTATCGTCTACATTTCACTTCCATACATGGTTACACTCCAGGCAAATACTTTCAGGAAAGACTTCCTAACACACCAGTCTACATTCAATGTCAACAAATTTCTCTTCTTCATAAATGCTTTTCTTGCCATTGCCAGTCTACATTTTATATTCTCTCTACTTCGGTCATCATCAGTTATTTTGCACCTCAAATAGCAAAACTCGCCTACTACTTTCAGTACTTCACTTCCTAATCTAATTTCCCTGGCATCACTTCATTTAATTCGTCTACATTCCATTTACCTTGTTTTGCTTTTGTTGATATTCATCGTATATCCTTCTTTCAAGACAACGTCTATTCCGGTCAGCTCCTCTTTCAAGTACTTTGCATCTCTTACAGAACTACGATGTCATCAGCAAACCATACGGTCTTTTTTTCCACTGAACTTTAATTCCTACTCCAAATTTTCCTTTCATTCCTTTCACTGCTTGTTCCGTGTATAGACCGGACAACATCAAGGATAAGCCACAACGCTGTCTCATTTTTTTCAATAATTTATATCCTTCTTGAGACTGATGTAACGACATGCTCTACTTGTTACTTGGGAAACATCCTCGATTATTAATCTTAGGTATTTTAATTTCTGTGCGCCTTACATTTTTCCTACCTATTGATTCTTCGGGTGGGAAGATGAAAGTTCCTGGATCCCTTAACAAAAAACGCCGACTATTCCGGTAAAGAGGTGTAACAAATTTCTTCCATCACTTAATCATTGTAGCAAGTATTTTTTGCTTTCGTTTTTCCGCTTCTGACTTTGTATTACTCCACCTTTTACTTGAATAAAATTCCATACTCCGAACATACAGTTCCTGTAGGATTATGATAAAAGGAGCACCAAAACATTATTTAGAAATACGTTCTTTTGTTTTCTCATCTCATCTCCCGTATTCCGTAGCTGTCTCTGAATTTACTGCTGGTCGCTACACCCACCTCGTCTGACTGGCTCTCGCCCACAGTCTGAGATAAGTAATGACCACGGGTTCAAACAGCCACGGACGTCAGAGCATCTTTAGGAACTCAACAAGGCGCGCAACCTCTGACAGAACGGATTAAACCTAGGCGTAATGAGCAACACCTCTCAAGAGTTCCCCCAGCTCTTCTCGACTCTTTCAACTGGCTAGGGAGGAAAAATGTTTTCGAATAGTTATTGAAACTTTACAGTGCTTTTCTAAGTTGCGCTGCATCAGATGAGCTGAACTCAGTAACCATGTATCAGATTCCTAAGTGGGCAGACAAAATTAATAATAAGCCTAGACTTCTCCCAGGCCAATCTGTTATCTGTAAAGGCGCACTTTCTGAAAGACTGTGCTCCAATATTTAGTGGGATCGTACAAGGGAACATTCCCAAGTATAAAGAAACGATATTGATGAAACTCGGTAGATACGTAGACGGGTCGAAATAATGAAATACATATTTTTTAGATTTTTCCCAATTTTATTTTTGAGGGGTAAAACACACCTCAAAATTTGGAATATAAAGTTGAGAGAATAACATCTTCGAAACCATGATGTATAAAAGATGTGTTCCACGTAAAAACTAAAATGTAATTAACTTTCTGGAAAACTTGCAAACCTTTTGCAACAATTCGTAATTTTTCAAAATATCCCACCATCACTAATTAATTATGAGAAATGAATACTCTTGTTACAACATAAATTAAATAAGCTTTTATGCCACATACATATACGTGTAATAAAGGTAATTTCCTGAAATACCATTTCGGAAAATAGGCTGTACACAACGTGATGTTGGAGTTTATTCAATGCACCTAATTAAGTATCCAAACATTTATTACTATTGTAATTATTTAATTTGCTTATTTTTATTTTATATTTTAAAGTTTTGTATTATATTCAGGTCTTTCTTTACTTTACCATTTCATATAAGTGTATTTTGTTAATTGAAAGTAATAAGTAATTCACTATTACGATATAAAATCATTACAATAATGACACTCTGTAAAGAAAGGCTTAAAACCTTACTGCTTTACACCATGCCCATACAGTAAACTAAATTTCTTCACTTAATACACTCGACGGACAACACAATAAAGAACAAAATTCAGCAGGATTTCGAATTGTGGCTGATGATCCTCTACATATCCTCATTTTTGCTGGGCGTATTTTAATACAAGGAACTTGTTCACCTCCTGATCCCAAAAGACTCGAAGGAGCAGGTACAGGCGTGGAACGTATACGCTTTCGGTGCTGAAAGGGCTTCCTGAAAGAATTTTCAGATCTAGTTCTACTGAATGTCTATGATGTCAGTCTCAACTAGAGAAACAATACAATCAAGCTGCTGTCTACTAAACAATCAGTTCTCTTCTGCAAGATTTCCAGTATACTGAAATACGTCTGACACAAATTATGATATTTATCATTGTCATCATTTATTAGGTGGTGGTAGGGTGTTCCTCGAAACTTCAGATTATTAGGAAAGTTGATTATATAGGTGTCAAGAACCTTAATTGCATTGCAATTTTTGTGTGAAACACGTTTCTGTATATCATGGTTTCGAAAATATATCCTCCAAAACTAATAAGCAAAATTACCTTTCCCTTAAAAATGAAACTAGCCAGAAAGGAAGAAAGTATGTATTGCATAATTTGACCCTCTACATACCCGCCAAGTTTCATCAAGATCGTTTGTACATTCATGGGTACATTACCTTGATAGCAAGATTTCTAAGTGGTACAAAGATTGGCAAGTCCCTTTAAATGTTCATAATTGTAATGCCGTTCACTACAAAAAATGAAAAACAAAACGTTGCACCTTATGGCTCAAGTATGACTCATTTATAATTGGAGTGTCATCTCACACGAACTTCTGAGTGTAACAGTTTGTATAAAATGAAATTATAGCACGGACTCTGTAGTGGGTAAAGCAGGACTTCGATTCATCGGTAGGACAGAGGGAAAATACAATCGATTTTACATAACAGTAGTTGAGCCCATGTCTAAATGTGTGAGACCCATACCAAATAGGACACCCGGGGGATACTGAGCGTGGGATATTAATATGTAGGAATGGCCACGGAGATACTAAAAACCTAAACTGGCCGATGCTTTAAAATCGTCACGACATCAACCATCCACGGAAAGTTTACGTAAAAAGGTTCAAGAAGTACCATTAAGTCAGCATTGTAGGAGTATACCACAAATCGCTACTCATCGCACACGTACGTGCGGCAAAGACGAGATTAGACTAATTATGGCGTGAAGAGAGGCAATTAAGCAATCACTCTTCCTCCGCTCCATATGCGAATGGAGGTGCAAGAAGTCTTAATACATTATACAACGAGAAGTACCCCTTGCTATACACTTCACAGTAGTTTTCAGAGTACACATGTACATGAATACAATGGTGCAGTGGTTAATATACGATATGACGCGATTGCCGTAAATTACGTTTGATGTAACAGATATGATGTACAGCAAGCATGTGCTATTCTGACAGAAGAAAACAGAGACTGCTCACATTAGCAAATGGACTATTCTGAGTTGACCGGTGTTAGCTTGTGACTTGTTTTAGATCTTGAGCTGTGTCTTAATCCTTCACCGCATGACCTCTTATCTTTTGTACATTTGCACATCCTGAGTCCATTGGACCCAGTTACTCTAACGCAAGATTCTAAATGAAAACAAGTACAGTATGTTGTGGATATTATCATGCACGAATATGTTTTAAAGGTTTATCAGTATAATTCAAGACAGCTGGCATGATTGTTAATAGTTTTATTGAGTTCAAAAGATCATTTACTTTGAATATATTACATTATGAAAACTGAAATATAAACCATTAAAAGTTGTTCAAAGACTGTCCACTGTGGTATTGACAAGCAACAAATCATGAAGCGAAAAATCATCATATTAACTTTTACAGTTGTTACACAACACTGATAAGGTCCGGCCACAGATGCTTTTTCGCATTTACCGCACGATGTCTTTTCTTTCTGTCCTTTGAAGAGGGACACAATGAACACCTCTTCTAGCGACCAACTGTAGTGTTACTGTTGTTACTGCTGTTCTGTGTTTGAGGAAGCTCCAGGTGTATGGATTTCTGAAGAAAGGAATTAGAAGGTGTATCGATCATAAATGGTTGGATCAACTCCATTGATAGTTCCTTGGTGAAAAGTTTCCTCTTCCGCAAAACTCTTCGTGCATTGCTGGAAACCGTGTTGAGTAACGAATAAATGCATGTATAGTTAATGGTCTTTCCCCATGAACCGTAGACCTTAGTGGGGAGGCTTGCGTGCCTGAGCGATACAGATAGCCGTATCGCAGGTGCAACCACAACGGTGGGGCGCCTTTTGAGAGGCCAGACAAACGTGTGGTTACTGAAGAGGAGATAGAAGTGGTCAACAACTATTAAAGGGTAGCGGTTGTAAGGGCACAGGAAAAAAAGTGCCAAGGCAAGAGCCGAGGGAAAAAAAACCTCTGCGACAATAGGACGGGTAGTAAGGGCAGTAGCGGCTTGCTATCTGCGACAGTGCGTGCAAGGTGTGGTTATGTTAGTGCGAGGTATCGTGCACCGTTACCTTTGTCATTGTTGGAGCTTGTTGCGGCGCTTGCTGCAGTTGCTGCGTCCCTGCAACAGTTCAAGGTCGTTGTAGATTAGTGGGCGATCGGTCATAGATCGGCTCACAGACGGTGTAGGGGGTGTGTGTGGCTGGTTTGCGTGCTGTGTACAGTACGGTTTCCCTGCGGTTGCCTGTTTTTCGGCTCGTCGCACATCTGGGTTTCCAGTAATAACTGTGTTGCAGGGGCTCGCCAGTACTGTCGTGTTAGCGTTCTATGGACCATAGATGTTTAGTTATGTTTAGTTCCTAGCCAGTAATGTCTTTGGTCTGTTATGCTTCCATCTATGGTTGTGGCCGTAGTTACCCAGAGAAAGGATAAACGGGTTGCGCGAGTGTCTCGTGTTATTGTACAGTCGTGTGGAGAGTTTTTGGAATACGTGCAAGATAGAATCTAGCCGGTATTCCCGGTGAAGGTCCGCGATGCGCGTGTAGCGCGGAGCGTTGCTTATGATTTTGAGTACTTTGTTCTGTATGAGCTGCAGACGGAGCAGGCGAGTTGGCGCAGCGTATCCCCAGACAGGGGCTGCGTACGTCATCAGGGATCTAATAAGTGTCATGTACATGGACCTAGACACCCTCTTGTTCAGTGTGCTACGCCTGTTAAGCATAGGGTAGAGTTGTTTGAGCCTCGCGTTAGCTTTGTTGGTTACGTGTTGAATGTGGTCCCCCCAGAGTAGTTTCCTGTCCAGCCAGACACCGAGGTATTTGACCTTCTCGCGGAAACGTATTGGGCGTGTGTGTAGTGTTATTGGGTTGCAGTGCAGATGTTTGCGCAGTTGCTTCGGTCTTCTAGTGAACAGAACGGCCTCGCACTTGTCGACGTTTACTCTAACACGCCATTTCACCAGCCAAGGCTCCGCCGTTCTGAGTGCAGTCTGTAGTCGTGAGTTAATGTTAGACGGCTTCCAATCTTGCGCGAGGATGGCAGTGTGTGTAGCTGGGAGATCGTTAATGTAGAGGTTAAACAGTAAGGGCCCTAGGATACTTCCTTGGGGTACTCCTGCCTGTATACCATTTCGTGTCGACTGTTTGCCCTGACGTCGGCGTTGAAACTCTTGTCCGTGAGATATGAGTGTATGAGACGTACGAGCCCGTCGGGGAACCCTGAGTCACTAAGTTTGCGCATTAGACCGTTGTGCCATAGACGATTGAAAGCCTTTTCGATGTCCAGGAACACCGTCCCAGTTGCCTTGTTTGTGTTGTATCTGTGTGTTCTGTATTCAACGACGCGGAGGAGTTGTGTTGTTGAGTGGTGATTCCTGAAACCGAATTGCTCCGGTCTCAGGGTGTCATTTGTGATGCAGTGCCTGGTGAGTCGTTTAAGTATTACCTTCTCAATGATCTTCCTGAGCGCGCTCAGCAGACTGATGGGTCGGTAATTTTGTGGGAGGGAGTGGTCTTTCCCCGGCTTCCTGAACATCAGGACCTTGGCCGTCTTCCAAAAGGCGGGGAAGTGTTGGTGCTTGAGTATGGCATTCGTGATGTGTGTTAGGTAGTCTACAGCTTTGTCCGTGAGCTCCTGGAGGAGACGGTTTTGAATGCCATCGTGACCAGGGGCCTTCCTAGCGGTGGTATGCATGATGGCCCATTTGACTTCTGCTGTATAGCTTGTCGGATGTTGTTGCGCGCTGGTTGGGCCAAGATGCGTGTGACCTCCTGGTCCGTAGTAAGTTTGAACGCTGGGTCTGAGGGATCCAGGTTCGATGTGAATGACGCCGCGGGTGTGAGGGCCATCAGTTCCGCTTTTTCGTCCGCAGAATATGCTGGTCCGTCGGGTCCTTGTAACGTGGGGGTGTACAGTTTCTCCCTGGTGAAGTGTCGGGCCATCTGCCACACACCAGGTCGCGTGGTGTCCAGCCCTTCGAGTTTCTGGTCCCACTGTTGTGTCTTGAATGTTTGTATTTTTTCCCGGATTATACCATGGAGTCTGTTAGTGTGCTGTTTGAAGTGCTGGCGCCTGGTACGCTGCCATTGTCTCCTGAGGCGGTTCCTCATTGAGATTAGGGCCAGGATTTCCTGGGGCAGGGCTGCACTGTGTTGTTGTGGTGTGCGGATTGGTATGGTGTCGGCTATTGCTTCCTGGACGGCGCCGGTGAGGGTTTCAACTGCCTCGTCAGTTTGGGCTCTCTTTTTAATCGCGTGGGTGGGTGGGATGCGACTGTCAAGCGTTTCCTTGAACTGGGTCCAATTCACGCGCCTGTAGTCTAACATCCTGCGTTGTTCCATGTGCTGCAGTGTTTCTTCAATGTACAGTATAATGGGTTGGTGATCTGAGGGCAGATCGTTTTCAACGGCAACGTTGAGTGTCGTTGTTACGCCCTTGATGAGGGCCATGTGTAACACGTCACGTCTGGCTTGTGTCCCCTCCGGTAGGGAATGTGCATCGGTTCGGTCGGCGCTAGTGTGATGTAGTTTCGTCCTAGTGCGTGTTCGTATAGTTTCTTGCCGTTGGAGTTTCGTATTCGTGAGTTTCAGTCCGGGTGTTTTGCGTTAAGAACTCCAGCAGCTATTACCCGCGTGATATGTTGAGTCTTGTCTGATGTCGCGTGTTATAATGTTTTTAGGGCTGTTGTATACTGACACCAGTTTAGTGTAGGCTCCGTTGAACTTGACCCTGACGGCGGTTGCCTCTAGTTTTTCAAGTTCAGGGAGTACTCTGTTTGTGTGTTCTATGTCTTTGTGTATGATGATGGCTGTTCTGCCGTGACCTGAGCCGTCCGGTCGGTCGGTGCGATAGACGCAGTAGCCGGTGAAGCTTAGTTGGTTGCGTGGTTTGAGCTTAGTTTCGCTCAATAGTGCGACAAGAATACCCTTACGTCCCATGAGCGCGGCAAATTCCGCCCTTTTGTTGTTGATCCCGTCTATATTCCAGAACAGGTTCCGTGTTAGTGTTCGGTTGTTTGCGTTGGGGGCGGGGTGTGGCGTGTTATCCATGTATGGGTGTAAACTGTGTGGTGAACGCTGTTTTTATGGTGGCCCAGTATTGCCCAGGTTGAGCAGTCAAGAGCTGTGTGAACAGTGTGGCGACGGCCGCCAAGATCTTGTTAAATATCTGAGCAGTCGTGTGATGGGGGAATATTGTTTCCAGTAAACCCTCAAATGTTGTGTTGGTGTTGTGTGTGTCGGCCTGTGGCTCAGTTGTGGTGTTGGCGGCCGCTGGTGCGGGTGTTGGCGTTATGTGTGGGATGGCGCTTGTGTTGTTGTTATGTGGAACGTTTTGAGGTGCCTGTGTGTCAGACGTGGTGGGGGGCGGAGTAGTGTGTGGTGTCGCTGGCTTGCTGACTGTGTGTCTGTGTGTCATTGTTTTGTTGTCGCTGGGTATTTTGTTGTGGTGCACGTGTGTTCCCGCTCCTGTTTCCGCGTGTACGCCTACGCCTTCTCTGGGTTTTTGGTTCCAGGGTTCCTTTTCTGTGTGTGTATACCTGTGTGTCGTGTATAGGTTCGCAGGCAATGGCTTCAGGGGGCGGGGTTGTGTGGTTTTTGGGGGCTGGTGTTGGTACCGGTGTGATTGCAGTGTCGTGCGTTGGCTGAGACGACTGTGTTGTTGTCGCAGCAGTTGTTTTAGGTGCGTGTGCTGGGCGCAGAGGCTCCGCGGCCTGCTCCGCTCCTCCAGGGCGTGTAGCCATGGCGAACGACACTCCGTTCCTGACAGGGTTAGGTGCGGGCTTGGACGTGTTATGACGGTGGGTGGCTTCGCCTGTTGATTTTTGCGCCTCTGCGCCTCTCTGTATACGTTGCAGCCCCTGTAGTTGGCCGTATGGCCCTGGCCACAGTTGGCGCAACGGCGTATGTTTTCGTGGATCAGAGTACATGCGTTGGATGCGTGTTTGCCAGCGCATCCGCGGCAACGGGGTGCCAGGCCGCAGAGGTGGGCCGAATGACCGAACCGCTGGCAGTTGTTACATTGTTGCGGGACCTGTGGCGGTTGGTATATTTCTACCCTTACGTCCATCCGCAGAAGGCTTTTTATCTGCAGAAGGCTGCGGGAGGCGGCCGTGTCGGCCATCACGACCAGGTAGTGTAGTAGACGGTGGTGGGAGCGGAAGCCTGTCATCCTGGAAGCACTTTTACAGTCGAATTCTAGGAAGTTGAGCGCCGCTTGTACTGTGCTGTTTGGGGTACTGGGATCCACTCCCTTTACCACGTACTGCTGTGTCCGTTCTTCTGCGGTCCTGTACATATAATGTTCGATCCCCTTTATTTGAGGAAGATAAGGAGATCTTTATATTCAGTGTTAGTTGATACGTACAAGTGAGGCCCTATCCCTAGAGTACTTCGTGTGTAGCGTGCAAGGCGAGTGCCTTTCCGCAAATGTTGTGTTGAGGACGCTGAGGTCCCCGTAGTTCTGTATTACGACAGGGGGAAAACCAGTCTTCTGCTGTGCGGGCGTAGCTGTGGTTGGTACTTGTGTGGTGTTGCTGACCGCAGGTCGGGTCGTGTTTGTCGTTCTGTTGGTGTTTCTAACCGGAAGTGCGGGTTTTGGTGCTCGCTTCGTCCCTTCATACTGTTGTACCGCGCCTCCTTCACTATCGAGTCCCAAAGCGATGATGAAGATGCCAAAATTAAAATTCGCTTCACGACGAATTTAATAAATAGAGACAGTGGTTTCAATCTTGATAAATCATGGAATCCGGGACTTGCTGTAATAAACTCGCAAAGATGTCGTCACAATGCAGCTCACAATGATACATCGATATGCCAACACAGATCGACTGCGAAGTCGTAGATGCAACTTGCGCATTATGCACGTTTCTGCCGCCGACCAACGTCTCTGGCGCATTTGCATCTGTGGACACATGCGCAGTCGCGCGGTACAACAGTATGAAGGGTCGAAGCGAGCACTGGAACGGCAGTCCTGTGGCTCACTCTGAAGATGGCTGAACGTTTTACGGCCGAAATATTAGAAGAAGAAGGAGATTTCTTGCGGCTGCACACCCGGAACTTAATCGAACAACTTAATAAAGGTTCTTTCGTTCAGTGCAACCGATGGCCTAAGATTGTTATTGTTGCGTAGCTGATTTGTACTTAATGGCTTATTGAATTCTTACTTTGATATGTAATTGTTTTCATAAATACAAACTGAAAGTATACTGATCAGCCGAAACATTATGATCACTGTCCACCGCGAGGCTGTATGCTGCCTGGTGGACCTGAGGCCACGCGACGCGGTAAGAGAAGTATCAGCGCAGCAGAGTCGAATGAGGGAATCTTTTTAGTGGCGATAAGTGGCACAAAAGCGGAAATCTGCCGACTTAAGCGATTTTCATCTACATCTACGTGATATCTCTGCTATTCACAATTAAGTGCCTGGCAGAGGGTTCAATGAACCACCAAAAAGCTAGACTGTTCTGGCCCAGTGCGTGGAAGCGAGCATCTCGGAAACGGCAAAGCTGGTGGAGTGCTCGTGTGCCACTGTCGTAAGCATCCGTGGAAAGTGGTTGAAGAACGCTGAAGCCACGAGTAGGTGACAAGACGTTGGACGTCCGTAACTCATCAGAGAACGTAGAGATCGGAGGCTTGTCCACTCTCTGGCGATCTGTGGCAGATCTTATGACAGAGTACAATGCTGGTGGAGGTACAAGTGTTTTGGAGCACACCATTCAGCGCACAGCGTTGAACATGGTGTTCCGCAGCAGAGGACCCCTAGGTGTACCCATGTTGACATAACTACATCGTCAATTGTGATTACAGTGGGTACGGGATCATCGATATTGGACCGCGGATCAGTGGAATCGTCTCACCTGGTGGGATGAATCCCATTTACTGTTAAAATAGATTTATGGTTGCGCCCAGATACGCCGTCATCCAGGCCAACGGCCACTCGCAACATGCAGTGTTCAGTGGGAGCAGTATTGTGTTACGCGGGACACTCGCCTGGGATTCGATCCGACCCGCAGTACTAATCCATCACGACAGCTGTGGACTACATGACCATTATTAGTGACCATCTGTAACCCCCTACGCTTGATGTCTTCCTCAACAGTGGTGGCATCATCCAGCAGGATAACTGTCTGTGTCACAAGGCCAGAATAGTGCAGCAGTGCTTTCAGGAGGTTGATAGTGAAGTCATGTTGATGTCTTCACAGTTCCATTCTAGAAACAAATCCCTAGGCTGTGGCTATGAGGATTCTCGGCAGTATCCTTTCACCTAGGAACGTCAAAATGTACAAAGGTGTGTGAATTTTTAGGGACCAAACTGATAACGCCGTCGGTCCCTAGACTTTCACACTACTTAAACTAACTTATGCTAAGAACAACACACACAACCATGGCTGAGGGAGGACTCGAACCTCCGGCGGGAGGGGCCGCGCAGTCGGTGACATGACCCCTCAAACCGCATGGCCATCCCCAATGGGATATGCACGAGGGCATCTGCGATATTTGAAAAGTAGTAGAGCTTAAATGATTCAAATGGCTCTAAGCATTATGGGACTTAACACCTGAGGTCATCAGTCCTCTAAACTTAAAACTAACCTAAGGACATCACACACATCCATGTCCGAGGCAGGATTCGAACCTGCGACCGTAGTAGCTGCGCGATTCCGGAGTGAAGAGCTTAGAACTGGTCGGCCACAGCGGCCGGCTGGCTCATCAGTCTATATGTCCCCCTGCAGAAGAAAGAATAATTAATTGTAAATAAATTTGCGGTCATCAACCACGAATTTGAGGAGCTACTGCACAATTTAACCCGTAGCAAGTTGGGTGATATAAACTGTACTCTCCGATGCAGGATATTTGCGGTAGACAATATTGCCAGATCTGTCTATCTGTATATACTGGTTCGAAAAACTTAAGGACGAAACTAACTTTCGCATGATGTGTCATTGCCAAGTAACATAGCTAGGTGAAACATGGACCATACATAGAAAGAACTGCTACAGTATAGTACAGAAGGTAAGTGAAAGAAATGCACAATGAAATGAATAGAAATGGCACTTTTATTCAAAGACCTCAGACACCGGGATTCTTGGTGGCCTCTGGGCATTAAGAAAGACGGGATTTGGTTTTTAATAGTGTTTATGATGACAATGGACAGCAATGCATGATCTGTATCGCGCTCCCATGCCTCTCCACAAAGTTGGTTAGGAGTTCTTCTCAAAGGGCGTTCCATTTCTCCATCAGTGCAGGTGACAAGAACTGGAAGGTCGTAGTGCATGTTGTTTTTGTAGCCATTACCTGTTATGCAGGTGGAATTCTCTAGGTGGAGTCTATTATTCAATGGATTAATTTGCGCCAATAATATCTGGCATGAGTAAATCATCCCCCATCACATCAGTGTTAAAGGAATTCATCTGACTACCAAATTAAACAAAGATCTCAGTAAACTCAGTTTGCTATACGTACATAACAAAATTTCCGAGAAACAGTTTTAACGATCATAGAAATCAATAAGCAAGTGCCTTGGCAAACTCGCATAGGTGATGTGGAAATATAATTCAAATGAACCCGTATCTGCACAAAACATTTAAATTCGTGGGAGTCAATACCGCAGTTGCAGTATGTCAGTGCATCAAAATGGTTCAAATAGCTCTGAGCACTATGGGACTTAACATCTGAGGTCATCAGTCCCCTAGAACTTAGAACTACTTAAACCTAACACACCTAAGGACATCACACACATCCATGCCCGAGGCAGGATTCGAACCTGCGACAGTAGCAGTCGCGCGGTTCCGGACTGAAGCGCCTAGAACCGCTCGGTCACAACGGCCGGCTGTCAGTGCATTATCATCATCATCATATTCAGAAGTCGTTGTGCTCATTGCTGAGTGTCGTGACCCCATGAGCCAACAGTATCCATCCTGGACGGTGAGATGTGGTGCTTGTTACGACGTTGCTGTGAATGTGGCGGAGTGGCGCTCAGCAGTGGAAAATGCCTGCCACACTTATCTGCTCTACACTCAAACGATATGTCAAGTGGTATAAGCCATACATTCGCTTTATCCAGCTAAACACAGTAATTGAAAATCCTCTGTGCTTCCAAAACTGTTAGTTATAGATGAGAGCAGTAATCATCAATCATTTGCCATGTAAAATTAATTAAATAGCCTACAATACATATATTGTTCCGTTTAGGGACATCTGATTTACGATAGAACGCCGCAACAGTGAGTATACAATTTAGTTTCGTAGAAGAATTCGGCTATATTTATTGTTTGTCCGTGATCTGACCTAATTTGTTGTACAACTAAAGAAAAGCGAATTAAGATTTATGTTTCTAAACCATGCGTTTATTTTCTTCAAATTTTA
This sequence comes from Schistocerca gregaria, assembly GCF_023897955.1. Lineage (NCBI taxonomy): Eukaryota > Metazoa > Arthropoda > Insecta > Orthoptera > Acrididae > Schistocerca > Schistocerca gregaria. Next base: position 314,312,565 of record NC_064927.1, read on the forward strand.
TGATAATTAGATAAATATTTTCTCGGAATGATTCGGTTGACAATTACTAATTTGACGCTTCAATAAGAAACAAATCGTCTCTGCAATGAAATCTAACAAATCAAATTTCTCAACGGATTGCATGCTGATGTGCTCAAAAGTATAATGGATGATAGCTTCAGCGTAGCTCACTTGGTGAAGAAGGTTCTGCTAACAAGTGGTGGATACCTCTAATTGAACAGACGGTTTCTATGGAACCACGGCTGGCTTTTCAAAATCTGTGCAGCTCGCATATACAAGTTTCGAGATCCAAATAAGTAAAGACAGTGAAAGGCAAGACAAATTGCAGAACTGAACTCCCAACTTGTGAGCTTCTCAGAGCGAAAACGACACTTACTCCATTGATCCAGGGACAAAATGCGACAGGCAGCAACCAGGCGCCTCTCTCTCTCTCTCTCTCTCTCTCTCTCTCTCTCTCTGTCTTTCAGTGTGACTTCTCTGCCACACGGCTGCGACTGACTTGTGTTCCTCTCCGCTCACAGAAAACTATTGCTTGGTTTGGAGGATTCGTAATTTTAGCCGCAATGGCGATCGAGAATTCCCTCATCACGCTGAAATGCTGGGCAAAATTTCTCCCCTATCACTTACAGTATGCCCATTAACTGGCCAGAGGTTGGTACACTGTACAAGTGGTGTCGCGACTCATTGGATTAGACATCCTTACTACAGCGCCTATGATGACCCTTCTGATTGGCTGACATCATCCAGACGAGTAGATTTAGGGATTTCCTCACACTGAACACAGCAAAAATTTGGTGTCGCGTATTAGCATCTTCTAACAGGAAACGCAGATTCGTCACACCAGAAGTGCTATAACTTCCAAGACCTGTGCTGCCTCGTGGGCAACAGAAAATGTCCAGCTTGTGACCAACACGTCTGCGAACCAGCAGTCCAGTAGGAGGGGGTTTGGTGAGGGGGGAGGAGGGGATGAGGCCTGAACCATCCTTTATTCATAGTGGCTGTGACCAACCCAGTCCTGTCACCGCAGTCTCTCAGACCTGCTTCAGTCAAGGGGAATTGACGAATCTTTCTCCAGAACCCACTAATCATGTACCCCCACCACCAGCAATAGAGATATATGAGATGATAGCGCCACACCATCTCATCACCTCCTGTCCCTAAAAGTCCCATGATTCTGATCCTCGATACTAACTGCCAGATGGCTCCACAACAGAAAAGAATTCTTTTCCAGATTAACGGCTGGAAATCAAAAAGTCCCAAAATTCCCAGCAGTCTTCCATCTAATGATAAGAGAGAATGTAAAAATATAAACTATGGGATACCACATTCCTGAATCAATGAAAAATTGATACAACTGCATCTTTAGCCTGGATTTTACATGGCAGGCTTATAACGACATTTAAAAGTATTTAGTAACATTATCTAACTATATCCACCAAAACTGTTCCAAATTATTTGAACATGTGTACCTTTATAAAAAGTAAACTAATACTTACCCAATTAATCAGTAATGCAATAAGCTTGTAATGGCTTTTGCATTCCCACAGACACAAGCGTAAAGCCAATAAAAGTAATATTTAAGCTATAAATTACCTGAGTTACCTGAGCATGATCAGCTCCAAAAAGCGTCTTACATATTATTCTAAAGTCTCAGTGTGTAGTGTTGTGGCTGTCCAGTGGTTAATAAAACAATAAAAACATAAATTTATGCATAAGTGCCTCTACAAAATTTGGCATCTCAGTGTGGCTACATTATTCGCAAGGCGAGAACGCCGGAGGGGCATCACAGGTGGTATACAGACCGCGTTTACTGAAGCATTCTCAGCTGGCTGAGGCACGCCGGAGAGGAGGCTCGCGACCTGCTGCCTTTTGAGGAATTTGTGTCAGGTAGGCACCGTGGTAGTCCCGTTTCTCTGTTCTTCTCAACGTTAGCTTCTTTAGACGGCTATTGCCTACAGGACCGGCAGTACCGCCATTTCTGAAATAATCAGAAACTCTTGTGAGCCCAACAAATCTTGTTTTTATTTTTCTTTACAACCCCGTGGGTCGATCCTATCATTTAATATTTAGTGATAGAGGATCTGTGGTATTACTTTTACTATCTGAAATGATCTCCGTTCCACAAAACGAACACGGTTTCCACTGCCAGAAACAATGTGCAAAAATAGAATGTCAAATTACTTTGTGTAATAAAAGCTCCCAAACATCCCAAAGGTGTTCTATAGGATTCAGGTAAGGACTCTGTGCAAGCCAATCCATTACAGGGATGTTATTGTCGCGTAGCCACTCCGTCACAGGCCGTGCATTATGAACAGCTGCTCGATCGTGTTGAAAGATGCAGTTGCCATTTCCGAATTAGTCTTCAAATGTGGAAAGCAAGAAGGTGCTTAAAACATCAGTGTAGGTCTGTGCTCTGATAGTGCCTCGCAAAACAACAAGGGGAGCAAGCACCCTCCTTGAAAAGTGCGACCACACCATAACATAACCGCCTCCGAATTTTACTGTTGGCATTACACACGCTGGCAGATGGCATTCACCGGGCGTTCACCATACCTGCCATCGGATCGCCACATTGTGCACCCTGATTCGTCACTCCACACGACCCTGAAGCTGTCTGTGGATACAACAAGTCATTTGATAAAAAACAATCCTTATCCTTACACATAATTTTGATGTCCATCGCAGGCGAGGACCTAAGTTTTGAAACTTGGATGGTCCAATTTAAAATTAGTCTAACAAGCTACTGATGTACCCGAGTGCAACTAAAGTTTATTAGTAACCACTTCAGTAGCCAAGTTATTGCTTGGATGTTGTCCGTAGACAGTCCCTGAAGCCGTGTAAGCCTGCTCAGCAGAGTGGTAACGTCCTTGCTTCCCCTCGGTGTTTGATACCCTGCTGCGTTGGAGATTTTATCCTCTCGTGGAGACAGTTTCAAAATGGCGTCTGTAGGTGATATACGTTACAGGCAACGTGCCGTCATTGGATTTTTCTCTGTACAGAAAGGAACTGTGTGGAACATTCACAAACGCTTGTGCAAAGTCTAGGCAGCATCTGCCAAGTACAGTTAGTCGCTGGGCACAGAGGGTCAGGTCATCACAAGGTGTTTCGGCGGAGCTCCAAGATTTGCGGCTGTCACACCTCACATGCTGCGGCGACCTGACGTTGTCATTAGTGAGGGCAGACACATTACGATTCAGCATTTCGAGGTCGATGAGGAGGTGAGTCACACAGTAAAGCACTGGCGCCGCCACCGGGGCAAGGATTGGTACAGACAAGGCATACACACCCTTGTTCCCCGGTGCAGGAAGGCCATAGAATGGAATGGAGATTGCGTGGAAAATAGGGAGTGTAGGTAAAACACCATTCTTTCGTATGTGTAATTCTCATTATGTTTTATGTTCAGTAAAGAATTTTTGAAGATCAAATATGCGATGCATTACTTTTTGGGCATTTCAATGAAATGCACTAAATCGGACATTTCCAAAACTGGCCATTTATCCAGATTTCGCACTCCTATTCATTTGGGCTTTCTAGTATTTCCGCACCTGATACTGATGCTGTATTAAGCTATGAATCCTCGCCCACAATATTCCCACTATCAGACACTTTTAAAAGCGGCTCCACCACTACTGGTCGTTCAATTTCTCTTTTCCGACTTTATGTATCATGTTTTATCGAAACAAACTCAAAGAATCACACTGTCTCAGTCGCATCTGAAACTGTTCGTTCCTCCGGATTTTGCAAAAAACGGTTCAATGGCTCTGAGCATTATGAGACTTAACATCTGAGGTCATCAGTCCCCTAGTCTTAGAACTACTTAAACCTAACTAACCTAAAGACATCACACACATCCATGCCCGAGGCACGATTCGAACCTTCGACCGTAGCAGCAACGCGGTTCCGGAATGAAGTGCCTAGAACCGCTCGGCCACAGCGGCCGGCTGGATTTTGCACTCTTTGTACAGGAGCTTGTTTAGCGTCTTCCGACGTTTCCACATCTTCTGTATCGGCCAGGAGTAGCCTGTTAACCCTGCGTTTTACTCTTTTCAAGCATTCTCACTTTGCTCTTTAACAATCTACAGACAAGATTTTCTTCTGTTTTTTAGTTCGGCTATCACATCTCAAAACCCCTCTCTTCACTATCCTCCATTTCCTTTAACTACTGTTTAGCTCTTAGTGGCTTGTCTCCCATAGCTCTATAAATCGAACTGCTCGGCGCAAATTTCGTTTTTCTTTCGTCAACCTGTTCACTGCCACACAGCTCATAATCCTGTTCGCTTCCCTGGGTTCCAGACATGGCAACTGTTGGTACTGGCTGTCCCTCATGAAGTTCAACAATAGTTTATTCCATCCGCACTGGGTTTTTGTCCTACATATTTTGCACAGTCTTTCTAAAATTAGCACTATTTGCTCTTTCAATACCCTAGAAGAATGCAAAACTTACTGTTCAATAAACAGATACCACTTAAAACACAATAAGCAAATAAACACCCGATTCACATTAAATACCTTCACACAAACTATCTTCAGAGGCAAAATCATTAAGAAAACAAAAATCCCAAATTACAAATAAAACATATATTTCTCGATAGCAAAGCTGTCGCTGCAGAAAAACAATGCAAGTGAGTGAATCGGTGAGTGCAAAATAGTTGCTACAACAATATTCTGCACATTAAGTTGCATTCCACTGCGCAGTTGTCAGACCATTCCAGAAGTAGGAGTCTTGGCAGGGTCGCCTTCAGATGCGATGCTTCAGTAAAATCTTCTTGGTTTAGAAGCTGCCACATTTCGAATAAAATACTCGATGTTTCGATAACTGTCTCCTGTCAGGAGTTAAAATCACCGACTGCTGGGGCTGACACGGTGTTCTGCTTAGTACTGTCTGCCTCCCAAGCTTATCTGCTCAATACACAAAAGATGAGCAGATTAGGGTAATCCTTAGATTGGCTTAACATAGCAGATTGCTGATCACTGTAAATGAAAATCCTCTGTGATTCCAAACCTGTACATGGTAGTATAGATAATCTTAAGTATAAATAGTATAACAATATATGGTAGTATAGATACTATCCGCTCCTACCCTAAAGTTTCGCACCTACTCTTCTGAAAATGTTAAAATTTTGGATCATTTGAAAAGTTTGGATCATTTCAATCTGTCAGATGGTTTCTCTAGTCGACTGACCCTATCAAGTGGTCATAATTTTGGTTGTCTTGCCTTCACTGTGAAACGCAACGCCAGATCTGCCACTATAATTGTTTGTACATGGAAACAAGTATTCTGTGCTCAGAATCTTATCTGCATCACACCTTTGAGGAGTCTCGAATTCGATCTGTGAACACCGGTGAGTGCAGAGAACTTGTGCTGTGAGAGAGAAAGCCTCGCACCCTCCCTTCCCCTTTGCTCCCGCGGCCAACGCTGTCGTGTGGCGCTCACCTAGCGCGCCCCAGACGAAGCGCGGCCCGTCTCGCCAGCACCCGCTTTGTTTGAGCGCGATAAATTAGCGCGGCGGCCGCCAGGCAGCGCTGGCATCGCCGTTTAATCGGTTTCGCACGGTCGTCTCCATTCGTTCCGCTCCCTCGCCTCTTGAGTTGTCTCGCTACGCCTCGCCGTGTGTGGACGTGTGTGTGTGTGTGTGTGTGTGTGTGTGTGTGTGTGTGTTTGCGCAGCTGGAGAAAGCTGCAGCGTACTCGCAGTGCCTGGACGCGGGAAGCGCAACCCACTGACACGGCAATCGCTCGCTGTTGAGGCCACTGAACTTCACAGAACGCGCCTCGGCGTGAGGACTGCCGTGAGAACCAGGGAAGGTGTGCGAATCATATGTCTCTCCAGAACAAATGAGCGGTGGGAGCAGAAAAAAATACCAAATCAATAAAGTTAATTTAATTTCTACATTGCAAAGAGGAATTTAAAAAAAATTGAAAAGTGCGAGAGGGAGAGATAACAATTTCCGGGTGGTTGTTATCATTAACGCTTAAAAGAATAGCTCAGCTGATGCGACGGCATACTTTTTACATAACATAGGTACAGACTAGAGCAGCTAACCTGAAAAAATAAAATGGACTGAAGGAAAAAGAATGGAGACTGCTTATTTTTCTGAATCTTCTTGTTCTTTGTGATCAGGCGCAGGGGAACCTAGGATGTAAAGACTAAGGCTCTCCATCCCAATATGTTTCCTGCAAAACCTCCTCCAGTTCCCACAGACTCCAAGTGTTTGCAGTTCTTCTTTTATTCCCTCTACTCACTGCTCCTCAGCTCTTAACACGGATGTTACACCATCAGTAGGACACGAATAGCTGTATGTCGCCATTGTTGGTACCAAGCGAGAAGACGCAATGGTAACAAACTAGACTAGTAACTGGGAGGGCAATACTTCAAATTAAAGTCTGGCCATACAGAATTACGTGTTCCATGGCATCCCTAAATCGATTAAAGGAGATGCCATGATGATTCCTTCGAAAAGGTACTGCCAATTCCTGTCCTCATTCTTCTTAAACGCTGCATTCGCAGTGGACCGACAATAGTCGCTAAACGCCATCACCAGCGGTCGTCCGGTAACATTGGCTGACAGCTTGGTCACAGTGCGTCCCATTTTCTTCGGAATTTTTTGTCGAGATGAAAAAGGTCAAGTTCGGTTAGAAAGTATTTTATCGAGAACATTATAAGACATTTTAACCTCACTGGATTGGATGGATGCCACGATTACACGTTCTTGGAGACGAGTGCTTCACTGTGGCTATTACTTTTAAAGAAATGCTGAAGTCATGTGTGTAGTCTGGAAACAGAGGCATCAGGGCGTTTTGTTAGTGTGGAATGCTTACATTCAGGGGCAAACCTATTGTTCTCTTCTGACTGACAGGTGTTACCTGTTCTGTTAAGAGAATTATGACCCTCTCGGGATAATTCGACCTTTTGACTGACAAGTCCTTAACCTCTTGTCCAGTTAAAGTGGTTTTCTATCTCACCCTTTCTTCTCCTTCTAATTCTCCCCCCCCCCCTCTCCTCCCCACCACCTGAAAACTGGTGGGAAAAATATTCAGTTGATTGGCCATTTGGTGGGAAATAGATTGCAGTATAATGAATATTGTGTAAACAATTTAGAGAATATGAGGAATATTGTTTATTTACACAATTTATGGTATATGAAAAGGTGTATAGAGTACAGTTTATTTACTTATGTAAAGAGTTTGGCAGGAAACCGTTTGTGACATATGGAAAATTGTTTAAACAATTTAGACAGTGTGAGACCTTAATTTTTCTCGGCGAATTGAATGTTCAAATAATTTACGGATTTGCTGCCGAATGACATCGTCGACCACCGCCAATATTTCGACAGGAGCCCACCCTGCCATTCTCAAGGCACAACTGCAACGAGGAAGCAATGTGCCAGGGAATTTAATACCTCGATTCTCAGAGGAGAAACAAGGAAGATACCAGACACAGAACAAGCAACCGCAGAGTCAACACACAACCAAAGATAACCAAAAACAGAAATATCGATAGTGACTATTAATCAGCAGGTGTTCTGTCCCTCTGTTTTTTGTTGAGAGACTGTCGGATTCCAAGCAAAATTAAAACAAAATCCACCATCTCTGCTTATAAGGTTGTTTGATAGTTTGATTTCAACAGCTCTCTTAATAACACTATCCCAAAAGCTGTATGTGCAAGCCAGAATCTCCGTGTTTTTGTATTCCATAGGATGACCGATGTCAAGGCAATGTTCTGCAAAAGCGGATTTGCTCGGCTGTTGTAAGAGTGTGTGACGCTTATGTTCAATACACCGGGTCTTCCACAGTCCTGATTGTCTGACCAATACATGACATGCCACAACTGCAAAGAATACGATAGACACCAGCCTTACGCCAACCAAGATCATCTTTTACGGTCGCCAACAGGGCCTTAATCTTAGAAGGTGGTCACAAAACACATTTCACATCATATTTCCGCAAAATATGGCCAGTCTTGTTGATAATGCTTCCTGCGTAAGGCAAAAAGGCCATAGACATAGGTACCACTTCGTTGCTATCGTCGCTCACCCGTTGCACAGAGGGTTGATAGTGCAACGCATGTTTGACCTGCCTCTCACTATAACCATTCTGACGAAAGGTGACTGTGAAACATGATAGCTCAGCAGCCAAACTTTTAGGGTCTGATATAACGTGTTCCCTGTGAACCAAGTACGAAGTACTCCTTCACGCTGAGCTGGATGGTGACAACTGGGAAAGATCAGACAGATTTGTGCATTCATTCCACGTGTCATAGGCTGAGCTAATCTGCAACGTCAGGGCCCCAAAGCTTTGTGACTGCCCTTGCAGTCAGCTGCAGTACACAGTGAAACAAGCAGCTACAGCTTGGACATATGCAGTAGTTCTAAACATTCCACGTAACATTTTGTTGTTGTTGTTGTTGTGTTGTTGTTGTTGTCTTCAGTCCTGAGACTGGTTTGATGCAGCTCTCCATGCTACTCTATCCTGTGCAAGCTTCTTCACCTCCCAGTACCTACTGCAACCTACATCCTTCTGAATCTGCTTAGTGTATTCATCTCTCGGTCTCCCTCTACGGTTTTTACCCTCCACTCTGCCCTCCAATGCTAAATTTGTGATTCCTTGATGCCTCAAAACATGTCCTACCAACCGATCCCTTCTTCTAGTCAAGTTGTGCCACAAACTTCTCTTCTCCCCAATCCTATTCAATACCTCCTCATTAGTTACGTGATCTATCCACCTTATCTTCAGTATTCTTCTGTAGCACCACATTTCGAAAGGTTCTATTCTCTTCTTGTCCAAACTAGTTATCGTCCATGTTTCACTTCCATACATGGCTACACTCCAAACAAATACTTTCAGAAACGACTTCCTTATACATAAATCTATATTCGATGTTAACAAATTTCTCTTCTTCAGAAATGCTTTCCTTGCCATTGCCAGTCTACATTTTATATCCTCTCTACTTCGACCATCATCAGTTATTTTACTTCCTAAATAGCAAAACTCCTTTACTACTTTAAGTGTCTCATTTCCTAATCTAATTCCCTCAGCATCACCCGATTTAATTTGACTACATTCCATTGTCCTCGTTTTGCTTTTGTTGATGTTCATCTGATATCCTCCTTTCAAGACACTGTCCATTCCGTTCAACTGCTCTTCCAAGTCCTTTGCCGTCTCTGACAGAATTACAATGTCATCGGCGAACCTCAAAGTTTTTACTTCTTTTCCATGAATTTTAATACCTATTCCAAATTTTTCTTTTGTTTCCTGTACTGCTATCTCAATATACAGATTGAATAACATCAGAGACAGGCTACAACCCTGTCTCACTCCTTTCCCAACCACTGCTTCCCTTTCATGCCCCTCGACTCTTAGGACCGCCATTTGGTTTCTGTACAAATTGTAAATAGCGTTTCGCTCCCTTTATTTTACCCCTGCCACCTTCAGAATTTGAAAAAGAGTATTCCAGTCAACATTGTCAAAGGCTTTCTCTAAGTCTACAAATGCTAGAAACGTAGGTTTGCCTTTTCTTAATCTTTCTTCTAAGATAAGTCGTAAGGTCAGTATTGCCTCACGTGTTCCAACATTTCTACGGAATCCAAACTGATCATCCCAGAGGTCGGCTTCCATCAGTTTTTCCATTCGTCTGTAAAGAATTCGCGTTAGTATTTTGCAGCTGTGACTTATTAAACTGATAGTTCGGTAATTTTCACATCTGTCAACACCTGCTTTCTTTGGGATTGGAATTATTATATTCTTCTTGAAGTCTGAGGGTATTTCGCCTGTCTCATACATCTTACTCACCAGCTGGTAGAGTTTTGTCATGACTGGCTCTCCCAAGGCCGTCAGTAGTTCTAATGGAAAGACTCAGGTCTTTCAGTGCTCTGTCAAACTCTTCACGCAGTATCGTATCTCCCATTTCGTCTTCATCTACATCCTCTTCCATTTCCATAATATTGTCCTCAAGTACATCGCCCTTGTATAAACCTTCTATATACTCCTTCCACCTTTCTGCCTTCCCTTCTTTGCTTAGAACTGGGTTGCCATCTGAGCTCTTGATATTCATACACGTGGTTCTCTTCTCTCCAAAGGTCTCTTTAATTTTCCCGTAGGCAGTATCTGTCTTACCCCTAGTGAGATAACCTTCTACATCCTTACATTTGTCCTCTAGCCATCCCTGCTTAGCCATTTTGCGCTTCCTGTCGATCTCAGACAAACCAATTTTAAAAAAATTTACCCATCTGAGGCAGCAATGTTGAACATACATCATAAATTTCCCACGTGAATGTAGATTTCTCCCATTTATACAAGTTATTTTAGAAGATAGAAGAAATCATGGCATACAAGAGTTCTCACATCGCAAAAATATTGTTACTTGTTGTGAAAATTCTGTGGCAGTATCGCATAAGCTACTTTTTCTCTTTGTATTTTCTCATCAGGCAGGAAAAAAAAATTATCTGTTATGTCATACATCACAGGACTAGAATATTAAATTCATTTTTGGCTCATGCATGAGTGCTAAGATCTGCCTCTCTCACAGGATGCCTCCTTACTTTCGAACTCCCTTAAATTAACCAAATCTCTCACCACATACGAAGTCTCTTAAGGTAACAGCTTAGAGAAGTTGTAAATACCAGGTTTATACTGCGTATCCCTTTATTAACTCGTTGATACATATGATCGTCTCTCCTTATGTAACTGAAAGATTGAAATTTCTTTAAAAGATATCGCCGCAACGAAAAAAATGCCTGTTTACTGACTAAGTCAGGTATCATGTCTGGCGAGTAATTTTTCCCGGCAGTCTGATTATACTCATCAGGTATCAAGTGAAGACTTAGGCATCACTGGGCAAGATGAAGTCGAGTGTTTATTCAGTCTGACATGACTTGGTGACACTTTACACTCTTAAGGGGCAAATCCTCACAGGAGCATACTTCTGGAATCGCTTTATAACGGTTACGACAACGTTGGGCACTCAATAAGTGATACCTTAGATTACACAAGATTACGGAATATTTTGCCACTAGATTGTGACAGAGTGTAACGCCGGAAAAGCATATCCTCCTATTTGCATCAATTGTACTATAATTTTTTTCCTTATTTTGTTACCTGAAGCTTTGACATTTCTGTGTCTTTATATAATATATTTGTTTTAAAATTTGTATATATATGTTTATGCATTTATGTCGATGTATAATTGGTTTCTTTTCTAAATATTATTTGTATTTTTACGCTGGGTCTTGCTAGGGAAAACTATGCTATCGAACGATTATATCGATAGGTCGTGTGGAGGACCAAAGTGTTTACGATCTTTGGTAGTGTTAACTCTGTCGCATGGAGCGCGGGCAGAGAGAGAGTCTGGCTGGGTTAATGCAGTTGAGCAGGTGTGTTGTGTGACGCTCCCGCGAGTTGCCGCGCTTTCAAGGTTTGGCAGCTCGATTGTGCTCGACTTGCTATGATAGTTTCTGACACGGTGTCGCGGACGGGAAGCATTAGCTGGCGCACATCAAGAGCCCGTTTCGCCGGGTGATCGTGTCGAGAAGAAGGCGCGCCAACATCCAGCTTCTGCAACAGCGACGGTCGACAATGAGTGACTGTCGCCACCTCCTCGATCGACGACTTCAAACCTTCAATCAACCAACAAGGAAGACTGGAAGCACGTAAAGTTTTAGAACTGTATGGCAGACCTCAGCTTTTAAAATTGTTCCATTTGCCTCTTTAAATTACAGCAACGTAGCATGGACCCTTGTTGCTCATTGTCCCAACTGCATTACCAAGCAGTGTCCCTTCCTTTTCCCGAATGAACCCGAGTGTCGTTGAAATTGAAACGCCAGCATTGAAGTAATATCATTCGGTTTCACTGCTTTAATTTCAAAGTTCAGTTAAGGTGTTCATAGCTGGCTACAATATTTAGATTACACAAGCGCAAATTAAGAGTGCGAGTTTTGTTACCATATTTTAGCTTACCTGTGACTCCAGCTCAGCTTGGAACGTACTAAATTTTATTATTGTTAATTGTTCAGAATCATTTAATTGAAGCTCAAAGTTAAATCTCTTGTTTCTAAATTGCGTAGACTCAAGTAGCTTTTGAAATGATTGTTGATGTGGCCCAAGACTAACCTTATTATCCTGAGTTTCGTAGTGCTTCAGAAACAAATTTCACTATTAATTTCAGTCACTAAATTAACTTTCAATTTTCCGGTTTTATTAATTTCTTTGCTAAATTAAGTCAGAGTGTATCGAAATTTATTACTTCTGACAAACTTTCAGTTTTCACACAACACGTGTCAACCTTCAGTTGCCACGCTTTTAGTGATAATTATATGTGCATTAATCTTTCATTTTCAGTTATTAGAGTAGTTGTCCACAGGACTGGCGAGCGTAATTTCCCCCAAATCTCAAATATCTAATTAACGCCAATTAGATGTTAACGTAACGACCGCACATTTACTTTCTTCATTAATTTTACCCTTTTCTCAAAATTAATGTCCACCAATTTCATTTGCATTTTTCCTTTCATTTAGATGTAACCCTTTCCTCCCTCTTTACCGACAGATTAACTTCGGTGACGATTGCTTTTCCCAAATTTCCATTAGGTGCACGCGGTTTAATTTTTCACGGTCATTAAGGTAGATAAGTGAGGGGGAGGTTACAAGAGGGAAGGTAAATATACTAGGGCACAGAGAGCATCCTGTGTAGTGACTTGGTGACATAGCATTACGTCAGCCACGTAAGTAGATGGCCATTGGTCGACCCGAGAAGGCAACGTACGTAAAGACAACAAAGCGGAAGGCTCGGATTGGTCCAAAACATAAGGAGTCACTTATGTTAAGCTAACAAAGCGCCAATAGAGAAGGGACGGCGGAGGTGAGCAGCTGCCTGTCGGTCGTAGGTCCTGCTGATCATGTCAATAAATGCCTCATAAGTTAAATTGTGGCACTATTTAGAGTTTGTTAAATGTGGCAATCATTCTTTTGGTGCGATATGAAAGTGTAAGACCATTGTAATCCGCGTGCAGCACATGCAAATAATAACTGATTGTGTAAACGTGTTTTGTAAACTACCACAAAGGAAAAACACTAGAATTAAAAATGGCATCCCTTTAAACAACATGCGTGCTATTATTCGACCAGTAATTCCTGTTAGACTTTACATCATCTACACCGTAATAGTCATTCATCTTGATCCTGTGCTCAACGAATTCAAGACTAATGCTTCTACTGGACAGAAGGGACATCATAATCTGAAAGACAGAGTTCAACGTATTTCAGGTACCTACAGCGAAACACGACGAACGTGCATGTCTCCACCAGTAACCTCACGGAGTACATACGATCTGTCACCAACTGATTCTGTGACCATCTTGTAACGTAAGTGGAATAGTGAAATGTGGTGACATTACCGCAGCATGCCAAGATGAAGAAGCATCGCTGGAAGCTGTCCAAGGATGTGTTTTTGTTCCACGACAGCGTCCAGCTCGATCTGCACATGTCGCAGTCAGCCGTCCTGCTTCTTCAGGCTATTAAAAATTGCCACACCCTCCTATTTTCCTGGTATGTTACCTGGTGATTTTTCCCCCTTCCTTGGGTGAAGAAACCATTGTATGACAGTCACTTCCAGAATGACTACGAGGTGATTTTGGAAATGGAATGTTTCAAAACACTCATAATGCAGATGTTAAAATTTGTGTCTCTGCCAAGTCGTACATCACTGGGGAAAATGCCAGGTCTAGCTAGATTCCGTCAGCGAGAAGTCGATTTGACCACCGTACAATTTAGCACACAGCAGCTACATCTACATTTACATCTACATCCATACTCCGCAAGCCACTTGACAGTGTGTGGCGGAGGGTACCTTGAGTACCTCTATCGGTTCTCCCTTCTATTCCAGTCTCGTATTGTTCGTGGAAAGAAGGGTTGTCGGTATGCATCTGTGTGGGCTCTAATCTCTCTGATTTTATCGTCATGGTCTCTTCGCGAGATATACGTAAGAGGGAGCAATATACTGCTTGACTCCTCGGTGGAGGTATGTTCTCGAAGCTTCAACAAAAGCGCGTACCGAGCTACTGAGCGTCTTCCACTGGAGTTTATCTATCATCTCCGTAACGCTTTCGCAATTACTAAATGATCCTGTAACGAAGCGCGCTGCTCTCCGCTCTCTATCTCTTCTATCAACCCTACCTGGTACGGATCCCACACTGCTGAGCAGTATTCAAGTAGTGGGCGAACAAGCATACTGTAACCTACTTCCTTTGTTTTCGGATTGCATTTCCTTAGGATTCTTAAAATGAATCTCAGTCTGGCATCTGCTTTACCGACGATCAACTTTATATGATCATTCCATTTTAAATTTCTCCTAATGCGTACTCCCAGATAATTTATGGAATTAACTTCTTCCAGTTGCTAATATGCTTTATTGTAGCTAAATAATAAGGGATCTATCTTTCTATGTATTCGCAGCACATTACACTTGTCTACATTGAGATTCAATTGCCATTCTCTGCACCATGCGTCAGTTCGCTGCAGACCCTCCTACATTTCAGTACAACATTGTTACAACCTCTCGATATACCAAAGCATCATCCGCCAAAAAGCCTCAGTGAACTTCCGATTCCGTCCACAAGGTCATTTATGTATATTGTGAATAGCAACGGTCCTACGATACTCCCCTGCGGCACACCTGAAATCTCTCTTACTTCGGAAGACTTCTCTCCATTGAGAATGACATGCTGTGTTCTGTTATCTAGGAACTCTTCAATCCAATCACACAATCTAACTACGACAGAAGTCATATTGCAAGTGACAATCACTTACATACCCGCATCGCTGAATTATTCAAGAAAGGAAAACTATTATAACCTTAAAAAGTGATTGTGAATCACTTACATATCCCATCACTGAGTAATTTTAAAAAAAGGAAAACGATTATATTCTAAAAAGTGATTAACTTAAAACATAAAATGCAAGTCTTCGTAATCTTATCAGGAGTTAGGATTTCAGTGTCGATATTCAGACTGTTTTATTATGTTATTTGATTAACCTGCTGGAAATATTAGTTTTAAAGATTTAGATTATTTAGTTTGAAGACTAAACTAAACAGAAAGTTTACTCAAGCCAGCTGTCACCAGATAAGATAGGTGTAATTACGTCATATTGAATACAATACTCGCTACTCACGTGCTGTTATAAACTGGTGACCATGACAGGATGAATATTTGATGTAATCATCTGGTGTTTGATCACATACGTCTGTATTTTCTGTTCATTATACAATAACTATTAATAATACAGTCAGAAACCAAGAGGAGAACGGAATTCGCCAGTGGAAAACAAAAACTGCAAGCTTAAATGTAAACGTTTCATATAGACTTAACTTGCCACCGGATGAGTACTTAGGGCAACTTAAATTTCAGCTCTGTGGGTATTTGTAAGAAGAATTTAACGTTTCATTCAGTGCCGAAATTACTGTAACTTTTGTTGAAAATTTATGCACTTTGACAACAGAAGTTCATGTGTGATCAGAAAAGTTAACTACGGAACCAAATGAGAACAATACTGATAATTGGAATCTGCTGCGGAGGAATCCACGTGGCAAAGAAATCAGTCAGCTGATCTGATCACAGTACTTATGAAAAAGTGAGAAGCTGTGTCATTAATGATAACAAAGTGCCACAAAATCAGGGTACAGCGTCACAGCATCAGCAGAACATGTCATCTCATTTGACAAAATTGCCAAAAATCAGAAGACTAAGGCCCTAGAACAGGATACTATTGCGTGCAAAATTGAAGAACTTGCAGGAAAAGAAGTTGCTAAATTAAGTGGATGCAGACAGACTGATTTGTCCAGAACCATCCACAGATTATCCACGAGGAAGGCTAACATAGAGCAGAAAAAGAGAAATCTCTGAAAGAACAATATAAACATCAAGGGAAACAATTTTAGATAAGTGCCTGGATACACAAATGAATACGCAGATAGAGCAAGTCATAGAAGCAAAGTTTGAGGAGGTAGTTGTTAAAATTACGGACAACGTGGTGGAACGTGACTTCATGGAGAATCAGATGGAGACTGAAATGTGTAACACGAAGAAATGGCTAGACTAATATTTTTCAATGCTACAGGAAGCTCTCCACGAACAAGTCGGAGATGTAATGACAGAACTAGCCAAAGCGAGGGATATCATACAAGATAATCAATGGTAGTACAAAGGTCAGAGGATAGGAACATTTATGAACCTGTGTTAAATCAGCAACAATGCAGATAATAAGAGTCATCTACAGCATTGTTGCACAAGACACAATGCAGTGCCAGCACTGCGACAGTGATATTATGAACATGTCAGAAGAAAACTTGGTACGCGACAGGCAATTTCAAATTTTTGCACCAAATGAAAGAACAGTGCACCTACGTCCACATCTATATTTACATGGATACTCTGCAAATCATATTTAAATGCCTGGCAGAGTGTTCATCGAACCACCTTCACAATAACACTCTATTGCCGTATTTCAATCTTGTACAGCCTGCGGAGAAAACGAACACATATATCTGTCCTTGCGAGCTCTGATTTCCCTTATTTTATTATGATGATCGTTTCTCCCCATGTAGGTCGTCGTCAACAAAAGATTTTCACATTCGGAGGAGAATGTTGGTGACTGAAATTTCGTGAGAAGATTCTGCCGCAATGGAAAACACCTATGTTTAAATGGTGTCCATCCCAGATCTTGTACCGGTATCATTTCAATGACACTTCTCCCCTATTTCGCGATAATACAAAACGTGCTGCCTTTCGTTGAACTTTCTCGATATACTCCATCAAACATATCTGGTATGGTTCCCATACTGCGCAGCAGTATTCTAAAAGAGAACGGGCAAGTGTAGTGTAAACAATTTGTTTAGTAGATCTGTTGTATCTTCTAAATGTTCTGCCAGTAAAACGCAGTCTTTGATTCTCATTCCTCACAAGATTCTATATGAGTTCTTTGCAATTTAAGCTGTTCGTAATTGTAGTATCTAGGTACTTAGTTGAATTTACGGCCTTTAACTTTGACCGACTTATCGTGTAATTGACGTTTAGCAGATTTCCTTTAGTACCCATTGAATGACCTCACACTTTCATTATTTAGGGTCAACTGCCAATTTTTGCACCATATTGGTATCTTTTCTAAAAGCGATTTTTTTTATCGACTGCTGACTTTACTAGTCGTTAAACGACAGCACCATCTGCAAACAACCTAAGACAGCTGCTCAGATTGTCTCCTACATCGTTTATATAGGTAAGGAACACCACAGGGCCTATAGCACTACTTTGGGGAACGCCAGAAATCACATGTTTTACTCGATGACTTTCCGTTAGTTACTACGGACTGTGACCTCTCTGACAGTAAATCACGAATCCAGTCACATAACTGAGGCGACATGCCATAAACACGGAGTTTCACTACAAGCCACTTGCGTGGTACAGTGTCAAAAGCCTTGTGAAAATCTAGAAATACCGAATCAATTTGAAATACCTTGTCAATAGCACTCATCACTTGATGAGCTTGTTGTGTTTCACAAGAACGATGTTTTCTAAATCCGTGTTGACTGTGTGTCAACAAAGCGTTCTCTTCGAGGTAATTCATTATGTTCGAAAATCCTAGTGCATATCGACGTTAATGATATGGGCCTGCAATTTAGTAGATTACTCCTACTACGTTTCTTGAATATTGGTGTGACCTGTGCAACTTGGGGCTTTGGGTAGGGAGCGTTTGTCGAGAGAACAGTTGTGTGTGATTGCTAAGTATGGAGGTATTGTATCAGCATACTCTGAAAGGAACCTAACTAGTACACAATCTGGAACGGAAGACTTGCTCTTTGTTATGTGATTTAAGTTACTTGACTACTTGGAGGATATTTACTTCTACGTTTCTCATGTTGACGGCTTTTCGTGATTCGAATTCTGGAATATTTACTTCGTCTTCTTTGGCGAAGGAATTAAGGAAGGCTACATTTAGTAACTGTGCTTTAGCTGCACTGTCGTCTATAACATTTCCAATGCTACCGCGCAGAGAAGGCATTGATTTTGTCTTCACGTACTACAAGAATCTCTTTGGATTTTCTGCCAGGTTTTGAGACAAAGTTCCGTTGTGGAAACTATTATAAACATTTTGAAGTCCGTGCTATATTTCCGCTCCCTAAAAGATCGCCAATCTTGGAGATTTTGCGTCCGTTTAAATTTGACATGTTTTTTCGTTGTTTCTGCAACAGTGTTCTGACCCGTTTTGTGTACCAGGGCGGAACAGCTCCGTCGTTTGTTAATTTATTTGTTATAAATGTCTGAATTGGTGCCAATACTATGTCTTTGAATTCAAGCCACATCTGGTTTAAGGTTACATTGTTAATTTGGAAGGAGTGGAGATTATCTCTCACGAATGCAAAAGTGAATTTTTATGTGCTTTTTTGAATAGGTATATTTTTAATTTATTTTTGGGGGATTTGGGGGTTACAATATTCAGTTTTACTACGACAATCCTGTTTTCACTAATCCCTCTATCCGTTTTGATGCTTATTATTAGCTCAGCATTATTTTTTGCTAAGAGTTCAGGTGTGTTTTTACATCCGTGTACTATTCGCATGGGCTCATGAACTAACTGCTCCAAATAATTTTCAGAGAATGCAAGTAGCACAATTTCGGATGATGTTTTATGCATACCTCCGGATTTAAACATGTATTTACTCCAACATTTTGAGGATAAATTAAAGTCAACACCCACTATAACTGTGTGAGTCAGGTAAATGTTTGAAATTAAAGTCAAGTTTTCTTTGAACCATTCAGCAATCGTATCATCTGAATTTGGAGGCCGGTAAAAGTTCTATTTGCGAGTGGAACTGGAGGGGACCCTCCACCACGCACCTAAGGGTGGCATTGTTCTTGGTACAATTTGTTGTAATTAAATTTCAGTTAAAATACATACAGGATTTCAATTAAGGATTTCAGCAGATGGTAGCTCGCTGAGTATAGGCAACAAACATTCAAGGTCGGTGTAGCGCAATGACTTGTATTCCAACCAGTCATTTGCTACTGATTCGCATCCTACTGAATTCTAATATTTTTTTACTAACCTTAGCGTTTCCTAATAGATTCCAACACTTTCTTATTAGTTTAATGTAAGTATGTTCCGTAATATTCGGTGTTACGTAAATATAAAGGCGGTCTTTCTGAGGATCGTGTTTCTTCGACGCAAGAGAGGGTACATAAATTGCAATAAGGTATTTCACAAGTTGTCAAGTTTCTGCTACTGTACAGGAACAGTCATCAAGTGAGAATGACCTTTGAGTTTTATTAAAAACTGAAAATGATGGAATAATTTTTCTCTTATGTGGAGAACTGTAAATTTGTATCGCACTACTTGTAATACAAAATTGACAAGCCTGTGTCTTTACTGTCTGGACATGGTACTTCCCTTTTTGCCTTACAGAACGGCCATGGGTATTGAAGTTTTTATTTATGTATACTACAAACAGAATAACATGACTATCATATGGAAAAGAGAAGAAATGTGCGTTTTAATAGGTCTAATGTAGAAATTTTACGCCCGTTAATTTCGTGATTTACAAGCCAGAGACAGCCGACAGCTGCCGTTGGAGAGCGCTGGGATCGCGTATACCAAGTTGAGAGCAGTCATCGTACGCACAAATCGCCTCGTTTCTGAACGTTCAGCATCACTTTGAACTCGGCGCACTCAACGTTGACGTTGGAAAGCGAGGCCCGTGTGCCGACGATTTAGCAGCTGCTTCAGCGTGAATCACTTTTACGCCTTGGCTCCTGTCCTTACTTCCGGCACCTCCCCAGCACGCGGCAGTTAGTGAGACAGACGCCTACAGCCTACCGCGGATGCGCGCCCATGTTGCCAATCCCTCTGTATGGAGGCGTGCATTAACAACTAGCAGGCGAACGTCGCGCGACCGCAAGGTAGCCACGCATTATGATAAGAAATACTGGCCTGCTCAGACGTTTCGCAGGTGTCAGAGCGCACTGCCGACGAAACACTGCCTTCCTAATACACTTCAGATGCGCACAGACTTCTACTTTTATCTTTACACTTTAATGCTGTCTGACTGTGATACCACACGGTTCAGCCTAATCCGCTCTTAGAGCGGGAAGTCATTTGCTAATGGGCCGTATAAATCGTAGCAGAACCCTCCGTCGTGTTATTCTGTTTTACGTGAGGTGCGTCTCAGGCGGAAGAGATAAAGCGGTTGAGTAGATGGCTGGATGGAAATGTGAAGATGGGATTCTCCCGTTTTGCCCCGTTCTTTCTTGCTGAATAAATTATGTCTATTTGCACCGGCACTTTGCCTGGACACCATTCTAAGAGTTACACTGGCAACAACATTGTGCATTAACTTTATTATTACTATAGGAATAAAAAAAGGGAAGGTTGGAAAAGAAGACAACCAAAGAACTGCAACCACATAATGGCGAACATCGTCTCCATGACATGTATTTAAAATGTAGATACATGTTTCGTGTTGGGGTCTACCAATTCTACGATCGGTTGTATTGGTACAATGTATAAATGACTTAATATAAGGTGGCACTATGGGCAGTATTGGTTACATTGGCAGAGAAAAACGTAAAAGAGTATGAAGAAAACAGGAATTTTATACCCTTTCAAATATATTCCTTACTTAATTTTATCTTTTTTGAGGAATCTGTGTTTCCTATTGCAACATGAAAAATATTTATTGTTTTTTTTTCTTTATTTTTACTGTCACATTGTTCTGTTTCACGTTACAAATCAACAATTTTCGAGTAAAATCTGAATAAATTATTGACAGTTCCAAATTTGTTGTAAATACTGTTTATTTTTAAGTAAGAGACAGCACGATAAATACGTAGAACAAAAATGTTTGGTAAGTCATGCAGCCCTTTATATGTCTTCAGTTTCTAGACTTTACTTTTTCTCCCTTCTAGAGGAATCTAGTAAGACAGTGATCGTATACGCAAATATAGTGATCGAAATTACATAAGGCCCGATAGGTACGCAACACACCTAACATACAGCTAACGCTGTCCAAGGACAGAACGAAAACTATCGTAGTCTACAATACATGTGATAGTCTTTGGTAGTTTTAGAACTTTACGTATGGTAATGTTGGCTACGTAGACTTGTGTGTATTCACGGTCTACATCGGGGAGGTTTCTTCTGGAAATTATCTTTGTGGTGTATTATGTCAGTTAGTAGAACGAGCGCATGTGTTGTGAAATACTGATGAAGTAAATGATAAGGGAGAGGGTGAAATCTGGAGCAATGACATAGCCTCTTCCTTCCAAACGAAATGTATCACATCTCCTAACGTAAGGCAAACATCGAACACATCCATCGCCATCTATAGTGTCACATACTTCCCTTCCCCTTTTCCTATGCCACCATGACACACTGAAAAGAGATTTAGCATTTAACGTAGAATACTGTGAAAAGTTGGGGTGAAAAACAGTACGCCACGACTTGTCCCTTGGCTAGAATGATGCCCGTGAGGAAAATTTCTCCATTTCTAGGATTTGAATAAGATACCATCGCGCATAGTCAGAAACAATAAATACAAATGGTCTGAGACAAAAATAATAATAAAAATGAATAAAAATTTTTTATTCTCTGTAGTTAGGTATCTCTCGTCTAAGTGCTATCATCTTATGCAATAGTTACAAGGAATATCACTGTCAAGAAAGTAACAAAGAGACACGAAATACGAAGTTAAAAAACATGACAGTTTTACATCAATATTATAAAACCAAACCCATGTCAACACGCCAGCTAACTCATGATTACCAAAACCCATCTTTTTACGCGGTTACAAACAGAAACTGGAAATGATTGTTTGAGTACAGAACAAATGGAAAACATACTGGAATTTTGAATTTTCATGGAACGCCATCTATATATCTGACCACAGAAGGAAATGTTTGCGTTCTTTATCAGTCTTACCCATTTCTGCTATTAATAGGTTCAGGAATTAACGTACAAGCAAGACAATAAAATATAGGTGGCACACATACATGTAACTGATACACATTAATGACACCAGAAAAATATAGATATTTGATAGAACATACTAAGCTACAGCATTGGTGTCTGAATGAACACAACATCTCATAGGTAAGACGGGGAAGGCGGGAAGGAGATGATGATCAATGTCGTAAACTATAAATGTACAGGGGTTGGACAAAAATGTGGAAAGACTGCCAGAAAGCAATGCTTGAACATAAATACAAATGGTTCAAATGGCTCTGAGCACTATGCGACTTAACTTCCAAGGTCATCAGTCGCCTAGAACTTAGAACTAATTAAACCTAACTAACCTAAGGACATCACACACATCCATGCCTTAGGCATGATTCGAGCCTGCGACCGTAGCGGTCGCTCGGATCCAGACTGTAGCGTCTAGAACCGCACGGCCAGAACATAAATACAGATGCTAGCCAAGCCTTCAGGTTGTGCTGTTGTATCCGACCGCGAGCGGCACCTCTGCAGTATCCTCAAAACGGTACAACTGTCAGTCATCGTCAGAACAGAGTTCTGCATAGTTGTGAGTAAATTATGTCGGAGCTAAATGATTTAGAATGTGGGAAATTTGTTGGTGGTCGTATTGTATGAGATTCCGAAGCCAAGGCAGCTGAAGTGTTTGGTGTTTCAAGAGGCAGTGTACCGAAGACTAATACCGCTTACAGCGAAAGCGGAAAAACATTCCCCGCTAAGTCACAGTGCGGAGGAAAAGATGTGCTGAGTAATTGTGACGGACGAGGCTTATGGCGAAAGATAAGAGGACGACAGCTACAAAAGTCACTGCAGAACTAAATGTCGCCCTCGTGAATCCTCTTAGCGCAAAAACAACAAGAAACAGTGCTTCATAAGCTGGGTACTACAGGGCGATCTGGAATTTTAACACCTCATCTTTGATGTAAATGTCCGTAAATAGAAAACGTGGTGTCTAGACCACAAAACGTGGTCTATGAAGCCATGGAAGAATGTAATTTGGTAGGATGACTCTTGTTCACGCTGTTTCCAGTTTCTAAACAAGTTTATGTCCCATGAAAAATAACACGGCGGCAGGTCGTTGTTGATTTGGGCAGAAATATTGTGGTATTCCATGGTCACCTTAGTTACTTCAGAATCTTGTATTGTGGTATGTCCGACCTTTGTATACGCACAGTGAGTGTATTAAAGTGTGCAAACTTAGCTTACCACTTAGCGTGCAAATGGACAAAGCATCTGAACTGTCTTCTCAAGCCCAGGATGACAAACAGACATTCTGAATAAATATGACCCTGGTCCTGTAAGGCAGCTAATATCAGGCGTGGATGGTAACAAAAATCATTAGAAATGCTGCTGTCACGTACCTATAATGCATGAATTAATAAAAGTGAAAGTTTGACGTCTATTCTAGGAAGAAAACACAGCTATTCCCTTTTTTTATTCTACATATAATTTATCAGCTGTTGCTTTCAGTGCTCAAGTGATAAACAGCAATCATGTTCAAGTACTTTTGACACTAAATAACAAAATATTTAAGTCTTGGACGTATTGAAATGACGATTATTAAAATCGTCATCTGTATACATGAAAATTTTTATCACAGGAAAGAATGATTATTAAAAATCCTCATTAGCTCATTTAAATCTACATTGTCATAGTTGGTCAATGCACTGAGTTGGTGGAGGATAAATTTACTTTTTGAACCAATGAAACAAACTCTCATGTACTCAATGTGAGGGTAGGTTAGTATCCTAACTTTTGATATTCAGTGGTCAAAGCGTATGGAAGTTGGAGTGAGCAAAATATAGACCCAACTTTTACTGTGGCCTAATGCACACTGGTAGTTTACCACGCAGCATCTGCAATGGCGTTGTTTCCGTGCTGGGTCTGAAACCCTAATTCCCTATTCTGGCCTTGACTTCATTCCATAGAATGTTAATCTTTCCCTAGTCGAAATAATTGCTACTGCACACTCACTATGGGTTGGAGCGATGTGCATAATTTCTTTGCGTGCAAAAATTCCAGCAGGAATAATTAACTACCGCTTTGCTATCTGTCGCCACGATACGTGAAGCGTATCGTCCTCACTCCGCACAAAGCAAAGCTCTTAAAGCCCTCGTTTATTGCTTGTGCGGTCCGCCGCGAGAAGAGAGAGAGAGAGAGAGAGAGAGAGAGAGAGAGAGAGAGAACATTAATTTTAGGTCTCAAAATGCTTTTATGTAATGGTGATCTCGCCATTGTGCCCCGTCTGCCACGCCATGTATGGCTTCAGCCAATAACCATCTCGCTAGAAGTGAATGAACATTTTTATTTTCCTTGCTGGATCGCAGCCTAGCCCTGTTAATGACGTGCAGCCACTTACCTTTGGTCCAGACCTTATTTACGTTAAAAGGAATAATGTATTGTTCTGGCTTTAACCCTTCCTACACTGAAGCTCGCCGTTCTCTTGCTAAATACGAGTTTTACGATATCATTGACGACCTGCTCGGTTTGTCTCCAAAATGTGTTTCACCTTAACTTGTTTGATCATGCCAGTCCATGTATTGGTAGGAATCGTTTTGTTAGTTTTCAGTACATGAGATTAACTGCAATTGCCATTTGTTGATATTATATAATTATTATTTTCTGAGGATCTCATGCTGTATTGTCCTATCGTTATGGATCAATTTCATGAAAGGTCCGAAAAATCCAGATGCCTTACAGTATTACTGCCAAGGACTGTTCTGGCTAATCAGAAGAATTCCACGGTATAATATGTGTTCTCCAGTGGTGATGCTGTGTTCCAAGACTACAACGTCCCTGTTCAGACAGCTCTCATTGTCCAAGACTGGTTTTGTGAGCACGAGGATGAATTGTCGCATCTCCCCTGGTCGCCAGAGTCACCAGATCTCATTGCTAATGAGTCGTTATGGGCGACTTTGCAGAAAGGGTGCGTGATCGTAATTCTCTTCTGTCATCGTTATCTGAACTTGCCACTACTTTGGGGGAACAATGGTGTCAGATTATCTTGAAAAACATACCCGACTATTATTTATCCATTTCGTGATGCCTGGAAACCGTTTTGAACGTCAACTGTTTTTCTGTACCTTACAGGGAATGGTAATGTGTTCTGTTTTTGGTGTTTCCATATTTTTGTCCATCCCTTGTGCATTACCATACAAAATAGGAAATCTTTACCTGCTTTTTTGATCCTAATCATATTTGCTCTTCACAGGTTCAGAAATTAATGTAAAGGTAAACTCCTTCCACAGGCCATGGCGGGACCATCGATACCAACAGACCATGGTATCATCTTCCACTTCCACCACATCAATGGTGTTTGGTAGTTGATGGTTGGAGACACAACACCATTGTTAGAGACAATCTGCGAAAACCAGTTCACAGACATTGGCCACTGATTAATCGTGTAGACGAATGGAGTTAACCCCTTCAGCATCAGTTGAAACGTACCCTTAGAAAAATTATACACGACTGTGCTTAAACTGAATATTTTTGGCGCAACACAATCTGACTTCCAAAAATCCCTACGAAAGAATGGCCCTAACTAACATTAACCTATACGTTTCACAAATCACTTACCTCACAAAAATCTTCGTTACTCAAGCTACTGCAATACAGCGAGCGCCACTACTACCAGCTAAATAAAAGATTCAAACTACTGAAGGCACTAACTACCGATAGGCATAGTTAGCAAATGAAAGATTTTAATACAGAACAAACAACGTATTTACCTTAATAGTCATAATATATATAGCAGTTCATGACATCCAGTCTTATAAATTTCAAAACTCCGCCATCTCTCTCCCCACGTCCACCACTGCTGGCAGCTCACCTCCAACTGCGCAACGCTACGCGCTGTTAGCATCCAGCTGCCGCTGTCCAGCACTACAATGGCAGACAACAATGCAAACCAGCCACAGACTGCACATGGCACAGCCAGTGATTTTCATACAGAGCGCTACGTGGCGGCGGCGTTACCAATAAAAAAACCTAAACAGCCTACTTACATAGCCCCCATGCACCCCACAAAAAATTTACAAATTGTTTTGGGCAGTGGCCAATACAGATTTGAAATTTTTTTTCATAATTACAATAACAAAGAAATCAAATGCACACACTTATCGATACAATGTTGGTCAAAAGCTAAAATTTTCTCACAGTCCATAAAGGTAGTCCTGATCGTTCATCACAGTAAAATAGCAGTGTTTTTGCTCAATGTGTGAGCAGTAAAAGAAAATGCACAAGGAAGTAGTGGATTTCCATGCAGTCTTAAAGAAGTAGTGTTGTCCTTCCAACGGAAAGACAGTGCTGACTCTTGACATGCTGACAGGTAACGGGGCACAACAGAGCAAACCCACCACAGAGTCAGTCGAAGTTTTGAAGAATATTGGTAGTTAGGTCAACACAGAGTAGACCCATTGTAGTCCTGGTAGAGATTACGGTACTGTTGGGCCACCAGAGGTGCAGACCCACTGCAGTCCTTGTAGAAAAAATGGTATTGGTGAGTTATCAAAGGTGTGGACCCACTTCAGTCCTTGTAGAGATAGCCAGCAGCCATCTGTTGCGACTGTGCAGGTGCACAATCACCATAGAAGAGTCTTGCGGAGAATATAGCAAGTTCATCAACCACCACTTGTGCACGCACAAAGTTTTTGGAATTGTCCTTAGAACCAGCAATGCTGTTGTCCAGTCCCTTGCTGAATTATTAACACACTTGCAAACACTATCAGTTCTTCTTCTCACATATTGTCTATATACTATGAGCAACAGAAACATGTGCAGTGAAATGTAATTTACAAAATACTTAATTTGATGAACTGGTGTAAAATTACAATTTTATAACACGAGAATACAATATCAAAGGTACAAAATATATCATTAAAGAACATAATAGTACAGATAACATTTGCACTAATACAGGCTTTACAAAAGAATCGAAATAACAACTACATCAGTGTTACAAAAATTATGACATAAGTACATACATAAAAGATCAGAATAACTTTTGAAACATCAACTTCACACATGAGCATTAGAACAAAACAGAATAAATAATGTGTAAACATCTTTATGAAGTAAATAACATGTTATTAACGCAAATTATATTTGAGGATAACAGTATTCCTCGTCATAGTGAATGTAACTTAGTATTAGAAGAGAAAAAATTCTATGAAACAGTACACAGAGACAGGAAGAAAATAAATCCACAAGGGTACAGAAACACATAGTGGGATAACACAAAAGGAAAGTACAGGGTTTGTTTTCAGGATAACATTTGGTACTGCAGTCCAACCCAAAACTTCATTCCATAGATCTTTCGTCTTATTTCAAAATTTGTTTCCACCAAAAAAATCCTATCCAAGCATGCTTTTTGTAGTTATATGTTCACATATTTCTTACCTCATTATTTATTTTCCATTATCTTACCTCATCATTTATTTCCAAGAAAATCCGACCTAAAGCTGTTGTCTCTAAACCCTACTGTTTTGTTCATATCCTATTTCGAAATACGTTTCTTGGCCAAACCATTTTCTTATGGCTTCTCAATGCATTCCTTCCAATTCGTCGCAACTCATTCTCTTATATAGTCTACCCCCTCTTAAGCTAACTTAAATCTACTGAGCTCAGATGCTAAACTAAGGGACGAGGTAATGCAGCAGCACAAAACAATTAACACAAACAGCAATGACAAAATATTGAAATTGGCAAAGTAAGCTACAGTAAATCTAAATTACCAAGCAATGCAACATTACAACTAATATGAGCCAATGTACAGCAACAAGAAAAATAAATCAGTAATAAAATTGGCTTAACCTAGTAATACAAAGTGACATTCAGTAGCACTATGCATGGCAAACAGCAGCAGCAAATGCTATAACTTATACCTAAACATGACAAAGCTCAAGCAGAAAAAATATTGCAGTAAAGACAACAATGCAGATAGGGACAATGTCTATTCACATCTTAATGTGTATGTCATTAAAATGGTGCACCACAAAAACTTACTGTAAAAAAAATATTACCATGTACTTGAAAAGAAAATTATGTATTCAGTTACTGTTATTAATCGCTTCTTATTGTACTTTCTATTCAAAGTGCTCCTTTTTCGAAGAATATGGATCATAAAATTATTATTTAATAGATCTGTTGGCAGAAAGTGTTCACATTAGCAAATGCATTTAATTTTATTTTATAAAATCAATAATGCAACACAGCTGGAAAACAAATATTAAATGAAATAAGCAACCATGAAAAGCAAAGCACAAAAATATCATTCAATAGTCATGTGACATTTCATAAGTTAGTAGAAATTCTCTCAACTCTCGTAGAAAGACGCTTGTCATAATCAAGTGTGCAGATGTAAGTATCTTCCCAAGTAATGAGCGTGTCGTCAATAGCGAGGATAATGGCCTCTTTTTTTTCACCTAATGGCTTTCTTTTGTCAAGTGGCTGTCGGGCAGCTGGGTGCCCATGACGTATTACGTGTAGGTGGTCACTTAACTGTCTTACCGAAATATTTACGACACCAGTTTCCGCTAGAGTGGCAGTCTCATATAAAAAATTTCACAGGTCAAGAATTTGCGTTACACATCTGTAGAAACAAAATCCTATTGATATAAGTGTCCAAAAACTTTTCGTCGGCATTGTAATACATTCACGGATTTACATACATTTCATAGCTCTTAAAGTACGATTCTAGGTTTACAACAACCTTTTTCACAAACCAGGGTCCCTAACCACTACTAATTATTCGTTGCTTTATTACACATATACATATTCGTAGACACTTCTTCAATATTTCATCATAATAAATATGTAGCATAATTAAAGTCCTCATATAGCAACAGCTTATTGATCATAAACATACCGCAACAGCGTAATACCCATCGTCATCATTACATCATGAAACCTCAGCCAAATCTCAAAATCGTCGTAGCTTCCTGCAATAATTTCAAAACCTAAAAAAATTCTCTGCTCATGTCAAAAGTATCATCTACCTTAAACGTACTTTAAAACCATGATCCCATACCAAATACATCATTCAAAGCTCTCATAGTATCACACTGGTTCTGAAAAAATGTGAACAGTTCTCAAAGTACAGACAAAATACAATTTCATAAGTCTGAAGTCATCTTAATGTAATTATATTCGCAGGTGTTACAGATTACAGCAATGGAATGAAATGTATCATGGAATATCTTTGTATCATTGTACTTCAAATATCTTTAAAAATAAATGTTTAAGTACAAAATTAATCACTAAAATACGTGTACAATAGCGCTAAACTATGCGTCTTGTTGTAGGATAATCTCTGTGGTAGTGTCGTAGTTATCGTCCTCCGAAAGCTAAGTTCTGCAGAACTCAATGTACTTACCTCATGATAAACAAAAATGAAATGGTTTGCGTATAGATATCGTAGTTACTACGCTTATTGCCGTGATGAAGTAAGTACTGTACTGTAACGTATTGTTGTGCTACAGAAAAGGCTGTCTCATTGTAGCTATACTACAAAGTTACTACTAAAACATGTTTTCCTTTCCAGAAGAATTCAGAAAAACTGTGCAGATATAAAACAGATACAGCGCAAAAGCACAATGTAAATTGTGTCACACATTAGTAACGTCGTGATATAATCGTGTAGCTATCAAAGAAACCAAATACTAAGTCATCTTTAATCTCACAGAAAGTACTTCAAATGAAGAATGTCTTTTCAACTAAACCAAAATGTTGCACTAAAATCTCATTAACAGTATATGTTCTAAGTATGTAAGCCTTATAGTCGTTAAGTAATCGTGCAACTAACAAGCAAGAATGTACTAATAACAACAATGTGTCGTCTATTCACTATAACAATGCATTCGTAATTTCTGTTTAAAAATGTTCTCTAGGTTCTAGACTGGATAGTTAACTTCAAAACATTGTTGCATGCTAACAGTTTCTCAGTGTGACAAAGCATACTAGAAATGTGAAGTGAAATGTTTTATGGCAAAGACAAACTTAAACAGCAGATTATCTTTCAATAAACGGTTTTATATGTGAAATGTAGTGTAAACCTTTACTCTTCCTAGTACGTAGAGTTTCAACTTCAACGCAATTATCATGTGGTATACGTAAGATTCTGTAAGGTCCATTGTAAACTAGAAAGAATTTGTGACTCAAATGTTTCTTCTTATGTGACAATGAATTACCTTTAATGAGAACTTTCTGACCAAAATATAATTTCTTTGCATTTGCTATACCGTGTAATTTTCTCCTTTTGTCTGCAGCAGAATTTATATTTTTAATAGCCAAGTCAATTATGTCTTTGTGTAGAAGTTTACGCGTATTTGGAAAACGTACAAGCTCTCTGATACTGTTCGGTGGTAATTTATTGTTCAGTAGAAGAACAGGTGGTAAAGCAGTGGAGTCATGAGGCATTTCATTCAGCACGTTTTGAAATAAGTGTGAATATCTGTCCCAATGCTGATGCTTTCTGTGACAATAAAGTGTGCAAAGCTTATTGATATCTTTCATAATCCGTTCAGACGGGTTACAATGTGGTGAGTACAATGAAATAAAAACAGATTTGATTTTATGGTTACGAAGCATGCGTGACCAAACAGCAGATCTGAATTGCGGTCCGTTATCTGAAATGACTTTACTAACGTGTCCAACTTCACGTAAGAAATTTCTAACAAAGGCGTTGGATACAGACCGTCCAGTGGCTTTACGTAACGGAGTGAAAGAAACAAATTTTGAAGTAAGTTCAACAGCGACTAGAACGTACGAAAATCCATTAGATGTTCTGACCTGCGGTCCCAAGAGATCAACAGCAGCAAATTCTTTTAATTTAGAAGGAATGATAGGAAACAATGGAGCACGATGAGAGACAGTAGATGGTTTCGCCTTTTGACAAAGTTTACAAATAGACAAGACTCTTCCAATTCTCTTTTCCATATTGTTAAAATAACAAGTCGTTCGAAGAATATGATAACATTTCCGTGGACCAAAATGTACATAGCTGAAATGAATGTACCAAATGAGCTTATTAACAAAATCGTCTGGAATGCAAAGTACCCATAGCTTGTCATCAACAGTGCATCGTTTGAACAGTATGTTGTTTCTAACCAGATAATAATGCCGAATCTGTGTGTGTGTCTTTTCATGCCATTTACTTTTGATGTCTTTCCAAATCGGATCTTTATCTTGTTCATGAGCAATGTCCTTTAAAGATGTGGTGATAAAGTTTTCAAAGGCGACTTTCTGAATGTAAAGAATACTGAAATTTTTCTCGAGGTTGTCTTCTATGTTACTTTTCTCAAGCCCAGCCGATGCGCGTGACAGTGCGTCCGCGACAATGTTCTCCTTGCCGGGAATGTAGACTATTGTGAAGTGGAACTCTTGCAGAAACAATGCCCAACGTTTTAACCTGTCATGATTTAATTTTGAAGACGTAAGAAATTGTAATGCACGATGATCACTGTATACTTTTACGTGCTTACCATAAGGAAAGAAACGGAATTTGTTAAATGCCCAAACGATAGCTAAAGCTTCCAATTCAGTAACGGAATAATCTTTTTCAGATTTTGTTAGCACTCGGCTAGCAAAAGCAATGGTTTTCTGAACGGTAGTGTCATTTTCTATGGCTTCTTGAAATAAATGGGCACCAAGACCGAGTTTAGAAGAATCCCTGCTAAGGCAGAAATCTTGTGACAGATCTGGATGAACTAGTATTGGCGCGTTAAGTAGCGATTCTTTCAAAGATTGGATTCCAACTCTGTTTGTTCGTCCCAGTTCCAAATAGTATTTTTTCCAGTGAGAGAACAAAGTTTTGACGTAACTAGAATTTGCATATTCAGAAAACGACGGTAAAAATTTTCGAGACCTAGAAAACTGCGGACTTGTTTTTTTGTGGATGGAACTGGAATGGCTCCGATTGCTTCTAACTTTTCAGGATCCGGCTGGATGCCTTCAGAAGAAATAATATGTCCCAAAAACTTCACTTTTCTCCTACAGAATTCAGACTTTTCCAAGTTAACTGTAATTCCAGATTGTGCAAAAATATGTAACACGCTGTTGAGGATGCGATTATGTTGTTCCCATGACGCTTCTGCTATCAGAATATCGTCCACATATAAGGTGATGTGACGTTTTAAGAGCTCATGTAATATGGAATTCAGCCTGCGAATGAATGCTGCCGAGGAAATTTTCAAACCAAAAGGAAGTTTCCGAAACTGATAACAAACGCCGAAACAATGGAAAGCTGTGTATTTTGTACATTCTGGATTAAGTTCGATCTGATAAAAGCTGGATCTGAGATCAATGGAAGACCACAATTTTACACCCTTAAAATTTTGAAGAAGTTCTTCCAACGTTTGCGGCCTGTCTGTTGCAGGAATAATGATAGTATTGATTTGTCTCGAATCTAAGACAAGCCTGATCGATCCATTTTTCTTCTCAACAACATGTAATGGATTGTTGTATGAGCTTACTGCAGGCTCAATAATGCCCTCGTCAAGCATAGATTGTATTTCTGTTCTAACACGATCCCTATAATGCGCTGGAATTACGTATGGTCTAACACAAAAATTAGTATGCTCACGAACACGAAATTGGTATTGAAATCCCTTGATTGTTCCTGTTTTGTGAGTAAAAACTGTGGAATGTGCTTGTAAAATCTCAAAAAAGTCCTGCCTATCAGTGTCATTACAATTCCCAATTGTTTGAATTTTATTCTGAATTAACTCATTAGTTTCAATTATGCCGTCGATGTCATCCTTGTCAGTACTTGTAGAGCGATTGTTAGTGTCTACTTCCGTAGAAAATTCTGAACTGTTGTCTAACAGAAGGTAAAGCCGATTAATTTCCTCGTCATGGTTTGAGAGCCAATCTTCAAATTGCAAAGCTATTGACTTACCTTCTTTCTCTAAACTTATTTCAGCATCGTGAAAGTTTAAGATTGCTTTGTATTCATTCAAAAATTCTACTTCCAGTATAATTTCCGTCGGCAATAATGGAACAATAAGAAAGTTCATAGAGAAGCTGTGGCTTTGACAAAAGAATTCTAAGTTGGTTTGTTGGCGTACATCTACACTTTTTCCAATGACTGCACCTTGTAATTTAATCTTGCGTAACGGAAGTGTGCGGCAATCGTTCGATTTGTTGCATTTGCTAAAAGCTGTTTCACTAATTACTGAAATGGGACTGTCTGAGTCAAGTACTGCTGTAAATTTTACGTTATTTACAGTAATGTGAATCACAGGATATGCAATGCTATTATGTTTTACGTCGTGTTCCTGGAGTAATATGTCCCTAATGTCTTCCATTTTAACGTAATTACTAGCTACGGCAGCTGCGTCGTCAGTTTCATGCGTACGTTTTGTGGCTGCCAGCGGTATGAGTCATTGCCTATTGTGTCTTTGTTGGTGCGCGTCGTTATTGGGATTTGGAGACCTAACTTCTACAAATTCACCTTGTGGAGAGGGCGCTGCTCTGTTTGAATCCCGCCAGTTCTGCTGCAATTCAGGTCTGTCGTTACGATCATATCGTCTGTCGTCATGTCGGTAGTTTCCATAGTTTCTTTCTTGTCGGTCACGTGGTGGAGAATTTCTCTCTGAATCGTAACTGCGCGCTAGACCGTTGCGTCTTAAGTTATTCTGTCTCCCTTGATAATAATTATTTTGGTTCCCACATTGTCTGTTTCTCTGATTGTCTCTGTGGTAGTCACTACTGCGGAGAGGTGATCTTTCCCTGTAATTATTACTACTCTACCAACGGTTGTCATACAGGTGGTGTCTGTTTTGGTCACGATTTGTGTTGTGCGAATAGCCTTGTCGTGTCCAGTCATTATTTATTTCATCGTAGAATTGCGATGGATGTGACCTGTAATTGTTGTGTTCCTGTTTTCGCGTTCCGCGATTGTCAGTGTCAATTTCTAATTCTTGTAAGAGTCACTGAAAAGTTCAATGTCGTCTTTCCAACGGCCGGCCAAAATAATATGCCGTAAATTTTTCAGGCAATTTGATTAAGCAAATGCGTATGAGTTCTGATAGGCTGTATGTGTTTGAAAGATACTGATTCTTATGTAACATGTCTTCAAAATGTTTCACAAGACTTGAAAATTCAGATTGTTCGAAATGTTTCATCATTATGATGCCATGTTTTACTCCGTCTTGTGTGGCTTGAGACCAATATGCTGAGAGGAAGGCATGGGAAAATTCTCCTTCACTGTGGCAATCGTGAATGACCGATCGCATTCTTACAGCTGGTTCATTCTCTAAGTAGACACACATAAATTCTAATCTGTGCTCTAATGACCAGTTGGGGGGGGGGGGGGGGGGGGGGGGAACAATGAGAGAATTGACGAAGCCACGCTTGTGGATGAATGTCGTTGCCAGAATTTTTAAATGTTTTGAATTTACGTGTAGTAATGAACAGCTTATAGTCAAAATCGTCATGTCGGCGAGTCGCATGTCGGTCATTGTTACGTCGTTTCGGCGGTTCCATCTCAAAATTCGGTGTACTTTGCCAATTTCTTTCATAATCTTCGAAGTGCCCTGTGTTATTATTTTGTGGCAATTCCGTATTTTTATGTCCCTCTTCCCATATTGGAGCGCGAGTGTCTTCTGAAATACGTAATTCTTGTATTACCTGTGTCAGCTGATCTTGTACTTCCCGGATTTCTCTTTGGTGTTGCGTATTAATATGATTCTGATTTTGTTTGAATTTCCTAATTTGTTCGAACTCTTCTGTGTCATTAAAGACTACCGGTTTTGTGTCATTCCGATTATCATCTGCCTTCGTAGATAAATTATTTAACTGATCTGAAAGTTCAACTACTTTCTCTGATAATGAACTAATGTCCTCCATGTGTCTTTCTGAACCAATTTTCAGAGTATCTACTGTGTCCTTTAAGTTTTCTTGAGTTTTTGCAAGTTGCGTAACCGAATCGGTAGATGCAACTGAGTCAATTTTGCTTGCAATGTCTCATGATTTTCATGAACAATAGTTTGCAGTTCTTTTATGGCTGCTTCGTGATTCTGTAATGCATTTTCATGCCGCGAAAAAATAGGTTGGAAATGCTCACAAATTTGTGTTTTTACATCATTACAGACTTTTTGGCATTTCGATTCGATTTTATGTAATTCAGTAGTTAAATCTTCACGTGTTTGTTCAAGCGTATGTTCCACTGAGTCTAACTTTTGAAGCTTTTGTTCCATTGCGTCTAACTTCTGCTGTGTTTGTCTCTGATTTTGTTCCATTGTGTCTAACTTTCGAAGCTTTTGCTGTGTTTGTCTCTGATTTTGTTCCATTGTGTCTAACATTTGAAGCTTTTGCTGTGTTTGTCTCTGATTTTGTTCCATTGTGTCTAACTTTTGAAGATTTTGTTTCATAGTGTCTAACTTTTGAAAATTTTGTTCCATTGTGTCTAACTTTTGAAGATTTGTACCATTTGTTTCTGATTTTGTTCAAGTATTGTGTCTAACTTGTGTAGCCTTTGACCCATTTGTTGCATTCACTGTAATAACAGTGCACTGGTGTCTGAAACATGTTCCTCAGTGCTTTTCGGCAGTGAAATTGCACCGGCAACATTCACATTTTGATAAGGAGAAAATGTGTCTTGACTTATTTTAGAAAACGGTGAGGACCCAAAACCTGAATCTGCAGTATTTGCAAGATTGTGCCCTGTCATTCCCGATTCCTGAGGCGAGCTGTTGCCGACCGATCGATCGATAATGCTTCCCTGTTCACTACCTGTTTCACTGTCTACACCATTATTTGACGCCCGCTCCATTTCCCTATGCATAGTTACCAAATTACTACTTAGAATGTCTGTTAATTCATTACACAGTGGTGCTGGTAAGCTAAGCTCGTCGTCACTATTATTTCTCAGTTTACTTTGGAGCCTAGTGTTACGTTTCTCACACGCCATTATTGTCACAATATTTTACACGACAACACAGAAAACCACAATTTGAAGAGCAAAAATAAGAGAAGACATTAATGTAGCACTGAAAATAATATCTAGTTAATTGCAAGCGCAGCTGCGAAATACTTGGTGCAAACCTACATGCATGCCACAACTGTTTTACTGTACAACAATGAAAAACTACAATTACAGAGGAAATTCTCTCTACAGTTGCGCGCTAGCAATAAATAAAATCTACACTAATTACACAAACTACAAGAAAAAAAATCAGAAGATTCCAGTGAGGTATCCCAGGCTAAGGGTCGGCATATGAAACGTCCCCTTAGAAAAATTATACACGACTGTGCTTAAACTGAAACACAATATTTTTGGCGCAACGCAATCTGACTTCCAAAAATTCCTAAGAAAGAATGGCCCTGACTAACATTAACCTATACGTTTCACAAATCACTTACCTCACAAAAATCTTCGTTACTCAAGCTACTGCAATGCAGCGAGCGCCACTACTGCCAGCTAAATAAAAGATTCAAACTACTGATGGCACTAACTACTGATTGGCATAGTTAGCAAATGAAAGATTTTAATACAGAACAAACAATGTATTTACCTTAATAGTCATAATATATATAGCAGTTCATGACATCCAGTCTTACAAATTTCAAAACTCTGCCATCTCTCTCCCCACGTCCACCACTGCTGGCGGCTCACCTCCAACTGCGCAACGCTACGCGCCGTTAGCATCCAGCTGCCGCTGCCCAGCACTACAATGGCAGACAACAATGCAAACCAGCCACAGACTGCACACGGCACAGCCAGTGATTTTCATACAGAGCGCTACGTGGCGGCGGCGTTACCAATAAAAAAACCTTAACAGCCTACTTACACAGTTAAGGGCCGAAGGTGGTGTAATGAAGCACCGAAACTGGTAGCCATATAATAAATAACGTCCTAAGGACGGCTGTAGGTGTTCCATTTTATTACGAAGGCGACATTGGATGCTGTACTGAAGAGCGTGGGGTCAGAACACCGCTCTGCCGGCCGTTATCAAATTTCTTGACATGGAGACTTTGCTGCTCTATCAAACATCTCCTCAGCTGGCATCACGAGGCTGAGTGCACCCCGTTCCACTTGCCTCGTCACAGAAAAGTACCTGCCAGGACGGGAAATCGAACCCACGGCTTCCGCATGCCAGTCAGTCACGCTGACAGTTCATCTACGGAGAAAGAACAGAAATTAGTGCACACACAAGAAAATAAAATCTACGTCACATAAATGAAACGATGCGCATTAAGCGAAAATCGCCACCAGAAATGAAATACATGTGTAGGATGGAAATTCCTCTGTCAAAGAATGGGAATTGCAGTGGGTACAAGTAGTTGGCTAGTGCACGGGAAAGACAGGGAAGGAGATGATCAAACTGTGAACTGTAACCGCTGTTTTGCCTGATGGAGATATTGCAAGGAAGACAGAGAATGTAAACAATACAGTCGTAATCACCTTCCATTTCCCCGCAGGAAGTCAACTCAGCAATGGTAATTGAAATTAGCTGTTGTAATTTTTTATTGCCGCACATTAGTGTTCGAAAGCTACAGACTTCGCCCAACGTAGTTTTAAAAAGGCGAGGCCGGAGTGGCCGTGCTATTCCGGGCGCTACAGCCTGGAACCGAGCGACCGCTACGGTCGCAGGTTCGAATCGTGGCTCGGGCATGGATGTGTGTCATGTCCTTAGATTAGTTACGTTTAATTAGTTCTGCGTTCTAGGCGACTGATGATCTCAGCAGTTAAGTCGCATAGTGCCCAGAGCCCTTTGAATCTTTTTTTTTTTTTTTTTTTTTTTTTTTTTTTTTTTTTTTTTTTTTTGAAGGCGAGTGCATAAAGCGATCGGTCAGTCACGTTATGCTGTACTGTTAATTGAGTGTCAGGCTTTGTTTACGGGAGACTGTACCAATGGGTGCACGATATAAGATCTGATAATTTAATAATCAGTATTTGGATCACGCCAATAGCTGACAAGCTCCTTGTCATCACTTGTGCATTTCTTTCAGTACTAGCTACAAACAAACCTGATAAGTACAACAAATTAATGCATAGGGATATAATTCTTCATGCTTTCCCGGCGATCTGTTGACATCTTGGATATTCGGGAATCCAGCCGGATGTTCGCGTCGTTCTCGCACGATATTTCAACAGCGTGCGAGAACGACGCGAACATCCATAGGGATATGTTTCGGTAGTTAAGTAAACAAATCTGAAGGATATTATTTTAAACACACGTAAATATATCAATGCTTCTTCAGAACTACATGGCGAAAGCTGAAGCATCAAAGACGATGCGATTCAGCAATGCATAGCCTTGCTGCTAACAGGAAAAATGTGAGGGCTGCGCCTTCCTTTATTATCACAGAAAGTCTTACAAGTACTTATTAACATTTTTGGACCCTTTAGCTCATGTATTTCATATTTCATGAACATAAAGAAAGAATATAAGTGTAAGCATTGGCAGCCATTGCAACAGTCATTAAAATAGCTCTGAGTGTGTGGCCGCATTGTCAATGTGTAAGACTTTTACACACCGACATTGCGTTCACACACCCACAAGAATTTTATTGACTGATAGAGAAATAAAAATTTCTTGGGGGGTGTTACAGATTGACTGACGTCGCCAACAAATGAGATACTTGGGAACAGATATGATCAACTGGGAGAGTGTTTCTCCCAACTGTATACGGGGAGCATACATTGTCGGAAGAATCCTAGGGGAGTCCAGTTCGCCCACAAAGGAGTTAGCTAGTTTCGAACAGCACCCGATATTTTTCGTTAATCTGTGGCACTTAGCATCCTGTAGCAGGGAAATATCAGCTGCTCGCCTCGTCACGGATTTATTAAATCAGTGGCAGATCGTCGTAGAAATTCTCAACAATCAGTAGTTGGAGTAAGAACAACAGAGGCTCAACACGTCGCTGAGATCTTTACACTTAAAATACCGAAAGTCTAGGTTCCATAATAGCTTGCGAGAAGTATTACTTCCTTCAATATACATTCCGCGTAATTAGGTTTTTCCTCTTGAACACCATAATCCTTGATTATATTAACATATTTGAAATTACGTTAAAATATTACGTGCTATATTTATGCCAATTCATGTACAACATTTGATCTGTTCTCGTACCTAGATAAAAGACTAAAAAATAGAAGATACATACTATATAAATGTAAATAAATAAATCCCCACAACTACACTACTGGCCATTAAAATTACTACACCATGAAGATGTCGTGCTACAGACGCGAAATTTAACCGACAGGAAGAAGATGCTGTGATGGTGGCGACACCTACAACGTGCTGAATGAGGAAAGTTTCCAACCGATTTCTCGTACACAAACAGCAGTTGACCGGCGTTGCCTGGTGAAACGCTATTGTGATGCCTCGTGTAAGGAGGATAAATGCGTACTAACACGTTTCCGACTTTGATAAAGGTCAGATTGTAGCCTATCGCGATTGCGGTTTATCGTACCGTGACATTGCTGCTCTCGTTGGTCGAGATCCAATGACTGCTAACAGAATATGGAATCGGTGGGTTCAGGAGGGTAATACGGAGCGCCGTGCTGGATCCCAACGGCCTCGTATAACTAGCAGTCGAGATGACAGGCATCTTATCGGCATGGCTGTAACGGATCGTGCAGCCACGTCTCGATCGCTGAGTCAACAGATGGGAACGTTTGCAAGACAACAACTATGTGCACAAAAAAAGTTCGACGACGTTTGCAGAAGCATGTACTATGAGCTGGAAGACCATGGCTGCGGTTACCATTGACGCTGCATCACACACAGGAGCGCCTGCGATGTTGTACTCAACTACGAAACTTGGTGCACGAATGGCAAAACTTCATTTTTTCGGATGAATCCACGTTCTGTTTACAGCATCATGATGGTCGCATCCGTGTTTGGCGACATCGCGGTGAACGCACATTGGAAGCGTGTATTCGTCATCGCCATACTGGCGTACCACCCGGCGTGATGGTATGGGGTGCCACTGGTTACTTGTCTCGGTCACCTCTTGTTTGCACTGAGGGCACTTTGAACAGTGGACGTTACATTTCAGATGTGTTACGACCCCTGGCTCTACCCTTCATTCGATCCCCGCGAAACGCTACATTTCAGCAGGATAATGCATGACCGCATGTTGCAAGTCCTGTACTGGACTTTCTGGATACAGAAAATGTTCGACTGCTGCCCTGGCCAGCACATTCTCCAGATCTCTCACCAATTGAAACCGCCTGTTTAATGGTGGCCGAGAACTGGCTCGTCACCATACGCCTGTCACTACTCTTGATGAACGGTGGTATCGTGTTGAAGCTGCATGGGCAGCTGTACCTGTACACACCATCCAAGCTCTGTTTGACTCAAAGCTCAAGCAAATCAAGGCCATTATTACGGCCAGAGGTGGTTGTTCTGGGTACTGATTTCTCATGATCTATCTACCCAAATTGCGTGAAAATGTAATCACATGTCAGTTCTAGTATAACATATTTGTCCAATGAATACCAGTTTATCATCTGCATTTCTTCTTGGTGTAGCAATTTTAATGACCAGTTGTGTATAATAAGAGGGGCGTTCAATAAGTAATGAAACACTTCTTTTCTGAAAGCAAGTTGGCTTTATTCAGGATCGAATACACTATATTCTTCCCCATTTCTTTTTCTACAAAACCATATTATTTAAATGTAATCTCTGTTCAGTGTGACGGCCGTACGTCAGATTACGTGGAAAGCCTGTATTCCTGCATGGTACCACTCTACTCGTCGACGTCGGAGCCAAAGTTTTGCTGCGTCTGTAACCTCCCCATAATCCACACACTGCTTCTCACGCAATGCGTCCTTCATTGGGCCAAACAGACGGCAGCTCTTCACAGTCTTCTGTCAGACGGCAAGGAACCCAGTCGGCACACGCCTTTCAGTACCTCAGCTGGTGGACGAGTGTGTCAGCACTACCAAGAGAGATGTCCACTTGTGCAGCGAGGTATTTGATTGTAATTCTTCGATCACTTCGTGTGAGAGTGTCCGCACGTCCCGATACTGCAGCGTTCGCAGCTGTGTGCGGCCGACCGGCACGAAGGAGTTCGGACAGATTTTCACTAATTTTGTTGCGATGATGCTGGGCGTTTCAGCTACTGACTCACCGTGCTTTTGTTCACTGCAAGGCCTCCTTAGACATTCTGCAAGCATCTGTGAATATCCGAAAGAAACACAGTGACAGTTCTTTGTTTGGAATCCACTTCCGTTACAGACGTCATTCTGGTGACTACTTTTAGCGTCGTCACCCACTGGAACCTCATTAAACCGTAGGGGCTGAAGCGTGAGTGTCTCATGGTGTACCGCAACGAATTGCGCATTATTCAACCGAAACTGACCTATTAAACGCCCCTCGTACTAAGGAAATTTGAGCTTACAGCGTCTGTGAATAGCAAAGTAAGAATGGGAGGAAGGGAGCGTAAATTATGTGCAACACTAAGTAACCTCCATCTCACCACGCATGGAGTCCAGTGGAGTGTGAAGGTATTGATAGACGCAGCGGGCGACAAATTTGTAACGACTGAAACAACAACACAAACAAAAGAACTAAGTCCAGTAGCGGATTTCACTGTACTGCAGTACTGTTCTGCAGTACTCAACAGGGGCATCTACTTAAGTTCCTCGTACAGAGCCACTGGTTTTCAGGCAAAGGCAGAATAAATGGCCACGTGCAGTTCCTGATCTACAGACGAGCGTTGTATTCTTGGTCACATTCCAACGCTCTTCGATGTGCGTTGGTCCTCCAGTGCTTCTCGAGAGAAGCAGGTGAAAAGTATATGTATATACGCCACAACATTCATCCACATAGTAAAAATAAGTCATTGTGAATCTCATGTTGGAGCAGCTGACAACGTGTTTTTTTCAGTGTCTATTAATATCATCAGCAATCTGAGAAACACTGCATTCCACATGTGTTTATTTATCACAGTTTTCTATTAGCCCATCTCCTCCTCTCTCTACCCAACTTCTGCCAGCTCTCTGTGTGCCCAGTCCTCCTCCCTTCTCTGTCCATCACTACTTAAGACCCCTACACCACTGGGTGCTTTTTCTCTGCAAACCATACCTGACTGCCTTCTTTCCAGATGGTAATTACTACATGTGCCAAATTTGGTTGAAATCGGTGGAGGAGCTTAGGAGGACACGCTGAAATACGTGCATCTGATATATGTCGCACACATTTCGGGTCTCCCTCCCCCCCCCCCCTCCCCTCAAGAGCGGTCAGGGGCATTTTCTGTGCTGCTTCGGCAGATATTTCGTGATGTGTAGCTGGCGTCACCCCATGCATATACTACTCATCACGTTCCTCATGCAGTGCCCATTGTCGACTAGAAGGGTCAGTTTGTTTGCCGTTACTACAAAAGTTATTTTAAAGCGAAATTTTGTGTAGCGGCCTCAGATTACTGCGAGATCCGTTTTGTTGATGTGTACTAACAGGGACACTAATTCACGAAGAATAAAGAGTACTGCAACA
This sequence comes from Schistocerca gregaria, assembly GCF_023897955.1. Classification (NCBI taxonomy): domain Eukaryota; kingdom Metazoa; phylum Arthropoda; class Insecta; order Orthoptera; family Acrididae; genus Schistocerca; species Schistocerca gregaria. The sequence goes on from NC_064927.1 coordinate 314,355,022, forward strand.
GCCACTGAGCAGCGCTGCTGTATGCCATGAGCAGTCACTGCGGACCAGGATGTTTCAGTGACTTAACCTTGTTTTAGCAGCTAACTGAGTCGAGATATGAAAGCAGGAATTCTTGGCCATTCATGTAATAGTGAACTGCTAATTTTAATTTTATAAAAAATTTCATTCTTAATTTATGTTGACATGCCCATATTAGTAGCACTTCCTTTGTTTAAAATTTGGAAATTTGTGGTAAGTTCGATGGGACCAAAGTGCTGAGATCATCGGTCCCTAGGCTTACACTCCACTTAATCACTTAATCTAACTTAAACTAACTTACATTAAGGACAACACAAACACCCATGCCCAAGGGAGAACTCGAAGATCCGACGGTTGGGGGGGGGGGGGGGGGGGAGGGGAGCAGCACGAACTGTAGCAAGGTACTTTAGATCGCACGGCTACAACATGCAGCTTTAAAATATTTGCAGATATTTTGTGTTGCCACTGCAATGCAATGTGTTCTGTAGTGTTTCTGTGTGGCAAATGTGAGTAAACGGAAGAGTTATTTATTTCTTTGTTGTTCAATTAATGCGATTTATTGTTGAGCATTTCCTTACTTGGGTACCCATATAGTTCAGTGATCCATTGAACGTGTGCTGGATATCCAGGAGTTGTCAGACAGGCCTGATGAGCTGATGAGTCAGTCAGTGAATTACCTTTGTCTCAAGGGGTCAAAATTTTACAGTAAGCCTGGTGACCCAATTATTTCTATTTGTCAGCCTTGCGAGGGTTAGTATAAGGGAGGGTCAAATCGAATCCCAGTGAAACCCAGCGAAAGTTCTGAAGCATAGTCGACACAAACTTGGCAACATATGGTTCCATCCACATCCACTGTGAAGTAATGATCTCTCGCCGTTCGATTTACATATTTTTGGAGCGCTGAAGAAAGACATTCGTGGCCTTTGATTTATGTAAGATGAAGAGATGTATGCCTAGATACAATCATGCTTCTATAGGCAACCGCAAACAGTTTTCCATGAAAGCACTGACCATCTTGTCTCCCGGTGGGACAAATGTATCAACAGTTATGCCTATTACTTTTTAAATAATAAACGGTTTACATACTGAGAGAGGACAAGTTACTCTCTCACCTATTTTTGGTATTCAGAAAATTATTAAAGATTTTGTTATAACCTGACCCACCTTGAGCAACACTCTAGGAAGTTAACGGCCTGAGTAGAAATTGATGGAGCCTGGTAGGGTGCTAAAAACATGAGGTATTTTTATGTTTCTTAGCTCATAGAAATGGCATGTTTGGAGTTGAAAGTAATTAGCGGCGAACCCATCCCTCAGTAAATCTTGCCGGACAGGCCCACAGCCATACAGAGCAGATAGAGCAGCCCCTTGCAGAGACAGGTCTCCAGCAGAACAATGTCGCTATAGCTGAATTCGTGCCGGCCGCAGGCTGGGTTGGGGACGAGGGACTGAAGGTACACATGAACTCAGTAGAATCGTAAACCAGGCATTGTGTGCAAAGCGACACATAATAAAAATTCACAAGTTTTTCGTGTTTTCCGATAATGTGAATAGACCTGTGACCAACTTCCATCGGCCGTCTCAGCTGTATAAGAAACTCTGGCATCTGGGAAACGTTTAGAGATGAAATCTTTATTACACCTGGTAGCTAGGACTAACAAGCTCCAAGGCACAGGCGATTTAGATAAATATCTTTAAGATTGTAACTGCTTGCTTGTTGCTATTGGAAGCGATGCGATTTCGGAGAATAACATCTTTCCTCTCCGCAAAAATTAAAACTAAATCCTGTAATCGTCTGTTTCTCTTGTTTCCAGAGACGCAGGTTTCTTAACTCTTGCCCTGGTTCGATAGGAGTTTGTGCTATTGTGTGGGAGGGGAGATTTAGCGCCTCTAGAGTCCTATGATTGGCTCAAGACGGCGTGAAGGTGGTGTCATTCGTGCACTTTTTGGGAAAACGGATTTTTTTCTGAAGAGGTGTGAAGGACTCGGGTGCTGGACTTTGGTCTGGGAAGAGAAAGCTTCTGGGCGACACTCTGTCATGTGCGGTTGGTGCTTGGGACCTGTCTTCAGACTGACTTCACTTGCGAGTAGTTTAGACTGGAGAGCCTGTGATGAAGTTCTTACTGTACTGACAGTGTGACTTCATATGTGTCGAACTACTCATTTGCCAAGGGGACACTTCGTTTTTGGTTTACCAGTCTTGATGTTTGGTGTCCCTGCTCGCTCTGTCGTATAAGTAAGCCAAATAGGCCCCTGGTAGGACCAGCGAATGGGTACGTCACACACTGAAATCTACTGTGATTTCAGGGCTCTGTTAGGGAGTAAATTGCGATCCATCTGCCTGATCGCTAGACCGTGAGATTTTTGCATTTCTTCCGTGGCCGCGATCGATTCACAAGCGCCGGCTCACATCTCACCTCCGACGCACCAGTCTCGCCAGCTGCAAGTTACATCGCTGCACGAAGCAAACAGGCTAACGTACTGCTCCTCTGGCATTGTTAGGGCGTACAGATCTCAATCTCCACTTGCTCTCAGATGCAGCTACATAGTGAAAACACAGTAGATTTAATCAGCATCAGATCAATTCAGATTGCGTTATCCACATTTTTAGGGCCAGAGTACTTGACTCACTTCTACCACCCAAGATCCTTGTCCATTGTGGTCTTAAACCACCTGTCTGTTGTTTAAGGTTTTCAGTCATACTTTGTTTATCGTAATTTATGCCTGCCTTTTATTTGGGAAAGTAAATTTTAGTGTGGCCATGCGGTTCTAGGCGCTTCAGTCTGGAACCGCGTGACCGCCACGGTCGCAGGTTCCAATCCTGCCTCGGGCATGAATGTGTGTGATGTCGTTAGGTTAGTTAGGTTCAAGTAGTTCTAAGTTCTAGGGGACTGATGACCTCAGATGCTAAGTCCCATTGTGCTCAGAGCCATTTGAACGAAAGTAAATTTTGTCAGTAAACTAAATTTCGCATACATTCTCAATTTTTTTTTGTTTAGTTCCCACAGGGTTAACTTTCAGTACTTTTTCCTCACGTATTTCGTTTTCACTTGACCGTCTATTATATCAAAGGCAGACACAAGGGAACAAATTTATTTAGGTACAGAAGCTAAAGGTAAAAGGATGAAGACTCTTTACCTTACATTTACTTACACTTAAAGAAATCTGCCTTATTAAAGCAAGTGAAGATTTTACCCTTGTCTTTTTGTAGTTCCTTCGGGTCATCGAACTGCAGTGCTTTACTGTACACAACAGCACTGCCAACGAACAATAATTTACAGCTGCTGTTCATGTTTGATAAATTGTGTATGTTTATTGTGAATATCAGAGATGTCATTTCGCTTTCTTGGAGCACACCGAATGTTAACAGCAGAACATAAAAGAACAGCAGACATAAAAGTAGACATTCAGTGACGTTCTGGGACGAACCAACAAGTATCTGGAGCCATGCCAACTCCAGAGCTGTGGCCAGACGTGCTAGTTTTTTTTTTTTTTTTTGTTTGTTTTGTTTAGAATCCGTAGTGCAGCAAGCTCCATTGAAATGGCCCCATTGTTTCTCTTCTAGGTTTAACCCCGACGACTTTGGTTGCTGGGGGAGGAAGGCAAATTCATCCCGGTGTTCTTCGAACCCCTCACGTACACTGCGAGCTGTGTGATATGTTGCATTGTCCTCCTGGTAGATTCCATCGTGCCGAGGGAAAACAAACTGCATGTAGGGGTGGACATGGTCTCCAAGGACAGATGCATACATACGTTGATCCTGTCTACCATCCAGAATGACGTTTCACGCCATACACGACTGTGTCTGATGCAGCATGAGATTTGGCTTATCTGAAAAGGTCGCCTGTCCCCACCTTCAGCAACTTTATTGACGAGCAAATTCCAGCCTTCGTCGCTGAATGGCTGAACCTTTGTTGGGGAGACGCTCTTGGTATCCCCTTGGTTCGTCTGGGTAGTCAGTTCTCTACAGTCGCACATCTCTTAGCTCATACACATCTCCGCAGCCTTAGTTCACCCCTGTTAGCTACGACCCGTGATGCATCAGAGTCGCCTCGGTGCTAGTTTTGGATAGCGCCATTTTGCCATTCACGGTATGCTTTAACTGCGGCAGCACGCCAATAGTTTATAATGTTACTCGTTTCTGAAATACTTCACCCTTGGCCTGGAAGCTAATAATGATGGCCTTTTGGATGACATGCTTTATACAGGGTGAAAAGTATTTAAAGTGACAAACTCTGGGATATTTTAGGGGACATAAAAACAAATATTTTTCTCTAATGTTATTTTTTCCTATCAGGATTATTTAAACCGGTGGAGGCCGTATTACGCTCTTCGGTTGTTAGAGGCCGTATTACGATCTTCAGTTGTTAGAGGGTGTGTTACTCTCTTTAGTTGTATGCAACTGCTGTCCACCAGTGTAGTTGTGCTATGTCTCTATTTACTAGTGGGGCGATACACCTGGAGTGAGTACACTGATATGGTTGGTGCGTACTACGTAGTAGCGCACCACAACGGACGAGCTGCACAGCGGGTTTATCAACAACAGTATCCTGATCTCCGTATCGCCCAACATACGACCTTTTCTGCTGTGTACCAACGTGTGCGTGAGACCGGGTCATATAGCAGATTATCTGGACAGGGACACCGTCGCACGGTAAGACGCATGTGGAGCGGGATCCTTCAATCAGCGCTCGTGCAATTGCACGTAACATGCGTACGAATCAGACGAATGTAAGAACAGTCCTTCGAGAGCAGTTGTTACGTCCATTTCACTTATAGCGTGTCCACAACCTGGGATCAGTTGAGTATCCAACCAGAGCACAGTTTTCGCAGTGGTACCTGGAACAGTGTGAAATGCATGCTACATTCCCATCCTCTGTGTTGTTTACCGACGAAGCTACGTTCGAGTGTGATGGAGTCTTCAACGTGTATATTTCGCATGTTTGGAGTGAGGATAACCCACAAGCCACAGTTGCTAGCGCTCATCAAGCGCGGTTCTTCGTTAATGTGTGAGTCGGTGTTGTTGGGCACTCTTTAATTGGCCATTAAAAGGCAGGCACGATTACAATCTTCTCGCCAGAGCATTGCTAGCATTGCGGGAAGACTTCGCGCTCCCTACAACACAACGCATGTGAGTCCAACATGACGGGCCGCCGGCACATTTCAATCGTCGTGTGCGTCGATTCCTGGACCGACGGTTCCCAAAAACGTGGACTGGCAGAGGTGGTCCTGTACCATGGCCAGCTCGATCCCCAGGTATGTCCCCTCTGGACTTTTATGTGTGGGGAGAGATGCGCAACTCCTGTTACATCAAAAGATGATCTGGTTGCCAGGATAGTAGCAGCAGCAGCAGGAACAATTCAGGATACTGTTGGGGTTTTTGCCCGTGTCAGACAGGACATCACCCGACGGTGTAACCTTTGTTTACGTGTCAATGGACGCATTTTTGAAAATCTACTGTAATTGGAATTTGGTTGTGTTAATGTGTTGTCTCTTGGTCATAAAAATGGAAAAGTGTTTGTCGCTTTAATTAATTTTCCACCAGAAAAGTCTTCCTCTACTTACTTTAAATACTCCTCATAGGAAAAAATGACATTAGGGAAAAATATTTGTTTTGATGTCCCGTTCAACCTCCCAGAGTTTGTCGGTTTAAATACTTTTTACCCTGTATGCTCTCCACAGCTAGTGCTCCCACTTTCGTCTGTGAGTGTTATTTGCAAGTTGACGTGATTGCCTGATGATGTGCCTCGACCTTGTATCTGCGAAAATACTTCATATGAGTAAGTAAAACTGCTAGTGTACTCTAAAAAAAGCAGTGTCGCAGCCATTAATGTCATTACTTAGGTTTTTACTGCCTCAGAGCTGTTGCTGACACGTTTGCAGGAGGTGCTGGCCGGCGTAATGCGGCCCAGAGGACTGCAGTGCCACCCTGTCTTGTCGGGGCCTGCGAAGTGCCGGCCAGCGGCCACAGTCCGGTTTACACTGGCAGGCGGAGCCGCCGACAAACGATATTCAAATCACAGGCACTGACACCCGCTACTGCCACTCAGGCGCGGCGGCGGCGTTAGTGGAGATGTTAATTATTAAAACAACGGCTCCGGCCTGCAATTAAAGCCTAATTGGTGGCAGGTAAGTGAGAGGCTAAGCGAGTATGGAGAGAAGGAGCGCTCTCTCGTGCACAGGGATCACAGGAGAGCCTGGCTGCTGGAGGTACCTGGGTGCCCACATTAACCGGTGGGCGCGTTTAATCCAACGCTGACCACTTCTGACGCGTCTGCTGCATCTGACCCGGGTGCCCGAGCAGAAAGAGCGTAGGATGCAGCGACAAACCTTACGAAAAAATGGTTCAAATGGCTCTGAGCACTATGGGACTTATCATCTGACGTTTTGCTGGCCAGTGTGGCCGAGCAGTTCTAGGCGCTTCAGTCTGGAACCGGGCGACCGCTACGGTCGCAGGTTCGAATCCTGACTCGGGCATGAATGTGTGTGATATCCTTAGGTTAGTTAGGTTTAAGTAGTTCTAAGTTCTAGGGGACTGATGACCTCAGATGTTAAGTCCCATAGTGCTCAGAGCCATTTGAAGGTCATACGTTCCCTACAACTTAGAACTACTTAAACCTAACTAACCTAAGGACATCACACACATCCATGCCCGAGGCCAGATTCGAACCTGCGATCATAGCGGTCGCGCATTTCCAGACTGAAGCGCCTAGAAGCGCTCGGCTACACCGGCCGGCAAACCTTACGCAAACTGCACTCATACCAATAGGGACAAACATAAGGCAATTCCTGCGGGCGTCGTAAGTAATAAACCGGAAACATGAATTCCTCAAGGTACATTTCGAAGCCCATATTCAAGAAATGGAATCTTACAACTGGCGAACAATACTACGCAGTCCAGTGACATTAACGTGGCCATGTGTCAAAATCCTGAATAACCACCTTTTGCAGCACAGACCAATGCGAGGCTTGCATGAAGTGGGTGAGGCTCTGAAAGGTACCGACAAGGTCATACCGACGGCAATGCCAGGAACAGCTGCAGTACGGTTCTCGATTGAGGATCCATGGCGCGAACAGGCCGATCGAGGTGGTCATGTAGGTTCTCGATTGGGTTTAAATCCGATGAGTTTTATTGCCAGGGGAGCACGCTAAACTCATCCTGGTGCTCTTTGAACCACACAGGCACAATCCGAGCTATGTGGCACGTTTCATTGTCTTTCTGGTAGGTCTCGTTGTGCAGAGGAAGAACTAACTGCATGTAGGGGGTGCACATGATGCCCAAGGATAGAGGAATACTTGCGTTCATCCCTAGTTTCTTCCAGAATGACGATATCTCCAACAGAATGCCACAAAAACATACCCCAGAGCACAACGGTCATTCCCCCAACGATTGTCGCATGTGTTTGTGCTTCCTTTCTATCCGATGAAGTATAAATCGTGATTCACCTGAAAAGACCACTTGTCGTCATTCGGTGGATGTCCAGTTTTGTTACTGGCGAGAAAATTCAGCCCTCGTCACCGGTGAACAGCAGTCGTTATTAGTGCATGGACCAATGGACCAGGCACCTGCTGTGGAAGCTCATATGCAGTAACGTTCGATGAACGGTCTTTGAGGAGACATTGTTGGTTCATATGACCAATCAGTTACTCAACTGTTCGTCCGTAGACGTCTCTGCAACCGTTGTTCACTCTCAATATCTATGGCTTGTGGCACACCACATTTGCCTCGGCGCCTGTTTTCGATAACGCAATTTTTTAATGCATGGTATTCTTTAACCGTCCCGGCACGCGAACACTTTACAAACTTTTCTGCTTCGGAAATGTTTCAACCATTGGCCCCGAAAGCCAAGGATCACGTCTTTTGGGACGTCAGGTAAATCGCTTAGTTTCCACATGACGACAACCATCGCACCATCTTCGCGCGTCCCCCAGATGCACTTTATACCTCCGAGTGCTATTTTTGTCACCTGCTGTCTGTGAGTGGTTGTTGCACGCTGATGTCAAACATGGGGGGTGGTCACTTTAATGTGATTGGGCCGTGTATGGTCTACCAGTGCAGTAACTAAAATAAAATCAGCAGTAAACATTGATACTCAAGGTGAAGTTAATAAACATGCAGGAATGATTAGTATTCAGGGATATGACAGGAACGATCATTAAAAAAGAAAAAGAGAGAGAGAGAGAAAAAGCGAAACATAGTCTCTAAAACGCAGCAGCCTTAAGAACCGTGCGTACTTCGTCATCTGCGATACTGTGAAACAGATCTCTTCCACACCACGGTCTTTGCTTCCCATATTTTGAAAGGTGGCAGTACCGATAGAATCAACATAAAATAACAATACAAATGGGCTTTAAAGACCTTACCTTAAGACGTATGAGCAGCTTTTCTTCATCACTACTGTGAAATACATCTCCTCTAATGAACAAGTGCTCTTAGCTCTTAGGGTTTGCATTTTAAAGGCCATGTTTGCTAGATAATTCATTCCTGATTAGGTCCATATCATCACCTCCCAAAATATGGAAAGCAAAGAGCTTGCAGTAGACGAGATTTGCTGCGCTGGTGAAATCTGCTCTTCTTCGCTGTTAAGGTACACATTTTAGGACTTAAGTTTACTTGACTGTTTTGCTTCGAATGATCGTTCCTGTCATATATATGCATACTGACTACTCCTCGCACACTGTGTATTTACAATAAAATATTTTTTTTCTTCTTTATTGTGTTTCGATTCCCCCCCTCCCCAGAGGGGTCAGGTGGGGGGCGACAGCAAAGAAATAAGTCGCTCTGCAGCCTACAGATAAAGTTAAAAAACATAATGAGGTATAGCAATAAAGAGGGATAAAACGGTGACTATTTAAAACTGGTACATGGCGAAAAAGTTGTGAAGAAAACATAAAAAAACAAAGAGGTCAGTGGTGCTGATTCAAAACACTTCGGAAATACACAGGCACAATTTAAAAACATGGTGACAGTCTGGTTTCCGTTCACAGCACTGTAAAAAGTGGACACACGACACTGAACACTCACGGAAAACACTGCACTATGCAGTACGAAGTCGTATGGGAAGGGGGGCGGAGGACCTGGACAGATGAGGTGGGAGGGGAAAGGGGGAAGCGGACGAAGAGAGAGGGTACAGAAAAGGGGGGGGGAGCAGAGCGGTCGTGAGTGTATAAGACAGTGGAGAGGAAAGAAAAAGGAACGTGGGGGGAGAGAATGGAGTCAAGGAGTTGGTGGGGGAAAAACAGGAGGGAACGGGGGGAGGAAAGGGAGCCCAGGAAAAGGACAGAGGGATGGAGGGGGAGGTGAGGATCATAGTTGATAGGAGGGATAAATGGAGGGAGAGGGGCATCATCTGGGAGGGGTGTTGATGGAAGCCACCTTGGGAGAGGAGGTGAAGGGTGTAGAGATGGAGGGAAGGGAACAATCAAATTATTAGTTTACGCCCAAAAGTCTATCCTTTCTGAAGAATGACGAATGAGTTGTTCAATCCGAGATGCCAAAACACTGACTGAAATATTTTTTATACAGGAAAATACACCTAAAAACGGCTCTGTCAAAATTTTAGTCGCTAAGGCACTCTGCAAGTATTTGAAAAAAATGTTGAAAATTGCCAAATTCGTAGCTCGCCAGGCGACTGGAGCCTTGCACACCTAACCGGAGCCGTAGCAAACTGTGCATGTGCAACATGGCAGGCGCATGTCCTTGGTTGGCAGCACTTCGGTAAACAGACCACACAACTCAGTGCGATCGTAATTTGTAACGCGAACTTCAGTTCTCGTTAATAGTTTCTCTGAAACAATTGTGTATGGTTACTGTTCATTCAGATTTGCAACTCATGTAGTATCCATAATAATTAGCAACTGATTTTGTGGTAGTATCAATGTTGACACTGGTAGTAAACCTGAATTAAACCTCCCATAACGTCTCCATGTCAGTGTATTTTTACTTCCATTATCTCCCCTTGCTCTGTCCCCCTTTTTTTATCACCTTATATGTAACATTTTACTCTCGTATTAGTTGTCATGTCACCTGGCTGAAGAGCGGCGGATTGTGCCACTGACAGCCCACCCCTCCCCATTTGGGGCAGGAGAATGAAATCACAACAAAGAAAAAAAAACTGAATTAATATTCATTGAGTTAAACGCTTTGTATTAACCATGGTGCAAACTCCCTCTTTCATCGTAAAAAGTGACTGTGAAAAGTATAAATGGCAGGAAGACTTAGACATAAGTAAACTAGTAGTCAATATAAAAGTCGCGCGGCGACGAAATCTCATTACCCCATTAATAAGCCACATAAACCTATCAATTTGAATAAATTACAAGAACAACAATTCTTGGAATTTGAGCTATGTAGAACTGCTCGTGAGAGCCAATGCACCATATCAGGTGGAGATATATGTGACTGGGCCCTTAAAATGAACATTGCTAATTTCAAGTCTTTTGTCGGCCTGTTTAATTAGGTTCAAGAAATCATAAAGTATAGGAAGTGGCAAAACAACGGAGTTTACTTAAACTAAAAGTGTAGAGGAGATGCCATCAATTCGTAGCTGACGTGAAAAAGAAGCCTGCTATTATCCCTACATCTGCTGTGTCTGAAGCCTATCATTCAGGTTTCCTGAAAGAACTGTGAGCTATCCGCAGAGGTTACCATTTCTAGGCGAAGAAAGAGAGTTTATTGTGCAACCGATCAATGCTGTGACACATTCATATTCAACAATGACAGTCATTAGTATGTGACGATCACTGCTCTGCAGCTTCATATCTGTCTTCAAAAAGCTCAAAGCATATTAGGACCAAATATACAAAAAGGACAGGTTATTGGCAAAATCTTATGCTCTACCCGTCAAAATCTGAAAAAAATAGGAAAGAATAATTTTCAACATTTCGTTCAATGCAGTCTCTAACCAGTTACAGAAATAATTAATTGCTTTTGTTCGACTTTTCGCGTAAACATGACGATCTCACTGTCTTTCAGGAGAACGACGAAAGGGCTATTGATATTACTCAGATTCCTTGCGGAACATCCAACTGTGTGAAATAGACTGCATGATGCGCAACTTCACTGCCGTGAATTCTATCTTTGTAACCACGACACCGTACAGCACGGTACGGATGGTCCCAACAACATGCCGAATGTGTCGCTCAGGACTGGCATCACGTTCTCTTCAGTGATGACTGTCGGATATGCCTTCAACCAGACTATCGCCGGAGACGTGTTTGAAGGCAACCCGGTCAGGCTGAACGCGTTAGACACAGTGTCCAGCGAGTGCTGCAAGTTGGAGCTGCTGTTTTGGGGTGGCATTATGTGGGGCCGACTTACGCCGCTGGTGGTCATGAAAGGCGCCGTAACGGCTCTACGATACGTGAATGCCATCGAGAGTGCAACCATATCGGCAGCATGTTGGCGAGGCATTCATCTTCATTGTGCACGTCTTGTGAATGACTTCCCTCAGGATAACGACATCGCTAGACTGGAGTGGCCAGCATGCTCTCCAGACATGAACCCTAACGAACATGACTGAGATGGATTTACATCTACATCTACATGACTACTCTGCAATTCACATTTAAGTGCTTGGCAGAGGGTTCATCGAACGACAATCATACTATCTCTCTACTATTCCACTCCCGAACAGCGAGCTGGAAAAACGAACACCTAAACCTTTCTGTTCGAGCTCTGATTTCTCTTATTTTATTTTGATGATCATTCCTACCTATGTAGGCTGGGCTCAACAAAATATTTTCGCATTCGGAAGAGAAAGTTGGTGACTGAAATTTCGTAAAAAGGTCTCGCCGCGACGAAAAACGTCTATGCTGTAATGACTTCCGTCCCAACTCGTGTATCATATCTGCCACACTCTCTCCCCTATAACGTGATAATACAAAACGAGCTGCCCTTTTTTGCACCCTTTCGATGTCCTCCGTCAATCCCACCTGGTAAGGATCCCACACCACGCAGCAATATTCTAACAGAGGACGAACGAGTGTAGTGTAAGCTGTCTCTTTAGTGGACTTGTTGCATCTTCTAAGTGTCCTGCCAATGAAACGCAACCTTTGGCTCGCCTTCCCGACAATATTATCTATGTGGTCCTTCCAACTGAAGTTGTTCGTAATTTTAACACCCAGGTACTTAGTTGAATTGACAGCCTTGAGAATTGTACTATTTATCGAGTAATAGAATTCGAACGGATTTCTTTTGGAACTCATGTGGATCATCTCACACTTTTCGTTATTTAGCGTCAACTGCCACCTGACACACCATACAGCAATCTTTTCTAAATCGCTTTGCAACTGATACTGGGCTGTTTATGGACGACGTTACCTACCAACCACTCTGAGAGATCTACGCCGATTAGCCGTTGAGGAGTGGGACAATCTGGACCAACAGTGCCTTCATGAACTTGTGGATAGTCTGCCACGACGAATATAGGCTTGCATCAATGCAAGGGTATTAGACGTACCGGTGTGTACAGCAATCTGGACCACCACCTCTGAAGGTCCCGCTGTATGGTGGTACAAGATGCAATGGGTGGTTTTAATGAGCAATGAAAAGGGCCGAAATGATGTTTATATTGATCTGTATTCCAATTTTCTGTGTTGGTTCTGGAACTCTCTGAACCGAGGTGACGCAAAACTTTTTTTGATGTGTGTGGATGCAGCGGGCATGTGTCTGACTAGTAGTCATTCCTAGCCAGGTGACGCTGCTTGCCTTCCGATAAATAAGAGTCGCACTTAACGGAAGTCATATTGTCATATCCCGATGAGGGACTATCACATGGGCGGGCGCAGGAGTCCAGTCTGCAAAGCACGTTAAAGCTAGAATGTTGTTCAGAAACAAATAACTCGGTGTAATTGTCAAGAAAGTTCAGGGTAATGAAACTCAAAATAATTTAGGTTCAGTGGAAGTATATTCCTTGCACTACTGACTGGAGTTATTGTAACTCAGTCAACGCTATCACTGTCTTTGGCTTTTGCATCATTACTAGCCAGCTGTCTTCAACCTGGCGAACCCGTATGTGTCATCTTAGTAATGATTCTCTGCCGACATTCTTCCTCTATCGTAAGTAGGCAATCTGGTAACGACCGTCACAGGGGTAGCGCATGCAGTATTTCCTGTCTTACCTCGGTTTCCTGAAAATTAATTATTGCACCCATGTTTATTCACTCTCAGATGTATGTTAACGCCATTTTACTGTAACAAGCTTTTTATCTCACATAGTTTTCATTTTATAGTGTACTTTGGGGCCAGCTAAGTTAAAATTTACTGGAGCATATATATCGTTTTAACGTTTTATATTTCCATCCCTGTAAATTAATAGAATGAGATTAATGTACCCTAATGAAGTTAAGACCTGTATACCCTTTTATCATCAGATTAATAAAGACACGGTGTCGTATATGTATTTAATTTTTTCTAGAAGCCCATGCCACGAAAACCTCCGCGCGGAGCTGCCACTATGGCACTATGGCACCTTGACAACAGCAGTTGCTCCAGTGGTTTGATGTGTCATCAACAGCACGGGAGAAAACTAAGCAACTTTCCTACAATGTTTATATATCAGTTGTCAGCTCAACCGTCTCTGATGATATCGACCTCAATCGATACCCTGATCGTAGTCAGCGTCCCCAGGTGTACTTCTTTGGTTTCTCAACTGCCACTTCGGCCTTTACGTTACCGTGACAACGGCGTCCCTTTCGGTACACACTTCTATGATATCATGGCGGCCATCTTAACCTTCACGTTGCCTAGGCAACGGTGTCGTTTTGAATTCTTACCTAGTACATATACAACGGCGTGTGTATATTTTAATGGTTAAATCTTTTAATGTAATTTTACCTTTCACTATCTCTTTATGTAAAATCTGCATGTGCACATAATTACCACTGTCTAGTTCATTCGTTTATCGACAAAACATTAATAAGAACGATATGTTTGCCTTTCACAACAGTGTCAGTAGATCACACTGCTTCGTCTGTTGTTTTGTAAGTTCGTTTACTTTATTTTAACATAAATGACAACTTGCCTGATGCTTTATTATGTTTTAACTTCTTATGCACTTAGTCTACGTGAATTACTATGCAAATTTGATACAGTAACGACATTTCAGTTCTTGTGAAGCGTTTGCCAATAGCTACTGATGACATAACTCATAGTCGGCTCGCTAATTGCACACTATTTAACCAGTGGCTCTATAGCCATCAGTCACAGTATAGGATCTTGGTATCACCAGAAAACCGAAGAACCGCCAGCACCAGCCGTAGGGGTGAACGCTATAACTCCACAAACAGTACTATTAAATATGGGTTAGAAGAAAATATCTAACCCAGGTGTAATAGTACTGTTTGTAATTTTTACTGCAGCTTTTCCATAATTTATTTTAAGGCCATATGTAATATTATTGTTTGTAACTTTCCCGTTCTTACCCTTGCAGGGCCAAAAATTCTGAAGATGGCGTTAACACAAGCTGAAACCTGTAAATAAACAAATATTATTGCGATCTCGACTATTGATTTTAACCAAAATATAGCATCAGGTCGCAGTACTCTATAGTCTGTGTTCTCTACATTTATGTCCCTGGTGTGCTTTGAATCACATCACATGCAGCTACAATTCAGGCAACAAATTCTGTTTCCGTATCGACTAGGGTCTCATACACAAGTGACTGGATACCTCCATAGGAAATAATCAAGGGATTCAGGTCAGGTGGCCTCGCAGGCCCTGGAATAGGACCTCCCCTTCCAATCCAGCCACCAGGAAATACAGCACTGCGATGGTTGCGGACATCAACAGTGAAATGAGGCGGTGCAGCTTTATGTTGTACCCTCGTCCTCTCACGAACCGTCAAGGGTACTTTTTCAACAAGTCAAGTAGAGCTGTTTGGACGAATATCAAGTACAGGTGGTCATAAAGACGGCCAGGTAGAAAATATGGCCCAATGAGATTGTCGCCTACAATGCAGGCCCAGATATTCACAGCAAAACGTACGAGATGATGTGGCTCCACTACAGCGTGAGGGTTTTCGTCATCCCACAAACGACTATTCCTGCTGTTCGAAATACCATCACGATCAAATGAGGCATCGTCAGAATACATCACGATGTGGAGGAAATCTGGTCGATCAATCCATTGTTGGAGCAACCCTGGCACAATGCGACACTTGGTGTAAAGTCAGTCAGAAGCATTGCATGGGCTCGTTTTGTGTGACACTCTAGTGTTTGCAGCGCCCATTTTACGTGCAATTCGACGAGTACTTATAGAGGGGTCTTCTTCAAAATCGGGTGTGCGGGTGGTCCTCACGTTGCTAGGTCCCTCGTTTCTTCTTTCCAGTGAAACAGTCTCTCAAGTTCGTCGATCAAGAGAAATAAATACTCGTCGTAATGGATGATGCCTGTTAGGAAGACGTTGCCTGTACAGACCTTCACCACCGACAGCATTTGCAATGTACTACCCTGTTCACAAGGTGTATGTCAGTGAGTTCTGCGAAACTGTACCGCTACTGTTCCATTGTATTGTACTGTACGTCTCTGAACAGCACTAAGTAACGAATGAGTCTTTCGGTGATCAATAGTAGGTTCAATCATGGGACAATGTAAATACGATACAACAGAGCCACCTTATGGACAACAAAACCTGCATCATGACTTCCTTGTAATCAAGCACGTCCTTCTGATTTCCCTGCAGCTAATAAATAATGTACGTGTAAATAAACAGCACAGTTCGTGGTAAGTTTTTACGCATGCTAGTTGTAAATTAGCTGGCAAACAGTAATGCTAGACAAAGCGGTAGACATGTTTACTTCTGTATCTCCTGAAATGGCTACTCCCATTCCAGGTTCTCTACCTCAAATATTTCAGTGAAGCATTCTCTATGTCCTGTTGCATTTTTGCACGCTCGTACTGGAACATCCTGTATATCAGCTGAATTGTCACGCTCTCCTCTCGAAGTTGCTTTGTTATTTTCTGCTGTAAGTTTCATGGTTTATGCGTCACGTGCGGAAATCTGTACAAAGCGTAGGGAGCATTGTGTGAGCAGCAGTAACAGACGTGACGTCGCGTTCTGACTTCAGCGCGACTCCACAGTCTCCTGTCAAGCATGAGAACGGCGCACCGCAAGCTTGAGGCCGTGGATCGATAGACACACTAGCAGCCCCTAGAGATGGGTGATCCGCTCATGAACTAATTCATAGAGTTGAATCTTTCAAAGGAGTGAACAATCAGTGATTCAGAAAAAAAGAACGGTAGCTCCAAACGTTTCCCACAGCAGAGAGAGAGAGAGAGAGAGAGAGAGAGAGAGAGAGAGAGTCGGAGCAGATCAGCGGGGCCTCTGCTGGTCTGAGCACCCTGCACGCCACGCAACACAGCCAGCGCCGGCCTCTGCCCTGCTTCTGCCTTGGCTGCCTGTATTGTGCAGTGCCCCATTGGATTTTGTGTTTCACATATGCTGTGCCGTCTCTGTGCTTCCTCTGCCGCGTGTAGTGTCTGGCGCACCTAAACTTAGCATCGCACTCCGTCGGCGATCATTTTAGTCGCACGTCCTTCCCTCTGGGCAGTTGATGCGAGCAACAGGACAGAGAGCCTCCTAGCGGAGAACATATGAACTACTTGCAACAACCTGTTCGCAAGAGAACGGACGATTTGTCTCGGAGCAGGTGACTGGTGGTCGTTCACCGCTCCCCCCACCCTCGGAACTCGCCCGCTCAACGCTCACCCCACTGTTCTCGACTCTAGCCAGAGTGTTGAGCAAAGCAACTCAAGCGTCACTCTGGTCTCTGCGGTCTTAGCTCACGCAGTAATACAGCTCGCAGCTCGACCTGCTTGACTCAGCGCCTCTGCATTGGAGTTCGTCTCTACTGGATATTGTTCTTTGTAGTAATACCGTTATGTATATTACATAATTATGTTATGTATACATCATTTGTTTTTATTTTATTTTTATTTGTTTAAACTGATCAGATTAGGTTCCTGACGGCTCCTCTTACTATAGGATTTTTTAGTATGGTCACTCGAATTTACACTTCAATTACGAGCAAACCGATACACGTATAGCAAAATGTGATTCACCAATATTTTCCTTGTTTTATTCTGCTGCAGGCTATATGCAGCACTTTGGTCTTACAGTCAAATTTATATATTTTTTTCTTATTGTAGTACGGATTTTGCGATTTTAGGCGTCTTCAGAAGGAAACGTTCACTTTAAAAAAATGTGGCTTGCGATGTATTTGTACGAGGTGAATGAAATTTTAATACATTATAGCCAAATATATTGTTAATGTAAACCTCAAGTTACAACATTTTCCGATCACCCAAAAAGCCACGATAGTGCAAAATAAATCAATAATCAAAAACTTTGTCATATAGTGGAAATTTCAGTAAACAATACAAAATTATTACTCATTATCTGTGATACTTCAAAATAGAATCAAATAAGATCAAAATACAGGTATAGTACTGGAATAATGGAATAAACCAAGTTTAAAGGGCAATGTTCTTCCATTTATTTTCTATTGTGAATGAGTGGTGAGTCATGAAAAAGAGCTAGTTCATTTCAGGGAGTGAGCAGTTCTGATCCGATCTCTGAAATGAACAGTTTTGCCCATCTCTAGCAGCCCCACACAACAGAAACAAAATCACCACTGATCTCTTTATTGTCTGTCGTGTTACAATTTCTGTGTCCTTCACAATGATCACTCAACTTCTCACGCTTTTCATACCTCTTGTATACCCTGCCAGGCCTGGAAAACCATTCTGGTGGCCGTTAAATCTGTCACAAAGAATTGCGGCTCTAGTTGTTTGCACACCTTTTGTGTGTATCTGTACGAAGTTACAGTCACATCTCACCATGTCTTCTGCATATTTCGCTTTTTCCCGTTAGGCAGTGTAATCTAAATTTTGAAGTAAATCGTCGTCATCATAAACATGCTTTGTTCTGACAGGCCAGGAACCGGAACATGCGGTGAATTCAAATGTGACGGCTGATTTAAGAGTGTTTGGTACTTGTTTTGTTAACAATATCTTCCTCAGCCCTGAGCCTATATTTTGTGAATGAAAAGTTTCAATTAATGATCAGTGCATTTTCTTTTACAATTTACCAAAATTAAAAGGAAGGTCAGCGTTGGCCGTAATATTGATGTTTTATTGATAGCAGAATCGATTTTCTATCACTTAGTGATCACCTTCAGTGCCGTACAAATTAAACACAGACACTGGTATCAAGTTATCAGTAACCAAAACTGAGAAACGATCACAATAACTGTCAGTCATATATGGTTCATTGTGCTATATTTTTGCTGGCAGGTGTGGCTGTGCGGTTCTAGGCGCTTGAGCTTGGAACCGCGCGACCGCTATGGTCGCAAGTTCGAATCCTGCCTCGTGCATGGATGTGTGTGATGTCCTTAGATTAGTTAGGTTTAAGTAGTTTTAAGTTCTAGGGGACTGATGACCACAGCAGTTAAGTGCTCAGGGCCATTTGAACCATTTTGAAGGAACATTCTCGCTGTTAGGCTTTGGTGTTTGGGAGAATTCCCTCATTGGAACTAAATTTTGCCACCAAATTTCTCTTCTTTCTTTCCTTGTCTTGTTTCTCTTGTATTCTTTCTTGTTAACGTGAATGTGTAGGTCGCTGCCGAATGTAGATCCAGTGTTACATTGAGGAAGTAAACACTTATTCGATGGCTCAGGGAACATTAACACATTATAGCATATTTGAAACACCTTCTAGTTCAAGGTTACCATAGACAATGAAAACTACCCTTATTTCACGAATCCATGCCAACACTGCAATAAACAGCTTTTCTTCAGCACAACACTGGTACCTACTAGAAGTTTGCAGAAACGAAAATAAGTAGTGAACAGAAAGCACATGATCTGAAGTAAAGTATACGCTACAATCAGGCACAGCAAGTTTATTTAATCGTCTGATATAGAAAAGAAACAACAGAAGTTGGATGTAGCATGTACGCTACACGAGGACTGAGGAGTGTAATACATGAGCTTTACAGCCTGGAGGTATCAGTGTGTTGCGAGTTACTGAGTACATTTCCGTGTTCATACGTAGTTATTATTCGACAGCATTGGTACTACACACTTTTGGAATTATATTTAATGTCAAAGAAGAATATTTTTTTTAAATTCTCTTGATCCTATTTTTGAATGCGCAACTACATGATGAATACATGAATAGAGTTTTACTGATTTTGAGTTGTATAGTAAATTTAATTTCATTGTTTTTACCACAAAATTTCAGACATGGAATTAATCATTCTTGACTAACAAATATTCAGTTGAATCTAACGAGGTTATGTCATCATTCGATTACACGGTCTTTTACATATTTAAATTTTGGTCGGTTATCATGTTGTGTTATAATAAAAGATTTAGCTGTTTTACGTTCTCAGAACGTGGAAGCCAGAGTACTGATTCACCCCTTCTAATCCATCCATACCGAAAATGTTACTTTGAAGCCCACGAGCATTAAAACTGAAAAATAAAGAATCTCCATTGTTCACGTTTCGTTACATTGACAAAGGCACATCTTCTAGCGGAACGTTTAATATACACAAGAAGCATTGCAAGTTCGTCTGTTGTGAACGGGGGCAAAACATAGAGCCATCAATAACACATAGTCAAGAGGGTATTTTAAGCCTTTGATGTAACATCTATCTTTCTCTCGATCTTGTAAGCTTTTGCAGCTTCACACTTCGCATCTAGGCATTTATACCATCCCGTTTTGTTTTCAATTACAAGTCGTTAAACCCGTAGTGAACAGCTTGTAGAATTTAACATTAAGTGAGAAGCTCCGTTTCATACTATCTGTGTTTCCAATTAATGCCAACCTTTCAGAAACTTGCAGCCTGTCAACTAATGAGCTGAGAACAATTACAGTCCGTTATTCAAGTTGAAAGTGTTATGTTCGAAATGAATACTGAATGTTTGCAGGGCAGACCCTGATATGAATTGTGCCAAATTCATAGAGTTTTCCTGTGAAACTTCTGGACTCTGATATGATAAAAATACCTGTGAATTATTTCCTGAAGCATAGACCACTTAAATCCGTGACCTGTAATTATGGGCAACGAGTATTCTCTGAATCCGTCCCATATCTCGGGGACTCGTACAGCGAGGTACCTATTCCGATCTCTTCAAGAAAATACATTTATATATCAGGGCGCGCAATGTATTTACTTTTATAAAGTACAAGGCGAGACTGTGACCAAGGGAACGGGAGTGCTGGAGGTAAGAAAAATTATGTTTGTAGTTTGAAATAAATATTACTGTACACAGTACTGACTAGATGCATAAAAGGTGAAAACGAATAGCAAAAACAATGTGGCTCAAATTTCAAGCATAAATGGGAATATATGTTCCCAATATCTGAAGGAATGCAATACCTGCCCACGTGTTGCTGAACTACAAGCTACATAGAATTATACATTAAACTTTGTTATAAAAAACATCGAGAAATGACGTGGCAAGATAATGTTTAAGGCTTTCCAAAAAAGAACACGAGAACCAATAATGTCCACGTAGTCTTGAACAAACACTACAAGTTACGATTAAAGCCACATTCACTGAGTATAAACCTGCAACTATAATTCGGTCAAATTGTGCCTTTAGACCCATTCGAAAATTAGAAAAAGAAAGTAAAGACAATAAAGCACGATAATGAGCCCATGAAACACACAACAATTCCACAATATGGTACTATGGACTTCTCGTGAGTCGGCTACAGTAAATCTTTAATGACTGCAAGTCCGCGTCATCAGAAAATTAACGTTCTCTCGTAACATGACAATTAGGCTGAAATCCTATCACAACATGCGTAAGAATAATAAGTTTCGGTACCAACTACGCAGTTCGCTACGAAAGATCCGTATCAAACGACAGAAAGTTGTACAGGACGCACCAGTACACAAGAAAGGAAGTAGGAGTAATCCGATGATTTATTCACCCACATCACTGACATCGATTTGTAGTAGTATTTTGGAACATATACTGTTATAAGGAGGAAAGACAGCGGAACATATACTGTTATAAGGAGGAAAGACAGCATCGGTCGTAAAATTTTAACTCGTTTTACGCATTTCGATTTCAGTTACTATGTAACTATCTTCAGTGCTATTATATCCAAGTTACGGTGACTTTCACTTCAGATTGCACCTGCACTTGTACTGAAGGTGCAGCTGAAATCTATCTGTATTAAACAGTTTACAATTTACGATAGATGCTGCCGTTCCTCTTGGATCTCATTAATATGGTTGTTCAGCGCATAGCTCCTGATGGAAACAAACCTGATATGTTTTGTACAAACGTTATGAATTACCTCGCAGTAAACGATTTATTGACACATGGTCCGTAGGGATTTAGAAAATATATATTTTTTAAAAGACACAAATCGCTCTTTATTCACATGGAACAGTGAGCGCTGTCGATAAGAGGTCTCAAATTGATTCCATATTTGTAGATTTTGAAAAGGCTACTGATACCGTTCCTCATAAGCGTCTTCTAATCAAACTGCGTGGTCATAGAATGTAGCAGTTGTGCGACTTGATTCACGATTTGTTATTAGAAAAGTCACAGTTCGTAGTGATTGGCGGAAAGTCGTCGAGCAGAACAGAAATGATATATGTCGTTTCTCAAGGAACTGGTATAGGCCCTCTACTGTTCCTAACATACACAGGGTATTCAAAAAAGTGTCGTACGCTTTGAGGGCTGGTAGTAATCATAGGAACATGAAAAATAAGTCCAATAAACATGGGTCCGAAGATGCATACTTTCTGATATAAGTTCTACGATAAACAAATGTTTAAAGGAACTGTTCGATGTGGCGTCCATTCATGACAATGCACCTCTCTGCCCTCCGGCGTAAGGAATAACGCACACTACGCAGTATACCCATATGTTGTTGTACCTCCTGGCACGCATTTAAGACTCGACCCTGTAGTGTCCGCAAATGTTGATTTTCGTGACGTAGACCAATTCATTCAAGTGTCCCCATAGCCAAAAGTCTAGAGGACTGAGCTTTCGGTAACGAGCAAGCCCAGGTCTACCCACTGCCTCCCCCCCCCCCCCCCCCACCCCGGGGCTGTCCTAAAATGTCTGCCTCAGATGTTTTCGCACATTGTGAAGAAAGTGTACTGGTGCGCCACCATGAATGAAACACATATGAATTCGTTGCTGCAACGGCACACACACCAAGGTAGGCTGTACATTAATGAGGAAGTCCAGATAATGCGCCCCAGTTAACTCTTTCAGGGCCAGTGGTTTTCAATGTTAACCACACATTTTTTGACTCTTTGAGGCACAGGAAATTTTTAAAAAATGAAAACACGTGATTTGTCAAAATTATAAAACTTCTTACCAAACAAAACAATTTATTTTAATACACTTTTACAATATTTTGCTTACTTTTTTGATTACAGTCAATAAAATTGTGCTTACCTCTGTTAACCACCGCCCGTAATACTCATTAGTTACTTATTTGTTGAGAAATTTTGGGGCCGGCCGGAGTGGCGCTGTTGCTACGGTCGCAGGTTCGAATCCTGCCTAGGGCATGGATGTGTGTGATGTCCTTAGGTTAGTTAGGTATAAATAGTTTTAAGCTATAGGGGACTGATGACCACAGCAGTTAAGTCCCATAGTGCTCAGAGCCATTTTTGAAGAAATTTAGAGAGATAAAATTTTGAACAGTTTTCTTAGGAAATTATTTACAGAAATAGCTCAAAAGTACATCATTATTGAGAATGAAATGTTTGAAAGCAAGTTTTGCCTTTTCGTAGACAAAGAGGTACATTACATGAAGAACACATCCACACTGTTCTAACAGGAACAGCATGTGTGCTGCATACTACACATCTTCTTGATGTTGCCTATTTTGGCTGATGTGCACTATTTTCCAATCTGATTTGTTTGTCCACGTGTCGTTTATGTTTACTGAGAGTTACGCTCTTCCATTTTTGACTTAGACCACTGCGATGGACAATTGCCTTGGCAAGCAGTCCTCCGTACGCTTTCCTTCGAAAGTCTTAATTCGTGAATTGTTCCATTTCAGTTTCTTTTTGTATGATAAACGCATTCACTGCACACATATCAATAAAGTTAAAATTAACTCTCTGAGTTCAATCACATGAGTACTAAAACGAATCAGGTTAATATCGAGCACACGTTAAAAAACACCCATTTCAAGGCTGTCAGTTAAAAAAATGCCAAGGCATTATAATCACGAATAATTTAAATTGGAACAATCACACGGAAAAAAGATGTAGACTACTTTTAATTGGCAAAGATATAATAGATCTGCTAAAGGACATGCCTACATTACGCTTATCCTTCGTCCTCTGGAGCATTACTGCGCGGTATGGGATCTTTACCAGAACGAGAACATCGAAAAACTTCAAAGAATAGCAGCTGGTTTTGTATTTCCGCGAAAAAGGGAAAAGCGCGTCATTGATCTGATACGCGAGTTCGGCTGGCAGTACTTAAAACAACGGCGTTTCTCGTTGCTACGAGATCTCTTTGCTGTACACCAGTCACCAACTTTCTCCTCTGAATGAAAAAATATTTTGTTGACTTCCACCTACACAGGGAGAAATGACCATCGAAGTAAGATAAATCTGAGCTTTTACGGAAACATTTAAGTGTTCGTTTTCCCACGTGCTATTTTAGAGTGGAACGGTAGGGAAACAATCTGAAAGAGGTTTGACGAACCCTCTGCAAAGCACTTCAGTGTGAACTTTGATGTAGGTTCACCATAAAAGTGTCCACTGACACAAGAGTTCCCACCTACGTTTCCGTCAGCTCAGTTGACGTCACACTGGCTGACCAAGTTCACCACAGAGAAAAAGATCCAACGAACGCATAACCCTGATCCAAAAACTTTCCTACTTTAGCTCCACTGGAACGTATAAGGATGTCTGTTTTGACAAACTTCGTCTACTGGCGTAGCTGGAGCAGAATGATGAAAGTTTGCTATCATTTGTACAGTAACCTTCTAGATCTACATCTGTAGTCTGCTAACCACCTTGCAGTGCGTGGCGGAGTATGCTTTACGTACCTCTTTTCTTGTTCGAGTCCGAAAGGTTCGCGGGCAGAACGATTGATGGTAAGGCTCCGTGTGGGATCGATTCTCTCTAATTTTATCGACATGGTCTTTTCGCGAGATATACGCAGAAGGATGCAATACATTGGTCAACTTTTTTAGGAACGTACGCACTCGTAACTTAAACAGTAAACCACAGCATGATGCAGAACGCCTCTCTTGCATCGTCCGCCAGTGGAGTCATCTGAGCAACTCTGGGATGCTTTCGCGCTTACTAAATGAACACGTAAGGAGAAGCACTGCACTTCTCTGGATCTTCTCTATTTCCTCTACCAATCTTAGATGAACGGATGACACACTGACGAGCAATATTCATTTATTGGTCGAACGAATGTTTTGTAAATTATCTCCTTTGCCGACACACTACATTTCCTGAGTATTCTTCCAATGTATCTCAGTCTGACGTCTGCTTTACCTGCGATTAATTTTATGTGGTCGTT
Organism: Schistocerca gregaria; assembly: GCF_023897955.1. NCBI lineage: Eukaryota > Metazoa > Arthropoda > Insecta > Orthoptera > Acrididae > Schistocerca > Schistocerca gregaria. Next base: position 314,379,571 of record NC_064927.1, read on the forward strand.
CCACTTCTCATCACTCTGAACGCTTACTCCTAGCTATTTACTCGTAATAGATGCAACGGCTTCCAGTGAATATTCTGCAGTTGCGGAATCATAAAATAATTAACCTTTCTGTCTATGCATTCGCAGTACTTAACATTTGTTTGTGTTGAGGAGCAATTGCCACTCCGTGCACCGAGCGTCGATTCTCTGCCTGTCTTCCTGTATTTCGCTACAATTTTCTAGCTTAGCGACTGCTCTGTATACAACATCATCCGCTAAAAGCCTCATGAAATTTTCAAAGTTATCTCCTGAGTCATTTATATATATTGTGAAAAGTAATAGTCCTATAACACTCCCGCCTGGTAAGCTCGAAGTTACTTTTACGTCTGAAGACTCCTCTCCGATGGGAATGACATGCCTCTGTTCTCTTTTCTGGAAACTCCTCAATGCAGTCACACAGTTGTTCTGACATACCGCACGCTAGCACTTTGTTTATTATCCAGCAGTGCGAAACTGTTTCAGACACGACATCTACGCGAGCGCCTATATTTACTGTTTTCTTGGTTTCGTGGACGAACTGAGCGAGCTGGGTGTCACACAATCGTTGTTTTCGGAACACAGATTGATTTCTACAGAGAAGATTTCCAGTCCCCAGAATTGTCATAACATGCGAGCATAAAACATGCTTCAAAACTCTAGAATAGACCAAAGTGAGGGATACAGGCCTCTAGTCCTGTTCGATGACACTATAACCTGTGCTTTTCTACAATCATTAGCCGCGCTTCGCTACTCCAGTAGCCTTAAGGTACCCTGCTGTTAGAAGATGGGCTCGTTTTTTAGCATATCTATGTAGAATCATATTGGCATCCCGTCGGGTCCAGTGGATTTTTCTCGAGCGACAGTTGCTTTTCTATCCCATGGTCAATATTATATCCGTCATTCTGGGATCAGTGCGACGCTTTAAAGGAGAAAATACAGTGCGATCTTCTTCTGTGAACAATTTGGGAAGAAACAGTTAGTACTTCGGTCTTTTCTGTGTCTTCCTCCGTTTCATCGCCTTTATGGAGTGTCTGGACGGATTGCTTCGATCAGTTCACTAAGTTAACACAACACCAAAATTTCAGCCGGCTGTCGTGACCGAGCGGTTCTAGGCACCCTTAGTGTGGCATTGCGGTACCGCTATCGTCGCAGGTTCGAATCCTGCCTCGGGCATGGATGTGTGTGATGTCCTTAGGTTAGTTAGGTTTACGTAGGGGACTAATGACCTCAGATGTTTAAGTCCCATAGTGCTCAGAGCCATTTGAACCAAAACTTCTGAAGATTTTCTGTGAAATCGATAGATATAAATTTAGTTTCACATTCGTTAACGTTTCAAGTGTGGTTCCTAATACACAAATTTTGGCTTTGTTTCATATGTACCATCAGAGCTGTACCTTGAGAATGTCTTTATTCTACCACGTGACTAGTTTTGACGGCACATTACCGCCATTCTCATGCCCCTCCATTGCGTAAAGTGTATTTGATGTCCTTGGTGCATTTACTGTGGGATCATTGTTACTGGAGCACACATGGGCTGCCTTTCATCAGGAGTCTATATTCGATACATGAGGTGCCAATAGCTGACGCTCTGCCCGAGAGGTAGACACACTCGGCAGATGACGCCTTAGGTTACTGTGTCGAGTATCGTCTCCTGTAGAATGCCATCCCATGTGTGCTAGTAACAAGGATACCACAGTAAATGCGCCACGGACATCAAATACTGCCTTGCCGGTGTCGTGTGCCACCCAAACTAGTCGTGTGTTAGTATAAAGAAGACGTTGTCAGGATACAGCTATGGTGGTGCTTCAAACGCCTGGTTAAATCCGCAGGGCAGAACAGGTAGTTGGAATTGTGGAAAGGGGCCAAAAATGAGCGGCTGTCAGTTACACTCGAACACATATTACTTTATTTAGTTGCCCAAACATTACAGCGCAAATTTCCAACCTTAATTATCGACTCAATATGTCACACAAACTTATACCTTAAGGGCACAACATCTGTAATTTTTAAAACGGCTGAAGGCCCATGATTTAAAACGCAAGTACAATAAATTTTCAAAAGGCAGAAAGCGCAAGGTTTTATCCTTAAATAATATTGCAAATGAGACTGAAGGCCCACCAAACAATCTAAGATTTACCAAGTAAGGAACTTTCAATTTGAAAACGGCTGAAAGCCCATTATTTAAAACCCAACTAAAAGCATACAAATTCAAACCATCGGCTCTGAGCCATTAAAATACAGAATCAAACACCAATAAAAAAATGTAATACAGCCAGCGGCGCTCAATATTTTCCCCGGGGGCGGTCTGCACTGAAATATTAACGTTCACTTAAAGAGGACAGTAGTCGGCCCACCTATATCCGACCCGCCGGCCCAACCAACAGACAGTCAACGGACTCCCGACAAGACGACTTGCTTTCCACCCGACCAGTACACAAGGAACTCCACTGCCAAAACGTAAAAGGCGTAGCCACCCACAACCATACGCAGAAGCTGTCAAAACAACACACACGTGTTGGACAGCGACAACACCTTGAGGAAAGGACACACTGAATTTTACGTCAGCGACCAGGACAGGTAACCGGAACTCTAACGGCCACAGGGCAGAAAATTCCGCTGGTGCACTTGAACTTTAAGTAGCCAAAGTACAGTTAAACGCCACCCAATGGTGGCCAAACTTTCGCGATACTCGAACACTCGCTGTCGCTCACGGGAATACCCCAAAAAGCCAAGCATGTAAACTAACGGCTCAATGTGAAAAGTCTGGGTTCGGTAATTAAATCACCAGTCAAGTTTGACGTCCTGGGTTGGTGAGCCACGAACCTCGTAGCAATCGGATCAGCTCCCACACACCCCGACACTGCGTAGAGACCGCCAGCGGGCCTGGCCCAGTGCGACCGACTGCCGCACACTGGCTAGCCGGAAACTATAAGCACCAGACCAAAGAGAGTACAAGAGCTGCCACACGTAGAAAGAGAAAGAACCAATGCACAACCACAATAAGTGCGGGAAACCAAACGCAGAGTAACAGTCAAGGTTTAAACCAACTCATAAGCTGGGGCCAGCACGGCTCAGTACTCTTTCTCATATGTATCATCTGGTGAAGTACTTCGTCCATGAAATAACATGGACATCCATGAATTTCTACATCTATATCTAAATCTGCAGTTTTTGGACTACTGTGATGTGCACGTAAAAGGGTACATTCCATTTTACCAATTATCATGGCTTCTTTCTTTTCTATTCACGTACGGACAGAGGGATGAATAATTGTTGAAATGCGTCCGTGAGTACTGCAACTAATGTATTCTTGCCCTCACGATCCTTTTCGGAGCGATCTGTAGGGATTTTTCGTATATTCCTAGAGGCATCATTTAAAACCGATTCTTGAAACTTCGCACGTAGACCTTCTGCCGATAGTTTACGCCTGCCTTTAAGAGTCTACCAGTTCAGTTGTTTCGTCGTTTCTGTGACACTCTCCCGGCAGGCAAACAATCCTGTGACCATTTTTGTATACGTCCAATATCCCGTACGGATCCGAAACACTTGAGTATCATTGTAAGACAGATTATCAGGAGTAATTTTTAAGCAATCTGCTTTGTTGACTGATTTAATTCCCCAGCTATTCTGCCAATAACGCAAAGTCTGTCACTGCTTTGCCCTATGTGATCGTTCCCTTCGCAGAGCTACGTTTGAGTAGATCGTTCCAGTGGGAAGGCGCCGGTGCCAGGGAAAGGCCGCAGAGCGGCTGCGCCGGCGGCGGCAGATGCTCCACTGTGGCGTGGCCACAGGTAACGGGAGACTTTGCAGGGGACGGGCGGTCCGCGCCGCCGTCTATCTCGGCCGGTAAATCAGCCGGCGCGTCCTTACCCTTTAAAGGCCACACCGCGTGGCCTGTGCGGGGCGGCGCGGCGTGGTGCGCGATGCGCCCAGTGGAGAAGAAGAGCCGCACCCACGCCGGCCAAGGACGGCTGCAGCGCGAGAGCGGCGTGAGGCGCCGAAAGCTGATGCTCTGCCCAGGCTCGGACACTCTGGACGCGAGGCGCCGCGGCCAACAAGCACTTCCACTCCATACTAACGATTTTACTGCCGCCAACTTATATTTCGCGGAAGACCACAAAGATATAAGATAAGAGAGATTAGGGCTAGTTCAGAGGCATATAAGCAGTCATTTTTCCCTCGTTCTGTTTGGGTGGAACAGAGAGAGAAGATGCTAATTGTGCTACGAGGTACCCTCAACCACGCACTGTATAGTGGATTGCGGAGTATGTATGTAGATGTCGATGTAACCGACACCTCCACACCTACATACAGGGCGACAATTATTGAACTACATGATTTAGTCATTACTTCTGCACGCTTCTGCACCCTTGGCTGCGGGGCATGGCGGGAATTAGTATGCGCATGCATATAGTTTGGTTTAGCGACACAGCCCACTTTCATTTGGACCGGTCCGTCAACAAGCAAAACTGGCACTTTGGGGGAACTGAGGATCCGCATTTCGTGATCGAGAAGTCTCGTACACCCCCAACAGGATACTATCTGGTATGCAGTGTTACGTCATGGTATCATCCGTGTGATATTCCTTGATGGCACGGTGGCTACCGAACGGTACGTGAAGGTTTTGGAAGATGATTTCATTCCCATTATCCAAAGTGACCCTGATTTCGGCAGGATGTGGCTCGTGCTAGACGGAGCACGACCCCATCGAAGCAGGAGAGGGTTCGATGTCCTGGGGGAGCGCTTTGGTGGACACCATTTTGGCTCTGTGGTACCCAGAGGCCACTTTGAAAGGGCCTCTATTGGCCGCCATATTCTCCGGATCTGAACACATGCGATTCCTTTTTCTGGAGCTGTATTAAAGACAAGGTGTACATCAGTAACTGCAAAACCACTGTTGAGCTGAAAACAGCCATTCAAGAGGTCATCGACAGCATCGATGTTCCGACACTTCAGCGGGTCATGCAGAATTTCACTATTCGTCTGCACCACATCATCGCCAATGATGTCGGGCATATCGAACATGTTGTTGTTGTTGTTGTTGTTGTGGTCTTCAGTCCTCAGACTGGTTTGATGCAGCTCTCCATGCTACTCTATCCTGTGCAAGCTTCTTCATCTACCAGTACTTACTGCAACCTACATCCTGCTGAATCTGCTTAGTGTATTCATCTCTTGGTCTCCCTCTACGATTTTTACCTTCCACGCTGCCCTCCAATGCTAAATTTGTGATCCCTTGATGCCTCAAATCATTTCCTACCAACCGGTCCCTTCTTTTTGTCAAGTTGTGCCACAAACTCCTCTTCTCCCCAATTCTATTCAATACTTCCTCATTAGTTATGTGATCTCAGTCATTTACTGTACTAATAGACACTTGTGATAAGAGGCATTTTTCTACAAACAGAATAATCACAAAAATAATCTTTATTCTCCAAAAACTTTCGACTATTGCAACTCGGAACACTTCGAGTTAATGACGTCTGACTCCAGCGCCATTGTGTCACGCTCACGAGTTCAGTGATAACGTTACACCAAAGATACATATTTTAATATTTAGATCGAAATAAATGTTATTTTTGCATTACGAAGGTCTCCACCAAACTTGTATTCATGTAATTATTTATTTCATCCAATTATTTTTAATTTAAAAAACGAATTCCTTCATTTATTTTTTAATTAAAGTCAGTGCAAATGGTGTCAGGAGGACTAGATTTCTGGAGTGCCTCATTATCGCGTAAAAAGCATACCAAATGTTCTCATAAACTTCAAAATAGATAAAGAACTAGTAATATCGGATAAATGCAATTATAAACCAAACTGCTCTGTAAAAATCACGAACCGTGCAAATACGACCAAAAATGATGTCGGACGTTTCATAAGTAGAGAGATAAGGATCGGTCATTTAAGCCTGAAAAAAAAAGTCAGCGAAGAACTACCATCATTCCATGGAAAATTTTTGGCTAATTCACGTTGCGGATTTACTATGAATAAAGCGAGTGGACTAACGTTCCTCATGCCGTTGCAGATCCATGTCTTTATGAAGTCAGAATCCAAGAGACTTGGTACAGAATCCGACTTAAGTCGTTTGATTCGAAGAGTGGTGCAGTCAATTCACTCCGTCTACCCTTCAGTTTAGCTCATTAAACGCTTTATATCGTCTATGGAAACTTTGTTCAGATGGTGGGTATGTGCTTCCATTTTCGAAACACGTGTTGCTTGTGGGCTTGGATGACATACAATATTCTGTTCATTTGGTTTGACATTTCAGTTATATGTTGTGGTGCATAAACATTCTCTCTTTATTTTACTTCCCCTAATCATAAAGTTGTTTCTTAACTGCATTAATGATATCCAAAGTCTTTAGTTATTATACAATAGCAGAATACAGCCGGCCGTTGTGGCCGAGCGGTTCTAGGCGCTCCAGTCCGTAACCGCACAGTCACAGGTTCGAATCCTGCCTACGGCATGGATATGCGTGCTATCCTTAGGTTACTTAGGTTTAAGTAGTTCTGAGTCTAGGGGACTGATGACCTCAGATGTTAAGTCCCATAGTGCTCAGAGCTATTTGAACCATTTGAGCAGAATGCAATATATAGACTTCGGCTAGAAAGACTAATTCATTCTACGACTACCACAATGTAGATTCACACGAAAAATATCTGCTAACTGAAGGTTATAAATCCCTTTCTAACCACGTGAGTATGAGCTCGAGTGTCTTGCCGACACACTGTAGTTGCTTCTACAGTAGCGTATATGTAAATATTTCATATTTGACTGTCATAATCACAAATCGTGGTTATATACCCACTTCAATAATACCGAGTAGAATTCGCATTGTAACTAAATGCATACTGAAAACCTTCATTACTGCTGTAGTTTTATAGATGTTTCTTCCTGTTCTTTTATGTTCAGTTTTCTATTGCTAAGCCCACCGATTACCGTTGCTTTGCTAAGCAAAGTGTAAATTTCTCAGTTACTAAGTTAATTTCTTCTGCTGTAGCCCGTCTGCATTCGTTAATTAATTACATGTTTCATAACTTTATTTATTATGGGGAATAGCTGCCACAAATCAGGGCGTATTAGGAATTACTTGCACTAGTAATCCAGTTATAAAGAGAGCAAACCACTTAACAATCATAAGTAAGAAGAGAGCATTTCTCAAGAGCGGGATGTCGTAAGGTTAAAGCACAATAACAAGACATTTAACATACAGGGTGACAATTATTGAACTATATGAAAAAGAACGTAAATTAGTTACAATTTACGGCATGGACACACTTCATTCAAAATGTAAACGTCACTGCAGATATTCGGGTTCAGATTATGATATGTTCAACATGCCTGCCATCATTGGCGATGATGAGGCGCAGGCGAATACCGAAATTCTGTATGACCCGCTAAAGTGTCGGAACATCTGTGCTTTCGATGACCTCCTGAATGGCTGTTTAGGCTCAGAAATGGTTTTGGGATTACTGTTGTACACCTTGTCTTTAATATAGCCCCACAACAAAAAGTCGCATATGGTCAGATCTGGAGAATATGGCTGCCAATTTAATGCGGATGAGTAGGAGAATCAAGCTCGTAATGTTCCGATACAGCATTAGTAGTGTCCCGCTTGACATAGCCACGTCGTTTAAATATCTGAGCGTAACGTTGCAAAGCGATACGAAATGGAATGAGCATGTAAGGGTTGTAGCAGGGGAGGAGAATGGTCTACTTGGGTTTATTGAGAGAATGCTAGGCAAGTGTGGTTCATTGGTAAAGGAGACCACGCCAGTACGACAGGACGCTTGTACCACCTATTCTTGAGTGCTATTCGAGTGTTCGGGATCCGCACCAGTTCGGATTGAAGGAAGACATCGACGCATTTCAGACGCGGTCCTCTAGATTTGTTACCGGTAGTCTCCAACAACACACACGTGTGACAGAAATGCCTCGGGAACTAAATAAGGAATCCCTGGAGGGAAGGCGACTTTCCTTTCTAGGAAAAATAATGAGAAAATTTAGAGAACCGACATCTGAAGCTGACTGTGTTATGATTCTTCTCCACCAACATAGGTACGAGAAGTAAGGGTTCATACGAAGGTATGCAGATAGCCGTTTTCCCTCCCTGTACGTTCGAGTGGAACGGGGGAAGAAACTACCTGTAGTGGTAAAGCGTACCCTCCACTATGCACCGTAAAGTGGCTTGCGGAGTACGTAAAGGGTGAAAATTTTTGAATCATATAAAAATACGTAAAATAGTTACAAACTACGGCGTGCACACACTATATTCACAATGTAAACATCAATACAGATATTCGGATTTAGATTGTGATATGGTCGATATGCCCGACATCATTGGCGATGATGTGGTGCAGATGAATAGTGAAATTCTACATGACCCGCTGAAGTGTCGGAACATCGATGCTGTCGATGACCTCTTGAATGGCTGTTTTCAGCTCAACAGTAGTTTTGCAGTTACTGATGTACACCTTGTCTTTAATACAGCTCCAGAAAAAGGAATCGCATGTGTTCAGATCCCGAGAATATGGCTGCCAATCGAGGCCTTTTGAAAGTGGCCTCTGGGTACCCCAGAGCCAGAATGCTGTCCCCAAATCGCTCCTCCAGGACATCAAACCCACTCCTGCTTCCATGGGGTCGTGCTCCGTCTAGCACGAGCCACATCCTGCCGAAATCGGGGTTACTTTGTATAATGGGAATGAAATCATCTTCCAAAACATTCATGTACTCTTCGGTAGTCACCGTGTCGTAAAGGAATATCGCACCGATTATTCCTTGACTGAACACTGCACAACGCACAGTGGCCTGTTGAGGGTGCCGAGACTTACTTTGTATAATGGGAATGAAATCATCTTCCAAAACATTCATGTACTCTTCGGTAGTCACCGTGTCGTAAAGGAATATCGCACCGATTATTCCTTGACTGAACACTGCACAACGCACAGTGGCCTGTTGAGGGTGCCGAGACTTCTCGATAGCGAAATGCGGATTCTCAGTCCATCAAAGGCGCCAAATTTGCTTGTCGATTGGTTGGTTCGTTGACTTGGGGGAAGAGACCATACAGCGGGGTCATCGGTCTCATTGGATTAGGGAAGGAAGTCGGCCGTGTCCTTTCGGAGGAACCAACCCGGCATTTGCCTGAAGCGATTTCAGGGAAATCACGGAAAACGTGAACCACGATGGTCGGACGCTGGACTGAACCGTCGTCCTCCCGAATGCGAGTCTAGTGAGCTAATCACTACGCCAGCTCGCTCAATTTTTCTTATTGACGAACCCATCCAAATGAAAGTGGGGTTCCTCGCTAAACCATGCACACTAATTTCCATCATGCCCCGCTGCCAACCGTGCAGCTTGAACAGTGTGAAGGCGTCCAGGATTGGGTGGATCACATTACGGCGGTTATGCACCATGCCGCTGATGTATCTATACCAAAGTCAAAGGGAACACCTGTGAGCCAGCCTGTGTCTTGGTGGAATGACGACTGTCGTACCGCAATCAGAGACAGAAGGGCGGCTTTGAGAAGATTCCGTCGGTGCCCCACTGATGCGAATCTGGCAACATTCCGAATAGCACGGGCACGGGCGAGACGAATCGTTAGGGAGAGTAAACGGAGGTCTTGGTGTCAGTTCCTGAACTCCATCAATAGGTCCACATCTTCAAGCAAAGTATGGGAAGCCATTAGGAAAATCTCAAGACGATACTCTCTACCGCCAATAGCAGCTATACGTGAGTGGGGGTGTCTCTTAACATCTCCAAGAGACATCGCCCGGGCGTTGGCAGAATATTTTCATTCTATTACGGCCGATTCTAGCCAGGACCTAGAATTTCTTCGCTATCGGGGTACACCGGAGAGGGCTGGTTTTGATTTCCGCTCCAACAATACTGAGGTATACAACCAGCCTTTCTCTTTGTGGGAGTTGGACTCTGCACTGTCAGTCTCTCGGGATACTGCGCCTGGTCCAGACCTGATATCGTATAGCATGCTGCAGCAGTTGGATCTGCGGTCAATGGAAGTCCCCCTTAAACTTTTCAATTAAATTTGGAAGACAGGTGACTTTCCTAGTTCGTGGAAAGAATCGATTTTAATTCCACTTTTAAAACCAGGGAAGAATCGGACCGAACCCAGTAGCGATCGTAGCATTAGTCTCACGAGCTGCATAGGAAAGACATTTGAGCGTTTGGTCAATAGGCGCCTGGTGTGGGCTCTGGAATCCAGATCCTTACTTACCCGCTGCCAGTGTGGGTTCAGGAGGTATCATTCCACCCTAGATAACCTGATCCTACTCGAAACAGCGATACAAGGTGCTTTCCTACGTAAGCAACACCTTCTCGGGGTTTTCTTCGACCTGGAGAAGGCGTACGATACTACCTGAAGGCATAATATTTTGCGGAAGCTTTATGAGTGGGGTTTCCGTGGGCGTTTACCCACAATCATCATATCCTTTCTGTCTGATAGGTATTTTAAGTGTAAGGTTGGGAATGTCCTGTCTGCCGGTTTTAAGCAGGAGAACGGTGTCCCTCAAGGCACTGTCCTCAGTGTGACTGCTTTCGCAAGTGCAATCAATAGTATTGCGTCCATGGTACGACGATCCGTACAATGCTCCTTGTTTGTGGACGATTTCTCCATTTTCTGTAGGTCTTTCTCCCTTACAACTGCTACACGCCAATTACAGCTGACACTCGTGCGATTGGAGGAATCGTCTAAGACCACAGGCTTTAAATTCTCTTTTTAGAAGACTGTTTGTGTATATTTTAACCGTTACCGTTCTCTTTTTAATCTCCCTGTTTGAAAACTAGGAGACACTGTTCTTCCCTTTATGGGAAAAGTGAAATATCTCAGGCTTCTTTTTGATGAGAAGCTTACATGTTTCCCACACTTAAAGGATCTAAAAGTCCGCTGTTTCAAGGCTTTAAACGTCCTTAAATGCGTCAGTCATAGATCCTGGGGCGCCGACAGGGCACGTCTGCTCCAACTTTATAAGGCCTTTATGCGACCTCGACTGGAATACGGATGTCAAGCTTACGGCTCTGCACGACCCTCCTACCTCAAACTGTTGGATGTGATTCACCATGAGGGTGTTAGGCTTTCAACGGGTGCTTATCTCACGAGTCCAGTTGCTAGTCTACGTGTCGAGGCGGGAGAGCCTCCCCTGTCCATTCGGCGTCTTCTCCTCGTGGTACGGCACGCGTACCAGGCCAAGTCCTCTCCTCTTTCATTCGCGTCCAACACGTTTTCCCAGCCGGCACTGGAACGTCTCTTCCGCCACCGTCCGAAGGCAACAGAGCCATTTGGCATCCGTGCAAATGAGAGTCTCGAGTCAGTACACCTGGAGGGCATTAAGGTCCTCTGCCAGGGATGGAGTAGGGGATCTCCCTGGCTACTACAAAGGCCAAGATTACTTCTTGATCTGGCTGCTTACAAGAAGTATCGTACCACGGACCACCTTTTTAAAATTAAACTTACTGAGATTTTAGAATGCCATTCAGATTTTATTGGTGTTTACATGGATGGGTCTAAACAGGGGGATTTTATGAGCTGCTCTGCTGTGTTTCCCGATACTATCCGTAGGACAGGGCTCCCAGAGCAGTTCTCAGTTTACTATGCGGAACTGTTTGCCATTCTGCAAGCATTAGAGCATATGCGCCGACACCGTGGCACGAAATTCATCATCTGCTCTGATTCCCAAAGTGCTCTACACGCTCTTGAACAGATGTATCCAGCCGATTGGATGGTGCAAGAAGTGCAGGACGCACTCCTGCTCTTGCAACAGCAGGGTAATGATGTAATTTTCTGCTGGGTTCCAGGGCACATAGGTATTCCTGGAAATGAACTTGCAGATGCTGCTACCAAGGAGGCTTGCTCCATCACACCTCCCGCTCGCTGTTCCGTGCCCCTGCGGGCAATAACATCTTTCGTGACTCGAAAGGTCATGCGTTGGTGGGAGGCTCAGTGGCTGGACGTGAGGGACAATAAGTTGCGAGCGGTGAAGGATTCTGTCCGACCGTGGCTCACCTCCTCAACGACGAGTTGAGGAAGTAGCCCTTACACTGTTTAGAATAGGGCATTGTCCTTTGACAGATGGTTTCCTGTTACGTCGTGAGGAGCTACCAACGTGTCAGACATGTGGGACACAGCTGTCGATACGACATATTTTAACTGAGTGTGTTTTATGTGCGGGTTTGAGGGAAGATTTCAGATTCCCACCGGACCTGACCTCTCTTTTAACTAATGAGGCGAGTGTCGCTAGAGTTTTACGCTTTTGTGTGATGTCTGGACTTCTTCCCAAAATATTGGGATTGAGGTCTTAATGTGCTGTACAGTGGTTTGGTCACCCGTTTTTTGTAAGTGGTCACTCAGCCGCCGTTACTTATTTTTACCTGTTTTGTACTGCACTTTTATTTCTAGTTTTATCTACCTGTTTTGATTTGCTGTGTCCAATCTTGCAATTTGAACATTACCACTTCTCGCAAAGATCGGCTCTGAATTGATGTTTTGGTAAAGGGCGCTGATAACCTTGTTGTTGGCCGCCCTAAAACACTAATCATCATCGTCATCATCATCATGCAGCTTGAACGTCCTAACCCCAACCGTTCAGAAGCTATGACGATTTTATTTCAAATAGTTCAATAATTGTCACCGTGTCCATACTAGTGTCTAAAACATGTAGTTAGTTTTCTGAAACTCAATACCCACTTTTCAAATAAACATGCAGCATATTCGGGACGCCCCTTCCACAACATCTACATTCATATTCAGCAAGCCACTGTACAGAGCATGACAGAAGGAACTCCTCCTCATTCTCTTCCCTGTTCCACTTTCTAGTAGAGCGAGGGGAAAACAATGGCCTCTGCATGACTGGTCTTTGCTGTAGTATATTCTGTCCATGTCCCTTCATCTCTGCGTGACTACCGCAACCTACATCTATTTTAACTTGCTTTGTTATATTCGAGCCTTGGCCTCCCTCTATAGTTCTTACACCTCACGATTTTCCTCCATTACTAAACTGTCAAGTCCTTGATCCCTCAGAAAGTGTTCTATCGACTTATTCTTTCTTTCAGTCAATCTGTGCCCTAAATTTCTCCCCCCCCCCCTCCATTCCATTTCGATTCAGTACCTTCTCATTTGTCACTCGATCAATTCATCTAATCTTCGTCATTCTTCGACATCACCGTATTTCGACAGATTGTGTTGGTTCTTGTATGAACTGCTGCACATACCACACACCGGAGAGATACCTTCAGAAAAGTTTTCCTAACGCTTCATTTTATATTCAGTGTTACCAAATTCCTGTTTTTAAGAAATTACTTTCTTGCTATTGCCTGTCTGCAGTTCACTTCAAAATGGTTCAAATGGGTCCGAGCACTATGGGACTTAACTTCTAAAGTCATCAGTCCCCTAGAACTTAGAACTACTTAAACCTAACTAACCTAAGGACATCACACACATCCATGCCAGAGGCAGGATTCGAATCTACGACCGTAGCAGTAGTGCAGTTCCAGATTGTAGCGTCTAGAACCGCTCGGCCACTCCGGCCGGCGGCGGCAGGCAACGTTTGACTGAAGCAGGGGTAAGGAATACAGTAGAAGACGAATGGATAGCTTTGAGAGATAAAATAGTGTACGCAGCACAGGCTCAAATAGGTAAAAAGATAAGGCCTAGTAGAAATCCTTAGATGTAACGGAAGATACTGAATGCGAAGCTACAGTAAATCAAGCATGCGAAACGAAATGCAAACCTCTAAAAATGAGATTTACAGGAAGTGCAAAATGGCTCAGCATGACTGGCTAGAGAACTAATGTAAGCCTATAGAAGCACGTACATCAAGGACAAACATATATGACCTACATGAAAATTAACACGGTTTTGAAGAAAAGAGAAGTGGCCTTTATAAACATCAAGAGCTTAGATGGAAAATCAGTACTAAGGATAGAAAGGAAAGCACAAAGACAGGTTTGTACAAGGCAGATGGATTTGAAAGAAATATTATAGGAATGAAACAGAACGCAGATGAAAGTGTTGTAATTTCATGTACTGACACGTTCCATGACTTTGTGATTTGCTCCTCAATTTGGTCCTACAGAACTTGACGTGTAAATAAATAAATAAGTAAATAAAGTACGATACTACGGGAATAATGTGACAAATCACTAAAAAATCTAAGCCGAACGAAGGCCTCTGGAGTAGACGTCATTCCCGCACAACTGCTGATATCCTTGGGAGAGACACCCATGACTAATACATTCCATCTGGTGTGCAAGATATATGAGACAGGAAAAATATTCTCAGAGTTAATGCAGAATGTGATAATTCCAAGTCCAAGGAAATCAGGTGCTGAAGGTGCAAATATTACAGAACTATAAGTTGAGTAAGTCTTCTCTGAAAATACTGGCACGAATTGTTTACTTCCTAATCGAAATCGTCAAAAGAAAGGCGTTTTTCGTTGCGGCGGAATATTCTCACGAAATTCCAATCACCAACTCACCAACTTTCTCCTCTGAATGTGAAAATATTTTGTTGACACCGACCTACATAGGGCGGAACGATCACCACGATAAAATAAGGGAAATCAGAGCTCGTACGGAAAGATATAGGTATTCATTCATTCGTAAAAAGTTCCTAATGAATAACAGTTTTTCAACTTCTTTTGGAAAGTCATGTTTATTGATTTTACGTATGTTTTATTATTCGCTTGTACTGCGACATAGTAAATCACAAGTAACCCACAAAGTTTTAAAACACAAACACCGCCAGTAGCTAATGATGTAACACCAAATCCTGTATACACCGACTCCATCAGTACATATTTTTGCATTAGCCAAAGAACTTGAAAAAGAGCGGATTTTTTTCAGATTACATTTTAACTGTGGAGGGGGAACACGTTTGGGTGGATTTCCCCGGAGACTGTGACTCCCATTTTTAGCCATAAAAATTTCTGCTTTTCTCGATACTGGATGGGTAATAAGAGGCCAGTGGCATGACCGAAAATTTGAATTCGGGATACCTAATTAAAACTGTTCACTTTTGGTCTCCTCCAAGGTCTCAATAGGAAAGAGCGTCTCCAAAAATCTTTCTGCTCTCCTAAGTCATGTTTTAGCAATTATTTTTAACCAGTGCTGTTAATCCATAATTGATAAAATGTTTAATAATAATATGCGCTGAGAGAGGAAAGCAATTCATGTTTTTTCGACTGGGCTTAGAAAAGCGTCCAATAGAAAATCTGATACTTTGCCTGCTAAGGGTGCTTTTTTAAACATTGAAAACTGTAGTGTAATTTGCCTCTAGCTCATCATCATGACAAGGGAAAAGAGTAACCGGAAAAGATTGAGAGAGATGAAGGCAAAAGGTGCTTATTGTTGTTTCCCTTTTCTATGTATTTTAGCATGAGCTCTCACATATGGTATCATTATCGATTTCAACTTATTACCAAGGCGTCATCTGACGATGTTTCTTAGAACAAAGAAAAGGCTGATACCAAAATACCAGGACACTAAATTACAAATCCATCTAACTTGTATACACAGGTATATGTTCCATTTAGTTTCAGATGTGCAGCCGTAAGAAATCTCCTTCTTCTTCTAATATTTGGGCTGTATAACGTACAGCCATCTTCAGAGTGAGCTGCAAGACTGCCGCTCCAGTTTTCTTTTCTTCTTTATTGTGATTTCATTCCCCTGCCCCAAATGGGCAGGGGAGTGCTGTCAGTGGCGCAATCCGCCACTCTTCAGCCGAGTGACACAACAACTAAAACAAGAATAAAATCATACATACAGAAGGAGATAAGAGAGGGAAACATAAAACAAAGTAAGGGGAGAAAATGGAGGTAAAATATATACTGGCATGGAGACGTTCGTGGGGGACAGTTAAAAAAAGTCACCAGAAAGTTAAAAAACACAATTGGCGATTCTTAAAACACAGAGAAGACACTGAATGCGCAGGCACAGGTTAAAAGTCGGCCACAGTAGTAAAAACACTCTGGAAGAACACACTAAAACCCACTTGTAGCACACACGATGAACAATAAAACTGCCAGGTGGGACCTGCCGAGGGAAAAGGTCAGAGAGTATGGAAAAGGAGGGGAGAGCAAGGGGCAGCTGGGGAAGCGGCGGGATAAAGAGAGGAGGGGCATCAGTGGGTTCACCAAGAGGCAGGAGACACGTGGGGTGGGAGAAGAGGAGGGAAGGCAGGGCAGGAGGGAGCGCAGAGACACTGGAAGGAGGCACAAGAGATGGAGGGGCAGTAGGAGGGGGAAGCCGCTCAGGAGGAGGGAGAGGGAGGAAAGGGGGCCCAGAGGAGGAGGCGGGAAGAAGGGGTTAGAGTTGGTAGGAAGGGTAGATGTCAGGGCAAAGCTCATCATCCGATAGGGGTAGACGGTGGAAGTTGTGTTGGGAAAGGAAATGGAGGGTGTGGAGATGGAGAGGGTGGGACACAACGGTAAAGGCGCGGCAACTGGTGGGGGGTTGAGAGGATGGGAGAAAACCAGGGGGTGAGGGGGATCAAGGCAGCGGACAATATAGAGTGTGCGGATCTGTTCAAGGAAAAGGTTAAGGTGCGGGAAGGGGATGAGGTCATAGAGGACGCGCGTGGGGGATGGAAGGCGTATGCTGAAGGTGAGGCAGAGCTCAGGCGTTCGAGGATTTGGAGGGCTTGATAGAACCGGGCAGGGGCGGAAATCCAAGCGACGCTGGCATAACAGAGGATGAGGTGGATCAAGGATTTGTAGGTGTGAAGGATGGTGGAAGGATGCAGACCCCACATCCGGCCGGACAGGAGTTTCAGGAGGCAGAGGCGGTTGTGAGCTTTGTTTTGGATGGTAAGGAGATGGGGAGTCCAGGTGAGGTGGCGGTCGAGTGTGAGGCCAAGGTAATTGAGGGTAGGAGTGAGGTGGAGAGAACGGCCATAAATGGTGAGGTAGAAATCATGGAGGTGGAAGGAGTGGGTGGTGCGGCCTATGATGATCGCCTGCATCTTGGAGGGATTAACACGGAGGAACCACTAGTTGCACAAAGCGGTGAATTGGTCAAGGTGTGTTTGGAGGGTACGTTTGGACCGTTGAAGGGTAGGATAAAGGGCTAGGAAGATAGTGTCATCAGCGAACTGGAGAAGATGAACAGGATGGGGAGGTTTGGGCATATCAGCAATGTACAGGAGATAGAGGAGAGGGGAAAGGACAGAACCTTGGGGCACGCCAGCAAAAGGGTAGAAAGTACGGGAGCTGCAATTGTGGATAGTCACATAGGAGGGACGATGGGACAGGAAGGAAGCAACGAGATGGACGAAGTTGATGGGGAGAGCATAGGTCTGAAGTTTGAAGAGGAGCCCGGGATGCCAGACATGGTCATAGGCGTTCTGGAGATCGATGGAAACAAAGATAGCAGAGCGACGGGAGTTAAGTTGGAGGGAAAGAAGATTGTTAAGGTTAAGGAGCTGGTCGTCGGTGGAGAAGGAAGGCCGGAAGCAGCGTTGGGTAAGAGGAAGAAGGCGGTGCTGGTTAAGGTGGCGGTGAATACGGCGAGAGAGGATAGCCTCAAAGACCTTACTGAACATGGAAGTGAGGCAGATAGGACCATAAAAAGAGGTATCGGGGGGGGGGGGGGGGTTGTTAGGTTTAGGGAACAGCAGGACACGGGAAGTCTTCCACAGGTCGGGGTAAAATCCAGTGGAGAGGAGGACATTGTACAGGGTAGCAAGGACAGACAGGAAGGATGGAGGGCATTCCTTGAGGTGGCGGTAGGTGACGCCATCATGACCAGGGGCGGTGTTGCGTTTGGAGCAGAGGACAAGTGTGATGTCTTGTGCAGTGATGGGAGTGTTGATGTTGGAGGGGGGCAACCGATCCAAGTACTGGAAGCTAAGGGCGAGTGGGGGGGGGGGGGGGGGACAGAAGTGTCAGTGCGGTCAAGAACGGTGGGGAAGAGGGAGTAATCAAAATGGGGATCGTCAGGAATGGAGAAGACCTCGGATAGGTGGGAAGCAAAGTGGTTAGCCTTACTGAGGTTGTCAGGAAAGGGTCGATCGTCATGGAGGATAGGGTAATTCGGGGTGGGATGGCTGCCAGTAAGGCGGTGGAAGGCTGACCAGTACTTGGAGGAGCTGACAGGGAGGGTGGAGTTGAGGCGTGTCAATGTCTGGCGCCAGTTCCTGCGTTTCTTGGCTGTAAGGAGGTTCCGGATGTGTCGCTGTAATTGCCGGTGGCGGGTGAGAGTACCCCGGTCACGAGTGCGGAGGAAGGAGCGGTAGAGCCTGCGGGATTCACGCAGAAGAAGGACGGCCCCTTATACTTTTATGTCTGAAGACTTCTCTTCGTTCAGAATGACTTGTTGTGGTGTTTTTGCCAGAAACTCTCCAATACAATCACACAGTTCGTCTGATATTTCGTGTGTTTGATATTTGTTCATTGTACTGTACATAGCGCCTTCCAAAAGTCAAGGAGCACAGCATTTACCCGGGTTCTGGTATCTGCTGCTGCTTTATGGCTCTCGTAAATGAACACAGTGAGCTAAGTTTCACCAGTTGATTTTCAGCCCTCAGAAATGTGGTAATACGCGAGCATAAAAGATGTTCCAAAATTCGACGACAGACCGATATGCACATACATAGGAAAAGAAATCCACTACTGTACATCTATAATATTGATGACAAACAGCTGGAGACAGAGTCTACCGTAAAATATGCAGGAGTAACTTTCCAGAGCGACCTTAAGTGGAATGACCACATAAAACAAATAGTGGGAAAAGCAGACACCAGACTCAGATTCATCTAAAGAATCTTAAGGAAATGTAACTCATCCACGGAAGAAGTGGCTTATAAGGCGCTTGTTCGCCCTGTTTTGAGTACTTTCCATCTATCTGGGATCCAAAAAAAAAAAAAAAAAAAATGGTTCAAATGGCTGTGAGCACTATGGGACTCAACATCTTAGGTCGTAAGTCCCCTATAACTTAGAACTACTTAAACCTAACTAACCTAAGGACATCACACGCACCCATGCTACCTGGGATCCCTATCAGATAGGATTGACAGAGGATATAGAGAAGATCCAACGAAGAGTGGCGCGTTTCATCGCGTGATCATTTAGCTGGCGAGTTACGGAGATGCTAAACAAACTCTACTGGCAGACGTTACAAGAGAGGCGTTGTGCAGCCCGGAGAGATTTACTACTGAAATTTCGGAACAGCACTGTGCAGGACGAGTCGGGCAGCATATTACTTCACCCAACATACATCTCACGTATTGACCACGAGGAGAAAATTCTAAAAATTAGAGCCACTTCAGAGTCTTACCTTCAGTCATTCTTCCCGTACACCATTCGCGAGTGGAACAGGGTTGGAGGGATCAGATCGTGGTTCCAAAAGTACCGTCCTCCACACACCACTATGTGGCTTGCGGAGTATAACGTAGATGTAGATGTTGTATCGAACGGCGCACTCTCCTAAAGATACCTGGTGTATCTTGAAGTCATATTGCTGCAGCAACAATCTTGCCCACTAGGTGCTCTTGCGATGCAGCTGATGTTTCATACACAAGGCCCTTCAAACACCTCCCCCCCCCCCCTCCCACCCCGAAGGAAAAAATGACTGGGGACAGATCGGGTGACCTGGTGGCCAAGCGACTGGCCCACCGGAACCAATCAAGTGTCTGTAAAAGGTTGCCTGCAGATGTTCCCTCACTTTTCTGCAAAAAATCGTGGTGGCTTTGTCGTTCTGAAATCGAATACGGTGACGAATAGGCATGGGAACACCATTCAGCACCTCCGGAAGACCGTCTTGAAGAACTACGAAATACGTGCGATCATTAAGTCGGTCCGATAGAATGTAACGCCTAATTAAATAGCCTGCGATGACGCCAGCCCACACGTGACCTTGACGCCCTCTTGTGGTGTTTACGACTGCCGGTTCCAGTGTGATTACTAATGCTTGTTTTATGCCCGACGTGCAGTGTCAGTTGGTAAACTTTTTTTTAAATCACGATGTATGTAACTATACGATACCACGACTTTGCTAATTTACTATGGAAGTCAACCCTACAACCTGGGTGCTTGGAGATAATGTTTAATAAACACACAGATGAGAGTACAGCGATGAGCCATAAGGGGGGAATTTCTAGATTTAATCGCTTTATAAAATATGTTGCAGAAAGCACGATTTGTATCTCTGGATTTACTGCCAGTATCACGAACGATGACTGAGCATCCATCTACCACCAGTGGATATCCGACGGCCAGGCGACAATGTGGCATGCACCACAGACCACATAATAGTCACTGCCTAAAACTGTACTTACAAAATATATCAAAAATAAAAAGATCGTGTACTAATCTATACAGCCCCAAGTTAGAACTGTGAATTTTTCTCGAATGTTGTATTGGAACAGGTCCAGTTGAGGATCGTAAATGGTGCATTGATGAATTCGTTACCAGAAAATATAGCGTTGTTGATTTTAAATTCTGCTGGAAGTGATTTGTAGTTTGGACTTGGGTGAGTTCTTCTGTTGAATGGTTACGAAGTACACATCTGTGATATGAACTCAAGCTTAATAAGAAACATTCTTGATGAAGAACTGACAGCAGTTTACAAGAGGGGTGGTTTACTTACTCGCCGGTAGGGATATTACTGTTTTTCACCTAGATTTCTTGTGATTAGTCTGATTTCAGTGAGTCAGGTCAGGGTTTATTAACGATTAGTAAAATCGTAACCATTAGGGGATTGCTTTTAAAGCGCTAATTTCTGTGGATTTTCTATGAGTCATTGACTATATCTCGAAGCACTCAGATTTCCTCAGGTCAGTCGGTTCATCGATCACCTTCACCTGAGGAACGTAGAATAGGAGAAACGCCACATTGGCGACCCTCCCAGAGTAGGACAGGTGGATATTTAGAGTTGAAGAGAGAGGTGGCGAGTCTATTCGGCAGCGGGTAGCTGCACAGGTTGGCGACGGCCGTGGCTTGGATGTATCTGGGTCCAGTGTTGTGGTCCAGCTTCAGAAGTTACCCAACGCCGCGGCTGGCGGTGGCAGCTAATTGAGTCGCAGACAGTGGCGGACGGTGCATACCGCAACAGTTGTTGTGGGCAGTTGTGGTCACCAGCAGTGTGAGAAACATCGCACCGTGTGACGTCGGCAAACACTTACCGAGGGGCGCTGGTCGTTACCGAGGGGCGCTGGTCACAGTTCGACACTCCGCGGGCTCATCGTCAGCCCGCCGAGCCATATAGGCAGCCCCCATCACCACCGACACGCCACAGAGTGTCGTAAGTCTTCTGACTGGTTTGCTGCAGCCCGCCACGGATTCTCCTGTATCAATCTCTTCATCTCAGAGTAGCACTTGCAACCTACTTGTATTCCAACCTCTGTCTTCCTCTATAGTTTTCACCCTCTACAGCACCGTCTAGTACTATGGAAGTTATTCTCTGATGTCTTAACAGATATCCTATCATCCCGTGCCTTCTTCTCGTCAATGGTTTCCATATATTCCTTTCCTTGCCGATTTCACGGAGAAGCTTCTTACTCCTGAGCTTATCAGTCCACTTAATTTCCAACTTATTCTGTAGCACCACATCTCAAATGCTTCTGTTCCGGTTTTCCCACAGTCCGTGCTTCACTACTGTACAATGCTGTGCTCCAAACGCACATTCTTAGAAATTTCTTTCCTAAAGTAAAGTCTATATTTCATACTCGTAGGCTTTTCTTGACCAGGAATGCCCTTTTTGCCAGCGCTAGTCTGCTTTTTACGTCCTCCTTGCCCCGTCCGTTTTGGGTTATTTTGCTCTCTAGGCATCAGAATTTTTTAACTTCATCTACTTCTTGATCACTAATCCTGATGACACGTTTGTGGCTATTATCGTTTCCGCTACTTCTCATTTCTTTCATCTTTCCTCGATCTATTTCGCAATCCATATTATATACTCATTATATTGTTCACTCCATTAAGTATATACTGTTATTCTTATTCAATTTCACTGAGGATAGCAATGTCACCAGCGCATCTTATCACTGGTATCATTTCACGTTAAATTTTGATTCCACTCTTCGGCGTTTCTTTTATTTCCATCATTGCTTCTTCGATTTACGGATTAAACAATAGGAGAGAAAGACTACATTCTTGTCTCACACCCTCTTAATGCGAGCACTCCTTCTTTGGGCTTCCACTCTTATTGTTCCTTCTTTGCTCTTGTACATCTTGTGTATTACTCCTCTTTCCCTATAGCTTACCCCTATTTTTCTTAAAATTTCGAACATGTTACTCCACTTTACATTGCCGAACGTTTTTTCCAGATCAACTGATTCATGAACGTGTCTTCATTTTTTTTTGCCTTGCTTCTATTATTAACAGTAACGTCAGAACTGCCTCTCTGGTGCCTTTAACTTTCTTAAAGCCAGACTGATCGCCATCTAACTCATATTCAATTTTCTCTTCCATTCTTCTGTATATTATTCTTGTCAGTAGTTTGGATACATGAGATGTTAAGCTGATTGTGCGATAGTTCTCGCACTTATCAACTCTTGCAGTCTTTGGAACTGTGTGAATGATGTTACACCGAAAGTCTGATGGCATATCGCCGGACTCATACATTTCACAAACCAAGGTGAATAGTTTTGTTTCCACTTCCCACAATGATTTTAGGTATTCTGATGGAATGTTATAGATCCCTTCTGCCTTATTTGATTTTTAGTCTTCCACAGTTGTTTCAAATTCTAATAGTGGCTCCGCTATTGTTTCTGTATCATCTCCTGTTTCCTCTACTATCACTTCATCAGACAAATCTTCCCCCTCGTAGAGGCCTTCAGTGCACTCCAACAATATTTCTTTTTCGATTTCTTCACATTTTTCCTTCAGCGATTTCGCATTAGCTTCCCTGTTCTTCCTGTTTATTTCATTCCTAAATGACCTGCATTTCTGTATTCCTGAATTTCCCTTAAAATTTTCGTACTTCCTTCTTTCATCGATCAGCTTAAGTATCTTTCCTGTTTCACATGATTTGTTTGCAGTTACCTCATTTGAACCTATGTCTTTGTTGTCAACTTCTGTGAGTAGCCTTTATAGAATAGTACATTGCTCTTCAACTAAACTGCTTCCTGAGCTATTCATTATCGCAGTACGTTTCGCCTTAGAGATCTTCGAGCGTACCTCTTCATTCCTTAGTACTTCCGTATCCAACTTCTGTGCACATTGCTTCTTCCTGACTGGTCTCTTGTACTTTAGCCCACTCTTCATCACTAATAAATTGTGAAACGAATCTATATATCTCTTAGATATGCCTTAAAATTCAGTATCTGGTTTCGGAATCTTTGACTGACAATGATGTAATCTAACTGAAATCTGGTATAACTCGGCTTTTTCCAATATATCTCTTCCCCTTGTGATTTTTGAATGAAGTATTCGTTATTACCAGCTGAAATTTATTGCAGAACTCAATTATTCTTTCTCCTCACTCTTTCCTAGTACCAAACCTGTATCTCCCGTAGCCTTTCCTTCTAATCTTTCCCTACAACCGCATTCCAGTCCCCTATGGCTATTAGATTTTCATCTCCCTATATGTACTGAATTATCCGTCCAATATCCTCATATACTTTCTCTATCTCTTCACCTTCGGCTTGCGATGTGCGCGTGCAAACCTGAACTATTGCTGTCGGTGTTGGTTTGCTATCGATTCTGATGAGAGCACACCTATCACTGAATTGTTCATACTTATTCCCTCTCTGCACTACTTTCCTAATCCTAACGAATCCTACTCCAATTATACCATTTTCTGCTGCTGTTGATACTCATCTGAGCAGAAATCGTTGCCTTTTTTCCATTTAACTTTACTTGCCCCCACTATATCTAGATTGAGCAGCTTACTACAGGAGTTATAATATTACTGGTCAACGAAGTGCAACAAGGTAGAAAAGGTAATAGGTGATAAAGGGGATCTCCCTGAGATCAGTGCTGGGCTTGGCGCTGAAGGTGCAGACAATGAAATAGTAATAAGTGACGGAGATCTTGGACTTCATGACATTGGATCCATGGGGCCAGAAGTAGACTTTCAAACGAAATAAGCTGTAAGCCAAGATGAATCAGACAGTTGTGAGACACATTCAGAAACTGTGGAAAGCAGGAATGACGTGAACCAACAGATATGTTAGAAACAAAGCATGTCATCAATTTGGTAGTACTACACAATGGAGCCAATGGTATGATCCTAAATCTGTTATAACAACTGGAGATATACCTCCACAAAATCAACCAATCAGAATCTATGTTAAATGAACAAACAGATCTCGCAAGCTACAGTTATTTCACTAATTTTAAAGACCTATCCTAAAGTTATTTTCTGCAGATGTCAATTGTTCAATAATTATATCTTCAGCACTACGAATCTTTGACCATACCGTGTACAAAAACGTATGTGAAATGTTTACAAACATGTGTATGCAAATGTGCCTCTTGAGTGGAGTAACATGTACAAAAACGATGAAGAAAAAAATGTTTTCTGGGGTTCTAAAAGGTTAAAAACGCTTTCCTTGGATTGTGTGCTAAGTTTACATTGTTCATCTTTTCCACTATTTCGCACATATTTTCCGCGTTTGACTTGCAGAGTTCATAACCTAACGTCAAACTTTTCGTGACATTCTAGAGAAAAATTAAAGCATGTATTAAAACAAATTACACCTGATGTTGTACGCAAAAGGTCCGAAATGCGTCGTGTTCTTAATAAAATACGAGAAGTTGTGACCAAAGGCATTTTTCAATCCATACTTCCAGTGTACTGAATACAGCCATGCTTGAAGCTGCAAAACATAGATAAAATTTAAAAAAATAAAGAGAAGTGCTCGAGGCCGAACTTAAAACAAGTAGGGATGACTTAATTATTTTTGTAATTGTACTTAAAAATAAAATGAGGTGACGGAAGTCATGGGAGACCGTCAAATATCGTGGCGGACAGCCTTTTGACCGGCGCAGTGAGACAGGGTAAAACACATTCTCGTACTACATTCTTTATCTGTCCAAAAAGTTCCGAGAGAAGGCTATTAAAAATATAGAAAAATAAAGATGGTGGTTTTAAGGCTTCAGGTGATATGAATATCCACTCACTTGAGTACAAAGCATAGAATTTTCATGCAACCACATGAAACTGTCAGAAACGTCCATCTTTGGGATCTTGTTCAACTAGCGCGTCACGATATTTTGAAAATCGGTTACGTCACCAAAGCGATGACCCTTTACACTGGGGTGATGGAAGTCATGGAATACCTCCTAATATCGTGTCGATTTTCCTTTTCCACTCCGTAGTGCTGCAACTCGACGTGGCATGGTCTGAATATGTCGTTGGAAGTACCCTGAAGAAATATTGAGCCATGCTGCCTCTATATCCGTCCATAAATGCCAAAGTGTTGCCGGCGCAGGATTTTGTGCTCGGGTTGACCTCTCGGTTATGTCCTACAAATATGGCATTCATGTCTCGCGATCTGAGTGGCCAAATAGTCCAGTCGAATTATCCAGAATGTTCTTCAAGCGAATAACTAACAATTGTTGTCCGGTGATATGGCTCATTGTCATCTATAAAAATTCAGTAGTTGTATGGGAACTTGGAATCCGTGAATGGCTACAAATGGTCGCCAAGTTGTCGAACATATTTTCTCTCAATGATAAGTTCTGCTGGACCATAGGACCCAGTCAGTTCCATGTAAACACACCTCACAGCATTACTGAGCCGCGACCACCACTTGCACAGTACTTCCCTGAGAAATTGGGTCCATGGTTTCACGGGGCCTAAGTCACATTCCATGCCTACCATCAGCTCTTACCAACTGAAATAGGGACTCATCTGACCATGCTACGGTCTTCCACGGGGTCCAACCGATGTTGACACGAGCCCAGGAGAGGTGCTTCAGGTGATGTGCCGTTCAGGCAGTTTTGTTTGACTGTAACACCGACAACACGCAAAGGCCGCTGCTCTCGGTTGTTAAGTGAAGGCCGTCCGCCACCGTGGTGAGATGTAATGCATGAAATTTGTTGTTCTCGACACACACTTGACACTGTGGATCTCGGAATACCGAGTACTCTAACGATTTCCAGAATGGAGTCTCCCATGCGTCAAGTTCCAACTACCAAGCTGCGTTCTCAAAGTCTGTTAATTACCGTCGTGCGTCAACAATCATGCCGGAAAACTTTCATTATGAATCACCTGAATACAAATGACGGCTTCGTCAACACGCTGTCTTTTTATACCTTGTGCACGAAATACTATTGCCATCTGTATACGTGCACATCGCTGTTCCATGTCTTCTGTTATCTCAGTGTATCAGCGATCTTCAAACAATAGTTAATAAAAATTCAGGAGTCGTCTTGATTAGCATAAACAGATTTATTCAAACCAGTGACCAGTTTAAATCTCTTTCAGATCTTA
Organism: Schistocerca gregaria; assembly: GCF_023897955.1. Classification (NCBI taxonomy): domain Eukaryota; kingdom Metazoa; phylum Arthropoda; class Insecta; order Orthoptera; family Acrididae; genus Schistocerca; species Schistocerca gregaria. Next base: position 314,405,971 of record NC_064927.1, read on the forward strand.
ATCAGACAGCACTCTGCAACGAGAGTAAAATTATAGACTTAGAGGGATGTCTAAACAAGATTGTAACTTATATTAAAAAATAACAACAGTAATTAATTGAAGATTTACCCAAACGCATCAAGAGGGGACGGTGACATGTAACTGGAACCCTATGTGAAACATGGATGTCGACTGCTGGTTAGCGTAAGGAAGCTGCGGGTCAAATAGCGGAGGGTACGCCCCACGTCAGGCAGAAGAAGAATTCATTTTCATGAAAGTTTTGTCTAAAAAAATTGTAAATTTACTGCTAATTTGCCAAATTGTCTGCCCCGGTAGCTCAGTGGTCAGAGCGCCGGTCTGTCACGCGAGGCTCGGGTTCAATCCTCGGCTGGGTCGGAGATTTTCTCCGCCCAGGGACTGGGTGTTGTGTTGTCCTCATTATAATTTCATTACAATCAGTGGAAGACAATGGGAAAGCATCACTGGACTCACTTCCGTAGATGCTCATGCGGTGGACCTCTCTGACGCGGCTTCCTCCATGGCAAGACCTGCCGAAAGGCAGAACACAAAGTATTTTCATATTTCAGATATTTGTTGATGACGATGACGATTGCAGTTGGTACAATGAGGTGAGAAAAGTTATGGGATATCGACATAGACATACAGATACGGCGGAATCATCGCGTACACAAGATGTAAAAGGTCAGTGCATTGCCGAACCTCTAGATAAGTCAGTGAAATAGCTTTCGGGGCCATTACGGAAGCACGACGGGAATTAACAGAATTTTTACGCGGAATGATAGCTGGAGCTAGAAGTGTGGGAGATTCCAATTCGGAAATCCTTAAAGAATTCGGTATTCCGAGATCCACGCTGTCAAGACCGTGCCAAGAATACTACGTTTCAAGCATTACCTCTCACCACGAATAACGCAGTGGCGGACGGCCTGCGCCCGCATCTCGTGGTCGTGTGGTAGCGTTCTCGCTTCCCACGGCCGGGTTCCCGGGTTCGATTCCTACATCTACATCTACATTTATACTCCGCAAGCCACCCAACGGTGACTGGCGGAGGGCACTTTACGTGCCACTGTCATTACCTCCCTTTCCTGTTCCAGTCGCAGGTTCGAATCCTACCTCGGGCATGGATGTGTGTGATGTCCTTAGGTTAGTTATGTTTACGTAGTTCGAAGTTCTAGGGGGACTGATGACCTCAGCAGTTAAGTCCCATAGTGCTCTGAGCCATTTGAACCATTTTCGTACACAGTCAGATTAAAGTGTAAAGTTTTCACTGAGTTGCAAACGTAAAAACTCTCCTTTGAAAAGTCAAAACAGTTGATATGTTACACTATTAATTATAATACAGCTGAAAAGTAACTCCTATACATTCACACAGATAAGAAATAAGAAAGCATAAAACTTACAGGTGAAAGCTGAAGAGCCGTGCCTGGAAAGAATCACATAAAACAAACACAGACGTTTTAGTTGGCCGTTTGCTCTCCAAAGTGCTCCTCCCTGCCAGGACTTTCAGAAATTTAAACGTGGCGGTGCCTTCGCGACCTAATTTGGCTATTTACGGTTCCCGTCCATTTACCGATGCTTAGAGTTGAAAAAGGTCGTTACCTCTTTCGGAGTTCTACTCAGTAGAGCCGAGACGTATATGTGACATGAGCTGGGACACGCGCCCCCCTTCGTTTTGTCTGCAAGCCGGGTAGGTGACGTCAACTTCGGGTGTCAGAAACTCATATAATCGACTTACGAGTTGAACGCCTCTGGTTGCTACCTTTGTGAAGGAGGACCTGCCACGCTGCACACACTGGAGATGTAACCTTAAACTTTCACTATTATCATGTGTACCACGTAAGTCGTTCAGCTAATCTCTCGTTTTAAAAGGGGCCTATAAATGATGCGTTTTCTTGCGCTACAAACTGTTAGCCCCTAGAGATTTGTTCAAGCCACTTTCCGAGATGTAATTGGGGCTATGTTGCGGATTTAGTACGTGTTTCGTGAACCCAATATCTTCCGTAGTTATCCTCGTTCCTCGTGTCAATTATCGGGAGAACCTAAGGTAACAGTTTGGTCGAGTTATTGTTGTGGATTTGTATTTAATTGGCGATCGCAGGTTCTGCACTTGCGTCGTAACCTGTTTAAAGACCGGCTGATAATTCACCGCATGTACCGGCTCATATAGACATCCTTGCCTCTCGTATTCGCTCTTCATACTTCTCTTACTGTGCTTTCTCGGGGCTTGCAGTAATTCCAATTGATGCTATGTTTTGTGTCAGCAACATATGGTCACGTAATGTGAACTTTCACTCGTCGGCTACGTACGATAACAAAGTTTCTATAATTAAAAACCTGTTATCTTTGGTATTTTTCATTCAATAAAATTGGAGGTAAACTTTTTCGCACAGTGAGCTACAAAGGACACAATGAAAACCTATCGCACCTGTCAAGCTTTGTATTATGCGCATAGACAGATACGCAAATGTAGGCCTACCTTATTTTAGGTCTTAAGGTAAATTCAGTGCTGTACGAGTCCACGAGATGCAGTGTAGGCATGCAGGAAAAAAAATGGTTCAAATGTCTCTGAGCACTATGGGACTTAACATCTATGGCCATCAGTCCCCTAGAACTTAGAACGACTTAAACCTAACTAACCTAAGGACATCACACACATCCATGCCCGAGGCAGGATTCGAACCAGCGACCGTAGCACTCGTGCAGCTCCGGACTGAGCGCCTAGAACCGCTAGACCACCGCGGCCGTAGGCATGCAGAGAACTTCCTTTGCAGTTCAACTTTTTGAAAGAATAAGCTCATTGCACTTTGATAAATCTTGTTACAATTCAGACCAATTTAGAATTTATTTTCTACACGTGCTGGAAGACATCAGCCTTCTTGGAAACTCACTAGTCCTTAAGCTTGCATAGTTAGCGCCGTTCACATCCCACTTACACGAATTACGGAAGTCCAACGCGTCACCTGTAAGATGGACAAAGGTCCATTAACACAGGATACCGGAAACTGCCATGAATGATGTGTTACAATCTTTATATGTGTCAATTTATTTCACGTAAGAAATGAGACAATTGTACGACGAGAGACATGAGTCCCAACAGGAGGCATGTGAGCACATTTTCAACGAATAACCATTGTACTACTGCTACGTGAGTACTCACAGGGAGGTGTTCTACGTCTTTTTAAAAGTTCTATGTTATCCGTGCAAGTGTTCACACTTTTGTAAGTCACACCTTTGTTCCATGTTGAGTAGTTGCTTCATTGAAGCGTTTTTTCTTTTGCAGTACGCATTTAGTTGACGGACTACTTACGTTGACTCTGACCTCTGTTTCCTGATATAACGCAGTAAGTGAGGTGTAAATACGCGGTAGTGGTCTTGTGTACACCTATCGAGGATGTGGTTCCGAATGGCATGGATGTGTGCTATACTCTGCTTCGTATTTCCGCTGTTACAATCCGCAATCCCTGTTACCAGCACAAAGTAGTAATAAGAACAAGTGATAGTACTCTGAAGAATGAAGCGCTGTGTCAGAACGTGATACTGGCAGCAGAAATTACTGTAGTTCCGTTTGAAAAATCACAGTTGATACCGCTGACTCTGTGATTAATACAGCTACTAAAAGAGACTCTACATAATTTCATGAGGACCTTTACACGAGTCATTTGAATTACAATATCTTAAAAGTTTCAGGAGTTATTTGATGTGAACAGCTTAGCTGAATCACTCCGTATATAACTGATCCAATAGATAGAATCTGAATCTTCATGGGGTTTTTCTATGTAGCAGTGGTTCCCAACCTTTCTTAGACCATTACCGCTGAGTGCAATCAGGCACTTTACGCCCCATCTCTTCCCTGCCATCTGTTGCCCCCCCCTCCCCCCACATTATCATCAACTTTACCATCTGACTAAACAGTTGAGTGAAATACTTTCCTTGGAACACTTTTATTAATACAGTGTGTGCAATGTGTGTGTGTGTGTGTGTGTGTGTGTGTGTGTGTGTGTGTGTGTGTGTGGGTGGGTGGGTGGGTGGGAGAGAGAGAGAGAGAGAGAGAGAGCGAGTGTGTGTGTGTGTGTGTGTGTGTATGTGCGTCTGTGTAATAGAATGAATAACGAAGGGATTCGTGGTGCATGGCAATTGCTACCAACAACTCCTTCTCAGAAAAGAAAGCTAGCTAATCACAGTGATGGTACACACTTGTTACAAAACGTTTCCCCCGCATTATCCCTCTCCATTGCGCACTTGCATGAACTGCACACTGAAACCCCATTTAAAATCAAACAAGTTCAGATGTGTCCACTACACTTACTGTTAGTAAATCACTTTACTGCTGCACTCCTTACTTCTGAACTGGCCAAAATTGGACGACTTCAGGCTGTGAATACTTCAACTACTCTACTAAGAATAATAATAATACTACACTTGCGTACAACACTATTCTAGCCTTAATATACACTATGTGATCAAAAGTATCCGGACACCCCAAAAACATACTTTTTCATAATAGGTGCATTGTGCTGCCACCTACTGCCAGGTATTCCATATTAGTGACCTTAATAGTCGTTAGACATCGTGAGAGAGCAGAATGGGGCGCTCCGCGGAACTCATGGACTTCGAACATGGTCAGGTAAATGGGTGTCACTTATGTCATACGTCTGTATGCGAGATTTCCACTCTCCTAAACATCCCTAGGTCCACTGTTTCCTATGTGATAGTGAAGTGTAAACTTGAAGGGATACGTACAGCGCGAAATCGTACAGGCCGACCTCGTCTGTTGACTAACAGAAACCGCCGACAGTTGAAGAGGGTCGTAATGTGTAATAGGCAGACGTCTATCCGACCATCACACAGCAATTCCAAACTACATCGCGATACACTGCAAGCAGTATGACAGTTAGGCGGGAGGTGAGAAAACTTGCATTTCATGGTCGAGCGGCTACTCATAAGCCACACATCACGCCGGTAAATGCCAAAGGACGCCTCGCTTGGTGTAAGGAGCGTAAACATTGGATATTGAACAGTGGCTAAACGTTGCGTGGAGTGACGAATCATGGTACACAATGTGGCGATCCGATGGCAGGGTGTGGATACGGCGAGTGCCCAGTGAACGTTATCTGCCAGCGTGTGTAGTGCCAACAGTAAAATTCTGAGGTGGTGGTGTTATTGTGTGTTCGTGTTTTTCGTGGACCCCTTGTTGTTTTGCGTGGCACTATCACAACACAGGCCTACATTGATGTTATAAGCACCTTCTTGCTTCCCACTCTTGAAGAGCAATTCGGGGATGGCGATTGCATCTTTCAACACGATCGAACACCTGTTCATAATGCACTGTCTGTGGAGGAGTGGTTACGCGACAATAACATCCCTGTAATGGACTGGCCTGCACAGAGTCCTGACCTGAATCCTACAGAACACCTTTGGGATGTTTTGGAACGCCGACTTGGTACCAGGCGTTACCGAACGACATCGATACCTCTCCTCAGTGCAGCAATCCGTGAAGAATGGGCTGCCATTCCCCAAGAAACCTTCCAACACCAGATTGAACGTATGTTTGTCGAGATTGGAAGCTGTCGACAAGGCTAAGGGTGGGCCAACACCATGTTGTATTCTAACATTACTGATGGAGGGTGCTACGAATTTGTAAGTCATTTTTAGTCAGATTCTAACATTCTGCGTGGTGTCTGTTTGTTCTATATCGTGTCTCCCTATCACTTTCGCGCAACGACGCTCTGAGCGTGTTTTTTAGGGAATTGACTAGTTTGAACCTGGGACCTGTTGCTGGTAAGGAGACGCCAGACCACACATGACAACCGAGCGAAGTGGTGCAGTGGATAGCACACTGGACTCGCATTCGGGAGGACGACGGTACAATCCCGTCTCCAGCCATCCTGATTTAGGTTTTCCGTGATTTCCCTAAATCGTTTCAGGCAAATGCCGGGATGGTTCCTTTGAAAGGACACGGCCGATTTCCTTGCCCATCCTTCCTTAACCCGAGCTTGTACTCCGTCTCTAATGCCCTCGTTGTCGACGGGACGTTGAACAACACTAACCTAACCACACATGACATGAAGAATTCAGAAGAGTTCAGTGAGACTAGCGATGATATAACCAAATACCTAATGATTTCAGCGTCAGCTCCAATGCACTTCCTGTAAAAGAATCTTAATACTAACTAAATTTAGTGGAAGGGGTTCAAGGCTTTAATATTTTTAGTTAGCTGGTAAAATAACGTCGAAAAAGCAGTTAAGTTTACCATTGGAAATTTTATTCTACTCACAAAACATCGTTTATCAATTGCACTATTGATAAAAGGAAATGTTTTAATACAGGATGGTAAAAACCAACTGCGTTCAACAAACATGTGAACGAATATTCCCTGAATGGGTTCCCAAGTTATACAATGGATCGAAGGGTGACCTATGCCATATCACATCATTTTTTTTTGTCATCAGTCTACTGATTTCCTTTCCTATGCTAACCTCTTCATCTCAGAGTAGCACCTGCAACCTACGTCCTCAATTATCTGCTTGACGTATTCCAACCTCTGTCTTCCTCTACAGTTTTTGCCCTCTACAGCTCCCTCTAGTACCATGGAAGTCATTCCCTCATGTCTTAGCAGATGTCCTATCATCCTGTCCCTTCTCCTTATCAGTGTTTTCCACATATTCCTTTCCTTTCCGATTCTGCGTAGAACCTCCTCATTCCTTACCTTATCAGTCCACCTAATTTTCAACATTCGTCTATAGCACCACATCTCAAATGCTTCGATTCTCTTCTGTTCCGGTTTTCCCACAGTCCATGTTTCACTACCATACAATGCTGTACTCCAGACGTACATCCTCAGAAATTCTCTACTCAAATTAAGGCCGGTTTTTTATATTAGTAGACTTCTCTTGGCCAGAAATGCCTTTTTTGCCAGAGCGAGTCTGCTTTTGATGTACTCCTTGCTCCGTCCGTCATTGGTTATTTTACTGCCTAGGTAGCAGAATTCCTTAACTTCATTGACTTCGTGACCATCAATCCTGATGTTAAGTTTCTCGCTGTTCTCATTTCTACTACTTCTCATTACCTTCGTCTTTCTCCGATTTACTCTCAAACCATACTGTGTACTCATTAGACTGTTCATTCCGTTCAGCAGATCATTTAATTCTTCTTCACTTTCACTCAGGATAGCAATGTCATCAGCGAATCGTATCATTGATATCCTTTCACCTTGTATTTTAATTCCACTCCTGAACCTTTCTTTTATTTCCATCATTGCTTCCTCGATGTACAGATTAAAGAGTAGGGGCGAAAGGCTACAGCCTTGTCTTACTCCCTTCTTAATACGAGCACTTCGTTCTTGATTGTCCACTCTTATTATTCCCTCTTGGTTGTTGTACATGTTGTATATGACCCGTCTCTCCCTATAGCTTACCATTACTTTTTTCAGAATCTTGAACAGCTTGAACCATTTTATATTGTCGAACGCTTTTTCCAGGTCGACAAATCCTATGAAAGTGTCTTGATTTTTCTTTAGCCTTGCTTCCATTATTAGCCGCAACGTCAGAATTGCCTCTCTCGTGCCTTTACTTTTCCTAAAGCTAAACTGATCGTCACCTAGCGCATTCTCAATTTTCTTTTCCATTCTTCTGTAAATTATTCTTGTAAGCAGCTTCGATACATGAGCTGTTAAGCTGACTGTGCGGTAATTATCGCACTTGTCAGCTCTTGCCGTCTTCGGAATTGTGTGGATGATGCTTTTCCGAAAGTCAGATGGTATGTCGCCAGACTCATAGATTCTACACACCAACGTGAATAGTCGTTTTGTTGCCATTTCCCCTAATGATTTTAGAAATTCTGTTGGAATGTTATCTATCCCTTCTGCCGTATTTGACCGTAAGTCCTCCATAGCTCTTTTAAATTCCGATTCGAATACTGGATCCCCTATCTCTTCTAAATCGACTCCTGTTTCTTCTTCTATCACATCAGACAAATCTTTACCCTCATAGAGGCTTTCAATGTATTCTTTCCACCTATCTGCTCTCTCCTCTGCTAACAGTGGAATTCCCGTTGCACTCTTAATGTTACCACCGTTGCTTTTAACGTCACCAAAGGTTGTTTTGACTTTCCTGTTTGCTAAGTCTGTCCTTCCGACAATCATATCTTTTTCGATGTCTTCACATTTTTCCTGCAGCCATTTCGTCTTAGCTTCCCTGCACTTCCAATTTATTTCATTCCTCAACGACTTGTATTTCTGTATTTCTGATTTTCCCGGGACATGTTTGTACTTCCTCCTTTCATCAATCAACTGAAGTATTTCTTCTGTTACCCATGGGTTATTCGCAGCTACCTTCTTTGTACCTATGTTTTCCTTCCCAACTTCTGTGATGGCCCTTTTTAGAGACATCCATTCCTCTTCAAATATGTTACCTACTGCGCTATTCCTTATTGCTGTATCTATAGCGTTAGAGAACTTCAAACTATCTCGTCATTCCTTAGAACTTTCGTATCCCACTTCTTAGCGCATTGATTCTTCCTGACTAATGTCTTGAACTTCAGCCTACTCTTCATCAGTACTATATTGTGATCTGAGTCTATATCTGCTCCTGGGTACGCCTTACAATCCAGTATCTAATTTCTGAATCTATAATCTAGGTTTAAAATGGTCCACAGTGACCCTCAATTATCTTTAATTACTTATCTAACTTGTCGTAAATTACAGTGGCTGATGTGGCTTCTCAATAACTATATAATAGAAAAATCATCGTTTTCAGATTTTTACTTCCGGTGGCAAATGTGAACACCATGAGCTTTAACTGACGATCGACACTAGTATTACGCAAAAAGGGGGTGTAACAGATGAGACTTCCGCAGACCTGAGTGAAGCTTTATGCGCTGTTATGCAGCATCGCGTGCGGTCATTACCTTGTCGGTGTTCGTCAGGGGGCAGCGGACAGCACAGCTCTGCTCACCTCGCCGTATCGGAAGCAACTCTGTCCTAACTTCTCCTTACTACAATTTACCGAAGTTGGTTTAAAAAAAACTATCTGGGTCTCAATGTTAACCTTAAGCTCCGCCTACAAAAATTCTGTCTATCCAATGAGAAACGTTATACTTTTCGTGGTGGGGAAATGTTTTTAAAGTTTGCAACGTAACAGAGACGCGAAAAAGTCTCACGCTAGAAACTTGCAGCTGCCGTTGTCCTAGTGGTTAACTGGCGACGTTGATGTCCAGTCCGCCCCTTATCGTAGGGCCTTCTAGCTTAACACGGTTCTGCTCTCGGCTTCTGTTCTCGTTTCTCCCCTCGGAACTGCATCTGTCTCACGGTGGGAAGGTATGACATGCATTTAGGCATTCTTGTGTTAGTCTGTGGTATTACATTTGCTCACTCGTTACTCGTATTACTATGGTTAATTTAATGTCACAATTTATTCGGAGTTATGTGACATACTACTGGATTTGCTTATCATGTTAGGGTTTTCATGGAAGGTGTTGGATTTGCCTGCCAACTTACAAGATGCCCGAATAATTTTGATCACATAGTGTAGTTATTGCTGTGTTGTGCTGTCATTCAATTCATTGATCTGTTTTGCAACGAGTAATGAAGCAATTTCTGGACTACTGCAGGTACTTCCTCCAACTTGGAGAAGATATTTTCTTGAGATATTTGGAATATGTTATGTATCTGTCTCACTTTTGTCATTAGTGATGTACGGCACAAGGTACAACTTAGGTGTATAGACGCTGGACTAAATGAGGAACCTGCAACGTCCACCAAATTAATGCTACTAATGGAGAAAAATAATTATTGATAACTTATACAATCAATGTGAATCTCTTACAAAACTTGTGAAAATCGGAAAGATCTTTTGAAAGTAATTTAGCTTAGTGACTGAAACAGAATCGAATCGTTTATTTCTTACCCACCCCCCTCCTCAGGCTGGAAACCACTGGTCTATAGGATGGTTGCAAGGCCAGAAGCGTGTAGTGAAATTCAGGAAGAGCTGCAGAGGATCGATGATTGCTGCTGAGACTGGCAGGTGACCCAAAACGTAACTGTAACGTATCGCATATAAACGGTCGAAGAGTCACATTACTATTTGACTGCACTTCGCCTATAAACCACAGGAAACAGTAAAAGCTGTAAGATGCCTAGGAGTAACCTAAAGTCGAATGACCAAATCAAACAAATCGAGGAAAAGCAGATGCCAGGTTGAGATTTATTGGAAAAATCTTAAGTAAATGCATTTCATCCGCTTAAGAAGTGACTTACAAACTATTTGTTTGAACATTTCTTGCGTACTGCTTACCAATTTGGCAGCGTTAACAAGTAGGATTTACAGGTGAGGTAGAGACGATTCGACAAAGATGCGAACGTTGCGGAAGGAGATCATTTAGTAAACGCACGAGCGTTACGAAGATGCCTAACTATAAGAGAGGCGTCGAATATAACAGAAAATTTTACTGCTGAAATTCCGAGAACGTGCGTTCTAAGAGAATTCAAAATGAACAAAACTAGAAGATCAGAGAAATTATAGTTCTCTCTGTATAAGGGAAGGGGCAAGAATATAAGGGTAGCAGAAGTATTTTCCACCGCACCAAAAGGTGACTTTTGGATCTTAGATGTAGTTGCAGAAACGTATATTTCTCTAGTATGTTGATCGACCCATTGCTTTCTGGGGTGTTGTGAACAGTGCGGAAGACTAGTGATAGTTTACAATGATGGTGTTATGCAGTCCAGCGGCATTAATGTTGCCACCTGTTAAGACCCTGAATAACCACTTTTTTCAGAGCGGACAGCTACGAGACGTGCAGGTAGAGCGTCAGTGCGCTTTTGGAAGGTACCGACAGGGATGTGGTGCCAGGCCGACTGCAGAGTCGAGGTCAACTACGCTAGGTCTCTCGCTTGAGCATCCACGGTGGTAACAGTCCAATCGAGATGGTCCCACAGATTCTCTATTGGTTTTAAATCTGGGGAGTCTGGAGGCAAAGGGAGTACGGTAAACTAATCGTGGTGCTCTTCGAACCACACACGTACTCTACAAGTTGTGTAAAACGTTGAACTGTCGTGCTCATAGAAGCCCATCTTCGTATATATATATGCTCACGAGCCGTTTGACTATCTTCTGTGTGGATGCACAAACAGTACGCGAATTCTTACGGAAATCGACATCAAGCCTCGAGTAATAAGTATAGTGGGCAGGGGCAACATGAATATAGTGCGGAACAACAAGTTGGGAATGTAGGTCTCACGGGAGGCGTGCCAGAGATGAGTCCCTGCAGTCGCACTATTCTCTGTGTCTTCGGTGGCTCAGATGGATAGAGCGTATGCCATGTAAGCAGGAGATCCAGCCCGGGTTCGAGTCCCGGTCGGGGCACACATTTCCAACTGTCCCCGACGACTTATATCAACGCCTGTATGCAGCTAGGGATATTCATTTCATTGTAAGAAGCTTTAATGCCGAGGAAAAACAAACGGCATGGAGGGGTGTAAATGTCCGCCAAAGATAGCGCATACTTCTATTGAGCCACTGTGCCTTCCAGAATGACGAGATCATACAGGAAAGACCCAGTTGCTGAGTCTTTGCTGTCAGACGCTTCACGACACACACGCCAGCTACCACATTTCTGATGGAACACAAAATGTCATCCATCTGAAAACGCCACTTGTCGCCACTCAGTGATTGTCCAGATGCGGTACGGGCTTCCAAAGTCCGGCTTTCGTCGCTGACGGATAGCAGTCAGCAATGAGTGCATGTACCAGGAGCCTGCCGCACAGGCAGTTACTCAACAACGTTCGCTGACCTGTGGCTGAAAATGGTCCAAGCGGCTTTGAGCACTATGGAACTTAACTTCTAAGGCCATCAGTCCCCTAGAACTTAGAACTACTTAAACTTAACCAACCTAAGGACATCACACACATCCATGCCCAAGGCAGGATACGAACCTGCGACCGTAGCGGTCGCGCGGTTCCAGACTGTAGCGCCTAGAACCACTCGGCCACCCCGGCCGGCTGTGGCTGAGGAGACAATGTTATTAGCCCCTTGGTTCATCTGGCCGGTCAAGTACTGTTCGCCCTTACGCATCTTCACAGCCCTCGTTCACCCCTGTCATCATCGGCCCGTACTGCATCACATTTACCTCGGCACCGGATTTTTGGATAACGCCATTTTGCCTTGCAGGATATTCATTAACCGCTGCGCCAGGCGAACAGTTCAAAACTTTAGCCGTTTCGTAAATGCTTGCACCCTTGACCCGAAAGACAATGATCGTGCCCGTTTGGACGTCTGATAAATCGCTCCGTTTCTGCATTACGATAACCACTGCATTGTGTACCCGCGTTCCACCGACACATTTTATATACGTTCCACTGCTCGTGCTGTTACCTGCCATCTGTGAGTGGTTACTGCAAGCTGAAATTGAACATAGGAGGTGGTCGCATTGATGTGACTGGATCGCGTGTTTGCAATGAAGATCTTAATTTCTTCTCCAAAATTTTTACGTAGATGTCATTTGATTGGCATCCCTGCTGAAATGACCTGAGTGTGCCTATATGTGGCAGTTGTTAAAGTGATGACGGCAAGAACGTCAGCACGTAACGCAGGTGGCAGGGATCCTGCAGGAGTGGGCGGCTCGCAGAGAGGCCCGTCCGACTCACTCAGGAGTCCGCCCAGTGACGCCGTGATTGACGGGCCAATGCCAACAGCTGACAGCGTTGTCTCCAAGTAAGGCGTGCAGCGAAATGTATGGGTTGGATTCCATAAAGAAGGCGAAAATAAACCACTGTTAAGGCACCGCGTCGCGGGTGGGATTGCAGCAGTGATCAATGTGCCAGGCTCCCGGGAAGCTCTGTGCGGTGCACCAACTGCCTTCAAAAGCTATACAGAACACAGAAAAAGGTGATTTTTCTGACTTTAGCCCTGCGAAATCATATATAAATGGTACTTGCTGCGGTGGTATTCCATCCTCAAGCCGATATAACACGTGCCGGGACTGTTGGCTGTAAATAGTGAACTGGACAAGGATACATTTTTCGGATATTCACAGCGCTCCTGCCCATGTGTCAGCATAAAATGAGATCATTAAAACTCCAGAAGGTATATTTACGGCATTTAACTAGTGTAATGACATACATCAACTTAAAACTAAAATAGTACCTTCAGTGATTAAGTCCCATGCTTCTTGACAGAGCGTAGGGTAACGATGCAGGAGACCGCCACCGCCGTACTAGACAAGGCCATAATGGCGTTCCCTTTTCACCGACCGTAATGGGGATGGATGATGATGAACCGCGAGACCACGAGGACACTACCGAAATTACCTGAAATAATTGGCTACGAAATTTCCTATGTGTGGTTCTACTTTTTTAAATGGCTCCCCTATTAGCTTAACAGTATAGTTAACAAGTTCAAATGTATTTGCGTGCACGAATTTGCCCAGTTTTAGTGGATGTCATTTTTTTTACTGTGCGACAGGCCCCCACTGTAAAAATGGATTCCTCATTACTGCAATTAACACATAAACTATTATCTGCACACAAAAAGCTATTAGGGCATTCTGAAGAAATCGTGGAGAGATATTTATAATTGTGTAATTGTGACTTTTTTTGGAAATGGTTAAATCATTTTTTACAAGATTAAAATTTCCGAAGTACTTTATTTTCACAAAATTCTACCGAACTATTAAAATTTTGTACAGAGATCTCTAGAACTAAAGCAAGTCTATCAAGTACACTGAAAACTTTATATTTTTCAGATGTCGGGTGCCAACTTCACCAGACTCCCAATATTTTGAAATACGCCCGATGCAGACGTCAGTCCGCGTAGTTTTGATGCACGGATATTCCATAACCGAAGCTGTTCAGTTCCCGACTGGTCATTGGTCAGCTATCTGAAGAAGCGCGGGAATCTGGGAATAAGGATATCCGGCATCACACAGAAAATTTTATATGCAAATATTCTTGTAAGGAAACGGTGCATGACGTATACAATCGGCGTCTGGCATCTTCTGATCCACTTACCTCGGGTCCCAGGAAATGACAATTCAAGAAGATAAAGAGGTATCACCTGAGGTAAAAGTTTGGTTTTTGACAAAGCTCCCAGTGTACAACCCGACAGCTACCCTTCTGAAAGCGTTTACGACACAAAAGACGAAAGTGACTACGATTTAGACTGAAAAATGTAAAATATCTAATAAAACATTTCAGTACGGTGATTTGACCTATAATCCGTTATCAGAGACCTCGAAATACATCATACCTGAAGTTTTACTCTAACCTATTAAGTTTATAATACCATTTTGAATTTTGTATTTCTCACATAGCATCCCTAATCAGCGACCCAAAGAATCTAAAAAGAAGACAGAGTTGTAGAATTTTATAACCATTTTCCAAGTATGTGCAGGTTTTGAAGGGAGCTGGGCTATTGTGCGGCGATGCGTTCAGTGACGGTTTTTTAGAATGCGCCCTTGTGTGAAAAGGGAACAAACGTAGATGAACACAGATACTGTATGAAGATGCGAAAGACACTTTAGAGACAGCGTACATATGATGGATCCCTGTACAAAAGAATGCAGTAGCTATGTTCTGTTGGTAAATTAACAGAAAACCAAATTAATGAAGTAAAGATAAAAGCTGGTCTGTCTCAAACTCGGGAACACATAGCTCGCGATGACCTTTGTCATTGCAGGAAGGCATAAGGCTCAATTGCTCGAAGTATTTCGAATGAAAACCTGTGTCAGAACTCTGATACTGGCAGCAAAAATTACTGTAGTTGATACCGGTTTGGCTTCGATAGCGAGACAAAAGCGATTATGCAGCAAACCCTTACTAAACCCACCTCCACAGCGATGTTCAGAAGGGATGTCTGATGCCTTTAAAATTCCGACAGGAGTGACACAAGGAGATGGAATATGTCTCTGTTCTTCAGCGGTTTTTTATGAAAGGTCTTCCGAGAATGGCAGAAAGAAATGAACAATTCAGAGCTGGAAAATGAAATAAGGGTAGCTACAAGTATATGAATCAAATGGTTCAAATGGCTCTGAGCACTATGGGACTCAACTGCTGTGGTCATTAGTCCCCTAGAACTTAGAACTACTTAAACCTAACTAACCTAAGGACATCACACACATCCATGCCCGAGGCAGGATTCGAACCTGCGACCGTAGCAGTCGCACGGTATATGAATCTTACGGTCGTCTGTCTCGTCTTTGTAGGTGATCTAGTGTTCTTTTGAGATTCCATAGAAACCTAAATAAAAGAACTTAATCCGGTAAGGATCAGAAATCGAATCTCCTTTGAGAGTACCCACTTTATGACACACAGGTCATCAGTCCCCTAGACTTAGAACTACTTAAAACAAACTAACCTAAGGGCATCACACACATCCATGCCAGATGCAGGATTCGAACCTGCAACCGTAGCGGCGCGTGGTTCCGAAATGAAGCGCCTAGAACCGCTGGGCCACAGCGGCCGGCCTGATGTTGGTGATACCATTTTTAGGTGGAAGAAACACAGCTAAACCAGGACCAGACAGATGTCATCTACAGAAGGACAGGGACTGCCAAGCATTGTGTGGGGCGGATATAAAAACATCGCATGAAATCAGCGGAAGTAATGAGAACACTGAATGACTGTACTCAGGGAGTTAAAAAGAACGAGATACAATGGCCAAACAGCTGCTCAAAAGTCTATGCAAAGTGACGCTTGAGGCGGTGTAAACGACGCCATTGGGAAGTGGATGACTGGAAACCAGTGGTTTTGAGTGTTGAATCACGCAGCACCTTGTGGCAGATGTAAGAGTTTCTGTTTGGCCAATGTTTGGAGAATGTGTAGTGCCAACAGTGAAGTACAGTATTGGCGGTATTACCGCACTGAAGAATTTTGTTGTTGTTTGAGTGTGATCTTCTTGTTCCATTTAAGTAAACGCTAAACGCGGGAAGATATGAAAGCCTTGTACAGCGCTGTGTACTGCAAACAGTAGAGAAACAGTTCAGGACAGTGATGATTTGTATCAACATGACAGTGCGCCATGTCATAAGGCAGCATTTGTGATACAATGAGTTTTGGACAATAACATTGCTATCAACGTCACTACCTGATCTGGATTCAGCTCTCGCAGAAAAAAGGGCTGACATTCCTCCACAGAAATTCCGACAACTCACTGAAAGCTTCCCCAGTAGACTTCAAACCATTATAAAGGCGATGAGAGAATACACCCATATTAATTTCCAAGAATACATGTGTAGGTACTTTTGGTTAGATAACGTAAATTCTGACTTGTATAAAGGGCATTCCACATTGTTGCATACTTCTTCTGAGTATGTTCAGCATACCATACACATGTTCTATCGCAATTAGTCAGCTGAATAACTTTTATTTTCTAAATATTACCACATGACCGCCGACAGTTTGTTGTCCCTCTACACGACCTACCACACCAAAAATTAGTTCTTTAAAGTTTTGTGCGTCTCGCGCACCGTGCAACCAGTGCGACCAGCAAATGCCATTCTTCATATCATATAATGTACTCGTACTGTGCATCAACTACCCACATTTACCTGGTCCTATGAATTCACATAGATTATTCCATAAGAGAAGGTACTCATACAAAGGAAAATATATATGTAAAATCCATTAAACATAAATATAAGTGAGTGATATTAACCAAAGAAGAAAGGGAAAAAAATATAAGCTGGTGTTTCGTCACAATACAATATTCGCTCATATAAAACGTAGTAGGCCAGAGGGGATCAGAAGTTAATTATTTGTTTGGGAAACTACATAACACTCAGTTTATAGAATTGATATGTTATGAAGTTACCATTATATCCCATTTTAACACCCAAAGCAAATAAAAAGCTGCAATAAATCACAAACACAAGTATAGTACAAATATCGTGTCCAGATAATACTCTAACAAGCTATCACTCTCAGCACAGTATCATGTAAAAGGAATGTAAGAATTTTCCAATACTGTGCTTTGTGTGATCTTGTGTTAGTAAAGATAGCGTTTAGTGAACACATTAATGTGATCATCGAGTGTTCGACGTCAACGTGCAACAACCATTAACAGATGGCAGATGATAGCCCCAGCAGCGGAGAGCCTCTTAAGTGTGTCGCCGAGTGGATGCAGACACCAGTGCAATCATGTTCAAATGGCTCTTAGCACTATGAGACTTAACATCTGAGTTCATCAGTCCCCTAGACTTAGAAGTACTTAAACCTAATTAACCTAAGGACATCCAAGCCCGTGGCAGGATTCGAACCTGCGACCGTAGCAGCAGCGCAGTTCCGGACTGAAGCGCCTAGAAGCGCTCGGTCACAGTTTATAAACTGTTCTGGTATCCCCGTGGGTAAAGTATAACATGCGTGGCAAAATTACGCTATCTAAACGTGGCGCCTAGGCAGGTGCCATGTACCACGGGCCATAGATAACAAGAGTGAACGACGGCCGCAAATACGTGTAGCTACGAGCGAACAGAAGTGAAATTGTTGAGCAACTGACCGCCCAGATCAGCCAAGGGGCTAATAACAAAGACTCCTCAAAGACTATTCAGCAAACGTTTCCGCGCTTGGGCTTTCGCAACAGGCGCCTGGCTCGTGCTACCTTGCTGACTGCTGTTCATCGGCGACGAAGCCTGGAATTGGCACGGCAGTACCTGAACTGGACGTCCACTGAGTGGCGACAGATGGCCCTTTCAGATGACCCATGTTTTATGCTGCATCAGCGTAAAAGTCTAAAAGCAAACACCCTACAAGAATCGTCAGAAGGGTGCAAGGCGGAGGAGGGGGCAATATGGTCTGGAGGATCTTTTCGTGGCGCTCCCTGGGTGATCTTCTGATTCTGGATGGCGCAATGGGTCAACGTGATTATGCATCAGTTTTTGGGGCATGTCCATATCTACTTGCAATTTATTTTTCCTCGACATTATGAAAACTACCAGAAGGACAACGCAACGAGTCACGCAGCTCGCAATATAGGTAAATGGTACGAAGAGCACCATGATGAGTTTACCACACTCTCCTAGGCACCGAATTCTCCGGATCTAAACCCAGTCGAGAACCTGTGGGACCACATAGATCGGGCTGTTCGCGCCACGGATCCTTAACCGAAAAAAACTAGCCCATCTGGCAGCGGAAATGGAGTCGGCATGGCTGCACATCCCTGTCAGTGCCTTCCAGAACATCACTGAATCTCTTCCTGCACGGCTCGTAGCGGTTCGCACTGCAACTGGTGGTTATGGAAATGGAAATGAGCGTTGGCGTCATTGGCTGGGAGGGCCCTTGCGAGGCAGGTCCGGCCGCCTTGGTGCAGGTCTCATTACATTCGGCGCCACATTGGGCGACCTGCGCTCCGGATGGGGATGAAATGATGATAAAGGCAACACAACACCCAGTCCCTGAGCGGAAAAAAATCTCCGACCCAGCCGGGAATCGAACCCGGGTCCCTAGACGGCAATCCGTCACGCTGACCACTCAGCTATCGGGGCGGTATTTGACAGGTGGTTACGTTAATATGACTCGAGAGTGTAGTTTACATAACGTAAGTTTGCCTCACACGATTTCATGTAGCTGCGTTTTGGAAATCTGTGGAAAATGTACAGACAGAGGTATCACAGTATTTTCCATTTCGAAGTATTTCTTATACTACAGGGAGCTCTATTATATGTTCACTGTCCTAAGCACTGTTCCGGCCTACTTTTAACTGCTGCATCTCCCTCACGACGACTGACGTAGTCAATGATTGTTCACTACACGAATCACGAATATGACGGCTCAAATGCTTTGCCTTCAGATTCCCATAGAACAGGAAGCCGGTGTACTGATGGCCTTGAACGTAATTACAGATTACTAAAAACTGCCTGTTTTTGTATCGTCTCTCACATGGACGTTTCTATGTTCCTGCTGGTTTTCACCAGTAACATACAGTGGCAACTCACTTTACCATAATACTGCGAAATGAAAAATACTATGATACCTCTGTCTGGAAATAAATTTTCAGATGATCCCTTTGTGTTTCTCCAAATTAAATGTGGGTTACTGAAGCGTAACGCAATGAATAAAATGCTTACTTCAGAAAGGTAGCATAATACGGTCTATATGGGGCTCAGAGGACTGTAATTTGTCAAAATCATGTCCATATTGTCAGCAGTCTAAATTAATACTTCCTTTAGATTCGTAGAGCGGTTCGTGGTACACCACGGTTTCCACCATCTTTAACATGATCTTGTACCATATGCGATAGAAACTGATTTTGCTTGAAAAAGACATAAATTACCAAATTTCAACGAAAAACAGCAGAAGATGTTGTGCGAGAAACACTCTATTGTACTAAGAAAAATGTGTTCCTGCAGGCATTCGTCAACAAGAGAATCGTAAGTCACAATCTAATTATCGACGCCTCCAAGATGTTCACTGCTGGAATATAAAGTGCACAAAATTGCACAAGTGAAAAACAACATAACGAGTAAAGAAATAGCAGTGAAGAAATGTGCAGATGTACTTGCAGACGAACATTGTAATTTGACCTAGTGAGCAGAATTTGACAAAAGAGCAACAAAATTATCAGCATCTTCAATCGTTAGTTTTAAGTACCTTAAAACGAAAACACACGACACGCTAAGGTTTTTAAAAATTTCCACGTCACTTTGACTGAAGTGAACTACTTCTAACATTTGACGCACACTGCGGGTTACACTGATCACTGACCACCGCCAGACTGAGCGACGTTGCGACCTCATGATGCGGTAAGGAACGTATACAGTATAAGTGGGGAAGTGATGAATGGCGAATCAGACTTCGACACTCTCCTGATGATATGTTGATATGTGGGGAGCTCTTCGTTGCCCTTGACTTTAACGCTAAGTACGCTGGGTGGAATTAGCGTTTCACCAACTACAGTTGTTCAAACTGGTTCAAATGGCTCTGAGCACTATGGGACTTAACATCTGAGGTCATCAGACCCCTAGACTTAGAACTGCTTAAACCTATCTAACCTAAGGACATAAATCACATCCATGCAAGAGGCAGGAGTCGAACCTGCGACCGTAGCAGCAGCGCGGTTCCAGACTGAAGCAACTACAGTTGTGGAACGTATTCTGCATGTCTCCTGGCAGCATAGTGCGATCGTCGTGATCCCGAACAATCTCATCATCTTTCTCAGGCTGATGTCTATCTGATGTCTTGTATGCCGCCAGCCTCAAGGAGCTCGGGTAGTTCTCCTATGGCTCGACGTGCTTTGGGTTATTATCTGAAAAGCTTCCAGTGTTCTTGGACATGGTCATCGACGAAACAGCCCCACCTAAAAGCCACAGCTAAGTCCGCGGCGTCGATTGGGAGCGGTTTCAAGCGCAGGCGCTCGGCACGCGTCAGAAAGCACCAGATCCAATCGTTGTTGGCGCCAACGAGGCCGTAGACCACCTCACGCGACTGACGCTACGAGTGGTGGCCGCAGGCTTTCCCAGGCACCTGTCACGACCTCCAGACTTCTCGCAGCATCTGCTTCCGCATATCCTGGAAGCTATCACAAAGAAGAACCAAGACTTCCGCCAATAGGAGCTGACCCATCATCCCAAGATGAGTTACCCCTCAGTCGAATGCATCTTGACGCCTGGGCAACAGTGGAAGAGAACTGCTACGTGACAGGGTAGGCATTATTGCCGTATTCTCTACAGAGGACAGCAGCATTTCATTTCTGTGGGACCACATTCTTCAGGCTACTTGCTTCTTCTAGAGAAAGCTATAGTCGTATCTGCAAAAGGCAGTAAATTTGTTGGTGTTCCACATTTTAGCGATTTTTACCGAGGTAAACTCACGCTGCAGTGTTCTTCTTCGGTACGTCAGTGTAGAAGTGTGCACAGAAACAGCTAAGTGAAAAATCTGTGCAATACGCACTGTTTTTTTGTAAATAAAAGACGACTTCGGAATTTTCGTTTGTGTGAGACCGCGTTTAGAAGATTCATGTGTCGATCTGAAATTTTATATTCGCCTATTTTACTGTCACGTCGCTTCTGCATGATCTTCCACTGACTGTGTCAATACCTGTTTGTATTGCGACACATTGTGAAATTTCGAACATTCGCTAGTGCCACGAAAAACTCATATTGTTATAGTCAATTCTAGACATAAACTTAATTGTGCTCTATTAAAATTTTTGAGAACTGCAGGCGTAACCTTGTTCATAACAATCGTTCTCTAACTTCATTATACAACTACGTGAGGAACAGATTATTTTTGAGAATTTTCAGAAGCTTACGAAACTGTATTTTCGTTAAGTTACTGGTACGAGTGTTTTGGATAAGTAACTTATTTCGTAGCAAATCAGCGTTTGTCGTTCACAGTTCTACCAAAGAATACATCACCCATGAATTCCATTGTACATAAACGCAAATAAACGTGCGGCTTTGAGTTTTCGGAAGCTACCATTGCCCTTTGCATAATCCAAGAGCAATCTGTAGTAAATCGGTCTTTGTGATTTAGTTACTGTACCACATATTGTGTCATATCTCATTTCGATTAAGGTGGAGTAGCTCTATATATTACCTGCATTTATCGTAAACTGCTAACAACTGTACTTAACCTCAAAACACTTTTTGAAACTAGTGATTTTTAGCACAGGTTTTTGAGTTCCCTTAACTGAAATCTCGGTTTGTGTATTTGCTTGAATTCCTATAGGGAATTAGCAGACGTTTAGCTCAACAAACTGGAAGATAATCAGCATGGTTAATTCAAAGTTATTTGTTCAACGCCTTGTAGCACATTGTACCATCAAAAATGCAGCCCCACTGTGAGAGCTGTTCTCGAACACCGGATGAGTTGGTTGACGTTCGTAAGCAGCTGAAAATCACGCTGACTATTGTCAAACGATTGGCATCTGTCACGAATCGGTGTATGCCTGTGATACCGCGACCAGAGGTACCTGATGTATTACCTCCGGTTGACTTTGTCTCCTTTGCAGAAAGTATGGGCTGTGTCATTACTCGTCCACTTGACTGCGAGTGGCGTGTCAGTCGTAGATCTAGGCGTCCTGTACGGGGTGGACGGAGACCAGAGAGGAGTCAACGTTTTGTACTGATCCCCCCAAACCAACACGTTTGAGGTGTTGCCTTTCACTGAAAGTGAAACTGTGCCAGTGGTACTCACTTCACCTGCATTGGGGAAACCTGTTTTGTCCAGTGTCAAGAGGAAGAAAACGCAAAAGGATATGGCTCTATTAATCGTCGACAGTTCAAACATACGGATAATGATGACTCCCCTTAGGAAAATGACAGCAAGAGACAGGAAAGGACGCAAGATGCACTCAATGCGTGTACCTGGGAGCCTCATTCAACATGTGGAGGAGACTACTCCTGCAGCCATTGAGGGAACAGGATGCAACCAGCTGCATATTGTGGCGCACGTAGGAACAACTGATGCCTGTCATCTGGCCTCCGAGGTCATACTTGGGTCACTTCAGCGACTGACAGAGAATGTTGAGAAGATCAGCCTTGTGATGTAGTTTCAACGAAGCTAATAATTTGCAGCATTAACCCCATAACCGACAATGGCCCTTTGGTTCTAAGTCGAGTGGAGGGACTGAACCAGAGACTTTGAAGGTACACTACGACTTCCTCAACTTACACAATACGGGCTGAGAACTGTAGGGTCCCCCTAAATGGGTCAGGTGTTTATTACACATCAGAGGCTGCTGCTCAGGTAGCTGACTCTGTGTGGATCGCACACAAAGAGTTTTTAGATTAGGCGGCTCTCCATCCAAGTCAGATAACGATAACTGTAGGAAATTCGGAAGGATCCGTGTAAGATAGAAAGAAATGCCTCCCACAGGTGAGAGTATTAATATCCTAATGATAAACTGTCGAAACATTCACAACAAAGTGCCAGAGTTTGAAGAGCTGATGCAAAGCAGTGCAGCTCACATAATGCTAGGTGTAGAAAGATGGTTGAATCCTGAAATTGATAGCAGTGAGATTTTTTGGGAAAATTTAAGTGTGAATCGAAAGGATAGCAAATGGGAAATGGTGGTGCTGGCCGGAGTGGCTGAGCGGTTCTAAGCGCTACAGTCTGGAACCGCGCTCCCACTACAGCTGCAGGTTCGAATCCTGCCTCGGGCATGGATGTGTGTGACGTCATTAGGTTAGTTAGGTTTAAGTAGTTCTATGTTCTAGGGGACTGATGACCTAGGCAGTTAAGTCCCATAGTGCTCAGAGCCATTTGAATGTACATGTGCGTCAGTGAAAAAGACCAATAAAAAGGTGTTAGCATGTGGACGTAATGTGCTGCTCCAGTCTCTTCTGTACCTAAGGTCCATCACCGTTCCCTTTGGATCCCTACGTAATTCGGTGCTCTCCGATGCACACGATGAAACAGCGGAGGAGTGGTACTCATGCGTCAACTTTAGGTTACAATATCTACGGATGTAATTAACATTTTACAATGCAACAAACGGCACTGATAACGTATTTGTTTATATGCTCAGATGTGCTAACAAAACTAACGGGGTTCCATTTAAAAAAAAAAAAAAAACTTAGGTTTGTGTTAAGAAACATAATTCCGTGCATTTTTTATGGTTTGTATTAACCAATTAGACCAGCCCCTCTCCTCACGTACGGTCTGTGGAATCGATTCGTCAGTATTTGATGTGGTTTACGAAATATATCCAGCGGTAACGTTAGGTGACTCACCCTGTATATATTCAGGAAACTAGATAAAACAGCACAGGGCACAAGCATGTAGAGACTCTGTAGCTCAAGTTTAAAAGAATAATTAACCATGCACTGGAGACATGTACCCAGTTCAACAGTTGATAATAGGAGGGACCCTCCATGGTATACAGTCACTCTAAAGAAACTTCTAAAGCAGCAAAGATTAGTGCATAATGGGTCTAAAACAAAGCGTAGGACTACAATAGAGAGATGCTGAATGAAACACTTTTGGCCCTCAGGAGAGCAATGCGTGATGACTTCAATAACTAACTTAGCGCAATATTGTCAGATGATATTTCACAAACCAAAAGAAATTCTGAACATATGTAATGGCTATTAGTGATACCAAAGTTAGTGTTCAGTCCCCAGAAAATGAGACAGGAACTGAAATTGAGGGTAGCAAAGCAAAACTGAAATACTTTACTCCGTTTTCCAATGCTCCTTTACAAAGGAAAATCCAGGTGAATTGTCCCAATTTAATCCTCGTACCACTCTAAAGATGAATGAAATAAGTATTAGTGTGGGTGGTGTTGGGAAACAGCTGAAATCGTTAATAAGCCATGCTCAGTTCTTGGAAAAATGCACGGGTCATGCCTGTCTACAAGAAGGGAAACAGAAGTGATCCACAAAACTACAGTCTGATATGCTTGATATCGATTTGCTGTAAATCTTAGAACATTTTCTGAGCCAAACATATCATTAGCAGAACGGCCTTCTCAATGCCAACCAGCATGGCTTCCGAAAACATTGATCATGTGAAACCCGACTCGCACTTCTCTCACGTGACACCCTGAAAGTTTGGGATCAAGGCAGTCAGGTTTCAAAAAATCATTTGACTCAGTACCCTACCTATAGTTACTGTCAAAAGTACGATCACACAAGGTATCAAGTGAATTTTGTGACTGGAGTGACGACTTTTTGCTAGTGAGGACGCAGCATGTTATCTTGGATGAAGAGTCATCGTCAGATGTAGATATAACTTCAGGTGTGCCCGGGAGAAGTGTGTTGGGACTCTTGCCATTCATGTTGTCTATTAATGACCTTGCAGACAAAATTAATAGTAAACTCAGGTTTTTTCAGATGATGCAGTTATGTATAAGGAAGCACTATCTAAAAGAAGCTGCATAAATATGCACTCACTCAGAGCTTCACAAGCTTTCGACCAGCCAGGATAGCCGAGAGCGATAACACGCTGCTTGCTGGACTCGGGTAGGAGCGCCGGTCCCGGATCGAATCCGCCCGGCGGATTAACGACGACGGCCGGTGTGCCAGCCAGCCTGGATGGGGTTTTTAGGCGGTTTTCTTCATCCTACTAGGAGAATACCGGGCTGGTCCCCACATCCCGTCTCAGATACACGACTCACAGACATTTGAAACACATCCACACTATTTCTCGATTTACACAAGATGCAGACAGCTGGGGTACACTAATTCCGTCCTGGGGGGTATGGAATGGCGCCAGGAAGGGCATCCGGCCACCCCTTACGATTAACATGCCGAATCCAGTTAACCATGGCCGACCAGTGAGCAACTGTCGGCCAACTCATACAAATACCTGGATGTAACACTTCGTAGGGATATTAAATGTAATATCCGGCCACCCCTTACGATTAACATGCCAAATCCAGTTACCCATGGCCGACCAGTGAGCAACTGTCGGCCAACTCATACAAATACCTGGATGTAACACTTCGTAGGGATATTAAATGTAATATCCGGCCACCCCTTACGATTAACATGCCAAATCCAGTTAACCATAGCCGACCAGTGAGCAACTGTTCGCCAACTCATACAAATACCTGGATGTAACACTTCGTAGGGACATTAAATGTAATATCCGGCCACCCCTTACGATTAACATGCCAAATCCAGTTAACCATAGCCGACCAGTGAGCAACTGTTGGCCAACTCATACAAATACCTGAATGTAACACTTCGTAGGGATATTAAATGTAATATCCGGCCACCCCTTACGATTAACATGCCAAATCCAGTTAACCATGGCCGACCAGTGAGCAACTGTTGGCCAACTCATACAAATACCTGGATGTAACACTTCGTAGGGATATTACATGTAATGTCCGGCCACCCCTTACGATTAACATGCCAAATCCAGTTAACCATAGCCGACCAGTGAGCAACTGTTGGCCAACTCATACAAATACCTGGATGTAACACTTCATAGGGATATTAAATGTAATATCCGGCCACCCCTTACGATTAACATGCCAAATCCAGTTAACCATAGCCGACCAGTGAGCAACTGTTGGCCAACTCATACAAATACCTGGATGTAACACTTCGTAGGGATATTAAATGTAATATCCGGCCACCCCTTACGATTAACGTGCCAAATCCAGTTAACCATGGCCGACCAGTGAGCAACTGTTGGCCAACTCATACAAATACCTGGATGTAACACTTCGTAGGGATATTAAATGTAATATCCGGCCACCCCTTACGATTAACATGCCAAATCCAGTTAACCATAGCCGACCAGTGAGCAACTGTTGGCCAACCCATACAAATACCTGGATGTAACACTTCGTAGGGATATTAAATGTAATATCCGGCCACCCCTTACGATTAACATGCCAAATCCAGTTAACCATAGCCGACCAGTGAGCAACTGTTGGCCAACTAATACAAATACCTGGATGTAACACTTCGTAGGGATATTAAATGTAATATCCGGCCACCCCTTACGATTAACATGCCAAATCCAGTTAACCATAGCCGACCAGTGAGCAACTGTTGGCCAACTAATACAAATACCTGGATGTAACACTTCGTAGGGATATTAAATGTAATATCTGGCCACCCCTTACGATTAATATGCCAAATCCAGTTAACCATGGCCGACCAGTGAGCAACTGTTGGCCAACTCATACAAATACCTGGATGTAACACTTCGTAGGGATAATAAATGTAATATCCGGCCACCCCTTACAATTAACATGCCAAATCCAGTTAACCATGGCCGACCAGTGAGCAACTGTTGGCCAACTCATACAAATACCTGGATGTAACACTTCATAGGGATATTAAATGTAATATCCGGCCACCCCTTATGATTAACATGCCAAATCCAGTTAACCATGGCCGACCAGTGAGCAACTGTTGGTCAACTCATACAAATACCTGGATGTAACACTTCGTAGGGATATTAAATCTAATATCCGGCCACCCCTTACGATTAACATGCCAAATCCAGTTAACCATAGCCGACCAGTGAGCAACTGTTGGCCAACTCATACAAATACCTGGATGTAACACTTCGTAGGGATATTAAATGTAATGTCCGGCCACCCCTTACGATTAACATGCCAAATCCAGTTAACCATAGCCGACCAGTGAGCAACTGTTGGCCAACTCATACAAATACCTGGATGTAACACTTCGTAGGGATATTAAATGTAATATCCGGCCACCCCTTACGATTGACATGCCAAATCCAGTTAACCATAGCCGACCAGTGAGCAACTGTTGGCCAACTAATACAAATACCTGGATGTAACACTTCGTAGGGATATTAAATGTAATATCTGGCCACCCCTTACGATTAACATGCCAAATCCAGTTAACCATAGCCGACCAGTGAGCAACTGTTGGCCAACTAATACAAATACCTGGATGTAACACTTCGTAGGGATATTAAATGTAATATCTGGCCACCCCTTACGATTAATATGCCAAATCCAGTTAACCATGGCCGACCAGTGAGCAACTGTTGGCCAACTCATACAAATACCTGGATGTAACACTTCGTAGGGATAATAAATGTAATATCCGGCCACCCCTTACAATTAACATGCCAAATCCAGTTAACCATGGCCGACCAGTGAGCAACTGTTGGCCAACTCATACAAATACCTGGATGTAACACTTCGTAGGGATATTAAATGTAATATCCGGCCACCCCTTACGATTAACATGCCAAATCCAGTTAACCATAGCCGACCAGTGAGCAACTGTTGGCCAACTCATACAAATACCTGGATGTAACACTTCATAGGGATATTAAATGTAATATCCGGCCACCCCTTATGATTAACATGCCAAATCCAGTTAACCATAGCCGACCAGTGAGCAACTGTTGGCCAACTCATACAAATACCTGGATGTAACACTTCGTAGGGATATTAAATGTAATATCCGGCCACCCCTTACGATTAACATGCCAAATCCAGTTAACCATAGCCGACCAGTGAGCAACTGTTGGCCAACTCATACAAATACCTGGATGTAACACTTTGTAGGGATATTAAATGTAATATCCGGCCACCCCTTATGATTAACATGCCAAATCCAGTTAACCATAGCCGACCAGTGAGCAACTGTTGGCCAACTCATACAAATACCTGGATGTAACACTTCGTAGGTATATTAAATGTAATATCCGGCCACCCCTTATGATTAACATGCCAAATCCAGTTAACCATGGCCGACCAGTGAGCAACTGTTGGCCAACTCATACAAATACCTGGATGTAACACTTCGTAGGGATAATAAATGTAATATCCGGCCACCCCTTACAATTAACATGCCAAATCCAGTTAACCATGGCCGACCAGTGAGCAACTGTTGGCCAACTCATACAAATACCTGGATGTAACACTTCATAGGGATATTAAATGTAATATCCGGCCACCCCTTACGATTAACATGCCAAATCCAGTTAACCATAGCCGACCAGTGAGCAACTGTTGGCCAACTCATACAAATACCTGGATGTAACACTTCGTAGGTATATTAAATGTAATATCCGGCCACCCCTTATGATTAACATGCCAAATCCAGTTAACCATGGCCGACCAGTGAGCAACTGTTGGCCAACTCATACAAATACCTGGATGTAACACTTCGTATGGATATTAAATGTAATATCCGGCCACCCCTTACGATTAACATGCCAAATCCAGTTAACCATAGCCGACCAGTGAGCAACTGTTGGCCAACTCATACAAATACCTGGATGTAACACTTCGTAGGTATATTAAATGTAATATCCGGCCACCCCTTATGATTAACATGCCAAATCCAGTTAACCATGGCCGACCAGTGAGCAACTGTTGGCCAACTCATACAAATACCTGGATGTAACACTTCGTAGGGATATTAAATGTAATGTCCGGCCACCCCTTATGATTAACATGCCAAATCCAGTTAACCATAGCCGACCAGTGAGCAACTGTTGGCCAACTCATACAAATACCTGGATGTAACACTTCGTAGGGATATTAAATGTAATATCCGGCCACCCCTTATGATTAACATGCCAAATCCAGTTAACCGTAGCCGACCAGTGAGCAACTGTTGGCCAACTCATACAAATACCTGGATGTAACACTTCGTAGGGATAATAAATGTAATATCCGGCCACCCCTTACAATTAACATGCCAAATCCAGTTAACCATGGCCGACCAGTGAGCAACTGTTGGCCAACTCATACAAATACCTGGATGTAACACTTCATAGGGATATTAAATGTAATATCCGGCCACCCCTTACGATTAACATGCCAAATCCAGTTAACCATAGCCGACCAGTGAGCAACTGTTGGCCAACTCATACAAATACCTGGATGTAACACTTCGTAGGGATGTTAAATGTAATGATAACGTAGTCTCAGTCGTGGGCAAAGCAGGCTGCACACTTCGGTTTAGAGGCGAAATACTGGGAAAGTGCAATAAGTCTACAAAGGAGATTGCTTACAAATCATTAGTGCGACCGGTTCTAGAATATTGCTCAAGTGCATGGGACCCAAACCAAATACGACTAACAGAAATACTGAACGTATACAGAAAAGGGCACATACAGGTTTGTTTGATCCATGTGACAGAGTCACAGATATATTGAAGGAGCCGAACCGGAAGACTCTTGAAGATAGAAGTACATTATCCTGAAAAAGTCTGTTAACGAAGTTTTCAGAACCGGCTTTAAATAATGATTCTGGGAATACACTACAACTACCTACGTATCGCTCCCATGGGGACCCTGAGGATAAGAGTAATTACCGCACACACAGCGGAACTCAAACAGTCATTCTTACCTTGCTTCATACCTGATAGGAACGGAAATAAATACTAATAACTGTGCACAGTGGGACGTACTCACTGCTATGCACCTCACTGTGATTTGCATAATACAGATGATGATGCAGATACAGACGAAGGCTCATCAATCTGACAACGTTCTCATCTGGCGCCTAGGTCACCAATTTCATCTCCGTATGATCCCACAACGAGCAGACTCTCTGTAGGTGCTAACTCTGGCTTAGGTATCTGGTGCTAACTATGTGGAAGACGATCACCAGGGATGACTGTCCGTGGAGACAGTATGCAAACCGTCATCGTAAGATACAGAGCTTGCAGGAACAGCACTAGCTACATCACCTGCACTGGATTGTTCTCACTAGTGTGAATGGGAAATCATTCTAGCAACTATATGGGCCGCAAACTGTGGAATCCGTAGACATTGGCGACTTTGAGAAATGACAGCGTGTTACTCCCTAGTGCCTGGGAACGAGCATCTTGCAAACGGAGAAGATGGTCAACTGTTCAGTTGCTGCTCTTGTAGGCAACTATGAAGAGCAGTTGACAGAAGATGAACCCATGAGTGACAACGCGTTGCAGCATGCACACAGAACATGGAGATCGGTGCCTTGCGCCCTCTGTAATGGAGGATAGACGGCGATTTGCTGTAGTTCCGCCCCCAGACGGAACGAGGTTGTATTAATTTACTGTCTATTGTTGCTCTCAATTTCCATTCACAAACCTGAATAGAGTCAGTATGGGAAATGGTCAAATCTATACCAAAAAAAAATCGAAACACCACAAGATAATTAATGTAGAGCAATGAAATTTCGAAATACTTTTCTCTAGGTAACATAATTAAGTGATTAACATTGCAAGATCACAGGTTAATGTAAGCATAATATAAGCCATTGTAAATGTGAAATATTGGTACCTTAATGACCAGTACAACAGTCAGAATATTGCATGTGAGCATGCATTGAGTTGTATGGATGCTGGGTGTTAATTTTTGGGATGGAGTTCCATGCCTGTTGCAGTTGGGAAAGGGAAATTTCATCAAAAGTCAATGAAGGCGCGGTTGGACGATGGAATCTGGGGCCGCTGGCAGAGTGTGGTAACAGTCTACTGCCATCAGGCCAGGCAAGGTAACCATGGCATTCGCAGGTGCGGAGCTGCAACGGTGGTATTCCATGCACAATTTGTTTTGAGTGGTGCTACAACAAGGCAGGAAACCGCAGCATTGCTAGGAGTTATTGCGATGTATGAGGTGAGGCAGTAGGCCAGAGCTGGGAGCGGCGATGTGCAAGTGGCTGATGTAGGGTAATTCAACCCTGCCATAGTTTCTGTCTCTCTCTGACACTACGTCAAAAGCGAGGGGAAAAGCAGTAAAAATAGGCAGGCACTTTTAGCTTGAAAGAGTGTGCCAGGTCAGTCGAGAGTTGGGACATACCTGTGCTGGTCTACACTTACAGGGGCCAGTCTGGCAGTAATGTTATAAGTATTCGGCATGAACTTGTACCTTGTTTCTATGTACTTGTTCGGGCTATATCCATCCCCGGAGACTCAACACCAGGGCAGCACGGAACGACAGCCTGGAACTTGGAGATCACGTGGTCTGCTTGAAAGATGATGGTGCCAGCGGTCTGCAACATCCTCCGCCTGGTGTATCAGAGACTGGGCGAGGCATACGCTGCAGGAGGTGCAGCAGTGCTGCAGCAGCACCAGAGACTGTAGCGATTGTTACCATGAGGCAAGCACCACTAGCAGCAAGTTGAGGCACCACATCCAGGAGGGCGCAGGTTCGAGGCCGGTCCTATCCTGGGAGCGGTAGCAGCCCGAGGGCCACGGGTGACCAGTACATCCACCTTTGTCCTATGGTTGGACAGAGCAGGCCAAACAGGGCGGAGGGTGGCGAAGACCAGGGACGGTAGCAGCCTTCAGAATCCCAGGCAGCTACGCGGTGCAAAACATGACGCATCGGCCGACTTCCAGCTGAGCGGCCTTGATGACAACAGCAGCAGCATCAGCATACCAGGAGTTGCTGAGCCAACTTGATTCGCAGAACAGTGCTGCTGGTGGCACGCCGACACTGCACTGCATCCACTGAATACTGTAAATTAGCTGATTAAAGCAATGCAACAGAATACCGCTGTATCACTCTGCACTGCCCCTAATCTCTCTTGAACTTGCTTGACCTCCTGACAAAATACGGCACAGTGGATCCCAACTTCAGCTCGGCCATCTGGAGTCCTGGGTTCGACAACCGACCCCGAAACAATAGGGACGGTTAATATGGGTTGAGGATGAAGCTGGGGTTGTCGTCTGATGATGTTCTATATGTGCTCATTTGGAGACAGACATGGCCATCAAACCGGCCAAGGCAAATCGTCGACACTCTGTAAGGCATGTTGGATTACAATAACGGTATGTGGACAAGCATTACTCTGTTGAAAAACACCCACTGGAACGCTGTTCATTAAAGACAGCACAACAGGTTGAATAGCCAGACTGATATAGAAATTTGCTGTCAGGGTGTGTGGGATAACCAAGAGAATACCCCTGCTCTCGTATGAAATGAGACCAAAACCCATAACTCCAGGTGTAGGTCCAGTGTGTCTAGCACCAGATAGTTGGTTAACCAACACACAGCCATCACTGGCACCGAGGCAGAACTAACTTTCATAAAAAAAAACCACAACAAACCTCCACTGTGCCCTCCAACGAGCTCTCACTTGACGTCACCGAACTCTCACTGAAGCTCAAATTTCTTCTGTACTCACAGTGCGATGCAGCAGAGTCATATGCCGAATACAGTGACCTACCCTCTCGTTAGTGCCATGTGACTGCCTGGGACCCGGTCTTCTTGCGACCATATATTCCCACGACCACAACTGCCAGAGATAATGTACATTGGCTTTATTTCTGCGAGTAATATCGCAGCTTCTCGTAGCTCTATTACAAGACCTCGTTCAAACTTAGTAAGCTATTGATAATGGAGTCTTTATCGCTTTAAAGTCATTCTTGACTTAACATCAACTCAACACGACTAATCTCAACGGTAACTAACGTTCACTACCGTTAAGGTGTGTACTTAAAGCAAACCCGATTTGCATCTTCATAGCGGCGCCACTAGTGCCATTCTTCTGCATCTGGCGCAATATTTTAATATAAATCATCTTCCAGATGTAGGAACATGCCCACCAGCTTTCATTTGTCACACAACTCCTTCCTGGTGCTGCAATTTTTTTCCGTCAGGTTATTGAAGTTGGTACACTTGGTAAGGTTTCATTGGCCATATCCCATTTCTTGGGTAGATAACTCGTTCACAGCACTTGTAAGGGTCGTAAGAGATCCCTATTTATTAGAGGAACACGTCTAGACCCAATGTTTACTGATGGTCTAACCCAAAAGAAGAAAAACAACAAAACAAACACGACAGATACGCTAAGACACGACACGAACATGCAGTGATGAACTATTTGCTTACATTCATTGTGTATTATCTTTGACAGCTCGTGTGACATTTTCTAAAACTGTTTGACGGAAAGGAAACGAAACAATCACAAATGACAGAATGGCTGTGTACAGAAAGCTGATCATTTATTACAAAGCTTCGTAACGGACTGAACATGGACAAAGACTTAGCCGAAGTTACTCCCGTTAAGTCCCTTAAGTGCACAAAAGTAGGGATGAATCGCGTTTACTTACCATGGGAATTCGGCACGAAACGGGTCTTCACATCCTTAAGAGATTTCAGAAGGAACCAAATATACAAAAACTCAACCCAACTTAATATCTAAGAGCACATTTCATCAGAAAAGTGTGTACTCACTGGCTGCCTGTGTATGAGTGTTTCTCATGAAAAAAATTTCGCTACACCCGTGGACGCAGAGTTCAGAGTCAGTTCTTGATAGTGGCTAGGCAACTGGGCAAATCCCAGAGCTAGTTTAAAGGTGTGGACGTTAAGCCAACCACTGGGACTGAAAAAGTGCACGTGGCTATTGACACTACGCTCTTTCTCAACAGAGAAAAGTCCCAGAAAATTCTAGGAGGATGCTCGCGGGATTCTACAGAACCAGTCGAAGAGCTCTATTTTAAAATGATGGGAAGTTTGGCTTCTGACGTCAAGATTTGTCCATGTGCAGGCAATCATAAAGAAACCCAACGAACTTTCTCACGACTCCTAGAAAAAAAAGAAGAAAGCAACTTTCTCCAACTTGAAGCTATGTGGCCACGTTCTCGTCTCATTCATGTGACTACACTAGGACTTAGTAATTAAAAAAACGTCTGAGGCTACTGATTCCTACAACATAATACATTGAAACCAAATATCTAGCAGAAAATTCTCCTCAAAACATCAGTGTATGGTAGAAATATTCAATAGCAGTGATACGTCAGAGGAAGATAAAATTATGAAACGGCGTCGAAAAAAACGGACTTCTTCAAAGACAAAACGCTGGTGAAAGCACAGCTGTTACAGAGCACATGGTTTAACACACATTGTTGAACATGGAGTGCCACAGCAGATCATCGAGACTGGCCTGTGGATCAAAGTAAATATATCACATGGTAGAATGAATCACATTTCTTGTTAAACTTGATCGAGAGCCGGAGATGGATACGCCGACATACCAGTGAAGTGTTGCTTGAACCCTGCCCCGCACCACAGATGCAGGTCGGTAGGGGTAGTATTCTGCTGCTCGAGAAATAAATTCATCTCAGCTCCATGGCATCTATGGTAGGCTCCACGAAAACTGTGAACCAGTTAACATTATTATGGACCTCTTGGATCTCTTCACACTTCATCTCTTCCCTGATGGTGATGGTATCTTGTAGTAAGATAACTGTCTGTGCCACAAGTCCAGAATCGTGTTACAGTTGTTTGAGAATCATGACAGTAAACTAGACGTCTTAGCCAACACTTTCACCGGATCTGAGCCCATTGACTGATCTGGGATGCTATCGGGCACCAGCTCCTAGTCCAAAAAGCTCCAGCTTGTAATTTCCGGGAATTTTGTGACCCTGCACATACGTCTGGTGCCACATCAAACCTCTGGAAACCTAGTAAAAACTCACGCTGCAGCATTATTTTCCAAAGGTGAGCAGAAACGCTATTGAAGAGATGCTTATGATGTCTTGTGTCATCAATGTATGCAGTTCATCATCAAAACTGCAAAATCATGAAGACATGGAACTGAAATGAAATTGGCTTCAAGCACATTACATGCTTGGGCATGAAAATGTTTTTCGTTTTTTTTTTTTTTTTTTTTTTTTTTTGCAATCACACACGGTGGGTAGGGATAATGCTACCTTCACTCTCTGTCTAAGGAAACGTCAAACAGTGGATTTCTCGTCCATATATTGCATTTGAGAGTTGTTTGTGTGGAAGTAATGCTATACCTTGTGTAAGATGGAGAAATGTCTACCAGCACGTGTCGGAATCCAACAGTTGCTCTAAAGTGGCCTATTGAGACTTTGGTTTGTCGTTCCGCGATACAGGCTTGTTAACAGAAAGACATACTAATCGCATAATGCTGGTACTCCTGAGACATACTGTGTCTCACCTTTATCTGTGATAATGATGTAGGCCAAAGCAGTACCTTAAAAGTTCCACCTGTGATGGGACTTGAACCTGATTCTCTTGCTTACTAGCAAACATGCTGTCAATCACGCCACAGTGTCACAACAGGTACAACACCTGCATTGACTACATCACTAACTCTCCCTCGCAGATATAAATTCTAATTCACTCCTCAGCCCTTTGCTATTCCCCTTCTGAAGTCGCATTAGTATGGGCTCTCCGATACTGCAACAGAATCTTAGCAATGAGTCAAATGAGACTAATCCGCTTGCCCTTCAGACACAGCTAATTTATTAATCACATAATGTTTGTATTTCTGAGACATATTGAGTCTTACCTTTATCTTTTGCACCTACGACATTATTAGGGTCATTCCCATTTATTGTTCCATCTCATTTGCACATTATCAGTTCCATTACATGTCTGAATCACTCTGAATCATCTTTAGATCTTAAAAAAAGTGAAATTAATATGTACCATCTAATATTTTACAATTAATAGAAAAACGAGAACTGTACACAAACGTATAATTTAACTGTGTGGTTGCGTCAGATACGAATTCAGATTTCGCTACTTTATTTCAGCTTTTATAATCTACTGTTTTATCCCCGTTTTACAGTTTACAGTTCCATTCTGGTGTCTTGAGAAAAGGTTTTTTATATTACTGACTTTTTGCAAATCTAGCGTACGATCCTCTATTGTTAAACCTATAGCATCCCCTCCCATTCATTGCCTTCTTTGCCCATTCTCAAACCACCCTTCCTCCATTTTATTATTTCACTATTTTACGCCATTTACATTTGACATGCCCATTGTTATACACTGTGAGAGTTTGAACGAGAATTTTTACATAATTATACGTTCTATAATTTTAACAAGACCTCTCTTGTTAAACTCACAACATTCCTGCCACCCTTTCCCTGCTTCATTTGCCCTCCCGTCAATGAACCTCACACCATTTCCCCTTCCCCTTTCTGTCTCTGCACCTATCTTCAACACAGACGTATTTAAAACACTAACCGCAGTTGCCAGTCACAGTACTCTGATACGTGATCGAGTAGACCAGATGAGTTGCTGACGGAACGACTTAGGTACATTCGATGTTTAGTGTAACAATTTTTATTTTTTCTATTTCGTGTAAGATATTGGATGGTACATACTTAGTTTTACTTTTCTTTAGATTTGAATATGATCCACAATGATGGGAACATGTAATCTACTCAAAAATGTGCACTGAGACAACAGAATAAATGAGAATTATCTTAATTACCGGTATCTAAACAGTTTCTGACTCTCTCATGACGATTATGTCGACTGTAGTGTCACATTACTATCATAGATAAAGGTGGGACGTAATATGCCTCAGGTACCAGCTTCATGTAGTCAATATATCACCTACACCAGACATACAGGCAGGATTATCGCCACTTCACTCATTGCTGAGTTGTTATTCCAGTATAGAAGAGCCTTGGCAATAATAATGTGCGTTTAGAAGGGGAAAAGCAGTGCGCTGAGGCACGAGTCAGAATTTCCGTCTGTGAGGGTGATGTGCTGGGTGGTCCGAGAAGGTGTGGTATCTGTACAGCCAGTATGACATAAAGGCCAGCACATCTGCCTAATGAGCAGGAGACCAAGGTTCGAATCCCAGCGCTAATTCATTGCTTTGGCCCATATCATCATAAAAAATACATTCATCAACACGGACATCACGATGGTGGCGAGAGCACCTGGATTGTCAGCTCGGCAACCGTTGTTACGGCTTCTCTTGACGCGGCCAAAGAGAGGAGTGGCGTCAAGAATATTTCGTCGACAGACGAAACTGGAGACAGGAGTGCTACCACGTAGTATATTCAGACGAGTTCTTGTTCTGCGTACAGCGCTATGATAGACGTAGCCCTATGCAGAGGCTTCGAGGGGATGAATGTTGCCAGATTACATTCGCCACCTTCATACGAGCTCAGCAACTGGCTTGGTGGTATGAGGTGCCATCGGATACATTACGCGATCAAGTGTGACTCGCCTATGCTCTAATTTGACCAGTAGCTAGTACACTTCTGACGTGTTAAGTCCTGTGACATCTTTCAGCAAGTTAACGGAAGGCCCCTTGTTGCCCCTGTTGTCCTGGCCTAACTCGGTGCAGATGATGTACAACTGTTTTCCAGTCAGCATCTTCTCCATATATATATCCTGTTGAAAAAGCCTGGTTATGGGTTGTCAGGGATTGGCACACCACTTCTCTCTACGATTAACGATCTTTGGCCATGTGTTGAAGTAACTTGGAATGATGTACCCACATCCCCCATAGAAGCTCAATTTGACTCGATAATCTGCCGAGTTGGAGCCATTGCTGCTGCCTGAGGTTGCTGCCCTGTATAATAAATATCGTACCATATTTTAGGTTGGTCCATACGTTGATAACGTTTTTTCTATAAGTTTGATAAGCACAACAATATACAGAGACTTGAGTCGTCAGAAATATATTATCCTTCACTATTCGCAACAATCTGCCAACGCTGGCGTAGCTTTTCGATTCTGCGACTGTAGAAATCACGTGGTTTTGAGGCGAAGAACTCGTCGAGCCATGTTCAGAGTGCAGTTTCATCAGGAAATGAAGTTCCTTGAAGGTTGTTCGATAGAGAGAGGAGGAGATGAAAATCTGAGGGCGCAAGATAAGGTGAATAAGGTGGGTGTGGAATGACTTCCCAATTCAACTCCTGCTCAGTGCTTTTTGTCAGTCTAGCAGAAAGCAGGTTGTTCCACCAGAGGTGTAGCATTATCTTTTGTGGATGCGCGCAGGTCTTTGTACGGGGAGTTGCTGCTTTGTTTGTCCTTAACCATTCCTTTCTTCTCGTTATGTTCGCATAAAGAGACCATTTCTTGTTACCAGTAACAATACAGGATAGGAATCATTGGTACTGTTCATGAGTTAATTGATGATGAGCAAACAGAAATGCACATGGGGCCAACCACTGATTTTTGTGTTTTGGCTTAGAGCATTTTTGAATCTTCACCACTGGAAACAAATGCCGCACCATGGTGAAATGATAACAGTTCATCAAGTTTGCCAGTTCTCTAGTATACTGACGTGGATCATTGTAGATTAATGCTTTTAAATAGTCTTCATCAAACCTGAAAGGTCTTCGTGAACGTCAAGAGCAGCGAAGTTCAAAACGATCCTCGTTAAAACGAGAACACAATTTTCTTGCCGTACTCTGTCCAACGGCATTATACCTATACACGGCGCAAATGATTCTGGCTGCCTCCCCTCCTGCCACCCCTTTATCGAACTCAACAGAAGAATATGTCGGAGATTTTTCGATTTCTCATTTTCTATCGTCCACAGTCCACTCACTATATCTGAATGACAAAATCACAATACGTAAACTCAAACAGCAGACAGTGAACTACAAATAATAAACGACAATCGATAAATAGACCGACAACAACCAGACACTAATATTCAAAACAAAAACGCTGTGACCTTATGCACCAACCTAACACAATCACAACTTACCTGCAAGTCAAATCGTTTATAATCCTACTACATTTTATGATCCGAATACGATGGGCATTTAATAAAGAATGGAACCCTCTTTTCCTCAGTCCATTTTGGTTCAAAATATTGCAAGTTGTTTGGACATTATTAAACACTCTTGCGTCATCTCATATAGTTCCAGCAAGTCCCACTAGATGGGAGCGCTGTGAACAGTTTTGAAAATAGTATTTGCAGGTGAGACGCATTCCAAACGAAGAGAAATGATCGAAGTCCTTTTGCCGGAATACCAAACCATTACAAATATTGAGAGGCGTTTACAGAATGTCTACGGACATGGAATTTGATAGAAGCGCCTAAGTCGCTGCGCGAAGCGTCTGTCGTCATCAGAACAAGCGAAGAAGGAAATCTGTCCGATCCCCCAAGAGCACAGCTATGACATTTGCAATGTTCCGACATACAGACACTCTTATTCGAGGGAATCGGCTGATAACAATGAAAAAATTCAGTTCCCTGCTCGGCATATCCCATGGTAGTGCTGACACACTTTTCCACCACTTACCTTATTCAGATGTTTGTGTCCGTTAAGTTACTCGAAGCCCGACTATAAAGAAGAAAGAAGGAATACCACTTAGGGCCTGAAACAAAACGGCAATCCACGGAGCGGCGCAACACAATGTCTCCTTCGAAGGTCAAAACAGTACCCTCTGTTACTAAGACTAAAAACAGTACTCTCTGTTACTAACATCAAGGCTATAGACTTCTGGTACTCGGAATGAGCCATACTTTCCAATGTCCTCCCTCACGGTCAAACTATCAACACTGAAATCTATGTGAGACTCTTAGGAAACTGAAGAAACGATTACAGCGCGTTCGTGGCACAAAAATGCTAATGCACTTCTCCTTCTCCACGATAAGGCAAAGCCACACACAAGTCTGCGATCCCGACAAAAGTCACAAAACTTCGATGGACCGTTCCTTCTCATCCGCTGCAGAGCCCGGATCCCGCACCTTCTGACTTCTGTCTCTTTGTACCGTTGAAATATGGCCTCCGTGGGAATTATTTCCGTAATGACAGGAAGCTACTGACACAGGAAATCGGCCGAGACGCGGAGCACTACAATGATAATACTTCGGCGTACAGGCTCTGACGTTAAATTGGCGTAGGGCCACAGAATTGAAGGGGGGCAGCGTTGAACAAAAAAATTAAAAGTAGAAGTCGGTTAAATGTTTTATCAAATAATATGTCTAAAACTAAGAAATGAAACAGAACAGAGAAACATTTGACGCACTTCATTTGTTGTATATGATTTCGAGTATCTTTCACTAACCTGTTTTATTTCTTACTTTCATACAAATTATTTCAAAAAAACATTTGACCGTTTCTTTTTTTCTATTTTCTTCTATTTTCATTTGTTCAGAAAGCATGATCCTATTATCATCTTGTTTATTATCCTACCGTCTTCTGGTCTCGAAATGTACTGAATTTAGTATTTAATTCGAAGGAAACCATTTGACAGTTAACTCCCACACCATCATAGCTTTTAGTGTGCAAAATAATTAGGCATTGAAAAGATAAACTTTTTCTCCCTTCATTTGTTTTCCTAGTGTCTGCTGTTGTTCGAACAGTCCCAATTTTAGTAGTTGACTAGAAGAAAGCCATTTTAAAAATCAAGTATCACACTAATGCAACCACATTTCCGCCAAATAGCTACGTCTAGAAGAGATGAACTTTTTGACATTTCACTAGCCTTCCAAGCGTCTTCTATTGTGGAAATGTCCATAGTTTAATAATTATTTAGAAAAAATCCTTGTCGACAGTTGAATATCACGACCATGTAGCGTCTTATGTCCAAGGTGTTGAACATTTAGACACAGAAATTGTAATTAGTAATTATTCAAACCATTTCTCCCTACCTAGTGACTGAATATTTAAACGCTTTCTACTGTATTACACATAATTCTGGCTTGACAAACAAATTAGACAGTTGAACATTGTAACAACAATTTCATTAAATCATTGATGCCCACTAATAACAAGGATAAATATAATTCAATCAACTCGTTTCTGAATTATTACATTCACAAAAAAGAAACATTCCTAGTTTCCTAACGTATCAATGTATAGTTACACACTAAGTCTACCATTTTTACAACAACAAAAAGAAATTTGATCACCCTTTAAACTACTCTACACCTAATCAAAGAGAGAACTTGCAGTTTTTGACTGCAGCACTTCATATGTTTCCTCAGACAGCACTGTTCACAAGGTCACCATAGTTATAAGAGATTAATAGTTTCTCAGATGCTGCAAAATTAATTTGGTGCTTTCAATTTAGACTCCTATTCAAACATACTAATATGTTAGTTGATGCTTACGAGTTCTACCATTATTGGCTGAATGGCTCTAGCATAGCTGTGACCAGTCGTACCGTGCTTCACATAATTTCATCTCCGTTAACTCGTACCCAGGGTTAACAAAGAGACGTTAATATCTTCCTTATAATTTTTCGTGCGTAGACAAAATACCTGCATGTACGGAATTAAAATATACTCAGACCAGTCGAATTTTCCAAATCCTCTTAAAAAGATTACCAGAAAAAAAAGTTATTCTAGAGTTTTCTCTGTGCCATCAATGTACTATAACGACGTAATTAACGTTTTGTACAGATTATTTTCAAGATTCTACCGATGTGATGTTTGTTTCTTGAGCACAACACTCATTGGCGCAGTTCAGCTTTCTTTGGACTTCTCATCGTCTAAGCTGTGGTCCTTCAGTTGTTCAGCGATAGGCGGCGGTGATTGACGATGCTGTCATACTTACCAGTACGAAGAGCTCCCTTGCAGAGAGGTGGGTTAAGAGAAATGTTTTGTAGCTTACTCTGTTACTGGAACAGACAGTCATTCCGCAAATCTGATTCATCGTTTAACAAGAACGGAAGATGATCATTCGTTTCTGGTAAAGAGGACTGCCCGCAGACGACAACCCCAACTTGGCGCGCCGTCCCATAAAGGGAACAGTAAGTTACTCCCAGCAACTTTCTCTCAGATCACTATTTAATTTTTTATTAATTACCCTGAAAACTTTCAAGCATTTGTATATGTTTTGCAAAACTAGATACCATGAGGATAAATTTGATATCTTTTTGTTAATTTCTCACTCTTCGTATGACTATGAAAAGTCGGACGAAACGTATTGTGTGATTTTTAGGAGTTCTTGTTTCTGCTCCGCTCAAACATATGAGCAGAAAAGGTATCACAGCCAAAGAATCGGCGAACAATGTGGTGTATTTTAATCATGAATAAAGCAATTCTGATTTGAGAAAAAAGAATGTGTTACACTAGAATGAATGGAGGGGAAGGTGGGTAGATGGCTAATTTCTTGTGGTTTCACATTTAGGCAACAGAAAACGCCTCGCATTGGTGAACGTCACTAAAGAGTCAACTGTGCGTCGGGAAAGCTAATGTTACCTTATTTGATATATTGTTTGTGCTGTTAAACTTTTCGCTGTGATGAAGTTATCACAAAGATACCCCAAAACTGAAATATGTAATCGTATGTTTGAAAACTAAAACTATCCATTAACGTAGAATATTATTTGACATTCAAATTTTCCTTTGCCGTCAACACTCGACGCTGATGAGCTATGTTTGATCAAATGACACCTCTATGCTGCCAATTGTACCGGAAGAAGCTTTCTTAGTTTCACGAGTTGTGTTGACAAATACTACTAGCACTTCCGGTGTAGATGATCTACCACGTTCCGAAGATGAAGACTGCACAGAGCATGCAGGGCAGCGACATCCGCTCCAGGCAAAAGTTCGTCTCTCACTGTATCAACATTTGTAAGACATTTCATCTCTAACAGTTCTGGCAACCGTTCGAAAACGAAGAAAGAAAAGCACAGTTGTACTGAAAAGAGAGAGAGTTTTGATCGACCCACTGCTAAAACGAAAAAGAGCAGAGGGATTGTAACCAAACGGGAAGAGATAAAATAAATGAAAGTTTGGTGTATAAAGTAAATAGCTATAATTACACAGGACCACAAGTAGATGCGTAGACGTGTGTTTCGCAAGAATTAACTCCATGAAACTTTAGCTGAAGAAGAAATTATATGCAATTATTTTGGTAATAAGAAATATAAAAGAATGTTAGGGATTTATTTATTTATTATATACCTTACGCCAACATTAAAGCACTAAAACCAAACATTATGCAACACAGTCAACAATAAGTTTAGATCTTAGCAGACAACCGTTTCTTCCTTTCCCAAAAATTCTTCATTCGGAGTGATCCGGCGGCTCGTTCTTCTACAGAAATGAGGTACTTCTTCCCCTGTGATGTCACTCGTACGCATTTTTTCTTGAGAAGCATCTTCTCTTCTCTATGTTCAATTTGATGTTTGGTAATGTGCGTTTTATTCAGATCAATTTGTGCATCTTTAAACCAGCTATTTTTTGTCTTACTGTTCCAGAAGTAGTCAAAAAACTGTTTCAGGGGTCTAATATTCGGTAAACGAGAAATGTGGCCAGAAATATAACCCTTCTTTTTCGCATCGTA
The DNA here is from genome assembly GCF_023897955.1 of Schistocerca gregaria. Taxonomy (NCBI): domain Eukaryota; kingdom Metazoa; phylum Arthropoda; class Insecta; order Orthoptera; family Acrididae; genus Schistocerca; species Schistocerca gregaria. The sequence goes on from NC_064927.1 coordinate 314,449,318, forward strand.
AGAACTTTCTTGGTAAACTGTCGAAATGGACAAGAGCCCCCACTGTCTGTTAACTTACTGTTTTTATTGATAATCGTTCGGAGTATTCTTCTGTCAATTTTCCGCAGTTTACCAATTTTTGCTTGAGTGCTCAGTTTAAACAGTCTTTCAGCTGGATATGTTGCCTCCTATTTAACGACGGAGGAATAATGTCTAAGTTTAGCATTTATTGAAAGAGACAGTTTTTGCAAGGTGGCCGCATAGTTCTCTGTGCTTGTTGTACTTTTAATGTTATACAATCTCCCGATGCTTTTTCATTGGCATTCCAAGAAATAATCTTAGCAAGATATTTAAATTTTTTTGCCACTTTAATTTTTTGAGCGTTTTTGGAGTATAATGTGGGCTGTGAGGGAAGGTGTGCATCATTTCTCGAAAGAAATTTGCAACCCGATCTTTGCCGCTAATCGTTCTAGTTCTTCTACGTGAACGTCGCCTCATCGATAATGTCTGTTGAAAACGCCGAATCACCTGAAAGTGCAATACAGTTAAGTTGAATCTTCCTTCCGATCTTAATCGATGGTGGACATATCTTGTTCCATTCGCACATGATTTTTTCCAGCACGCAATTAAACAGTAATGCGCACAACCCATTGCATTGTCGAAGGACAGTTCGAATCTCAATGGTAGGATTGTTAATCATTATCCTAAGATTTAGTTTAAAGCCCTTTTTGACGTATATGTTTCAAATAATGTTTCCATTGTATATATTCTATGATTAAATCTGATAAAACTAAATCTGCAATGTTGCCCCAATATCGGAGTAAAATGGACATGTATAGAACGCAAGAAACATCTTATTTACAAACACATTACACTGATGAGACAAAAGTCATGGGATAGCTCTTAATATCCCATCGGACGCCCTTTTGCCCGACGTAGTGCAACAAAGCAACTCAACGTGGCGTAGACTTAAAAAGATCGTTGCAAGTGCACTGCAGAAATATTGAGCCTTGCTGTCTCTATGGCCGTCTATAATTGTGAAAATGTTGCCGGTGCAGGATTTTGTGCACGAAATGACTTCTGGATTATACAATCCTGGAAATTGAAATAAGAACACCGTGAATTCATTGTCCCAGGAAGGGGAAACTTTATTGACACATTCCTGGGGTCAGATACATCACATGATCACACTGACAGAACCACAGGCACATAGACACAGGCAAAAGAGCATCCACAATGTCGGCACTAGTGCAGTGTATATCCACCTTTCGCAGCAATGCAGGCTGCTATTCTCCCATGGAGACGATCGTAGAGATGCTGGATGCATTCCTGTGGAACGGCTTGCCATGCCATTTCCAACTGGCGCCTCAGTTGGACCAGCGTTCGTGCTGGACCTGCAGACCGAGTGAGACGCCGCTTCATCCAGTCCCAAACATGCTCAATGGGGGACAGATCCGGAGATCTTGCTGGCCAGGGTAGTTGACTTACACCTTATAGAGTACGTTGGGTGGCACGGGATACATACGGACGTGCATTGTCCTGTTGGAACAGCAAGTTCCCTTTCCGGTCTAGGAATGGTAGAACGATGGGTTCGATGACGGATTGGATGTACCGTGCACTATTCAGTGTCCCCTCGACGATCACCGGAGGTGTACGGCCAGTGTAGGAGATCGCTCCCCACACCATGATGCCGGGTGTTGGCCCTGTGTGCCTCGGTCGTATGCAGTCCTGATTGTGGCGCTCACCTGCACGGCGCCAAACACGCATACGACCATCATTGGCACCAAGGCAGAAGCGACTCTCATCGCTGAAGACGACACGTCTCCAATCGTCCCTCCATTCACGCCTGTCGCGACACCACTGGAGGCGGGCTGCACGATGTTGGGGCGTGAGCGGAAGACGGCCTAACGGTGTGCGGGACCGTAGCCCAGCTTCATTTAGACGGTTGCGAATGGTCCTCGCCGATACCCCAGGAGCAACAGTGTCCCTAATTTGCTGGGAAGTGGCGGTGCGGTCCCCTACGGCACTGCGTATGATCCTTCGGTCTTGGCGTGCATCCGTGCGTCGCTGCGGTCCGGTCCCAGGTCGACGGGCACGTGCACCTTCCACCGACCACTGGTGACAACATCGATGTACTGTGAAGACCTCACGCCCCACGTGTTGAGCAATTCGGCGGTACGTCCACCCGGCCTCCCACATGCCCACTATACGCCCTCGCTCAAAGTCCGTCAACTGCACATACGGTTCACGTACACGCTGTCGCGACATGCTACCAGTGTCAAAGACTGCGATGGAGCTCCGTATGCCACGGCAAACTGGCTGACACTGACGGCGGCGGTGCACAAATGCTGCGCAGCTAGCGCCATTCGACGGCCAACACCGCGGTTCCTGGTGTGTCCGCTGTGCCGTGCGTGTGATCATTGCTTGTACAGCCCTCTCGCAGTGTCCGGAGCAAGTATGGTGGGTCTGACACACCGGTGTCAATGTGTTCTTTTTTTCATTTCCAGGAGTGTATGTGATAAATGTTCGATGGCATTCTCATCGGGCGATCCGGATGGCAAAATCATTCGCTCTAATTTTCCAGAATAATCTTCAAAACAAAATCGCATTTGTGGCCCAGCGACATGGCGCATTATCATCCATAAAAATTTGTTGTTTGAAAACATGAAATTCATTAATGACTGACAATGGCATCAAAGAAGCCGAAAACAACTATTTCCAGTCAATCATCGATTCAGAGGGATCAGAGGACCCTCTCCATTCTGTGTAAACACAGCCCACACCATTATGAAGCCACCACCAGCATGCGTGCCTTATTGACAACGTGTACTTATTGCTTCGTAGGGTCTGCGCCACACTCGAATCCTCTGACCAGCTCTTACCAGCTGAAATAGCGACAGAGCTGACCAGACCACTGTTTTCCAGTCGTTTACGGTCCAGCCAACATTGTTACGAGCCCAGGAGAGTCACGGCTGGTGATGTCGTCTGCCACTGTAGCCTATTAACATCATATCCTAACGGATACGTTCATCGAACTTCCCACTTTAATTTTTGTGGTTATTTCACGCAGTTTTTTTTTTTTTTTTCTTTTTTTTTAGCACTCAAAACTCCACGCAAACACCGTTGATGTCGGTCGTTAAGTGCAGGCCAAGGCCCCTGTGCTTTCTGTGGTGAGAGTTAACTTTTGAAATTTGGTATTCTCGGCACACACTTGACACCGTGGATCTCGGAATACTAAATTCCCTAACGATATCATAAATATAATATCCCATGCTTCAACTACCATTCCGCGTTCTGAGTCTGTTAATTTCCGACGTGTGATCGTAATCACGACGGATACATTGTAAGTAGGCTGTTTAGGTTTTTTTATTGGTAACGCCACCCCCACGTAGCGCTCTGTATGAAAATCACTGGCTGTGCCGTGTGCAGTCTGTGGCTGGTTTGCATTGTTGTCTGCCATTGTAGTGTTGGGCGGCTGGATGTTAACAGCGCGTAGCGTTGCGCAGTTGGAGGTGAGCCGCCAGCAGTAGTGGACGTGGGGAGAGAGATGGCGGAGTTTTGAAGTTTGTAAGAATTGATGTCATGAACTGCTATATATATTATGACTATAAAGGTAAATACATTGTTTGTTCTCTATTAAAATCTTTCATTCGCTAACTATGCCTATCAGTAGTTAGTGCCTTCCGTAGTTTGAATCTTTTATTTAGCTGGCAGTAGTGGTGCTCGCTGTATTGCAGTAGCTTGAGTAACGAAGATTTTTGTGAGGTAAGTGATTTGTGAAACGTATAGGTTAATGTTAGTCAGGGCCATTCTCTTGTAGGGATTACTGAAAATCAGATTGCGTTGCGCTAAAAAAATATTGTGTGTCAGTTTAAGCACAGTCTTGTATAATTTTTCAAAGGGGACGTTTCAACATTTGCACATGAATCAGCTGAGTGCAAATGACAGCTCTGTCTATACTCGACCCTTCTATACCTTTCGTAAGCGATACTACCGCCGTCTGTATATGTTCATATCTGCCATGTTAACCCTATGCCGGAGTAAAATGACAAGGTTTATTAAGGTAAAAACACAATACTTACAAACAAACTAAATGAATTTTTATTATTGTATCCCGAAATACTGTTTCTAAAGATCTTCCAAAATATGAACCTTATATTGGAAACAAAAAATATATTAATTGTATCTGAAATTTTGATAAAAGTAAAAAATTAGGCATCTCTACTTATTGAACGACCCTTATAGGTTGAATTCTAATGGGCAGCAGTGAACATTATTGCGATTGAAATAAGATAGACAGCAAGCTGAGGTAGTGATGGGGGTTTATAGCAGCTCCTTGGAGTTAACGGGCCGGCCGAAGTGGCCGTGCGGTTCTAGGCGCTGCAGTCTGGAACCGTGAGACTGCTACTGTCGCAGGTTCGAATCCTGCCTCGGGCATGGATGTGTGTGATGTCCTTAGGTTAGTTAGGTTTAACTAGTTCTAAGTTGTAGGGGACTGATGACCTCAGAAGTTGAGTCCCATAGTGCTCAGAGCCATTTGAATATTTTTAGTTAACGCTTTCGCCCCTTAGGGTGTGTACGCACGGCCTGCTACGCCGTTCCCCAGGTGTTGTGGACGTGTATTGATGCACCGCTAGGACTTTCGTACAGTGCTATGGGCGTCTGCGGACGAATTACTTCCATATCTTGGTCAATAAAAAGGTTCCGAGTATTTGTAATACAGAGTGCGTGCCTTATTTCGGTATTTTGGATCGTTTATGGGAAGTGACGATTGTAATGACCACGTGATTCGGTTTGTCCTTCGAATATGAAACCCAGTAACTCGAGAAGAAAATGAGGTACCATTCGACTATTAATTTATAAATAAAATTTCGAAATATTATCTACATTTCATGCAGTGTAGTATATGAGATGAAATCAACTATCTGAAAAGTACTCTTTAAAATTTCGTCCATGATTCACATAATTTGATGAATTGGAATAATTATGAAAAGAATTTCATTTCTTTATCAAGTGAAGATGTCAGACTGTAAGATGTGGAAAAAATCAAATGTTTTAACCTAACAATTTTCGAAAAATCCGCTGATAGTTCTCGTCCGCCGGAACTGCGTCTCTCAGACACACAGCAGCATTTGCGAGTAGTACAGGTATAAGAATAGCAGCCTGAGCTCGCAATGCAAAGAGCTCGTCTGTAGCTGCGAAAGAATTAACCCAAACAGTGCAAGATGAGCAGAGAGACGACTCGCTGGTTGGCGGCGGCGGCCGCTAGGGGCGCTATCAGCAGCCCAGCCGCCGCGCCGCCCCTAGCCGCAGGCAGGCGCGCGGCCGCTTCCTCGCCCGGCACGGCTCCGCGAGGGAGCGACCGGTTAGCGGCTGGCGGTTGGCGGATTGTCCATAAATCGCCGCCAGTCTCGCTCGGCTGGTCTTTATTGTCTGGCCGCGGCCCCCCGACAGCCGGAGCCCGCTCGCTGATTTGTAGCGCGCCGGGGCATTGTGCCGCACAAATTATCTGCACGCGTCAATACGAGTATAGCAACCGGGTGGCCGCGCTTCGCATCCCGCCACAGCTCGGTCCGTCACTCGCTGCCCGATCTGTCGCACTGCGCCAAGCCCGGCCTCTCTGCTACCTCGTCTCGTTTTCGCTTTTTCCTCCCCTCCAACAATATATCCGTCGTGCACTTGTCCACGTGACGAATTGCTTCATAGAAACGGCTGTCACTGTCTCGTTATTTACCGGTTGACGAGTAAGGTACACCCTATGATTTGTTCTGTTTCTTCGTTCAGATGCTCCGCACTCGACAACAATCGGTCTTCTGTCCAGGCGAGCAATTACTCGCCGTGGCAGTTCTTCCCTACCTGGCACAAGTGCCTAGATGAAGAACGCTCATACGAAGTAGCCGGCGTATCTCACTGTGCCAGGGGAAACTACCTGCAGGCTTACAAGTTCTCTCATACAAGCTTACTAGCGAACCCAGTAATGTTTCGCAATTCCTAAACATGCATGCGTATTGGATGTACGTCCTAATCTCCTCCCCCCCCCCCTCTGTCTATCTTCTCCTCCCTCCTCTCTTTGTCCATTTCCCCCTTGCAAGATCCCCTCCCTTCTAGACTGATACTGTTGTTACTCAGCCGCGAGTCCGTAGAGGGTGGTATATGTGACATACAGTATAACTGGTCAGCATTTCCATCCGGAATTTGCGAGTGTGAGTCGAACCTTCCTTCATCTGCCTTAGTTGGTCGTGTCGTCGGATTTCCGCCTACCTGTGCGCGGAGCAGCTCTCGTAAATGTCGTCCCGTGCATAGGCGCATTGGATGTCTCTGTCGGCGGAAGCTTATTATCTGAAATTGCTGTCGATCATCTTTGGGGTATTTATTTACCCGAAATTAACATTCAGAACGCCGTAATATCACTTTTATTCCTATTAGATCAATAATGAAACACTCTTGTCACAACCTACTCGTAACCGAGAGCATGGCTACCATCGAACAAGACAGGAAGAGCTCTTAACGCCGACTGCCGACTTTGGCGAGCAGTCCGTATCTCTTACTAGTTTCGTCACAGTTCGTGGATTTCCGGTCAAGTTAGTACTTAGTAAGATACGCATTTGTTAATGAACGGGTCTGAATTTTAACGAGGCAAAATTATGATAAATAGTTTTAAATATCCAGAGGCTCCTCCTAGTATTTATGTTGTCATAAATGACTTTAATTATTAAGTATAAATAGACAAAATCGGTGAATTTGTCGCCAAGACGGTGGTACTTCCCGTCATGTATATTTCCAAGGCTGATGCTTGTTGCTACGGTCCAGCGCCGAGCCCTACCCCACTACGCGCGACATGTGGCCGCTTCGTCACCTAGCCAGCCAGCGTGGGAAATGCTCTCCGACTCAAGGCCGGCTACAGACTACAGCACTTCCTAACTATCGTGAATGCATCAATAACAGACAATAATTTGTTAAAACTGGTAAAAAATGTCTTCCTCACCTAAGAGGCACCTTACACCCTGCTCCCCTTCCCCATCTCTCTCTCTGTCTATCTACTCCTTCCCGCTCTCTGTCCATGACCTCCTTCACCCTCTGTACGTTCATTTCTTCTCCCCCCCCCTCTCTATCTATCTCCTCTTCCCCATTCTCTCTGACCTGGAACTATTTATTGTTATTGCTAAAGAAACCTTGATTGGGAACTAAAGTCGCTTAAAATGAGTAGGTGAATCGGTTGCGATCATTGGCACAAGGGGTGTGAGAGACCTCTCCTGCTGCTGGATTTGTGAGGAAATTAGCTCCAGTGACAGCATTCCGCATAGTTTTAATCAGCAAATGCCTAGGATTAGAAAGTATAGGACGACTCAGATTCTGCAGTAGTATTCTTATCATTCAGAGATACGTTGTAAATACAACTTTCTTGATTTCTAGTAGAACCAACTGCAACAAAAGAAAAACGTAACAGTACCCGCTTGTGTATACAGTTGTTAAACCTGACAACGAGGAAGAAAACGACACTGCATATTTTCACAGCGCAGTATAACACAGCGTTGTTTTTTTCCCACAGTCGGTTCTAGCAGAAAACTCTAGATCGTTGTTTAAAAAATATACAGGATGACAATTATTCAACTACGACGTATGCCCACAAAGTAAGTTCCGTTTGGTTATATAAAACAAACGTGTACAGTTACAGAAAAAATATTTATTGTAAAAAATTTGCAACTGTTAACTACTTTTCTACATAGCTTCCGAAATTCCGTACGCACTCGTCATAGCGTGGCACAAGTTTTTGTATACCTTCTTCGTATAAGGTTGCCGCCTGTGTATTCAAACCTGTGGTTACATGTTCTTTCAGCTCGTCATCATCGTTGAAGTGTTGACCACCAAGGACCGATCTTAAGTGTAAGAAGAGATGAAAGTCGTTAGGAGATGATCAAAAGCGTCTTAGAGAAATTCCCGTAAGCGTTGTTTGGTCACATGCGCCGTGTGAGGTCGGGCATTAACATGGAAAAAAAACCTTTTTCACAGTAATGCGCTGCGCAATTTCTTAATGGTCTCGCAGTAACCATGTGGATTGATTGTTTGGCCTCGTGGTAAGAAATCAGTCAGCAAAATACCTTTTCTGTCCCAAAAAACGGTGCACATGACTTTTCGAGGTGTCAAGATTTGCTTAGGCTTCACCTTCAAAAAATGGTTCAAATGTCTCTGAGCCCTATGGGACTCATCTGAGATCATCACTCCCCTAGAACTTAGAACTACTTAAACCTAACTAACCTAAGGACATCACACACATCCATGCCCGAGGCAGGATTCGAAACTACGACCGTAGCGGTCGCGCGATTCCAGACTGTAGCGGCTAGAACCGCTCGGCCACTCCGGCCGGGCGCTTCACCTTCGTTGGGGATGAAGTGTGCCTCAATTCCATTGACTGCCGTTTTGTATCAGGGGTAACGTACGTTACCCAAGTTTCATCCCCCAAGACTATCTGAGAAAGAAAACCATCCCCTTCTTCATTGTAGCGCGTCACAAGCTGAAGTGCACGACCCATACGTTGTTTTTTGTGTTGTTCATTAGGAATACTCGGTAGCCAACGTGAGCAAAGTTTTCGAAATTTCAGTTTTTCAGTAGCAGTTTCATGAATTAGTGATCGAGAGATTTGCGGAACTTCCATAGCATGGAAACTAAGTGTAAACTTACCGTTGTGGTTAATTTTCTCTTCAATTGTGTGAACCAGTTCATCAGTAAGCACGGACGGGCGTCCACTTCGTCCTTCATCGTGCACTTGTCATGTTCATTTAACAGTCTGAACCATCTTCTAACCATTGAATCACTCATAGCATTTTGTCCGTAAACCTTGCAGATTCGCCAATGAATTTTCTTTGGTTAAACTTTATTTGCATTTAGAAAACGAATCACAGATCTGATTTCACACGCGGTGGAATTTTCTATTACGGCTGACATTATAGAAAAGCACTACAAAACACACGTCGGCAGCAGCGATCTGAAAATGGCGTACATGTCTTCACCTTGAGTCAGGGTAACTGCCGTGCCTGACATTATAGAAAAGCACTACAAAACACACGTCGGCAGCAGCGATCTGAAAATGGCGTACATGTCTTCACCTTGAGTCAGGGTAACTGCCGTGCATGCTCGGAACTGTGATCGTAGCGCTGCCTCGGATAGAAATAGAAACGGAACTTATTTTGTCGACGACCCTCTTATATGAAATAAAATCATCATAGCTTTTGAACGGTTTGCGTTAGGACGTTCAAACTGCACGGTTGCCCTCGGGGCACGATGGGTTTAATATGCGAATTATGGTTCGGTTTAGCGACGAAGCCCACTTTCATTTAAATAGGTTCGTCAATAAACAAAACTGGCGCATTTGGAAGGCTGACAATCTGTATTTCGCGATCGAGAAATCTCTTCATCCTCGACGGGTGACTGTGCGGTGTGCAATGTCCGGCCACGGAATAATCGGTGCGACATTCCTGGATGGCACGGTAACTACTGCAGGTAGGTTTTTCGAAGACGATTTCATCCCCATGATGCAAAGTGATCCTGATTCCTGCAAGATGTGATTTATACAAGACGGAGTTCGACCCCATCGAAACAGGAGAGTGTTTGATGTCATGGAGGAGCATCCTGGCTCTGGGGCACCCAGAGACCACGGGGATGGACCTCGATTGGCAGCTGTATTCTCAGGGTCTGAACGCAGACGACTCCTTTTTGGGGGCTATATTAAAGAGAAGCTGTACAACAACAACCTGAAAATCATTGCTGCGCTGAAAACAGCTATTCAGGGGATCATCGACAGCATTGATGTTCCGTCACTTCAGCGAATCATGCAGAATTTTGCTAGTAGTCTGCGCCACATCATCGCCAGTGATGGCAGGCATATCGAGCATGTCATAATCTAAATCCGAATATCTGTCGTGACGTTTACATGTTGAATAAAGTGGGTACACTCCGAATTTTGTAACTAATTTCCAGTTTTTTCCATATAGTTCAATATTGTCACCCTGTATACAGGGTGTTACAAAAAGGTACGGCCAAACTTTCAGGAAACATTCCTCACACACAAAGATAGAAAATATGTTATGTGGACATGTGTCCGGAAACGCTTACTTTCCATGTTAGAGCTCATTTTATTACTTCTCTTCAAATCACGTTAATCATGGAATGGAAACACACGGCAACAGAACGTACCAGCGTAACTTCAAAAGTGGCTCTGAGCAGTATGGGACTTAACAGCTGTGGTCATCAGTCCCCTAGAACTTAGAACTACTTAAACCTAACGAACCTAAGGACATCACACACATCCATGCCCGAGGCATGATTCGAACCTGCGACCGTAGCAGTCACACGGTTCCGGATTGCGCGCCTAGAACCGCGAGACCACCGCGGCCGGCCAGCGTGACTTCAAACACTTTGTTACAGGAAATGTTCAAAATGTCGTCCGTTAGCGAGGATACATGCATCCACCCTCCGTCGCATGGAATCGCTGATGCGCTGATGGAGTCCTGGAGAATGGCGTATTGTATCACAGCCGTAGAAATACGAGCACGAAGAGTCTCTACATTTTGTGCCGGGGTTGCGTAGACAAGAGACTTCAAATGCGCCCATAAATGAAAGTCAAGAGGTTTGAGGTCAGGAGAGCGTAGAGGCCATGGAACTGGACCGCCTCTACCAATCCATCGGCCACCGAATCTGTTGTTGAGAAGCGTCCGAACACTTCGACTGAAATGTGCAGGAGCTCCATCGTGCATGAACCACATGTTGTGTCGTACTTGCAAAGGCACATGTTCTAGCAGCACAGGTAAAGTATCCCGCATGAAATCAAGATAACGTGCTCCATTGAGCGTAGGTGGAAGAACATGGGGCCCAATCAAGACATCACCAATAATGCCTGCTTAAACATTCACAAAAAACCTGTGTTGATGATGTGATTGCACAATTGGGTGCGGTTTCTCGTAATCCCACACACGTTGATTGTGAAAATTTACAATTTGATTACGTTGGAATGAAGCCTCATCCGTAAAGACAACATTTGCACTGAAATGAGGATTGACACATTGTTGGATAAACCATTCGCAGAAGTGTACCCGTGGAGGCCAATCAGCTGCTGATTGTGCCTGCACACGCTGTACATGGTACGGAAACAACTAGTTATCCCGTAGCACTATCCATACAGTGACGTGGTCAACGTTACCTTGTTCAGCAGCAACTTCTCTGACGCTGACATTAGGGTTATCGTCAACTGCACGACGAATTGCTTCGACCATTGCAGGTGTCCTCGTCCTTCTAGGTCTTCCGCAGTCGCGAGTCATAGGCTGGAATGTTCCGTGCTCCCTAACACGCCCATCAATTGCTTCGAACGTCTTCCTGTCGGGACACCTTCGTTTTGGAAATCTGTCTCGATACAAACGTAACGAGCCACGGCTATTGCCCCGTGCTAATCCATACATCAAATGGGCATCTGCCAACTCCGCATTTGTAAACATTGCACTGACTGCAAAACAACGATCGTGATGAACACTGACCTGTTGATGCTACGTACTGATGTGCTTGATGCTAGTACTGTAGAGCAATGAGTCGCATGTCAACACAAGCACCGAAGTCAACATTACCTTTCTTCAATTGGGCCAACTGTCGGTGAATCGCGGAAGTACAGTACATACTGACGAAACTAAATTAGCTCTAACATGGAAATTAAGCGTTTCCGGGCACATGTCCACATAACATCTTTTCTTTATTTGTGTGTGAGGAATGTTTCCTGAAAGTCTGGCCGCACCTTTTTGTAACACCCTGTATAATCTACGTCTGTCTGAATGTTTATCAGAGTATCGTGTAAGAATCTGAAGTAAACCGGTCAAGGATTTTTGAGATTTTTGGTAACAATGGTAAACATCAACTTGCCTTTACATAGTAGTGAACATATTCATTCTTAACTAAACAACCCAAAAGTCGTTGCATTACCAGCGTAGCGAATTACCTTCCAATGGATGTAATTACACGTCAATTACACTGATGAGACTCAAAATTTTGACTACCGACGTACAGTACATTATGACCATCAGCGTAATATCGATATAAAACCGCCCAGGCGATACCTGCGTCACCTGGTGAGGAATGGTTGCTAGGCAGACACTCTCACGGTGCATGTAGTATCAGTGAGCGTGCTGTCAACGTGTATACTACGAAAGGCGCGCGATGTGGGTTTGACCAAGGGCAGACTGTCACGTCCCGGACGCTCGGCGCGAGGATTTCGGAAACTGCACGACTTGTCAGGTGTTCGAGGAGTGCTGCGGTGAGTGTCTTCATCACGTGGCGAAACCAAGGTGAAACCACGTCCAGACGTCGTGAGTTTGGGCTGCCTTCCCTCATTACAGATGTCAAACGTCCTGGGGGCTGCAGACTGGTAAAACAGGACAGGTGGCGAACTGGGGCGGAAGAAACGCCAGACTTTAATGCTGGGCAGAGTACAAGTATGTCCCAACACACAGTGCACCTAACACTCCTAACAAGGGCCTTCGTAGCAAACGACCCATGCTCGAACTAATGTTAACACCATGACGGCGGCAACTGTGGATCGAGGCCTACGAGAGAGACAGGCCGCGGCGAGTACGTCACGAAGGCAGTCCTGCGCTTGCTCACTCCCTCAAATCAGCAGACAAACTACGTTTGTACACCTGTTAAACGTAACTAGGTGTGTCCATACAAACGAAAACTGAATCTTCTACTGGAATCCGCTATCATGGAATCTTACTCTCATTAGACTATAATGATGGGAGGTCTGTGGGCCTACTTATAATTTGTTACGGCTGTAGTGGCGTACAATAAAGTAAAATCATGCTAAAATGATTATCAGTTGCATAAGGCACCACTTCCAGCATGTAATGAGTACTGTTAACCAGAAGAGACTAAATTCCATAAACAAGACATTATACCATTTATATCGAGTATTGATCTTAAATGAAATTTTGCTGTAGCACTGTTAATCAGCAAGACTTTATAATAGCAGATTCCAGTGGAAGATGCAATTCAAGGCCGGCCGGAGTGGCCGAGCGGTTCTAGGCGCTACTATCTGGAGCTGCACGACCGCTACTATGGAATCCTGCCTCGGGCATGGATGTGTGTGATGTCCTGAGTTAGGTTTAAGTAGTTCCAAGTTCTAGGGGACTGATGACCTCAGCAGTTAAGTCCCACAGTGCTCAGAGCCACTTGAATCATTTTTGCAATTCTCGTTAGTACTTACACGCTCAGCTTCGAGTTAAAAGGTTTAGAAACGCATTTTGTCTACTGAGCTTAGCGAGGGAGCGAGTTTAGGACTACCTTAGTGACGTACGCGCCATGTCATATCTTTCTCGTGGGCCTCGCTGTGAATAACATGAACACGTGACCATCGACACTGGACGTTGGCGCAGTGGCACAGCTGTGCGTGGTCTGCTGAACCCCAATACCTTCTTCATCTTGCCGATGGGAGGCGTGAAAATTTGACGCCTTCCACAGGAACAGTTCCTTGACACCTGTACTTCAGGACAGAAACAAGCTGGCGGCGGCTCCATTATGCTCTGGGGAACATTCACGTGGGCATCAGCGGGTCCAACGGCTCTCTTGCAAGGCACCGTGGCGGCCACGGCGTATCATACACTGGTTGCAGACCACGTACACCCCTTCATGACGATCATGTTTCCCGACGGCAGAGGCATTTTTCAACCCTATGATGCACCATGTCACGAGGCCCCCAAGGCGCCGAATCTGAACCGTTTCGAACACTTTCAAGATGTGATTGAACATGGCGTCAGGGATCATTCCCCCGGTCCCCGGAGGAGTTAAGTGACTTCTGTGTGCAGATGTAGTTTCAACTCCCTCCAGTGACCTACCAGCACCTCATTGCTTCCATGGCACTGTTATCCATGCAGAAGGTGGACATACCAGTCCCGATTAAGTAGCACCTTACTCGACGGCAGTGACACGTTATCCAAGCACTGCTGGTTCGAATTGTATTCATCGTGATTGTTGGCTGTTGGCGGCTATAGAATGAGCTACAGCACACTTCAGCTACCGCACTACAGTTATGCTATTTCTCTTCGATAGTGAGGCAGAACTCGCACTAAAATACCCTTTTTCCCTTCGAATGCTTGCTGGTATGCAAATGAAACAGATGAAAACATGTCTTGTATTGCTCTTTCAGAGATAGGTAGAAACCTGTGTCGAGCCATGAAACGATGGTCAACTGCAGTACTGTCAGCTCAGAGAAGGTATGTGTGTGAAATCTTGTGGGACTTAACTGCTAAGGTCATCAGTCCCTAAGCTTACACACTACTTAACCTAAATTATCCTAAGGACGAGCCACTCAGAGAAGGGACGCAAGTCTGTTTTCGACTGTTCATGCCCTGATGTGACGGCATCCCTTTCGGTGTTAGGAGCGCTATGTTGCTCACAGCACCAGGTCAGTATAGCTCTTTCAAACTGCATGAAACATATTGTGCAAGCGTACAGTATAAAAAGTTTTCGAGGAATGTTTCCCGTAATCGCTCCGTTAGTTTTTGTACGGGTAACCAATTCGCTCTTCGCACCCCGGGCGAGTGGATTCCTTCTGATCCCGCCTCTATCCGAGCGTTGTGAGAGCTTCCTTGTTTGTCCTCAGAGGCGTGTCAATTGTTGTGTGTGTCACATCGTTATTTGTCTCTCGGTGTCTTGTGTTTGTGACTCAATTCTGATGATGAGGCGCTGGCTTGCCCCGTGATGTCATCCATGGCTTCTAAGACATTCCACGCACAGGAACCGTCAGTTCTAGTTTTAACAAGTTTACACGCGGCATGCAACCAGGTTCGTTAGAAATTTATGATTGGGTAGTAGATACGATCAAGATAACTTCAGAACAGGTTCTCAAGATTTAGTTCTCTTCTGAGTCGTATGTGTTTTATGTCAAGTTTCTAGGCCCTCTCCCGATTTTGCTGCATGGACAACAGCGTTATGCCTGCATCTCGTGGTTGTGCGGTAGCGTTCTCGCTTCCCACGCCCGGGTTCCCGGGTTCGATTCCCGGCGGGGTCAGGGATTTTCTCTGCCTCGTGCTGGCTGGGTGTTGTGTGATGTCCTTAGGTTAATTAGGTTTAAGTAGTTCAGAGTTCTAAGGGACTGATGACCATAGATGTTAAGTCCCATAGTGCTCAGAGCCATTTGAACCATTTTTTTTTCTCAGCGTTATAGCTCTTCAAATGGTTCAAATGGCTTTGAGCACTATGAGACTTACCATCTGAGATCATCAGTCCCCTAGAACTTAGAACTGCTTAAACCTAACTAACCTAAGGACATCACACACATCCATGCCCGAGGCAGGATTCGAACCTGCAACCGTAGCAGTCGCGCGGTTCCAGACTGCACCGCCTAGAATAGCTCGGCCACTCCGGTCGGCTATAGCTCTAGTAGCATCACTATTCTGACGAATGCGGGGGTGTAATGTACGAATGTTAGCGTTTTTAACCTTCTGCCTGGAGATGATGACAGTTTCCTCAAGACAGCCCTGCTTCCGTTTGCCGACATATGGGATAGACCGCGGTAACGCTGGTAGCTCAACAACGCTTACAATTTTGTAATGAGTTCGATTTGTGGACATAGAGGCTAAACGGAGTATCCCCTCTCATTTGCAGGTGTGTAGGTACCGGCTGTAGATACTTTACACAGGACAAGAAGGGAAGTGTTTTATATGTAATGAGATTGGACACCTCACAAATTGCCCGTGTCGTGTCACGGTCTTAAAATCCAATTACGAACAACGTAAAAAGCTAAGTTTAGTGGACATGATTCCCTAAGTGATAGCCATCGTGCCTAGCTAAGTTTCTGAAGAGAAACACGAGCATTTCCGCCATTAACCTCGCATAGAGACCGTGAAACTGTAACCTCCGCGCCCCCTCCATCTCCACTCCAAAACAGGTTTAGACGGATGAAAGATGGCCAGAAGTCGTACGATTCCTCCTCCCTGAAACTGAAAAGATTCCGTTGCTTAGTGCTCTCCCCTCCCAAGGTTCAGACTGGATGATAAAATGTCGGCTGCTATTCAAGATTCGAAAGCAGTCAGCACCCTCCCTCTTAGATGTCTTCCAGAGCTCCACACTATATCGACGAACTTGCCAGACATCCCTGAGTCTGGAACATATCCCCACCCTTCTTCTGCGGCCCCGGACGGGGAAAAACACCACAGGCTGCTGCTAATCAGTACCAGATCGGCGCAAGTGTGCAAGTGGAACACGTGGTGACGGTAAAAGACGTGCCGTCAGTTTTCGTTTCCGTTGATTCCCAGGCGCTGCACCGCCCACGTGTGGAGGAGCGGGGTGCATTAAGGTACCTGATACTGAGTTTCCGCAGGACCCCCACGTTGCCCCATACGGCAGTCGCGTTCCTGCGCAGCCGGAACATACCCCGTTTCCAATCTGAGCGCGCGGCACTGCGGAAAAAAAACAACAAAAAAAAACAAAAAAACACAAGGAGGGTGGAAGAGAGGAATATGAATATACCTCTTTCCACTCAGATACATGCATTAACTCCGCCACAGACTGCGACACACGACCTCAGAGTCCACTTACAAGTAATCAACTACATAGCTTTGGTAGTAAATAAATGTAGGCCTAGACCTTTCATACCTGTGAACAAAAAGAAATTTGGAAATTTGTGGTAAGATCTATGGGACCAAACTGATGAGGTCATCGGCCCCTAGGCTTACACACTACTTAATCTAACTTACGGTAAGGACAACACACACACCCATGCCCGAGGGAGGACTCGAACCTCCGACGGGGACTGTGAACAGAATTACTTACGAGCTCAGACTTGCGGCGCTGCGACAATTTATTTACGATTCAAGTGCAGACGTGATATTTTTTCAATGTGTAATCTGAACATTTTTTTATTCCCGGCTTTTCTGCTTGCTTTTATGAGGGTCCTGAACTATCTACTGGTACTGCGTTATTTTACACAGAGAGAGGATATCACTAACTGATTTCGAAGTTCTTGATAACGACCGAGGAATAGGCTGCACTTTTTGTGGCTTTACTTTAATTCTTCTTTATGTCCATTCAGGATCTGCTCGTTCTACAGATCTTGCGCATTTTTGTGAAGAGGATATAGTTTAATTATTTCGTTCAACTCCATGGAACCTTCTGTTAGGCGGAGATTTTAATTGTAGTTTGCGTCCTGTGGATAAGACACCGAATTTTAATTTCAGTAAGGAACTATCCGCAAATACGCGATGCGTTGATCTGTCACTCTCTCACTCTCGTCGGGTATACATATTTTACAGCCGCTTCCAGCAGCGTTTATCTCTCTGATTCTTTACGTGTACGATAAATGTGATACCCACTGTGCCTCAGATCTAATTTCTCTCAATTATAAAATTTACGTATCAGGAGGTATGCGAAATAAACCGAACTTGTTAATTTTTTAAACTTATTTATTGAAATTTTAAGAAAAAACCTTCAGTGCTTATCAAAGCACTCTCCATTCCCACCTGCACTAATATGCTTGTTTAATCTTTTATTCCAGTTTTTAAAACATTGTTCAAATTCATATTTTGTGATGCTTGACAGCGCCTCCGTCGTTTTTCTTCTTCACCTCGGCAAAATCAGCAAAACACTTTCCTGTCACACCTCTTTTGATTGTAGGAAACAAAAAACACAAGAAAATCTCACGGGGAATGGTCGGACGAGGTGACGGTGAGGGGGATGAGGAACAGCGATGATATATATACCGCATAATCCTTTAAAACTGTATTGAGATGATTGCAGAGAGGGATTCTGTAAGACTCTAATACTGATTATATAAGCTATCAATAATTACTTTTTGTCAATGAATGGCGTTAATGCGGTGGAGGTTACAGGTTCCGCACATAGTCCAGCCACTACACACATATGTTGTGTTCTACCCCGTACATCGCTGATGATAAAAGTGAGACAAAGACGTAACAAATGCAGAATAGCTGAAGAAAATGTGTTCTCCAAGTTGTAAACAGTAACCGCAGTACTCCACAAACTCCTTCATTACTTGCTCCGAGACATATAGGCTGAATGATTGGTTCAAATGGCTCTGAGCACTATGGGACTTAACATCTATGGTCATCAGTCCCCTAGAACTTAGAATTACTTAAACCTAACTAAGGACATCACACAACACCCAGTCATCACGAGGCAGAGAAAATCCCTGACCCCGCCGGGAATCGAACCCGGGAACTTCATTATTATTGTTATTATTATTATTATTATTAGAGTGGTTAGACACAAAGCATTAACAGCATGAATCCATACACACACACACACACACACACACACACACACACACAAACACAAACTAAATATCATTCGTCTCTCATCCTTTTAAAAATAAAAATCTTCCGAGAGAAAACTCTTTCATTCCACAGTTCAGTTAGGTGTGAAAGTTGGTGATAATGTTGGAGAGGGCGGGGGTACTAACTAATGTCTGACTGCACCCGGGGGTAATGGATTCTCAAAAGTTGGGAACGACTAGCCTAGAACATGGCCATACACGGCGTACGAGACGGTTCTCAACAGCCAGGTGAGCGGACTGCGTGCGTGCCGAGGCCCGGCCTGTGTCGGCTTCGCTCCGTTCTCCTCCTCAGTACCCAGTTCAGTGCGACGTCTCATTTAGTATTTAGGAGTGGCATTTTTTGGTTGGCACAACTATCTTCAGTCGGCAGAACCATGGTGTCAGCGCTGTTTACCCTTCACTATTTGTTCGTGGCATGAGGGAAGTTCACAGGTCCTGTGGCTGCTTGCACAAAAAGAGGCAGTCTAGCTGTATACCGCATAATCCTTTAAAACTGTATTGGGATGATTGAAGAGAGGGATGAAAATTCTCAACACTGCAACACCATGCAGAGGGAATATAAAAATTTAGTTGACAGTGGAACGGTAAAGAGTTACAACGACCAGTAGATTGTTTCGTTTCTCTGTATATAAAGAATCACTTTGCGCTAAGTTGGCAGGCTTGGAACGAGTGAAGAAATGGGTGCTATGAACAGTAAAATTTCTTAAGTCGCACGCATAATTCCGCAGTCAGTTGCAACAGTTTTCGATGGAATAATTGCAGGTCACGATTATGTGGCAACCTGAGTGCGAAAAATCTGTGAAATTGTCTGCTTCTCTCTCTACGACGATCGTTTGTACCAGACAAATAATAATAATAATAATAAGATACGAAGAAATTAAATTGGAAAAAGAAAACACTACATGGCAAGCACCCGTATCATCTAACACAGCCACACATTGATCAAGACGCATCCAACACATGGCTAAGAAAAGGCAATATATACAGTGAGACGGAAGGATTCATGATTGTAATACAGGATCAAACAATAAACACCAGATATTACAGCAAGCATATTATTAAAGATCCCAATACCACAACAGATAAATGCAGACTTTGCAAACAACAAACAGAAACAATAGATCACATCACAAGCGGATGTACAATACTGGCAAATACAGAAGACCCCAGAAGACATGACAATGTAGCAAAAATAATACATCAACAGCTTGCCTTACAACATAAACTTATAAAACAACACGATACCACATACAAGTATGCACCACAAAATGTACTGGAGGATAGTGAATACAAATTATACTGGAACAGAATCATTATAACAGATAAAACAACACCACATAACAAACTTGACATCATACTCACCAATAAAAAGAAGAAATTAACACAACTAATCGAAATATCCATACCCAATACAACAAATATACAAAAGAAAACAGGAGAAAAAATTGAAAAATACATCCAACTGGCTGAGGAAGTCAAGAATATGTGGCATCAGGATAAAGTTGACATTATACCAATTATACTATCAACTCTAGGAGTCGTACCACACAATATCCACCAGTACATCAATGCAATACAGCTACATCCAAACTTATGTATACAACTACAGAAATCCGTAATTATTGATACATGTTCAATTACCCGAAAGTTCCTAAATGCAATATAACATATACCGTACAGTTAAAAGGAAGTCAAGCTTGATGAAGGTCCGCGTCACTTTCTACTTTTGACCAGACATAACATACTGAAATTTATTTCGTTTTTGATCTATGTTGCCGAGACATAAAACAACACGTGGCATATAAAACCGAGTTGTATACAATGTGACTGCATTGCCATTGAAATGCAGCATGTCCACAGTTCCTTCCTGCCCACGCTCAGAGAGCGAGAGAAGGGTGCAGCTGGGCTGAACGCTCGGGCTCTCGTGCTAAAGCACACCTCACGAACTGAATTCTTGGTTGCCTCTGGCCTAGAAAGATCGTCAGTGCCCATTTGATACTATATTGTCAAGACATAAGGTTTGTAACAAGGACTGTTGAACAGCCAAGCGAATGACAAGTGGAGAGATGTACTGGTATTTGTATGAATGCTTATGAAAAATGTTGCAGTATTTATCCATTGTAACGAAGCACTCGGCGTGTGCAGCGCTTTGGCAAGACGTGAGTAACCGGCACCTAGCTGTGTGAGCTACGGAGGTAGGGCTACATACTGGCCTCCAAGGAAACCCGGGACACCACGAGTACCGAACGAAAAAAAAAGGCTGAAAACGGTGTAGTACACAATTAGCACTCGTTCATTGCATTATGTTCCGGAAAAACGTTTTCTGTTGTGCGTTAGGCCAAGGCTCTATTGTGTGTTACTGATTTCAACTGAAAACTTAATATCAGTCAGGGAATATTATGGGGCATTGCTCATAATAGGGTTTTGAGAAATATACATTGACGAAAAAAAATTGACATGAAGGAGTTGTGTGACATAAAAGCAAGTTGGTAGGCGTGTGCCTGCAGCTGGAAGACGTCTATTCCTATCTCGCGAAGGTCGCATAAGAGTGGCTCTAGCGGTGCCACTATAAGGATGCAAATCAAGTTTACTTTAAATAAACTATGTGATCAAAAGTACCCGGACATCCCCAGAAACATACGGTTTACATATTAGGTGGACTGTGCTGCCACCTACTGTCAGGTACATTATATCAGCGCCCTAATCGTGAGAGAGCAGAATGGGGCACCCCACGGAACTCACGGACTTCGAACGTGGTCAGATGATTGGGTGTCACTTGCGTCATATGTCTGTACGCGAGATTTCCACACTCCTACATATCCATAGGTCCACTGTTACCGAAGTGATAGTGAAGTGGCAACGTGAAGGGATACGTACAGCACAGAAACGTACAAGCTGAACTCGTCTGTTGACTGACAGAAACCGCCGACAACTGAAGAAGGTCGTAATGTGTAATAGGCAGTCATCATCTGTCCAGACCATCACACAGGAATTCCAAACTGCATCAGGGCCCACTGCAAGTACTATGACAGTTAGGTGGTAGATGAGAAAACCAGGATTTCATGGTCGAGTAGCTGCTCATAAGCCACACGTCACGCCGATAAATGCCAAACGACGCCTTACCTGGTGTAAGGAGGGTAAACATTGGACGATTGAACAGTGGAAAAACGTTGTGTGGAGTGACGAAATACAGTACACAATGTGACGATCTGATGGCAGGGTGTTGGTATGACGAGTGCCTGGTGAATGTCATCGGCCAGTGAGTGTAGTGCCAACAGTAAAATTCAGAGGAGGTGGTGTCATGGTGTTGTCGTGTTTCTCATGCAGGGTGCTAGCACCACCTGTTGTATTGCGTGGCGCTATCACAGCACAGGCCTACATTGATGTTTTAAGTATCTTCTTGCTTCCCACTGTTGCAGGGCAATCCGGGGATGGCGACTGTATGTTTCAATACGATCGAGCACCCGTTCATAATGCAAGCACGGCCTGTGGCGGCGTGGTTACGCGACAATAACATCCCTGTAATTGACTGTCTTGCTCAGAGTCCTGACCTGAATCCCATAAAACACCTTTGGGAAGTTTTGGAACGACAACTTCGTGCCAGGCCTCACCGACCGACATTGATACCTCTCCTCAGTGCAGCGCCCCTTGAAGAATGGGCTGCCATTCCCCAAGAAACCTTCCAGCACCAGATTGAACGTATGCCTGCGAGAGTGGATGCTGTCCTCAAGGCTAAATGTGGACCAACACCATATTGAATTCCAGCATTGCCGACCGAGGGCGCCACGAACTTGTCAGTTATTTTCAGCCAGGTGTCCGGATACTTTTGATCACATAGTGTACGCACTGTAACGGTCGTGAGCGTTTGTTACCTTTGAGACGTGGTAAACTAATGTTAGTCGAGAATGCCTTTAAGGCGACAAAGGCACCATTATCGGTACCTCGCCGAGTTTGCACGGTGTCTTGTAATAGGGCTACGAGAAGCTGGATGTTCCTTCTGCGCTACTGCAGAAGGACGTGGTAGGCATGTAGCACTGTACGTGATTGCTGGCAGCGGTGCTCACGAGAATCTCCAGTCGCAAGAAGACCGGGCTTCGGAGGGCATCGCATACGGCGTATGCCTCTGTCGCATCGTACTGGACCTGCAGTAACAATCTGAGCAGCACTTGGCATCACAGTGGCATGCTAGTGGCAAGATCCAGACGAAAGCGGGCGGCAATACCACGCATCTGTAAACCACGGACTTGTTATCCCACTATACTGTCACTGCAGAATTCTGGCACGAACTGGTTGACGTTTCTACCTCTTACACGAGGCATAATATGGTCTTCTCACAAACTTTCAAAGTCGGTATCTGAATGAAAATCCCACTGCATTTAAATGATGTTACTCCTGCCCACTTCGTGTGGTTACAGTGAAATGCTAATCATTTTTATATCCACTCCATACCAGTTCGGCGTTTGTTGCGAGCTGCTTCATTGTGTTGAAATTTTAACAATTAGATATTAAACGCTTAAAATAACTGCAAGTGTAAATGTACCACTACTTTCACTAGCAACGAATGTTCTCTAGACTGCACAGTGAATACATCAGTTCTGGGAGTATGGCCAGCACCAGAATCAACTGTTTACGGATCGAAGATTTGGTTGTGTGTTTCAACGTCGACTACAGTGACTTGTGAAACCAGAAGAACCATAGCAAAGGAAAATATTGGACAAGTCAGTTCTGAGCAACTATAACTAATTCGCGATTTCTTCTCAGAGACGTCATGGTTCGTAGTAATTGGCGGAAAGTGATCGAGTGAAACAGAAGTGAAATTACGGAAATCTGTGCCAAGTTCCCATGGTACCAAACTGCTGAGGTCATCAGCCCCTAGGCCTTCACACTATTTAATCTAACTTTAACTAAATTATGCGAAGGACAACACACAGCCCCATGCCCGAGGGAGATCTCGAACCTCCGGAGAGGGGGAGCCCCGCAGTAATCGTCAGAAAGAAGGCGCCTTAGACTGCGCGGCACGGAAGTGATTTCTTGCGTTCCCCACGGTAGTGTTACAGGCCCTCTGCTGTTCCTTATCTGTATAAACGATTTAGGAGACAATCCAAGCAGCCGCCTTAGGTTGTTTGTAGATGATGCTGTCATCTTGTAGTACAGTCATCAGAAGATCAACACCAATTGCAGAACGGTTGTGAAAGGATGTCTGTATGGTGCGAAAATTGTCAATTGACCCTAAATTACGAAAAGTGTAAGGTCATCCATATGAGTGCTAAAAGGAATCCGTTAAACTTGTATTACACGATAAATCAAACAAACCTAACTGCCGTAAATTCAACTAAATACCTAGGAATTACAATTATGAACAACTTAAATTGGAAAGAACGCATAGGAAATGTTGTGGGAAAGGCAAACGAAAGACTGCGATTTATTGGCAGGACATCTGTAAGATGCAACAGATCTACTAAAGAGATTACCTATCCTGTGCTTGTTTCTCCTCTTTTGGGGCACTGCTGCGCGATACGACTAACGGAGTACACCGGGAAAGTACGAAGAAGAGCAGCACGTTTTTTACTGTCGGGAAATAGGAGGGTGTCACGGACATGATACCGTACTTGGGGTGGGCATCATTACAACAAAGGCGTTTCTCGTAGTGATGGAAGCTTCTCACGAAATTTAAATCACCAACTGTCTCCTGCAAAAGTGAAAATATTTTGTTGACGCCCACCTACACAGGGAGGAAAGATCATCGTAATAAAATGACGGAAACGGGTATGTGACTGTCAAAAGAGGTCTTGGTTCTACAGGCGCTAACAAGTACCGCTAACGATATCCATGTCAAAAAGTATACAAGCACTATAAATCGAGGTATGACATTATCTCCGAATGAAATTGTTTTTCCAGACAAATACAGCGACTCAACAGTGCTGTTACAGGTCGCCAACGGCGTAAGCTCGTAATAAAATCACCGAATTTAGAAAGTGATTCGGCTAAGAAACGCGGGATGAAGCCGGTATTTGCAACTCCCTCATGCCGCTGCTAGATATTTTTCCAGTATTTGTAACGCATTCGGTCTCGATGGCATGTCAGAGCTTCTGCGACGTATCCACTGGGTTATAAGCACTGGTTAATTGAGAAGGATCACAAACAGTAGATGGTGTGCTGATTGAAGTTGTAAGAAATGTACACTAGCTTTTTAGATCTCTAATGCTACACTTTCCAGTAGAAATGCTGTCTGCGATTTGGAATCAAGCCTTTCCCTTCAGCCACACACCTGCCTTAGATCATATGAAGAAGTCTTCTAATGATACTAGCCACTAGTGAATCATATTTCTGTCACCCTCATATCTCGAAATGAGTCACCTTTTTCGAACCTATTTGCTACAGTAAAATTTTAAATAGTCCCTATGCATCTTGCAACCGCCCCTGAAACTCTGTGCTGCCAACCCGCAGCTTTGTGCTTTTGATCGCTCCTATTTAAGTTGGAACTGATCAGAATTCGGAGAAAGCTATATCTACCACATTTTGCACCCCATATAGAAACAGGCTGAGCAGAGTTAGTGCTACAGGATAGTGTTCGGACCGTTTGATGGCAATGGGAACATGTGGTCGTAGCTCCACCAACAGTGTAATATGTGTAAGGTCAGTGCCAAAGGAAAACTGCTTCTGCAACACAAGGTGGCATAAAGATAGTACGAACAGTAACGGTGGTGTTTCTTATCGCGAAAATTAGGAAGACTCAACAGCATACAGGTATTGCAGTCTGTTGCAGATCTGCGTCCCTCAGGGTCCAATTACATCTATCCTTCCAACGTAACATCGTCTGAGATGTGGCGCCATTTAGTTACTAGTCTGTTCTGTCTGGCACCACTACCTCAAGGGTAGTATCGACTATCCCTCTTGCGGTCCCATTGCCAATATCTAAGAGGAAGAATTCGAATCTGTGGGTTGCGTCGTCTTTGCTTGCCGATATACATATGGGTTCACTGGCCCAAGAGGGAGGCACCAAGTTTGGGGATTGGCAGTAGCTTCGCGACAAGAGGCGGTCACGAGGTCTGAGGGGCCGAAGTCACGAGCTATGCAAAAAGGACTGTGCAGAGTAAGATACTGGTGTACTTCACCTGGTCAAGGTCACTACAGGCAGCAGGCCGACGTCACGTCAGTTGGTTGGCAACATTCATGTCGGGCGACCGCTCATGGCCTGACTGCCCTCTTCTACCTGACTTTCATCGGCAGCACACAATAACCGCCTCGATGCACCATGGGTCAATGGAACTGCTTGTTGATAAAGGGGAGTAACATTCTGTAATCCTTGTGGAGATTTGTGTCATTGTCTGCCTGACCCCCTAATTATTTCCTGGCTTGTATTCGACCGTCAGAGTTTTACCCAGCCAGCTCTTTGGTCGTAAATATAGGCCGTAGTACTGTTCTACACACAGATGTCGTTAGAAAATTTGTTACGATATTATATTGCCTTTCCTTTCTGATTTATACCCGATCATTTATTTTGTAATGAATCAGCTCCTGGTCATAAATACTGTGAGAACAATTAGCCGTGCGGTTCTAGGCGCTGCAATCTGGAACCGCGCGGCCGCTACGGTCGCAGGTTCGAATCCTGCCTCGGGCATGGATGTTTGTGGTGTCCATAGGTTAGTTAGGTTTAAGTAGTTCTAAGTTCTAGGGGACTTACGACCCCAGAAGTTAAGTCCCATAGTGCTCAGAGCCATTTTTTTGTCATAACAGTTGGACCAAGGCATAGGTTGCTTTAAACATATGGGGGTCTCGTGGTTAGATTTAGATGTTAACCACTTCTATTCTTTGATTGTAATTGCATTAGTTATAAACTGAACAACTTGTTGTACCAGACTGTCTGTTGCTGTCTTTGAAAGGCCAGGTCATTATTGGTGTATTTTTAAATGGATCTTGTGGTTCCACTGATGTGTCCTCTTGTAATAAGTGTTTTAAAACGTTCCTTCAGAGCAGCCTTCATAACTGACTAGCAGTTTAACTTTTGACATACAAACAGCGCAATGTCACCAAACCTTTAGTCAGAATAAGATTGTGAAAAGTGATGGGTTGTTTTACATCATCTGTTTAAGTAATTGAAACACTCTTGTCATCAATATTACTCATATGTCTTCATGTGTTGCAGAAGGGCATTTAATAAGAGAACCTGTGTCCAGGACGGTAGTAAACACCGCTGTTTCACCCAGTAATGGGTGGGCTGCAGGTCCAGACCCTTGTAATTATTGTCATGTTGTTCTCGTTTTCATTTCTCTTGCAAAGGCTTATTCATTTCACAAATTTGTTAATTGTCAAGAAAACGAATTAACGATTATATATTGTTAAATAAACAGGTTGCATGAAAAGGAAGTTAGATTGGTGGGTCCTCCCTTCCACGGTTTCCTTAATACCAGTAAATACAATGTCTCATCATCTTTATTCCGTATCATCCAACAGAGCAAAATTGCGAACTATAAAAGCTCTACCAACTTGATCCAATAGAGAACTCGACAAGATCTTTTACCACATCTCTGTCTTCCCATACATCGAAAACAAATAGCGTCTGCATGTTGGCATCGAGCGCATGTGGCGATCCTATTAAACACACAGATGTTGATCCATTGGAGCAGGCGGCCAGTGAACAGAGTCGCTTGCACAGACCAGTGTAAAGTGTTAACATCTGTACTGTAGGAGGACCGTATCCCACAGACTGTACGGTCAGCCACAACAGAAGCTCCCCGTGTCGTTGTTTTCTTTCTGCTGTAACACGCTTTGTACATTGCCATACATCTTGTTTTTACCGTCACGACTTCGAGGTTCACACACACACACACACACACACACTCGATGATTCGAAATAAAAGACAGTCACAACGTAAGGAAACTGGAAGAGTTTCACAGTGTTGTGGTACGTTACCAAACTGCTGTCCTAGGTGATTGACAACGACCTCTACATTTAAACTCATGTGTGACAGTGATGGGATATCTGAAGGCTCTGTGTTCCGTTTCGATTAATGCCTCATTTTGCAGTCATATACGTGATCACTGTTTCGTTGCTAGCCACCACCAGGAGGTGTTGCCCCTCCACCAAGACTCTTTCTCCATCTCAAATAAGCGATTTCTTCAGTCATTATGTGGTAATCAACAGCTTACCACTGGACGGATGGGATGGAAAAGACACCGTCGATGTACTGTAATAATGAACATCACAGCTGCTAGTACGATCAATTTTAATAATTATACAGTAATTTCAGCGCTGACCAATGATGCGACAGCATGCTACCCAATTTTAGTATCACTGCTAAATCACCCCTCCTCTACTTTGCGGATACCATTGCGAACGTAGGTTAGTGACTGTGCAGTATGCTCATTCACTGTTCATTCTCGAACATATATATCATCAAAGTATACTAAACAACGATCTACATATTTGTAACACTTCGAGCATAGTGTGTAATTTACAGTCTGTCTCTATGGGCATGTAAGTCAGAGGACATTCTCACATTCTTAGGAGTAAGTTAGAGACTGAAAGAGCCCTAGTACTGTCTTTGACTAACCAGCCCTACAGCACCATTACCGATTTAATTTGCAGACTGTTAAGAAGAACAAAGAACGGGTAGTTTTTATGCAGGATGGCGCTCCAGACAGATAGACTTCGAAGCATTGTACGTAAATCAACTATTCTATCAATTCTTAAGTACTGTTCTAGTATCTTGGATGAGTACCAGGAGAGTATTCGTAAGAGAGAACATAAACACAAATTGTCCTAAGGCTACACGGTTATGCACTTAAAACAGGCTACAATGTTAGATCGCTTCAGTTTCCGACCTATTGGTCAAGTGAAATGCAACGCTGTTAATATTCCAATGTATGAAATATGTTTCAAGCGCATGATACACATCCATCTTGCACGTTTCTCTGCGACAAACTGTGAAAAAGCTACCCCCTTAAAACACCGGCTCAGCGTGATACATTCACAATATAGCGATCCAGAGATGTAGGGTGTCCACTGTTCACATCTGAACATGGTTCAGAAATTATACTGCAACCACTTCAGTCCTATGTAAAATGATCGTTAGCAACAGAGAACATCTCTTATAAGGAAACAGATAAACGCGTAGCATCGGCATTTGATACGTGAGATTACGCGTCATGCTGTCACTAACTCTGCAAACAGGACGTCTGTCAAGCAAATGCATACACGGGGATGGCAGTGTTCCACAAACACCTTTCGGTAACTTAGAATCGTCTTAGTTATAAAACTGAAGTCTCTATTTTACACCCAAGATGCGACAGGGGAATGGAGTACAACGCCTAAAACCTCATGAGTCACTCCTTCTATTATGCCGAGGAGTTCCTCGCAAAATTAAGCTGATTTTTATTGTATTGCTGATAGCGTTTACTTAAACTTATGGACTGACTTTTTTAAGGTTCATGAACATTTATTTTTATCTGGTATTACGTTTATGTTGTAATTTCATGTACTAACCCGTTCCATGATCTTGGAGATTTGCTCCTCAATTTGGTCCTACGGAACTTGAAAAGTAAATAAATAAATAAAAAATTCATTCGTTTAGAGAAATGTGTCGAAACAGGATGGTTACGTGTCATCTTACATGAGGTGGAAGTCCTCTGATGACCGAGAGGTTTGCTGTTAACGATTCGCAAGTAGACAGTGCTCTAAGACACACACAGAACACGCGGTTGTGTACGAGTCAAACGCAAGCTATGTCACACAACTGATGCATCCTGACAGAACATCGGAAAAAATGGTCAAACGACCTGCAGCAACATCTCCCTCACTTTCTAGAATGCATCATCAGTCTGCCATTGAATCGTATCTCGTTACTACTCCATCTCAACCAATCACTCCATCCACTTTCTGTCATCCTTTAACGCAGATGCTAGTAAGTTTAGCGGCGGATGGTCCTCTGTTTTTTCAGGAAAGCATCAAAGACGGCAGTCAGCTCATGTGTCAACTCATATGTATCACTATTACCTCTATAGACATACAGTATGATATTGGCTCCACGAAAAGAATGACTGTTTCCCTGGTTCCGGATGCTACCATGTCAACATTTTCTCGTTTTCCTCATGCTGTCGCATACTCGTTCCCAAGTACAAGAATTCTTCTGCACCAACCAGATAACATACAAGCACATCCTCAATTTCCCCGCATTTCGATATATTTTCCGTCATTTTTTTGTAATTTATTGATGTTATTTCACTTCTCTCTATGCGATCGTGACATTACTTTTTGTGTTCTAAATGTTTTGACATAATAACAACAATGATAGTATCTGAACAAAGTGAAGCCTTCCATGGTGCAGATGATGCAGATTTTGCATCAATAGAGGAATAATGAAATACCCTGAATCAGTCAACTACAGAGGTAGGTGTTAGTCCTATTAAGAAACTGTGGTCAGTGAAGTCAAGTAATAAGTTCTATGCGTCAATAAAGCGCATAGGAACTACTAAAGCTGTGGATGAATACACTACAGCAACCCTGACCACACTCTTCAATGTAGAAAATGAACTAAAGCACTCCTGCGCCTCTTGCCAGGAATTTTTCACAAATATCATTTCAGCTGTTGAATATTGTGCATGCTACAGTGAAAAGGTTCAAGTTTTAAGTATTATTCTAGACACATTTTCAAAGAAAACAGTTTCGAACCATGTGCCATCAGTATCAAAGTACATGGTAGACAATTCAAGAAATGTGATGTCTGTAAAAGGAGTCTTTGGAAGACCAAACTCCTATCATGGTCATCCTGTAGAAGCAGCTCAAGTTCAAACAGTGCAGTCATTTTATATTTTATCTGGAAGATAAATGGGACTGCTCTGCCCCGAGTGAAGAAAACGACACTCTAGCTATAACAGTTGAATGTCAAAAAGTTGTGAAAGTGAAGAGGTACATGACTGGCAGGATTAAATAAACCTTTGCAATTTATAAGACCAACTATACCACTTCAGATTTTGGAAGATCAAAAATTTATGCACTACGACTTAAGTGGGTAGTTCTACACCCACCTAGGGATGTCTGTTTATGTGTGTACTGTTCGAATTTTGAACTTTGTGTGGTAACTTTGAAGAACTTACTGGGGCACATGACATATGACACCTTGGTTTGGCGTGTGAAGTCGTTAATAGTCTGACGTAAGGAGAGAACTTGTTTGTTTCAAGAACGTGGTGACTACCTTGGAAAGGGAGGACTGTCTTTACAGATACTTGGCCTGGAAGATGTAGCAGACAACTTTGCAGAAATTACATACGTGTCACGGGAAGAAAATAAACTAATTAAGAAAAATGTTGCCTCTGACAGTTTCATTGATGAACTTGGTAAATGGTCAGTGAAAGCAGTAACACACGAGCATCTGAAGAAATTGCAACAACAAGACACTGCAGAGGTGAAAGGGTGCTGGAGCCATATGAAGCAGATCAGTCTGCAGGATTCGTCAGTGTCCGGAACCGGCATGCGCAAGCACAGTATAACACCGTTTTAAATTCCTAATCTACAAGCCGTAAACCATCGCAAATAACGACCCTGTCAGGACGCCCGTACGTGAACGGAAAGGAGCAACAATCATATGTAACACACGACACTCTGTATGGAGTATGTGATGTGACAGCGACAGGGGTAAATCAACTTTAAAGGGAATTATGGTAGAAAAACAAACAGAGGTTTATTAAGAAGACCAAAGAGTTTAGAATATGAGCCATTTCAACAAGTAATTATACATGTGTCTAATTGTATGTAGTTATTTTGAGTGTATTATTACACATGTTTGTTTTGGAGGAACATTTATTTAACTGCGACTTGCCATGCTCTCTTTTTAAAAGGAAAATTTTGACTTCTTGTTTCTGGGCGCCATTTGTGACAGGGATGTGTGACTTGTGTGTGACTATTTGTTGTAAGTGATACCGTTCCTCACAAGCGACTATTAATAAAATTGCGTACATATGGAGTATCGTCTCAGTTGTGTGACTAGATGCGTGATTTCCTTTTAGAGAGGTCACAGTTAGTAGTGATAGACGGTAAATCATCAAGTACAACAGAAATGATATCTGGCGTTCAGTCAGGTAGTGTTATAGGCCCTTTGCTGTTCCTGATTTATATAAATGGTCTAGGTGATAATCTGAGCAGCTCCCTTAGATTGTTTGCAAATGAGGCTGTAATTTGTCGTCTAGTAAAATCATCAGACAATCAATTCCAGTTACAAAATGATATAGAGAGAATTTCTGTGTGGTCCGAAAAGTGGCAATTAGCACTAAACAAAGAAAAGTGCGAGGTCATCCACATGGGTACTAAAAGAAATCCGATAAGTTTTGGGTATACGATAAATCGCACAAACCTAAGGACTATCAGTTCGACTAAATACCTTGGAATTACAATTACGAGCAACTTAAATTGGAAAGACCACATAGATAATATTTTGGGGAAGGCGAAACAAAGACTGCGCTTTGTTGGCAGAACACTTAGAAGATGCAACAAATCCACTAAAGAGACCGCCTACATTACACTTGTCCGTCCTCTGCTTAAATATTGCTGCGTGGTATGGGATCCTTACCATGTAGGATTGACGGAGAACATCGAAAAAGTGCAAAGAAGGGCAGCTCGTTTCGTATTATCGCGCAGTAGGGGTGAAAGTGTCACTGATATGATACGAGAGTTCTATTGGCAGTCACTGAAACAAGCGCGGTTTTCTTTGCCTTGAGATCAGTTTGCGAAATTTCAACCACCAACTTTCTCTTCCGAATGCGTAAGTATTTTTTTGTCACCCACATACATGGGGAGAAATGATCATCATGATAAAATAAGAGAAATTAGAGCTCTAACGAAAAGATTTAGGTACTCCTTTTTCCCGCGCCCAGTTCGAGAGCGGAATGGTAGAGAAGCAGTGTGAAAATGGTTCGCTGACCCTCTGCCAGGCACTGAAGTGTGAACT
The DNA here is from genome assembly GCF_023897955.1 of Schistocerca gregaria. Lineage (NCBI taxonomy): Eukaryota > Metazoa > Arthropoda > Insecta > Orthoptera > Acrididae > Schistocerca > Schistocerca gregaria. The sequence continues at coordinate 314,481,565 of NC_064927.1, forward strand.
GCAGAGTAACCATGTAGATGTAGATGTACATGTACATGTACAGGCTGAAGAACTATGTTTAGCTCCTCACTGTGATTTTTCTGAGAACTGGTCTGTAGTTCTTCCACAAGAAGTATAAGGACACCACTGGAATAATGACGTTTCGATTTTTACGGGAGTGACATATTTTTTCAAAACAAGACCACAAGCGTTTCAGTTATACGTGATGACACACGATATGACTGAGTACATGCTTTGCTAGCAATGCGCAAAATTCTTCAGCTGCAAACAGGGGCAGACGAGATAATAATTATTTCTGGTGGTGCGCCTATTCATTGTAAAAATCGTTGACAGCTGTTTGAGTTGAGTGAGTCGCATGTGAGAACTGACTGGGTACAGAGTGCTACTGGGAGGGCACTTGTGATAGTGTCAGAGGCCTGCTGAAGCACCTTTCTACAAAACATAATCTTTCCAGACCAAATACAGCTGCGGTTCAGAATGCTGAGGATTTTACCAGAATCGTCAAATTATACACACGCACAGCCTCATTCTTTTGTCCAAAGAGGAAATCGAAAACTTCCGTGAGCAGAAACAAAAAAAGACTGGTCCAAACAAACTACTCGTGTGAAAGGAATTCAGATAACACATTTAGGACTCAAATTGATGAGCGAACTCATACTGCACGAACTTTAAAGAGCAAGTAAGAAGAAATTTCGTTCGTTCGGCCAACACCTCAGAAACAGCAGGATAATACTCAGATTCACAACCTGAGAAGAGGTATGTTACAAGGTAGCAGAATTTCTTCGCCTAGTCTACTTTGTGGTTCTCATATTTCGCTAAGTTTATCATTAATTTCATTTCCGCTACTCGTCGTTATTTTCCTCTTTGTCCGCTTTCCTTTCAGTCCATGGTCTGTGGTTTTTACACTGTCCATTCCGTTGAATAGGTCTGAAGTACTTTCACTGAACATAGCAATAGCATCAGCCAATTTTATCATTGAAATCCTTTCGCCCTGAATTTTATTCCCACTCAGTCATAATCCCACTCATCAAAGAATGCTCTCTTGCCTTGTGCTAGTCAGTTTCTGATATCACCCTTGCATAGTTTGTCATGAGTTATTTTGTTTTCAGGTTAGCAGAATTTATACACTTTGCCCTTTGCTTAATCCCACTTTTGATACCAAATTGTCGTTAATAATATTTCTGCGCCTACATGTTACTATCACATTTCATTCGCTTACTTTCGTACATACTCTGTGTTCAGTGACTGTTTCTTCCATCATTTTCCGTCTTGCTGTACTGGACAGGTTGGGAGCTCAGTCTGTAGTGGGCTCAGAGAACACCACAGAAACTGGAGATTGAAGGAGAGAGAATCTTCTTTTGGCGAATAGTGCTGAAATGAAAACCTCAAGTAGGTAACAGGTGTGAATATCCTATAAACACAGTGAAAGGGTGCAGATTTCACTTAAATAGAAACTTAGAACTTAAAAACAGACGTGTATATCCCTGGAATGGCTAGTGAATGAGCAGGCTCAAATTAATTATTGGCCCCTTTTAGACAATATTACAATCTCTACATAGGAGAAGATGCTAGGTTCCTCCGTTTATAGGTAATGACACAAATTCCCGTGCGCATACCTCTGCTACCGTGGTTGTTATTCTTAGCTATTACAAATGCTGTCCCAATGATTGTTGTACCCTACCAATGTAAGTGTGTCAGAAATGTCAATAGAGATAATCCTCACAATTTAAGTCAAGAGTCGATAGATTGCGAAACTGACATGTTTGTCTTTGCTTCGTTTTCATCTTTAGGATCAGGCGTGTACAATGAAATGGGCTTATAAACCGATACCTAGTTCAAACAATAACTATAATGTTTGTCAAACAAGGATAAGAAATTGTTTCGTTTAGTTAATACAAACTAATAGTCCTATGATTTTTCCTGACTTTTGCAGACGATAGAAATATCATTAGCGAATCTGAACATTCTTATTCTTTCGCAGCTGAATTTTTATCCCTCATCTGAAACTATTTTATTTCCTTCAACGCTTCTTCGACATACAAGTTGAACTGTATAGGAGGGACACTGCATTCCTGTTAATTGCGCTTTTTAATATGAACATTTCTATTCGTCCTCCAGTATTATAGTACCCATTTTGTTCACGTAGGGATTATATACTGGGCAATGAAATGAAAACAAGCAAGTAAACTTTTTTCTATTTCATTTCTATTTCAAACGCAATTTTCGTAGCTGTTGATACATTTATCCTTTTGTGACAAGATAGTGAATGCCTTCAGCAAGAACTGTTTGCAGTTGACTGCGGAACCGTGATTGTACCCAGGCTTGCAAATCTTCATTCGAGGTAAATCTACAGCCATAAATATCTTTCTTCTTCTCCAAAAATTTGGAAATCTCATGGAGAGAGATCGTATCTCTATGGACGATATGAAAGGACTTCCTAGCAAAATTTCTGCAGCGTAATGAAAACAACCTGTCAACAAAATGCCCGCCCACATGTTATCAAGGCAGTTAGAGTACGGTGTAGAAGTTTCTGTGGGAAGCCCTTATACACTTTTCCTTACAGTCGCTGTCCCTCGACTCGCGATTTCCACATTTTTGGAGCCCCGAAGAAAGACAATCGAGGTCGTCTATTTTCTTCGGACGAAATGGTGCAAACCAGGGTTCAATCACTATTTCGTACGCAACGGCAAACATTTTTCCTTGAAGCCATTGATCGTCACGTCTCACAGTGGCATAAATACACTAGCAGTTATTGTGACTGCTTTTGAGCTAATAAAAAGTTTATTTTCTTATTTCCATCTGTTTGCTTTTCATTTCATTTCCCCTTATACACTGAATAGCCAAAGAATCTGGTACACTTGGCTAATATCGTTATGAGCCTCCAGGGAGAAGTGCCGCAACACGACGCCGTATTGACTCGACTAATGTCTGAAGTAGTGCAGAAAGGAATTGACACCATGAATCCTGCAGGGCTGTCTAAAAATCCGCAAGAGTACGAGGGGATGGAGATATTTTCCGAACAGCAAGTTGCAAGAAATCCCAGATATCCTCAATAATGTTCACGTCTGGGAGTTTGGTGGCCAGCAGGAGTGTTTAAACTCAGAAGAAAATTCCTGGAGCCACTCTGTAGCGATTCTGGATGTGTGCGGTGTCGCATTGTCCTGCTGGAATTTCTCAAGCCCCGTCGGAAGGCACAATGGACATGAATGGATGCAGGCGATCAGGCAGGATGCTTACATACGTATCACCTGTCAGAGTAGTATCTACACGTATCACGGGTGCCATATCACTCCAACTGCACACGCTCCCTACCATTACAGAGTCACCACCAGCTTGAACAGTCCCTTGGCGACATGCAGGCCAATGGAATCATGATGTTGTCTCCATACTCGTACACGTCCATCTGCTCGATACAATTGCAAACGAGACTGGCAACAATTTTCCAGTCATCAACAGTCCAATGTCGGTGCGGACGGGCCCAGGCGAGGTGTATAGCTTTGTGTTGTGCAGTAATCAAGGATGCACGAATGGACCTTCGGCGCTGAAAGCCCATATGGGAGGCGTTTCGTTCAATGGTTCGGAAGATGACACTTGTTGATGGCCTAGTACTGAAATCTGCAGCAATTTACGGAAGAGTTGCACTTCTATCACGTTGAACGATTCACTTCAGTCGTCGTTGGTCTCGTTGTTGCTGTATCTTTTTCCGGCCGCAGCGATGTCGCAGATTTGATGTTTTACCGGGTTGCTGACATTCACGTCACGCTCGTGACATAGTCGTAGGGGAAAATCCCCACTTCATCGCTACCTCGGAAAAGCTGTGTCCTATCTCTCGTGCGCCAACTATAACACCACGTTCAGACTCACTTAAATATTGATAAGCTTCCATTGTAGTAGCAGTAACTGACCTAACAACTGCGCCAGACACTTATTGTCTTACGTAGGCGTTGCCGACCGCAGCGCTGTATTCTGATTGTTTACATATCTCTGTGTTTGAATACGCATGCCCATATCAGTATCTTTGGTACTTCGGTATATGTTACCCATTTTTACCATAGCGATACTGAGTTTTCTGCGTATTTGATTGGATATATTGACCCGGAAAAGACTCGAGAAAGTACATTGGAGTAAAATATTTCAAAGTTACTTGACTTTTTTTATGCCACTATAAATAGTTAAATTAAGTTTCTCCCAATGTATAAGTGATAATGGTGTCGTTATGAGCTGCCGGCCAGTTATCTAGGGTGGGTCAAACAGCTGCACATCCTAGAGTGGCGAGCCAGTTAGACAGGTAGTAGCATCTGCGACCCGTACCTGAGAGTGCCGACACTTTGTGGGAACTGTGTAGGCTTTACGACTGCCGCGTGTCTCGCCTCGCTGCTTATCTCTTACGGACGCCGTTAACCTTGTTCGGGTTTATTTTTGGGCCACCGTCCATTTCTGTTCTCAAAATGTGTTTGCTAATAGCCAGCCGTAGCGACGAAATCTGCTCCGATCTCCCACGGTTCAGATTAGTCGGTAGTCGTCATATGGGCCATTTCACGGCAGGTGATTTTACGCTCTTGTGCTTCGCATATGTTCAATATGAGGTTGTATTTTACGAAGTCCACTGAGTCAACATAAATAATCGAGATTATCTGAGAACCGGGTCAAAGGAACAGTCACAAAAAAATAAAACTTAGACTGCTGGTCAACGAAACTGCAGCTTCGACGGTAATTAACGAAACTTTACGTACTATACATATACAGTAGAACAGGTAGAATAGATAATAAAATTTGTTGGTGGTTTGGGAGCATACAGGGTTCGAAATTTTTACACAGAGACTCAGCATCAACTGTTCCAGTCCATCTGGTCGTAGACCAAAACGAATTTGGATTACAAACACGGGTACGTCATTCCTTGCTGCTTTAAATCTTTGTCACAGTTCATCAAACGTAGTGAAGCATGGGTGGTGGAGTAGCAGTCTCTCACCACCCATGATACAATTCTTTTCATTGGGTGATAGATCTACAGAACGTTCTGTCCAGGACGATTGTGAAACACGCTCTATACCTAGGTACGTCAGGACGGGACGGATAACATGGGTTCTTGCGTTATCTTATTTAAAGGCAATGACACGAAGACCTAGGGGTGCTGCTCATACTAACATGGCAAAAATCTAACGGTTACTGTCCGTATTCAAAGTTCTGCAAGCCATCACACGAGGTGGCGAGCCTATATGACGATGATGAATGCAATCTGGCGACATCTGTTCTCCTGTGAGCCTCCACACAAGGGAGAATTCCATCATGATGTAACTGATAGCACCTAGACTCGACTTAAAACACGATATGTCGCCATTCTTGCATCCAGTGTTGTCGTTGAGCGCTCCATTGTAGGCACCCTTCTCTCTGCTGCCCCATCAAGGGAATCTGCAACATTGTGCTGTGGTGACAGTCAGAGTTGTTTCATACGTCGTTGCACTGCCCATATGGATATTTCTGTTGTTACAAAAAGGGTGTTTCCTGACATAAGTTATGTGATGATGCTGTATAATCCTGCATGGGCAAACAGAAAATAAGTTTTCCCTCTCGCTCGCTAGTCGCGTGGCACTACTGACATCCTCCTTGGCGTTATGTCCCTCCTAAACCACTTGATTCCACATCCACATGTCAGTCGAGCGATCCGTACCAACGCAAGCAGCTGCATAACCGAACGATAAATCTCACTCTTTATGAAGTTTCGCGATTGCAGCCGGGTGACGTCGACTTCTTGCCACGATATTTTGGTTGACAACCATTTAACCATCTTCAAGTGAGCGTTTTGCGATGGAGGTTCCTAGTTCACATCACTAACTTTATACCAAAATTTTGTGCGGAAACGCTTGCATAAAGACGACCGCTATATGGGCGACCTCTGTCAACTCTAGCGGCCTCTTCGAATATTGCTCCATCTATGGTACGCAGGCTCATGCTTAATGGTGTTACTACATCCGCGATCTCTGTCGGGACGCAGGCTCGCTGAGTTAAAATTTGGATGTGAAATTGACACAATTAACTAACATCAGACGTGCCATTAGTCATAAAATGTTTTATTTGTGAAGAAATGAAAGAAATCCTTGGGTCCCACGCCTCTTCCTATTGAAACTCGCCTTCGAGATTAATAAGATCATCCGCCAAACGTTTTTCCGCCGATTTCTTAATAACTGAATCCCCGAAGGATCTCGTCGAGGCCAAGATTCCAGTGCCAAAATAATCTAGGGAATGTCCTGTGGAGATACAGTCTCGGCTATGGTTGCCTTACAGGACTGCGAAACGCATTTGTGACGATCATGTTCATCGCACGTTTCACGCACTGTTTGCGTTGCTGACCATTGTAGGCTTTGCCACAGTGGCAAGGTATTCTGTATATTTCAGACCTCCGCAGTCCCAGATCGTCGTTTACCGAAATGAGAAGAACACAAGTGTTTGTAGGCATGCGGGAGATTACACTGACATGATGTTTCCTTACGTTCCTGCCTTATTTCGACAAAGTATTGGCGAAGTTTCCCAACAAAGTGCTAGACTTCTTCTCCTGTTGATTTCGTGGACGGTCAGTTTTCTTTCCCCTTCAAACCTGTGCTCGTCTCGTGTGGAGAATATCCATTATCTTTGAACACAAACTGAACGTATTCCAACTCCTATGCAAGGCTTTATTCATCAAATACATGTGCCCGATGCACCATTTCGAAGGACGCCCATTTGTTTCTGATGGATGGTGGCAGCTAGACGCCTGAAAATACAGTTCTGTATAGGTAGGATTACGGTAAACGGAATGTCCCATCCACTTTCTGACTGACCAATAGAGCCTGGAACGACAGTCAGCCTCCCTTCTCCACTTCCGTCGTAAACTTGATATTCTCGTGGACAGAATTCAGATGCTGCAGAAAAAGTGACAGTTGTTCTTCACCGTGGAGCCACACTACAGAACTGTCATCTACATATAGCAAGAACACTTTTGGTTTACGTTCTCGCGAAACAAGCGACCTTTCCTCAAAGTGATGGTAAAAAATGTTTGGTACCAAAGGGGAGAAAGGACGACTCAGTGGCAACACCGTCAATTTGCTCAGAATATTCACTGTTGAATAAGAAGCAGTGCCGCATTCTGACCAAAAACTTGCATTCGGCATCACCATTACGTATGCGCCTTCGCGCCATAGATGGACCAATATTCGAATAGGCCGCGAAACTCGACAGAGGTCGCTAATGTAGCGTCTTCGCGCCAATTTTTGGTATTACGTTAACGATGTGAACTAGCAATCTCCAGTGCAAAACATTCAGTTTCATATGGCTGAATGGTTTGGAACTTAGCAGGCACGGTGGTATATTGTAAAAGATACTATTCGATCCCACCTGGCTATGTCAGTAACTGGAAGAATTTTATTCTGTTTTAAAACCTCAACGTAAATGTGTTTGAATTGTATGGTTTGGATGCCACTGAGCAGTTACTTGAGTCGAAAGGTGCCAACTCTGTCCGAACAGGCCATGAAGGCCCAGAGATACTGACCGGCAGCGTCAGGCGTCACTGGATGCGGATATGGAGGGGCATGTAGTCGACACACCGCCCTCCCGACCGTATGTCAGTTTACGAGACCGGAGCCGCTACTTCTCAGTCAAGTAGCTCCTCAGCTTTCCTCACAAGGGCTGAGTGCACCTCGCTTGCCAACAGCGCTCGGCAGACCGGATGGTCACCCATCCAAGTGCTAGCCCAGCCCGACAGCTCTTAATTTGGGTGATCTGACGGGAACCGGTGTTACCACTGCGGCAAGGCCGTTGCCCCAGAGGTGCCAGGCTCTTCATTTACAAGGTCGGGCAGCATGCCACGAGCGCCACAAACCCCGATATTTCAGCATCTAGTTGGAAAGAACTCAAAGGTAGTTCTGCTGATCCAATCTTGTAGGAAGACGTTTTATTTATGCAAATCCTTATTACATTGAGGCGCCCTCGGAAGAAGGGTTGGTTAGCCACGAATAAAAATAACAGAACTTCTGTGACCTTCAAATGTAATTGAGAGGTGTTTTGTCCTCTGATAAACAGCAGTTACAATAGCTGCGGACTGATTCTTACATTTACGTTTGGCATCAATTGTTTATGACGAGAGCACACGAAAGCGCGCGGGGTCAGTCGAACGTCTTCACTTACACACTTTGATACTTCCAACATTCGTGTTAAATAGAATTCTCCTAAAATGTCAGGTACTCACTGCGAAGAGAATCTTTGCTGACGTTAGCCATTTTAATGCTCCAGAAATCTATCTCAAGCACTTGGTTGTTTAACATACTTACAACACGGAAAAATTATATGTGAATAAACTTTCAACCGGATTAATCAATTTTAATCAATTTTGCACTGCCATGCAGGTAATTGAGTAATGATTCTAAACTATACTCTTGGTCATTTGGGCATAATAAACAGAATTAAGAATTGAGATTCAGTAGTTCCGTCACGCGACCAATCAGCCATCTGCATGGTTAAATATTGAAGATACAACTATCACAAACGTCGCGAATCCCAAGCCATGCACCAAAATCACTTACCCATGTTGAGACGGCATAATGACATGCGAACGCGGCCCTGCTGTTGTTCTAGTAATCGTCACAGTTGTAAATCATACATTTAACGTCACTTCTCACTCGTACACGTTACTGCGTGAAATACTTGCCGAATAACGTGTCACACCATTTCGAAGACTCGCAGTAGTGTCCGTAAAGCGGTAGTACTCCGAAAATACTGTATTACATCAGAAAATGAACATTTCTGGCCAGTGTTCACCTGCGTTTCCTGCTTCTCAGGCCGCCCACTAGCGACTTAATTCTTCAAGTGCTCCAACACCTTAGCTGGTGTATGCTTCCATTGAACGTATGCTTCCACGCTCGTGAGTCGCAATAAATGTATCTGCTTTTGAAAATGATTGAAAACATGTGAACTGAAACACAAGAACCTGACCCATTAGGCATTGTTCTCTAGTACCTTATTTAGATCTCAAAATAATAGTTATTAACCTGAAGGGTTAAGAAGTCGTGGATTATTTTATGTGCTATATCGCGATCTACTGCATAGCAGACGAATACTGGGATTCCGCTTCGGCAAAGCGGTTCCGCTCACTTTTAACCTGACGGAGAGGTCTACCTACGAGAAAATCCTTCTAGAACAGTCGAGACGTTTTCTGTGTTGTCACGCAAACGCCACGTCCATATAACTCCCGGCTACTTCACTCTCACGTTCCCGCTCTAAGCAACTTACCGCCTTCCATATGTAATGTTGAATCGTCCATCTGCCTAGAGTCATTTCACATGCTCCCTCTTACTTTAACTGGAATGCAACGTGAACGGTATTTCTCGCTTCGCTTTATGGGTAGCGTCAAACTCTTCTCTCTAAAGTTCAGTGAAGCATTTCGTTATTAGTATTATTATAAGATGTAAGTACAAAGAAAAAAGAGTATCGTACATTCATACATTACTTCCTAACATTACGTTACGGGTTGTCAGTCGAAATATCGTGGCAAGAAATCGACGTCATCCGGCTACAATCACGAAACTTTACGGAATAGTCTTTACGCAAGAAAAATTTCAAGAATCACAAATGTTACTCTTGATAAGCCAGGACCCTACCATTGCCGAATTCGAACTCGTGATGGTAGGCGTTTCCATGTCTTATATGAGGCATATTACTATTCACACCAAACAATCGATATTCAAATCTCACGGAAGACTGACTGAGCTGGCTGTGAAGGTGGGAGGTAGGACACTGCTTAAATTTTGAATTAAAATCGTTAGCAATGGTGACTGAACATTTCCGGCATAAGAATTCATCCCATATCTGCAGACGCAGAGATTCAGGGCACTCTCTTTGCTCTTTGAAGTGGGAAACTGTCACAGAAAGACGGAAATATCTTCCATAACCAACCGCACCAGGTGAGCACTCCACACGTCAAGACATGGAAACTGAGGGAGTGGTAACTGGAATGTCTTGGTACGTAGACTACTTTAATTTCACTTGCCTGGACGAATGCTACTAACATGTGTATGTTATGTTAAGTTCAGAACTCAGAAACACTTAGATGCAGCTATCAAAAATTCCCGAGATAATCGACTTTGAAGATTCCCGAGGAACTTTAATTCATTACAGTTAAGGTGGTTTCCAGGACGGGCTGTGAGGCTGACTCGCAGTGTTGGTGCCTGGTAATGCGATAATGAATGGATCGCTGGTTCGAAACTTACGATGGTATTTTTTCTCGTTTTTCCGTTTTTGAGATCGAATACCTACATCATTTAAATATAAATGTCAATATATATGGCAGTTAAACCATATCTAACCATAATTTTTATGAGAAGGCGTATCTTCTTGTTTATATTTATATATTGCACACCAAATTTCGGTGTTCGTAGGAAACATAAATTCTTCCTTATCGATATTTTATAAAAAAGTGCTTTTTCAATTTAAGAGACCTTCTTTAACAATCTTATATTGATAATTCAGAATTTACATTTGTAATTAGAGCAATATGTAATTAGAAACAAGGAGATGTGCATTTTTCTTAAATATTGATGCTTGGATATGCGCTAATTGACGTATTCGATGGAATTTATATTTAAATGATATAGATATCCGAAATGAACTCGCTCAGCGAGCCAGGGTGTGAATCGGACACACAAAGAAGCTAGGGTCCCCTCCGCAGATGTGAAATCCATCCGATCACGGCGTAATAGCCCGCGATATTTCATTAATTGTGACTTTTTCACTGTGTTACTTTTTTCATAAACTGTTTTAAACCTGTTCGATGAGATTCCGGGATTGTAGCCGGATCTTGTTAACTTCTTGCCACGATATTTCGGCTGGCAATCGTCCAGCCATCTTCAGTTTTCTGGAGATATGTAGATGACACTTTTGTAGTGTGGCGCCATGGTGAAGAAGAACTGTCACGGTTTTTGCAACATCCGAATGCAATCCACACGAACATCCCGTTTACGATGGAAGTAGAGAAGGACGGTTTCTTGCCGTTTTTGGACTCTCTTGGTTACTAAGAGAGCGGATGGGTCATTAGGGCATTCCGTCTACCGTAAGCCAACACATACGGACCTTTACCTGCAAGCGCCGAGTTGTCATCATCCTGCAGAAACTACCGGCGTCCTTAGAACGTTGGTGCACCGGACTCATGTTGTTTCTGATGGAGACAGCCTTACAAAGGAGGTGGAACACTTCAGAGGTAATGGTTACTATTCACATCAGATTAGAACAGCGCTAAGAAGGAATAAACGTGTCCACCCACAAAATCAAGAAGATAAGGAGCTATTCAGGTCCAGGGCGTTCCTTCCATACGTCGGCAACATTTCATCAAAAATAGACAGGATTCAAATGAAACATCAAGTTAAAATAATCTTCCGGCCACCGGCGAAAATTAGTGTCCTTCTCGGTTCAGTAAAGGACGATCTGGGTCTGCGGAAGGCCGGGATTTACAAAATTCCTTGCCAGTGTGGCAAAGCTTACATCGGTCAGACGACACGCAGAGTACATGACAAGTGCGTTGAACATGAACGCCACACTCGCCTTTCGCAGCTCAGTAAGTCTCCGTAGCTGAGCACTGTATTACCACAGGACACGTTATGGATTTTTCTGCTACGAAAATCTTGGCCCCAGCGAAAACTTTATCGGATTCAGTAATTGAAGAATTTGTGGAGATACGCCTAGCGCAAAATCTTACAAATCGTGATGGTGGTTTTCATCTGGACAAGGCTTGGGACCCGGTGATCTCTCTAATTTCCTCTGAGAGAACACAATTTATTCATAATGACACGTCTGGCGACATCTGATGTCTGTTTTTGGCGACACGGGCGCGCATTCCGACAGAGGGCGGACATGTAATATTCACCTTTACTCATGCGCCTGTGCGCCACAGATAGAACAGTAGCTCCAGAGGGCGCGGATTTCGATGGAGGACGCTCCTGTGACGGAGGCCTACGCTCATGCGTTTTCGCGCCAGTTTTTTGCTATAAAGTTGACTCCGGGATCTTGCAGTCTCCAGTGACCGACACTCACGTGAAGGTGGCTGGACGATTGCCAGCCGAAATATCGTGGCAAGAAGTCGACATGATCCGGCTGCAATCCCGAAATCTCATCGAACATTCAATACGCCGAGAAAACTTCAAGAATGTTTTAAATCTTTATAAAATTATCTCTGGCTCCACAATCTAGAAAAGTTCGAGCATGTAAAGAAAGATATAAAGGTTCTTGCCGTGTCCCATCCATGAATGGAGCAGGATGACGTAAAATGTGTTTAGAATTAGATGCACGCTATGCTACATCTCGTTCGGTAGCTTGTAGCGTGAAGATGTAGATGGTGAAATCCGTCATAGTCTATCTGAATCGAAAATACGCTACGAGTTCTCATCCGGCTGTCTAATCTACCAGTACGATTCATTGCAGCAACACTCAGCAGCAGAGTCTGGAAAGCATAAATAGTGTCTGCTCATTGAAAGCTAAACGCCCTGTCCGTTATAAACTGTAATAATCTCGAATGAGACTGGTTACCGCGTCCCGAACCAGTCTCCCCGAAACCCCCCCGCCTGTTAGAACAGGGTGCATGCCAACAAGGGCCCTCGTGTCGGCGCTGGGCTACTGCAGAGCCGACAATTTACGGACGACAGCCGGACGCCGCCTCGGCCCTCACGAGAGTGTTAATAATAATTTGCCCTGCGTGGGTGGTCCCGGCGAGTTATGCGAGCACCTGGTGGCCCGGAATACGCGAGCGAGTGATATAGTTTTACGAGGCCGGCGAGGGGATCCGCGTTCATTACGCCCGCTCTCGCTCCGAGCTCGTCTCCGGAGCGTACCTGTCGATGGGAGAAGCCTGGGCCCCTTGTAATTAACTCGGAAAAGCGACTCGGCGGCGCTTGAGATATAAGCCATAAAATTTTACGGCGGCCGCCTCCGCTGCGGCGGGAGCGCGGAAAAGTTGGGCAGCGGCGCTGGTTGCTGTGCCCTGCCGTGCCGTCCAGCTGGCGCAATCACACCCGCCGTCTCTGGGCGCAGACCTGGGGATCCGGTCGCGGCGGCGCTAGGTTCGCAGCGCCGCCCGGGAAATACGGCGCGGCCGCCGTGGGTCTGGCGACCGTCGGTGCAGGAACTCCGCCAGCAAATCACCGGCGGTCTTGCCCTGCTTCCGCGAGTCGTCGTAAGCAGCTTAGACCGTAGGTTAACAAAAACCGTGCACGTCCCGACCTCTGTGGCGTTGGAATTTGAAAAGTGATGGGGGCCAAAAGTCGAGTTTTGTCACGAGGTCCTGTCCGAAGAGAAGCCGACGTATACAGCTTTTCACGTTTACATCCGAAATCAAGTAATGCTTTTAATAATGGATAGATTTGTTCTTTAGTATTTCACAGTTAACCTACTTTCCTACGAATTCAAAATAATTTTATTATAAAGTGGTTTTAAGGAGACCTATAATATTCGTAAGCTCCTGCAAGAGAAGTTTTCTTATCCTTTGATAGATTCTGCTTCATAATGAAGATCCAAATAAACTGATACACTTGCCTAATATCGTGTAGGGCACCCGGGAGGATGCAGACGTGTCGCAACACGACGTGACAGGGACTCAACTAATGTCTGAAGTAGTGCTGGGGAGGGGGGGGAGGGGGGGAGGGGCGGGCAAATGACACCATGAATCCTGCAGAGCTGCCCATAAGAATATGAGAGGGTTGAGATCTCTTCTGAACAACACGCTGCAAGGCACCCCAGATATGCTCAATAATGTTCATGTCTGGGGAGTTTGGTGGCCAGCGGAAGTGATTAAATTCAGAAGAGTGTTTCTGGAGCCACTCTGTAGCAATTGTGGACGTGTGGGTGTAGCATTGACCTGCTGGAATTTCCCAAGTCCGTCATTATGCACAATGGACGTTAATGGGTGCTTACGAACTTGTCACCTGTCAGAGTAGTAGCTAGACCGTGTCATATCACTCCAACTGCACACGCTAGATACCATTACAGCGCCTCCACAAGCTTCGACAGTCCCCTGACGACATGCAGGCCAATGGAACCATGATGTTGTCTCCATACCCGTACACGCCCATCTGCTCGATACAACTGTAAAGGACTCGCCCGATCAGGCAGCACGTTTCCAGTCATCAACAGCCCAATGTCGGTGCTGATCGGCCCAGGCGAGGCGTAAAGCTTTGTGTCGTGCAGTCATCAATGTTACACAAGTCCAACTTCGGCTCTGAAAGCCCATATCGATGACGTTCCGTTCAATGGTTCGCACGATGACGCATTTTGATGGCCTAGCATTGAAATCTGCAGCTTTTTTGCGAATTTCACTTCTGTCACGTTGAACGACTCACTTCAGTTGTCGTTCGTCCTGTTCTTGCAGGATCTTCTTCCGCCCACAACAATGTCGGAGATTTGATCTTTAACGGGATTCCCGATATTCACGGTACACTCGTGAAATGGTCGCACGGAAAATCCCCACGTTATAGCTACCTAGGAGATGTTGTGATCCAACGCCCGTGGGCCGACTGTAAGACAGCGTTCAAATTCACTTAAAGCTTGAGTCCGCCATTCTAGCAGCAGTAACAGTTCTAACAACAGCGACAGACACTTGTTGTCTTATATAGACCTACCTCTTAACACCGCTTCGGACTTCCTTTTGCCCGGCGTAGTGAAACACCTCGATCCGACAAGGGCTCAATCTGTTGGAAGTACCCTGCAGAAATATTGAGCCATGCTGCCTCTATCGCCGTCCATAATTATCGCCTTCGATTAAGTCCCATAAATAACCTATGGGATTCATGTAGGATGAATGTGTGGTCCAATGATTCTCTCGAATCGTCCTGAATGTCCTTAAAACCAGTCACGAACAACAGTAAGCCGGTGACACGGCGCTTATCATACATAAAACGTCTTTCGTTTATTGCTACAAACTGTCTCCAGGCAGCAGAACATAGCCATGTCCACTAAATGACAATTTGTACCACAGGATCCAGTCCTTTCCTCATAAACACAGCCCACACCATTGTGGAGCCACCAGTTGTACAGTGCTTTGTTGATAACCTGTGTCCATGTTTTCTTGGAGTCTGCGCTACAGTCTAACCCTACCATTAGCTCTTACAAATTGAAATCGGAACTCATTTGTCTAGGCCACAGTTTTCTTAACGATTTCCGAAGTGGAATGTCCCGTGCGTCTAGCTCCAATAACGATTCGGACGCGATACTACCACCATCTGTATATGTGTTTGCCAGTGTCCCATGACTTACCTGAGTGCATTTTAGCTGTTGTGTACACCATGGCAAGTTTCTGGTATCCGGTGGAAGGGGGGTCACTGTACAACCTGGAGATTGTGGGACGGATTTTTGAAAATCTCCTAAAAATATTGTAGTTCGGCCCTAGCAGATTGTCATAAGGGCTACAAAGTTTTCCATGATGGCAGCTGTCTTCCAAGTCCTGTTGTGAAAAAAGTATGAAAAGTTCTGAAGAGAAGCAGCATTTGGTAGAGGAATGCTGTTAGAGCGAGTGGAAAATCTTCAAGGATAATACCTACACTCTGCTGCAAAGGCTGACTGGCTGAAATGCTATTGAAATATTTTTGTGGAGCAATTTGGTGCTTTTAAAGCCAGTTGGCAGCCGCCAGTGGTCACGGGTGTGTGAAGTTAGTATTGGGCACGGGCCTAGCAGATTGTCATAAGGGCTACAAAGTTTTCCATGATGGCAGCTGTCTTCCAAGTCCTGTTGTGAAAAAAGTATGAAAAGTTCTGAAGAGAAGCAGCATTTGGTAGAGGAATGGTGTTAGAGCGAATGGAAAATCTTCAAGGATAATACCTACATTCTGCTGCAAAGGCTGACTGGCTGAAATGCTATTGAAATATTTTTGTGGAGCAATTTGGTGCTTTTAAAGCCAGTTGGCAGCCGCCAGTGGTCACGGGTGTGTGAAGTTAGTATTGGGCACGGGCCTAGCAGATTGTCATAAGGGCTACAAAGTTTTCCATGATGGCAGCTGTCTTCCAAGTCCTGTTGTGAAAAAAGTATGAAAAGTTATGAAGAGAAGCAGCATTTGGTAGAGGAATGCTGTTAGAGCGAATGGAAAATCTCCAAGGATAATGCCTACATTCTGCTGCAAAGGCTGACTGGCTGAAATGCTATTGACATATTTTTGTGGAGCAATTTGGTGCTTTTAAAGCCAGTTGGCAGCCGCCAGTGGTCACGGGTGTGTGAAGTTAGTATTGGGCACGGGCCTAGCAGATTGTCACAGGGGCTACAAAGTTTTCCATGATGGCAGGTGTCTTCGAAGTCCTGTTGTGAAAAAACTTATGAAAAGTTCTGAAGAGAAGCAGCATTTGGTACTGGAATGGTGTTAGAGCGAGTGGAAAATCTCCAAGGATAATACCTACATTCTGCTGCAAAGGCTGACTGGCTGAAATGCTATTGAAATATTTTTGTGGAGCAATCTGGTGCTTTTAAAGCCAGTTGGCAGCCGCCAGTGGTCACGGGTGTGTGAAGTTAGTATTGGGCACGGGTGCATGTGATGTGTGACATCATAGATCGATACCACCCCACGGGCGTCTCACAGTTGGCAACGGAAACTCAGGTTTCCGACACACGCCCGTAGCTCCAATGGTGTGAGTCCGCTGAGCCACGCATCCAGTGGCTCCGACTGTGAGCGGCCTCCGTCGCCGCTATATAGGGTGGTCGGCAGCAGCTGCACGCAGAGTTTCAGCCGCAGTCTTCGACAGTTTTCAGTCTCAGTCAGCCTTCAACAGTTCGCTCGTGCATTAGGAGTGGAAGCCTCACAATGAACAACTCCATTTTGCTTCTTGTACACTGTGGACTTTATTGCTGTTTTCTTTGTTTCTAAAGTTTCTCCGCAACGCTTGAAGAAAGCTACAAGTTCCGTAGCCAGTTCCCTAAGCCGATAGCTGCTGCGCCACTCTGTAGCCCATCTCTCCTTACCATTGCCGATGGAGTAGTACACAGCATGATGTTTTAAACGTGTTGTACATATGGGGTGTGGAGTGAGTGATTCTCAGCATTCAATGAGGTAGTTCAATCAGCACGGAAAGCTCTGAAGCACGTCGCAAGTGCGTAGCCGTGCGCGGGTGTGTAATTCTTCCCAGCGACTGGTCGGTTTCGTGCATTTATACGTGCTCAGCATGCTTCATGCCAAAGAGTGGATCCATGAGATAGCTGGAGATGCGAAAAGAAAAAATAGTGATGGATGTAAAGAGGTTTAATTAAAGTCAATGAATTATGTTTTTTTCCCAGGGAGACTAGAAGTGTTATTGTCGTTCGACCAACTAGCATTGAACTATTAGTCTGAATTGCCAGATGATCAGAGGAAGTAGCTAGTATCCAGCTGAAGGCGGTTGATGAACTGTTACGGATTCCAAAAATCGGATCTCTGAATCCTTTCCATAGTACACTTGTGTGCTAAACTTAAGGACGAAAGTTGAAATGTGGCATGCATTCTGCAGACCAGGCTCATCAAAAATTAGAATATGTTTATCGTTTTGACTCTGATAACAGCAAACATCGGTAAGAAAGTATTAGTGATATTATACTCCAAGATGACTCGCAGTAGGGTGCACTGTGTCTCTCTGTTTACTAATTTTTAATGCATTATCAATGTCGTTGGGGCATGTGCAGATGAGAAGCGCACTGGACGTGAGATAAAGCAACAGGAATCGCCTCGGCCAAGCATGTCAGTGATTCGTGGACAAAACCATTACCTGGCTGGCGTAAGGCAGGCATTGTCCTCCCACACGACTGCTTGCGTCTAACGTCCAGCTGGAGGGCAATATAGCGCCCAGAACGGGAGTCGGAGGCGCCTTTGCGTGTTTTCTGACTTCTTTGGAAGATAATAATCTGCCGATTGTAGAAAGCGAGGGTCCAAAGGAAGCAAACCCTTACTTTTTTATCGGTCCCCTCTGAATTTTTCGAACCCAGTTGTGAGGTTATGGACATTGGTGGAACAGCGACGGATTGCCGTAAGGATGTGTAACGTCACACAACTTTATGGCAAACGCTCACTATGCTCTTTGGTAATAGGGGAGAGTCTTACACTATGTGATCAAATTATCCGGACAACTGGCTGAAAATGACTTACAAGTTCGTGGCGTCCTGTATCGGTAATGATGGAATTCAGTATGGTGTTGGCTCATCCTTAGCCTTGATGACAGCTTCCACTCTCGCAGGCATGCGCCAATCAAATGCTGGAAGTTTTTTTCGGGAAAGGCAGCCCATTCTTCACGGAGTGCTGGACTGAGGAGAGGTATCGATGTCGGTCGGTGAGGCCTGGCAAGAAGTCGGCGTTCCAAAACATCGGAAATGTGTTCTATAGGATTAGAGTCAGGACTCTTTGCAAGCCAGTCCATTACAGCGATTGAATTGTCGTGTAACCATTCCGCCACAGGCCGTGCGTTATGAAGAGGTGTTCGACGTGTTGAAAGATGCTATCGCCATACCCGAATTGCTCTTCAACAACGGGAAGCAACAAGGCGCTTAAAACATGAGTGTAGCGATGTGCTGTGATAGTGCCACGCAAAAGAACAAGGGGTGCAAGCCCCCTCCACGAAAAGCACGACCACACCATAACACCTCCACCTCCGAATTTTACTGTTGTCACTACACACGCTGGCAGAAGACCTTTACGGGGCATTCACCATACCCAAACCTGTCATCCGATCGTCACATTGTGTACCATGATTCGTCAGTCCACAGTCCAGTGGATCTTGATGTAGTCCGTGTGGTGGTCTGAATAGATGTCTGCCTGTTACACATTACAACCTTCTTTAACTATCGGCTGTCTCTGTCAATCAACAGACGACGTCGGCCTGTAAGATTTTGTGCTATACGTGTCCCTTCACGTTTCCATTTCACCATCACATCGGAAACAGTGGACCTAGTGATGTTTAGAAGTGTGGAAATATCGCACACAGACGTATGACACAAGTGACACAGAATCTCCTGACCACGTTCGAAGTCCGTGAGTTCCACGGAGCTCCCCATTCTGGTCTCTCACGATGTCTAATGACTACTGAGGTCGCTGATGTGGAGTACGTGGCAGCAGATGGCAGCAAAATGCACCTAATATGAATAACGCATGTTTTTGGGGGTGTCCGGATACTTTTGATCACATAGTGTATGTTGTCATGGAGGCTTAAAAAGATGCACTGTTTTTGACAGGATTATCTGCTGGAGAGATTCTTCGTGAGTGTACTGCAGTGGTTCGTAATTTTTCCATAGCGACAGGCACCTACCGGCGGCAAGGAATTGACAGGGCGTAATTGAACGCGACAAGAGACGCACAATCTGGCAGGATGTGAGAGTGTTCGTACTGAATGGTTCAAATGATTCAAATGACTCTGAACATTATGGGACTTAACATCTGAGGTCATCAGTCCCCTAGAACGTAGAACTACTTAAACGTAACTAACCTAAGGACGTCACACACACCCATGCCCGAGACAGGATTCGAATCTGCGACCATAGCGGTAGCGCGGTTCCAGACTGAAGCGCCTAGAACCGCTCCGCTACACCAGCCGGCATAGAGTTCGGATTGAGTCGAGTTGGCACACGGATGTGTCCTCATCGAATTCTGGTTAGGACGCGCTGAGGCCCTAATCGACTTGGAGTGGCACCGCGGTAGAGACTGCCTCATCTAGGAGTCTCACATAGGTGCTGACGACTCCCATATTCATAAAGGGGCCAGCACATCTGCAGCGCACAGCTCGGCGGAGCACATTCGCACTTACAGTGAGCATAAATCGCACCACCAGCGGAGCAGTTCAGTTTGATATTACACTTGTGGTGTAACGTTGCTTTCTATTTAACCTTCGTGCAAAACTGAATAGATATAACTGTCACAGGTTTTTGATTACTCATTTTATATGTTAATCCCGAGAAAGTATTAATGAATAAATGTATTGAATTCAATTATTTTTCTGTTCGGGTGCTTTTCCTTACTTTATGTTGTAGGCTTTTAATCTGTATCCTAGAAGACCTCTGCAATCAGCCCTAAATCGCAGCCAGCAAACTAGTCCCGTCAGATAGCGTTAGCCAGAGAGAAATTTTCTGCAAAACTCCCCACTTTAAGAGCGATGCATTGGGTCGTAATTTTCGCTTCATCCACGTACCTTTACGGACAAAAATTTAAAGGTTGGTTCTTAATGGGGTGACCTGCCCACAGTTAGCTTTGGAGGGTTAAGGGGATTTCTACACCGACCCATTTTGCAAAGTAACTGCCGTTGCCAAGTAACGCAACCCAATGGAACTTAGTATACACAGAGAAAGAACTGCTATAATACAGTACAGCAAGAAACTGAAAGAAAGATGCAGTCAGACGAACAAAAATAACAGTTTCATTCAAATACAGTAATTACAGGAACTCACCGCGATTTGTGATGGTCCCCTGGAAAATACAAACGGTGGGACATCTTAAACTGGCGTGTGATCTTCACGGTGGCAATTTATACTCCGGAACTTTCTCACATGCCGGCCACAAGGTTGGTAAGAAACTCTTATTGTAGTGCGTTCCATTCCTTCATCAGCGCTGTTGAATAATGTTGGATGGTCGCTGGGGAAGGTGAATGTGTTGCAGTACGTCTCCCCACCAAATCACACACCACGGCCTCGACGGCATTCAAGTCGGTAGAACGGGCAGGCCAGTCCAGTTGCCGGAGATATTTTCTCGTTCCAAAAGCTTCTCTACGTGCTTTGTTCGGTGCTGTCGCGCAGGGTCACCCTTAAAAATTAAGTAAGAGCCGAATTCATCACTGCAGAGACGCACTTGGAGAAGGAGGACAGAGTCACGATGACGATGACCGGTTAGTGCGCTGTGTTCAGAGATTTAGAGCTCAATATGTCCATGCAGCATTATGCTCTCCCACACGATAACACGTTGAGTGTCAAAACGGTCGTATCCGGCAATGTTGCAGGGTGCACTACATGTTCTCACATACGTTAATTGGGGGGTGGGTGGGGCGGGGGGGGGGGGGCGGGGGGATGGCGCGGGGGGGGGGGGGGGGGTCAGCATTGTCGAACTTCAACGTTTTGGTAGCCAAGGTGTTATGGCGAGCAGTACTGACTTCCATACCCGACCCCTGAGGCCGAGCTGTTGTAGGCGCTTCAGTCTGGAACCGCGCAGCTTCTACGGTCGCACGTTCGAATCCTGCCTCGGGCATGGATGTGTTTGATGTCCTTAGGTTAGTTAAGTCTAGGGGACTCAGATGTTCAGTCCCATAGTGCTCAGAGCCATTTGAACCATTTGAACTGACTTCCATATGTTTGAACAGTCTCCACTCCCGGTCAACGTTATTATGACACTGTACTTCTTCCAAGCTGCGTCTTTTTAGAGGTACATTTTGCCCTGGCTTCCCTTTTATGGATGAGAATGAACGACCGTATCGAACAATGCAGGTCTCGGAACAGAGAATATTCGGTGAATTCAATCGCTTGCCGTTCTCAGCGGCTTAAGTTGCACGGTGTAAGAGTGGACACCGTGGTAAGGGTTGTGTTAACAGGTCCGCATGCATCGACGACCATTCAGCAATTATCAACCGCGCTGGAGGAGACATGGAGCGCCCAACCAGAAGAACGCCTTACCAAACTTTGGTTAGTATAAGAGCACTTTGCACAGAATATTTTGCCATTCCGTGGTGATCGCACACTCTATTACGAACCATGTCTCGCCTTTTATAATGTCAGAGTACCATGGCGAATCGTGGTGACTTAGTGTAAATATTGCCTTTGAATGAAATTCTCGGTTTTTTTTTTTTTTCAACTCGCTGCTTAATTATGTGCTATTTAGCAGCAGTCATTCTGCGTACGGTCCAAGTCTCATCCTCCTGCAGTGACATATCATGCGAAAGTTACTTTCTTCCTTACGTTTTGCACACCGATGTTATGTGAAATTACATATTCTTGTCTACGGCATGACGAGGCATAAGGAAAGCAGATGGTTACTGCCAGTGAACTAGCAGGTCGTGTGGTGGAGAGATCTTGAGTGCCTCCTTAAGGGTGGGTCTGATTCCTTGAGTTTTCAGCTTGGTACTATGAATCTTGGACCTTTGAGATGAAAGACGCCCAAACTTCAGTGTTGACTCATGAAGAGCTATTTTTACTATGTGGATGAACAGTGTGATATATTCAGGGCAAAGTAACCATTACGAAACAGATTGTTCTCCCGCAGCACCAGCCGTCTGAGGTTTAGAAGAAGATTATTTTAGAAGAATATCCTAACATCCCCAAGAGAACGCTTCAGCAGCTGGATAAATTAGCATCTGCCGACAGTTTTTGTTAATGATAATTCACTCCCAAACAACACAAGAAGTTTTACCTATGGAGATGACCCCGTGCGTGCTTGCCGAGGTGGAGGTTTCTAAGCGCTAGAAATCACCCTTGATGGGGATCTGGAGGAGCTTGGTACATATTAGAAGACTAACACCTGGAGCCAAATCCACTGAGAGCACAAATTTGTATTTCCACCTTAGGAACACAGAGAATCCAATGAAACTACATGTCTCCTGGAATGGAACATTCTTGGGACATTCCTTCACTGTGAACTAATTAGGTGGATCGTTTTCTCACTTTTCGGACATACTGATCCAACATCGAGAATAAAGTCAGTGACGAATATTACAAACTGGTAGCAAAACCATACGCTCTTAGGATTACAGTATTGTTTCTGTGATACTCTGATGCAAAATATGCATCCTGTCTTTGGTATAGGTCAGCCCATGCCAAGACTGTGAAACCTACCTTGAAAGAAACGTGCATATTGAGCATAGTATGCCTAAAGCCCAGCGCTGTTGAAAAGATATAATGTCTTCCTGGCGTTGGATCTCCAAGAATTCGTCGAGAGATCGCTACTGATCAAGAGCAACTGAAAGTTGAGAACGTTGGAGTTCACCCACTGTTTGGCCAACAACAGTCTCAAACTAGGCAGGAATCAAAGAAACGTTTGCTCCCAGATGAAAGCCTTTGGAAGTCCCTCGAGATAAGGCAACACTTTCATTTCGGAAATCTAAAAACTAAGACTAAGACTGGATGTAGCTGAGTGGACATCTTCCAGTTGGCTGCAAAGTGTATTGGGTTGTTTGGGGGGTCTCTTTACCGAATACGAATTGGTTTTGGCACAGCTAACTCACCACTTAAGTAATGAGGCTTCACATCAGAGGAGACATTGTGTCCTGAATGAGAGTGAGACGGACAGCTAGATGAGCGACAGAAGACCTTACATCGAGCGATAAAATTCGATGAGGTTAGCTGGTGGTGGGCCGTCTGATGATTCCCTGACCTTGGTTGAAAAGCAAGCTTTGATGGTGCGGAGTGCAGAACTCGGTAGGGCTACTCAACAAACAGGGTATAAGTGTTTGACTAAACTCCATCTGGACAAGTCTCGGAAGACCCAATGATATTGACCGACCGGTGTTTCATCCTCGGCCTTTAAGGATCACGGGGTGCGAATAAGAAGGGGTGTGAGGCCGGCACACCGCTCTCCCTGCCGTATGTCGGTTTACGAGACCGGAGCCGCTACTTCTCAATCAAGTATCTCCTCAATTTGCTCCACAAGGGCTGAGTGCAGCCCGCTTGCCAACAGCGCTCGGCAGACCGGACGCTCACCCTTCCAAGTGCTAGCCAAGTCCGACAGCTCTGAACTTCGGTGACCACAGTGGCAAGGCCGTTGCCCGAAGTGTTTAACTACAGGTGCCAGAGCAGTGTTTGGAAGTATCTTTGGCACGCTTTCCTGGTTACAAGTTCCCATCTGTGGTGAACTAACTCGACATTCTCTAAGTCCAATATGCGTCCTACTTTGCCTAAGGCCAGCGAAATAAACTGAATCCAGCTCAGACTGACGAGTGTCGAGGAGACGGCGTTCGTTGCTCATACCGCTCTCTTTCCATTAGTGCAGGTGGGTCCTATTTATACGGCTCCACTTGCACACCAGCCTACTAGAAGGTTCTATGAAGCTGCTCTGGGTATGGCTGGTCACCTGGTTAGTGCGTGATGCCATCAATTTTTGACTATTCTAGAATTTTCCTTCCTTACGACCTCTGTATGCTACGGCGCGAAGGGCTAGTCACGAGCGTTGTTGTTGCACGTCACATGAGTGCTACCGATATCAAATATTGGTTCACCGCCTCGGTTGTTAGAAAAGACTCTCTGCTACCCCTTGGCTGGGAACGTCTTCCTAAACTGAATTAATGAACTGGTTGGAATACTTCTTACATTCACTACAGACTGCAACTGTGGGTGTGGCCAAGAACAAACAGTCAATCACATGTTCCAATACCCTCTCTGTCCATTTTTATGCTCAGAACAACGGCCGTTATGTAATGATGTATGTGTAGGGTGATTTAGTTTCCCTTCTGAAATGTTTTGTGTGACTCACAATGGTTCCAAAACCACGTGCAGTATTTTAATATTCTTTCGCTGACTACGTGCAAACTATTAGTCCTACAGAAGAAATGAACAAGACCTGTTTGTAGCAAACATAATATAATTGAATTTTGTACTGTGCACGTTTCGACAGAGGCCAAGGTTTCGGGTTATTGAAAAAAAAACGCGTTTAAATGTCACTTTTGCACGTTATTCTCGAACAATTCGAGAACAATGGCCTCTACTGTATTCCAGTACAAAATTTATCTTCATTAAATTTCCTATAAAAACATGTTGTTCATTTCTTCTGTAGGATTAATAGTTTGTGTTCAATAAGCGAGAGAATATGAAATTTTGGCGCTTGTTATTTGAAGGTGTTGAGGGTTGAATAAGTCATATGTGTAGCAGCGGCTTAATCATCACGTATGCTTCTGGCACGTGTAAATAAAAGGGGAACAGAGGGAACCTGAACTTTGTCGACAAATCTTTTGAGGCTGTTGAGGGATACTTTCTGAAAATTTTCCTGTAAGGGGCCCATTCTATCCAGTGGCTTCTTATAGAGTAATTATGGAATTATGCTTTTTTCTGCTAGTTATCCCAAACAGCTTTGTTCCTTCACGACAGCGAAATTATCTGTAACAAGCAGCGACGAAAACACACAATACAAAATACGAAGCACTGCGACATCTCTCTAGTAAGAGCCCTGAGGAGATGCTCACTCCTACCAATTTCTGACGCAGCCGTCTGCCAAGAAGCCTTATGGAGTTTTGAAAATGACAATGAAGTTGAATTCAGAATAGTCAGTTAACAAAACTTGCGTAAACATTGACTGACAATCTTTATAACAAAATTTAAGAACATCACGGAGTATCTCCGCCAGCAACATGCAAGATATGCGCAGATGCTAAAGCTCTGTAATGTGACTCTCCTCGCTGTAGGAACAACTCAGCATAGTGTCGCCATATTGAAACTCATTTCACACAGTGAACCCGTACACGGGGTAACAATGTGGGAATACCTATAACGAACTTCCGCCTCGGAATATTCTGCGGCAGAGATCCACCTTCCAGATACATCACTATTAAATTAAACACAACTGAAGATTTATGTGTGAAAGACCGATTTTGGACCCTGCACAGCGAATCCGAAGTTGGTACGATTTATTACACTCTAAAACAATTCTGTGTCTCCCACAATAATGAACAACATTAATAAATGATCAAGCAATGCTATGTTTTGTAATAAAAAATTATATTCAAGATAACTGTAGAGTTATTACAAAAGAACAAGAATAATATCGGACATAAACAGAAATCAACAACGCTGGTTAACACTGAAGCACCTGTCTAATGAAATAAAGTACGTACCGATGTACGGCTCTCAAAGTAGGCGAGTGAGTGGAAAATTAACGCCTGAGACTGTAAATATGGATTACATGAACTGACTGGATCTACTCCGGTGAACTGCAAAGCTGCAAGCTGCCACGATATGCATAAATCGAACAGTGAATGCTGCTGCTGGAATGAGTGTGTCAACAATGAAAATTCACCTTAAAGGTTCCTAATGCGCCGGAACTGCGAAGTGCTCACCATACACTTGCGAGAGCACGCATTGTTGCCAACAGTGTTTCTCTGCGTCGATTCGAATTGTGACCTTCCGTCTTTTTCTTTCGTCACAGAATCTGCGAGTACGTCTTCAGACCAAAACCTGTTACCATGATAGAACGCGGCTCGCTGCCGAAGACCGTATCTTTACGTTCTGACTCAACTTGCGAGCAAAACCCCATTCTCGATCTCACTCACCTCGTGGCCAAACCTCGATTGTCTACGATTAAACTGGCTTCATGGGCAAAACTCAACTTTAAAAAAGTTTCCCTCACTTCATTACCATTTCCAAAAACACTCCACGTGGAATAGGCTGTAGAAAAATTTCCGCTACCAGTCACATAAAAGCTTATTTATTTGTCACAAGACCGGTTTCGGGCTTGCGCCCGTCTTCAGATGTTTATACATTCATGTACATGTTTATAAGCTGGAGATCACTGTATAAATACAAAAAAAAATTATTTGCTGGTGACTAAACAGATTCAAGTGGGAACAATTGTAAGTGGCATTGCAGCATTTGTCGAAAATATTTCTGTACCTACATAAAACTGAAGCAATCATGCATTAGCTTTGTGTAAGTACAGATATATTTTCGACAAATGCTGCAATGCCACTTACAATTGTTCCTACCTGAATCTGTTTAGTCACCAGCAAATATTTTTTTTTTATTTGTACAGTGATCTCCAGCTTATAAACGTGTACATGGATGTATAAACACCTGAAGATGGGCGCAAGCCCGAAACCGGTTTTGTGACAAATAAATAACCTTTTATTGTGATTGGTAGTGGAAATTTTTCTACACCCTATAAAGGAACAGTCACGGAGTTCAACAGCATCCACTATGGATACAATTCACTCCACGTGGAATACTCATGAAAAAGCTAGAACCACCAATCGAAATGCGGCAACGCTTTTTTACGCCAGTCACATAATTCTCTCATCTCAGCAAAACCTTCTTCCAGAAGTCGGGCAAATTCCTTTCCGCCATTCCCATCACTTCCTGCCATAGGGAACAGACACCCTGATGTCACTGTCTTCATGGTCGCACTGAAAAGCGCTTGGCGTTGGTCACTACGTGACTCCGGAAAAAACGCAACTGCTGTCTGAGCAGCAGCATCCTAACATGCGGCCTAGTACATCCACCGAGGCAAACTATTTTCACGATCCTTACAGGCCCGGATCCCGCTGCGAGATCCACTGACGACTTCGGATGCATTACTTGCATACAACGTCCTCCAGGGGGGACCAGCTCTTACGCCCCTAGCTTGTTCTCTGAACTGACACCAGTAAAGCGGCCGGTTCACCATCTATGCCTGGTAAGGTTCCCTTCAAATGTTCAAATGTATGTGAATTCCTAAGAGTCCAAACTGCTGGGGTCATCGGTTCCTAGACTTACACAATACTTAAACTAACTTGCGCTAACGACAACACACACACCCATTCCCGAGGGAGGACTCGAACCTCCAGCGCGAGGGGCCAAACATTCAGTGACATGGCTCCTCAAACCGAGCGGCCACTCCGCGTGGCGAGTTTCCCTTCGCCCAGCTGTCTATCAAAGTATTATGCCAAATATAAACTCCGTGCAATTAGGTACCAATAAAGCCAGTAGTTAGCCACTGTCAACCCTCTTTGTTAAGCATTATATTGGTTACAGTGCCTTTATAATTTGATACAAGTCCCCTAATTGCATACGTCTGCAGAATCTGAATAATTATGCGAAAGAATGGTGAACCCAAAGGAATTTTCTACCTTTCAACATATCGGCCAACTCTTCATCACTAAACCTGTCGAGGCTACTGTCTAGCACCGTCGACGTACAACTAAAGCTGACATAAAAATAGACCCGAAACAGAACCGAGCAGTACTGAATCCAATATTAGGGGCGAATCCTAGAATAGGCACTAATTTTGCCAACAGAAATTACGTGAGAGAATGATACGAGCTATTTTCAAACAGGACACACAGATCGTACTGTCGGCATTTTCTTTACTGTGTAAATATTTTCGGTGCAGTAGAGATACAAAGACAAATGGGGGAAAGAAATTGAAAATATGACATTACTTCCACAAAAACACTCAAAAAATAGCCCTAAATTACCTCCTACAGGTTTTCAGTTAAATTCACGCCTTTAGAAACACACCATTCAGCCTCGGACCAGCAAAGTACATCCAAGTGTCAAAAGTGATGGGATACCTAATAATGTCGTGTCGGAACTATTGCTCGGAGTAGTACAGCAACTCGATATGGCTTGGGCTCAAAAAGTCGCTATATGTCCCGTGCAGAAATACTTATCCATGCTGCCCCTATAGCCGCCCATAATTGCGAAAGTGTTGACGATGCAGAATTTTGTACACGAACTGACCTCTCTATTATGCCCCAATAATTTTTCGATGGGATTCATGTCGAGCGATCTGGATGGCCAAATTATTCACTAGAACTGTCCAGAATGTTCTTCAAACAAATTGCGACCAATTGTGGTCGTGATGCATGTCATAACTTTTTGGGAACATGATGTCGATGAGTGGGTGTAAATGATCTCCAAGTAGCCGAACATAATCATTTTCAGTTAATGATCGGTTCAGTTGGAACAGAGGACCCCGTCCATATTCGTTGTAAACATAGCCTACAGCATTATGGAGCCACCACCAGCTTGCACAATGCCGTGTCGACGACATGGGTCCATGGCTTTCTGGGATTTGTGCCACACTCGAGTCCTATCAGCGGCTCTTACCAACTGAAATCGGGGGTCATCTGACCAGGCAACAGTTTTCCATTCGTCTAGGGTCCAAGCGATATGGTCACGAGTCCAGGAGAGGCGCTGCAGGTGATGTGTAATCAGCAAAAGCACTCGCTTCGGTCGTTCGCTGCCACAGACCATTATCGCCAAGTTTCGCCCGCTATCATAAAAGATACGTTCGTCATACGTCCCACATTGATTTCTGCGGTTCTTTCACGCAGTGTTGTTGTCTGTTAGCACTGACGAATCTACACTAAAGCCGCTGCTCTCGGTCGTAAAATGAAGGCATTCGGTCACTGCCTTGTCCGTGATGAGAGATAATGTCTGAAACTTGGTACTCTCGGCACAGTTTTGACACTCTGGATTTCGATGTGTTGAATTCTCTAACGATTTCCGAAATGGAATTTCCAACTGCCATTCCTAGTTCGAAGCCCGTTAATCCTCGTCGGGCCGTCATAAACTTGTCGGACGCCTTTCGATATAAATCACCTGAATACAATGAAAGATCCATCAACGCACTGTTCTTTTATATCTCATGTATGCTATACTACCGTCATCTGTATATGTGGATATCGATATCCCATGTCTTTTGTCACTTCAGTGTAGAACTAAAGCTGCCAGAGAAACAATACTGATGCAAGCCGGAGCATTACTTGAGGGCGAATCGTAAAATGGCCACTACTCTTGCCAACAGCAATTACTTGATAGAATGGAGCAAGTTACTTTTCAGACTAAACACGCAGCTCACACCGTCGACATTTGCACTGTTGTGCCGATATTTTCAGTTCATTACAGACACAAAACATAAATGCAATTACTCTGTGACGAGCCACCGGAGACCATCGGTTACTCATATCAGATTACTCAGAAAAGAGCCCTGACAAATCCCCAAAACAGTTCCAGTTAAGTTCATCCCTTTACATACAGATTTCAGTGTCGGCACATCTCGAGGCATGCTAAAGTAACCACTAGGTTCTTCTCCTGCAGCATGAACTATCTCAGCTTTAGATGAAGTTTCTAACATAACGAAGAGTACGGTTTAGCTGCTGGGTAAAGTAGCATCTGCTGACAACTTTTACTACCGTGAGTTCTTTTTGGCCGGTGTTGCCTCAAGGACTATAACATTACTTCCTTGATCAACAAGCACACATTCTCGGAATAACAGTCATGAAGTGTATACGATCCATTTCTTACAGCTACACAACTGCGCCCATCTTATTTTTCTTCTCGTTTTTTCCTCGTAGAGAGACGGACTTGTAAAGAATTTAATCACACATGTCCCATCCGTCGGTGTTTGCAAATTGTTTAACTGTTTGATACGTTGGCGGTTAACGAGGATACTTTCTGGCCTGTGCAACTCTAAATCATTCCCCTCGGCTAATAAGATACGAGACCAATTACATATGGAGCGATATAGCCTTGTAAATTTTCACCCGCTTGCAACCTAACAGTTACTGTTGACCTTGTGAATCTTAACTCTACCGCTGGGAAGAACTGGAAGTTAACTCAGGCTGTGGACTGGTACGTATCGTAAGTCGTCCTGTGTCTGTACAGCTTTACGGTGTTTCGCAACCTACTACAGTGCCAGCAGTATGAGGACTGTAGAGAAAATAAAAAGTAGGATCTTTGTTTCTTGCCTTGCGTATTGATATTTAGTTCTTTTCTATGAGTCAGTGGCAAAGTTGTGTAAAAATACGAAACATTTACAGCACATACTCTCATAATTATGAAACTGAAATATTTTAAGTGCATGACACTATTGTACTGCTTTCGAATAAGTGTTAATAAGTTTGTATGAATGACAGAATTTTTCCTTCCACTGTATTTCCAACGTTTATCGCCTTTCGGACGGCAGTATGTTAACTTCTGGTTCACCAAAGATGGATAGACATACGTACAGTGTAGGCTTTCGCGGCCGGTACTGATATCATTTAGAAATTCCGGGCTGATAGGCCGTGATCGATGCATAAAACTTTCCGCTAATGTATCATCTCTGACTCCACGAGACATCTTCACAGGTGAAGGGGCGAACTGCAACCAGAGCTCGAGGGACCGCCAAATATATAGGCAGTGTAGAAGGAACCACAGTCAATCGCATGACGTCGGCTGCGAAATTATCTCTGGTAATGCCAACATTCTCGATTGAAAGTAGAAATGACGATCGATTACATTCAATGGGGAATGTTGGATTACCAGAGATAATCTTGCAGCCGACGTCATGTGATTGACTGTGGTGCCTTCTACACTGCCTATATATTCAGCGCTCCCGCGAGTTTTGGTTGCAGTTCGCCATTTTTCCTCTGAAGATGTCTCCCGCAGTCAGAGATGGAACATAAGGGGAGAGTTTTATGCCTCGAACGCGTTCTATCAGTCCAGGAGTCTTAGGTGAAGAGAGGTTACGGTTAGGACGAAACAAAGGGGCAGGAAACAGCGGTCATCTGAAGGACTAAAAAGCTAGGAACTAGAAGATGGGAATGTGTGTTATCCGACTAGACTACGGAAAGCGAATGATTAAAATACTGTATATATGTGACTGAAACCATCGTATAGCAGTATTGAACAGAAGACCGCATCTGAAGTTGTTCGGGTATGTGGCGCAAGTTGCTCTATTTGGCGTCACTTCGGCGATTTCAATGTCAATGTAGATGAGATGAAATGACGGAACAACTTCAAGGAAAAAAAAGCGCGAGTTTGTGTATGAGGTCTCAGTCTCACACTCGAGAAGAATAAACACGGCCATTATTAGTTGAATTCTGCTAAACCTAATTAATTAATAATACAGCCTTATCCAGCATCACTGCAATTACGTGTTTTTCCCCTCATTAGTGTTAACTGATTAAAAAGTCCGACTTCTGTAGGAGAGACACAATTTCTCGGATCTTTCGACTAACCATCCTATCAATAGCCACAGAGGTTCAGGTAACAATATAGACAATGTAATGTTGCTTAATTATTATGATCCTTCTCAAAAGCTTTAAAACAATATTTTAGAGATCGTTTGCTCATAAAGATTAATATTGATTTATTAATGTGTACATGTCAGTCACTGGCATGATTGTTAAAGTATCATGATACCATGAATGCTGTCATGTTATAACGTAATTCATATGAAATAAATAAAACTGAAATTGTTGGAGATGATAGTGTAACGCCCCGTTAAAAAATTTATGAATTACTGTGCTGATAAACCTCTTACATTATTTGATTTTCAAACAGCTGAGCAGAACTGAACGTACTCAGACATTTAGCTCTTTACCTATTTTGATCAACACTAAACTGACACACATGTTTTTTAGCGCAACGCAATCTGAATATCAAAAATCCCTACAAAAGAACGGCCCTGACTAACAATAACCTATACCTTTCATGAATCACTTACCTCACAAAAATCTTCGTTACTCGAACTACTGCAATACAGTGAGCGCCAATACTGCCAGCTAAATAAAAGATTCAAACTACTGAAGGCACTAAGTACTGATAGGCATAGTTAGCAAATGAAAGATTTTGATAGAGAACGAAGAATGTATTTACCATATATATATAAATTTACTCTTTCTGATGGACACACGTCCAGATCATCCGCTCTCAAAATTCCACCATCTCTCTCCCCACATCCCCCACATCCGCCATTGCTGGCGGTTCACCTCCAACTGCGCAACGCTATGCGCTGTTAACAGTCAACTGCCCAACGCTACAATGGCGAGTATTACAACAATGCCAACCAGCCACAAACTGCACAAAGCACAGCCAGTGTTTTCATACAGAGCGCTACGTGTCGTTACCAATATAAAAACCTAAACAGTCTATTTACAATAGCAGCTAGTTCAGCTATCTGTGTTAGCCTATCTTCTATACTAACATCTATAATACTGTAAAAAGTACACTCTAATGGAGGGAAAACGAGGCACAATCAAGGAATTATCCGAATGGAACAGAAATTTGCAGTGTGACGTACATGTAGAGATAAATAAATGATTACAATATCAGAAAAAATGGGTGATATATTCAAGAAAAAGAGCTTCACAAATCTAGCAGATCAATAGTGTGTTGGTCCTCTTCTGACCTTTATGTAAATAGTTATTCGGCTTGTTATTGACTAACAGAGTTAGTGGATGTTTCTTGGGCGTCCTCCTG
This sequence comes from Schistocerca gregaria, assembly GCF_023897955.1. Lineage (NCBI taxonomy): Eukaryota > Metazoa > Arthropoda > Insecta > Orthoptera > Acrididae > Schistocerca > Schistocerca gregaria. The sequence continues at coordinate 314,514,416 of NC_064927.1, forward strand.
AGGGATAGCTTGCCAAGTACTGTCCAATTGGTGCGTCAGATCGCTGGCTGGAGACTCCAGCCTATAATGCTCCAAATGTTCTCAACTGGGCAAAAATCCGACGACTTCACTGTCCATGTTCTGGCTTGGTAAGCCTGAAGACAAGCAGTTTGCTGGCGGTCGTTATCTTCCTGAAATTTACGGTCAAGTTGGCTTGCCATGAATGGTAATAAAACGGGGTGTATAATATTGCCGACGTGGCGCTAAACTGTAAGGACGACGTTGTTGGCTGCTCAAGAGGTCCTGCTGTGAAATGAAATTGCACCCCAGATTACCACTCCTGGTGGAAATGGAAATGAGAGTCTGGCGTCATTGGCCGGGAGTCCCCTTGCGGGGCAGGTTCGGCCGCCTTGGTTCAGGTCTTATTACATTCGACGCCACATTGGTCGACCTGTCCGCCGGATGGGGATGAAGTGATGATGAAGACAACACAACACCCAGTCCCTGATCGGAGAAAATCTCCGACCCAGCCGGGAATCGAAGCCGGTGTCGTAGGACGGCAATCCGTCACGCTGAACACTCAGCTATCTTTTTTTTTATTCAATAATGAAACTAATTTGTTAAAGATAAATTAGGTTTGGGAATCTTTCCGAATAATTGCTGGAATAACCAAAGAAAATGAAAAAGAAGTAAAAAAACGTGCCAAAGGAGGAATCGAACACGAGCCCTAAACACCTTTTTTTTTTTTTTTTTTTTTTTTTTGAGCACAGAAGCAATCTTTTGGAACAACTCAATTTTCTTTTACCTTAGGAACAAATTATGAGGAATAAATAAGGAAAAGTTTTTTTTTTCAAAAGAAAACAAAGACTCCAATTATACCGGTTTCTCCTTCCAGTAAACAAAAATGAGTCTCCTTCGTCTTGTTGGTGAAGAAGCAATCTTTTTGAACAATTTTTTTTTAAAGCCAAACTCAAAGGTTTTTTTTTTTTTTTAAATACATAAAGTCGCCGTGCGACTTGTAGTTAAAGTCCAGTTCTTTCAGGAGCTCCTGAAGTGTGTCCGCCTACAGCGTGCCAGCTCGTCCAGACGTGTCTTCTCATGGCGTAGGCGTGGGTTCTGGGTAGCAGATCTATTCAGTTCGGCTCGGTTTATACAGTTTTCAGCTTCTCAGGGCTTGGACGTTCCTGCTACTAGGTGGGTCATCGAAAGTGCTCCGTAATAAATTGGAAAAATATTGTTTATAGCGTGGGTTGCGTATCAGGACGCAGTGTCGTTCGTTAAGATAAGTCCAATATCCTAGCGTAGACTTGTCGCCAGAAGTAAAAAGATAGCGGATCGTGTGACCACAGATCCAATTCGCAGAGTGAGTTTTGGCGGAGGGGTAGAAAGTCTTATCGGGGTACAAAAGCATGTGGACGTCGATTTGAGTCGGTGTCTGGCGAGTAAGAAACGCCAAAATTCGCCGCGCAAGTGTCCAGACGTCGAACGCTGTGCCACAGTGGAACCTGTGGACATCCGTGTCATCCACTCCACAGTGGGTGCAGAGGGTTGAATCGGCGAGATGGATGCGGTGCAGACGATCTCGGTTAACTTGTTTGCCATTCACGGTGATGTACCACGCTGATTGAACGTCTGATTCAAGAAAACGCGCATGGATCGCCTTCATATGTGTCGCCACACGTACTGTGGATACTTACGTTCGATGGGGTTGGACGGGCGGCACTGTTGTAACAATTCGGAGACTGTTTTCGTGAGGTACAAACGTGAAAGTGGTAAGGACCGGTAGATATAACTGAAATCCAGGAAAAATCGTTGGATGTTATAAAAGGGGGCTGGAATGGTCGATACCAGTACTGGGGCGGACAAGGCGGCCGGTGCAAAGTTGTGAAGCAGGAGGCTAGTAAGGCTCTGCGAGCAACGGTGCCAAAGTTTTGGTTGGGAGCTGGCGTATAGTGCCTTGACACGAGTCGGCAGATGGATGAGTCCCACCCCGCCACGATCTCGTGGCAGTGCAAGGGATTCATACTGCATCTTGAATAAGATCCCCGAGCTGACGAAGGAGCCGAGAGCCATCAGCAGTCGTCTCGCCAGGATATTTGGGAATGGTAGTAGTTGAGCCACATGTGGTATACGGGAAGCATGATACACGTTCACGTATTGCGCGCGTTGGATAACGCCGAGAGCTCGTAGCCGGTGATCTGCGAGATTTGCTCTGATTGTCTGTAGCAAGCGTCTACCATTGGTAGTCGCTGAGCGGCGCAGGTCTGCTGTGAAATCAAGTCCAAGACACCTTATGGTGGCGGCGACACTAAGGGTGGCAACGCATCTCTCCGGCAAGCCCTCACCAATGAGCAGGACCTTGAATTTTGACACGTTGAGGCAGCTCCCCGACGCTTCACCGTAAGTCGCCAGCCATGTCAGGGCTGCTCGTACTTCATCTACACTGCGCGGATATATTACTATGTCGTCTGCGTAGGCTGTACAACAAAAAACGGTGGCCTTGCACGGCCATGCCTTCCAAACGTTGGCGCATGCCCTGGAGCAGGGGATCCAAGGCGAAAGCATACAAAATCGTGGAAAGAGGGCAGCCTTGTCGTACAGATCGTGCAATGGCTACGGACGGTGTAAGGCGACCATTGTACATGATTTTAGAGGTTGCACTACTCAACAGGCGCATAACCACTGTGACAATACCGCCAGGAAAACCCATATGCTGAAGAACTGTCCGTAAATAGAAATGGTCAACATGGTCGAAAGCCTGGCTAAAGTCCAGTGAAGCCAAGGCGCCAGGGAGACGCTGATAATGCGCTAATGCTATCATGTCTCTGTAACGGCAAAGGGCCGTACGGTTGTTGTTGTCGCCTCCTAGGGAAGTCTGGTCGCAGGATGTGACGTAACGTGCGACCTTCTTGAGTCGCGATGCCAGTAGCCGTGTGAATATTTTCATGTCGCTGTTGAGCAAAGTAATTGGTCGATAGTCCTGGACCCTCGATAACCCGCGCGGTTTGTGTACGGGGATAATAATGCCTTCTAGAAAGGCGCTCGGGACCACTGTCATCGGTGACATCAGCTCTTGTGCGACTGCCGTCCACGTGGCAGCCAACAAATAGTGAAAAATTTTATAAAATTCTATGGGTATACCGTCAGGTCCAGGAGATCTGTTATCGGAACCCGCCTTGATAGCATCTACCACTTCATCTGTGGTTACGTCGTCTTGGAGGTCATGCACTGCATCTTCCGGAAGAGCGTTCGTAGTAAGCTGAGCGACTTCTGTGATCAGTGGTGCAGAATGCGGTACGGCTACGTATAGCCCGGCAAAATGAGCATGGAGGGTACGACCGATGCTTTGTTGGGTGTCGTGCCGGCGCCCTTCCACATCAGTGAGGACTTGGATCAGAGCTCGTCGTCGTCGTTGTCGTTGCTGAAGGAGGTGGTACATCGACGGACGTTCTTGACGGATTCGATTAGAAGCTCGAGAACGGACTACACTGCCTTCCAAGTTACGCCGCATGATCAAGGAGATCTGCGCCTTCGTGCGATGGACCATCGACTGCCGGGCTGGCGAGAAAGGCATCGTCGTACAGTCACGTAGAATGGTGTAGTGGAAGTGCAGGGTATTAGTTTGCCATGCCTTTAATTCCTTTCCATAACTCATCAGAGTCTTCCTGAGGGTCGGCTTTGCACAGGAGAGCCACCATGATAAGGTGGAGTCATAGGCTTCTCGACGATGGCGGCAGCGTGCCCACGCTTCTTCGACCATACGGCGACAGTCTGAGGAGGTCAGGTGAGCGACATTGAGTTTCCACAGACCACGACTATGCTACACTTGCTGTCGGGCGAGGGTGACGTCACAGAGGTACGTATCATGGTCTGAAAAAGCCAAGGGTCAGACTTCCGCATGACGTGTGCCATCAGCAAGAGACCGGGTAACGTAGATGCGATCTATGCGGCTTGACGAGTGAGAGGTGTAGAATTTATAGCCTGGTTGAATTCCGTGGAGTTTCTTCCATGTGTCAACAAGTCGTAGACGGTCGATGACCACTGAGAGAGGTGCACAAGGGGAATGTCGCTGGAGTTGGTGCACGGACTCTTGTGTCGAGTTAAAATCCCCACCGAGTACCAAATCGTCCTGCGGACCGGTGAAGAGAGATGTGACGCTTCCGGCAAAAAAAGTTTGTCGGTCATGACGGCGGCCAGTGCCGGACGGAGCGTAGATATTAATAATAAGCACGCCGAACAGTGTGAGGGCCATACCTTGCGCAGTGGGGAGGTAGATGACGTCCTCTGCAGGGAGTCCGTCACGTAGCAGGATGGCGACGCCGCTACCGGTGTCGGATGCGGAGGAAACATGGGCGTTGTATCCGGTGGAAACTAGGAAGTCAGCCACAAACACCTCTTGTAAGAGTGCTATATCCACATCCGCAGAGTAAATAGTGTCTCTGAACATGGCCAGTTTATGGGGGCACGAATGGTGGCAAAATTCATCGTGGCGATACGATATTGCTGTGTATTTGCAGAACGCGCGGTAGAAGTAGCCGGCAGGTGGAGACCCACGAGTGGTCCCGCAGTGGTGATAATTACTGGCGGGGCGCCAGCCCCAGTGTCTCCAAGGTGGACTCCTGAGCAGACACGCTGGCAGTCTGTTTCACTTCTTCTTCAACGTCATCGGCCCAGGAAGCTGACGACGTGGACATGTGACGGTCACGTACTTCCGGAATGGGTGTTGTGGATTCCGCAACATGAGTGGCAGGGGTACCGTCGTCATCATTCGTTGACAACGGCGAGGACACGTCCCTGGCTTGGAGAGTAGGCGTCACAGGAGGGGCGCCTGTTGCTGCCACATCGCGTGTCCGGCCGCAATGTGGGAGATCACCGTCAGACATCAGGTCGACATCTCGCGGGGCCGTCTGAGAAAGGGCGTCATCGGAAGGCGTTTGTCGTCGTTTCCTGTGTTTGCGAGGTGACCGCTGTTTTCTGATGTGGCCTTCTGAATCAGAATGTGGTCGCCCGTCGTCTGACGCCGAACCCGTCTGGACAAAGGCAGACGTCGGCACGACACCGAGGTCGACGTCCATGGTTCCAACAGGAGCATCGGTTTCGGTCTGCAACCCGGACGGTCCTGAAGCGAGCACTGGAGGCGACGCCGTGCTGGTGTCGTCGGCGCGTTGTGCTGCGGCGGGTGGCGTTGACGATGCTGCTGGTGCAATCGAGATTGGTACGACGGGCTCCTGTGCAACCTTGGCGTAGGTGATGGGTAAGGACGTGACCGTCGAGGCCTGGGTTTCTTCACGTAACGGCGTCTGTATTAAACGGCGGTGTAAATATTCGGAACGTACATGTCCCTCCTGGCCACATCCTGCGCACGTTCGTGGCTGTCCATCGTACATGACGATGGCCCTCACACCGCCAGTCAGCAGTTAAGATGGTACATGTTTCGTCAGCTCTATTTTTATTTACCGGACGCCGTTTAATACGGGTAGGTCGTAAATGTTTGCCACTTCTCCGCGACGTGACCCAAGACGGTGCCATATGGTTGGATAGCGGCAATGACCACATCCCGAGGGACCTCGAACGGGAGCTCAAACACCCGCAATGTCCGGAGACCGAATCCAGCATGGGCGACTGTCACTGCACCAAAATGTCCATCAGAGTGTTTAAATTTCAGTCCGGTGGCATGACGGTGAACTATGTCATTGCAAATTTCCTCCGTCGACATCTTGATGTAGACAACACTTACAGTGATGGAGAAATGTATGCCGATTACGTCCTGGGGGTTCAAACGTAGATCCTCACGTATGAACTGTTCGACTTCGAAAGCTCTGGGTCGTGGATGGTCGGGCTGAAACGTTACTTTGATCGTTGCACGGCGATACGAGTGCTCCATGGTGTACGTTAGTACTGGACTCGATTGACACAAACACCGCGACGCGGAAGTAAACACCGCCGAGAGCGGAGCGTCGGACGGCGCGCGGAGCAGCTCCGCACGCTAGCACGGCTGCGAGCCGACTGCCGTGATATCGGGGCGGACACCATTCGTGGTAGTCCAGCCGTCTGACCGGCGACAGCCAGGTCGGTATCACACCGCCATCGAGCCAGGGCGCCTCAGAGAGCGTCTTTGCTGGTCATCGGCGATCAGTTCGAAGCGGGAGTCATCGCTAAATACAGTTCTACTCCAGTCAACGAGATTTCGAGCCGAGTGTGCCTGACAGCATTGCAAACGAGCTTATTGGTGTACAGAGCTGGATGGCAGTCCACGGAAGGGGAGCCGTGAGCACAGCCCTCTTCCTATGAGTTCCTTATTAATGGTCCTTGTGGCCACTGAAGCATCAGATGCAGAACGGATCAATGACAATGATGAATCCGAAGCTCTGGGTGCCTCTGTGCCGGTTACTCAGTCCTCACGTTCCGCCGCGTCTCAAGATCGACCAATACATTCTTCATGCTGTGGTCGACATTGGTTCGCCCATTCCTGTCAACATCATCGATTAGCAGCATCAGTCCTATACTAATGTTGGGCGATTCTCCGAGTACTCCAACCCGCATCTTTATGCTCAATTTCTTGTCCTCTCTCAAAAACTGATTTATATTATACAGGGTGTAAATTTTAACTTGACAAACCAGATTAACTCGAAAAATAAGCTACGCACGAAAAAATGTGTAGAATCCAAAGTTGATTATTTTCGAGGGGGACGTCTGTTGGTGCTAAAATTAGCCCACCACCCCAGCCCCTTGGGGGTGGGGCGGGAGGCACTTTAAAATTTCAAATGGGAACCCCCATTTTTATTGCTGAATCAGAGTCTACATAAAATATTACGTACATTTTGTCTTAAACATGTGTTTTGATTCTTGGTAGTTGAAGCTGTAAGTAAAGAAAATCCATGTTCTCATTTTTGCGTCCAAAATGGTTGCGGATAAATAAAAAATACTTATTTACTTCGTAAATTTTGATTCACTAAAGCTAAAACTCTCCGTCTCTCCCCATAGGGTGGTATTTGAGGGAGACGAATTAGAGTTTTACGAATGATGACCCAAATATTACTTTTTTCCGTAGATTCGGATAAGTTTTGTTTGTTTCGTGGTCATGAAACAAATCTTCTGACTAACTAATTAACTAACCAAAAAACCTACTTACTAATGAGTGAACTCATTAACTCACAGAGTAAACAAAGAAAAAGACTAACTGAGGAAAAGACTAACCCACTCGCTAACTAAAGATGAACGTATTGCCGTTTAAGATTTGGTGGTCCTGAAAAGGAACGGCTGGTTTCGTTTTATTGTTGATTATTTGCAAATACCCGCAAGTAAATGAATTTCGGGGTGCTTGTTTCCAGTGAGTCCCCTCGCCTCTCACTTTCGACCTGCTTGTTGTCCGTAAATCCCTTGCATCTCATCGTTTTATGAAATCAGATGTTCAAAGTGATGACCTCCAACTTCGATGCATTTATTGACTCGCGCTGTAAATCCCTGCAAACATCTTGATCACATATCTGGTGTAATTGCAGCGCAAATGCCTCTTATTCTTTGCAGCATGTTTTCGCGAGTGGTAGGGGTTTCTTGAAAAACGAAACGCCATAAGAAAAAATCTGGCGAGGTAAGACCAGGCGATCTGGCTCGCCAGTTCTCAGGACCTGCCCAGTCGATCAGCGATCATGGTAAAGTCGATTTAGTACATCGCTCGCTACTAATGAATAATGTGCTCAGTTAGTCTTTTACTTTGTTTAATCTGTTAGTTAATGAGTTCTCTCGTTAGTATGCAGGATGTTTGGTTAGCTAGTTAGCTAGTCAGATGATCTGTTTGATAATTAAATGTTGTGTGGCCTCATGACCACGAAATAAACAAAACTTATCCGAATCTGCGGAAAAAATTAATATTTGGGTCAACATTCGTAAAACTCTAATTCCTCTCCCGCAAACCCCACCCTATGGGGAGAGACGGAGAGTTTTAGTTTTAGCGAATCAAAATTTACGAAGTAAACAGTATTTTTTATTTATCTGTAACCATTTTCCACGCAAAAATGAGAGCATGGATTTTCTTGAATTACAGCTCCAACTACCAAGAATCAAAACACATGATTAAGACAAAATGTACGTAGTTTTTTATGTAGAATCTGATTCTGCAATAATGGGGGTCCCATTTGGGATTTTAAAGTTGCCTCCCGCCCCACCTGCAGGGGACTGGGGTGGTGGGCTAATTTTGGCACCAGCAGATGTCCCCCTCGAAAATAATCAACTTTGGGTTCTACACATTTTTTCGTGTGAAGCTTATTTTTCCATTTATTCTCGTTTGTAAACTTAAAATTTACACCCTGTATATTGTTCGCGCATCTGTTCGCGAGGCATAGTTAATATCCAACTGAGTACCCGGAATGAAATTCTCAAAGACTTAATTCCCTGCTAACGGCTTGTTCCCTGTTTACCGTCCTTCCTAACTGGGCAGTGAAACTGCGTCATCGGCTTGGCAAAGTTTATGATTTTGCATTGTCCGCCGACACCTCCTGTATGCATACCTGTATGAACATCAGTTTGCGTCCACTTTGGATTACATCTTCGTGGTGCGTCGTTTTACAATTTTTTTTAATTTTTTTACACTGTTCAACACCCAAAAGATGAAACTCACACGAAAGTACTGTACACGAACTCTGCGCAGTATGGGTATGAAACCAGTGACGCATTACCACTTTCTTAAATGTCGTGCAATGTAATCAAAATGACACTGATAAGCTCAGGAACGGATGCACATCTTAGTTCGCCTATTCCGTACAATCTACTGCCACATCCACACCACATAATTACTATGCTTCAGCAATCGAGGGCCTTCTGACAGATCTTACGACTGGTTTGATGTGGCCCTCCACAAATTCCACTCCTGTGCCAAACTCTTCATCTCAGAGTATCGCTTGCAACTTACGTCCTCAATTATTTGCTCGATGTAATCCAGTTTCTGTCTTCCTCTGCAGTTTTTGTATAGTGCCAGTTCTTCTATAGTGCCACGAAAGTTGTTCCCCATCATTCTGCCTTTTATTGTTGTCAGTGCATAAGGGCAACGCATGATTTTGGCGAGCATAACTAGAATATATTTAATGTAGTCTTCTCCGGATGTGATTTCTTTTTTTCTCTCGATGAGGTAACAACCGTCTCGAAATTTTTTATCAATAACGGAGATCGTAGGATTGCACTAGCGGAGTGCATTTGGGGGAGGCTGTTGTATGTTTCCCAGATTTTGACTAACGACGAGAACACGGCCATAACCTGATTTCCCAGAAATCTCGCTCAGTGGAAGACGACTCAAAGTAAGCGAACACGTGTCTTGGCTTAATCTCAGATACTCGATCATTTCTGAGAAAACGACGGTCAAATTTTTCGAGCTACTTCAGGTGTCTTTCAGTGTGCATAAACTCATTCGAAATGTTGGCACAGTGGCTACGGTTTAGGATTTATACTTGTGCACCCCTTTTTCGAAACCCGATTATTGTTTTTATTTATTTTATTTTATTTTATTTTATTTTTTCATTTACCTCCGCATGTCCTTAGAAAGTTGCTGCACGAACGTTTCTTATCAAGATAGGAGATATGAGGGCGTTATATTAATTATCAAATTACAGTAAGTGTCATACAGTTATTATAAGAACCTATTGTACAATGAGGCGAGAACCGTCATGCGATACCTCCTAATATCGTGTCGGGCATCCTTTTACTTAGTGTAGTGCAGCAGTTGGACGTGACAGGGTCTCAATGAGTCGTTGGAAGCCCCTGCGTAAATGCTGAGCTATGCTGCCTGTATAGTCGTCCATATTTGTGAAAGTGTTGCTGTTGCAGGATTTTGTGCACGAACTGACCTCTAGATTGTGTCCCATAAATTTTCAATGGTATTCATGTCGGGAGATCTGGGTGGCCAAATCATTCGCTCGATTTGTTCAGAATGTTCTTCAAAGCAATTGTGAACATTTGTAGCCCGGTGATATGTTTGGGACCATGATATCCTTGAATGTCTGCAAATGGTCTCCGACTAACAGAATTTAACCATCTCCAGTCAATGCTCGGTTTACCTGGGCCAAAGGACCCAGTCTACTCCAACCAACCACAATCCGTATTATTATGGAGCCACCACCAGCTTGCGCAGTGACTCGTTGGCAACTTGGATCCATGGCTTCATAGGGCCTGCGCCACACTCTATCCTATCATCAGTTCTTACCAACTGAAATCGCGACTCATCTGAGCAGGCCGTGGTTTTCCAGTCGCCTAAGGTACTACCGATTTGGTCACGATCCCAGGAAAGGCGGTGCAGGCGATGTCATGCTGGTAGCAAGGGCACTCGCGTCGGTCTTCTGCTTTCATAACCCATTAACGCCACATTTCGCCACACTGTCCTTACGGATATCGTCGTACGTCTCTCATTGATTTCAGCGATTCTCTCACACAGTACAGCTTGTCTGTCAGCACTGGCAACTCTACGCTAACGCCGCTGCTCTCGGTCGCGAAGTGAAAGCCGTCGACCACTTCTTTGTCCACGATGAGAGTTAATGCCTAAAATGAGGTATTCTGGTCCCATGCTTGATACTGTATTCCCTTTACTATTTCTTATTTGTCTCGTGCTGTTTTAATAGAGTGAGCCCTAAAAAATAACACCGCCAAAACGTGCGAAATTATTCTGTCCCAGCGCAATGTGTCCGCTTATTTTGGCCCCTCTTCCACTAGTCCTAGTTTCTGGGAAATCGATTTATGAGCCTTGCCGTGTTCTCCTCGTAAGTACAGACGACATTCCCATATTTTGCCGCTTACTGATCTATACGTTTTTTGAATCCTGGTTCCAAAATCTCCAGTACTCTCTTATAGACATACGTAGACTGTTGGCAATAATTTTACAGAAATAGTTAACCAAATTGCGCCGCACACGAAAGGGTTCCTTAGTTCATATTTCGATTTATCATCAGTGTAAGTAACGTAAAAATTGAAAGTAAAAAAGTTACTGCACAAGGACTCGAACCACGGCCCTCGGATTACCGTTCCATATTCTATCCGCTGCGCCAACCGCGGCCTGGAAACTACCACAACATAAATGGCTCTGTCTGGACCGACCCGCGCCATAAATGCTACTTTCTCTAAACACTTGACCATCCGGAGCTCCCACTTGCGTCGCTTTCGTTTCTAGCAAGCTCTGTGTATACCAGAAATCTATACGAAATCGTTGATGACGAGAAGGCGAGGCCTCTTTGTAAGTTGCTTATTAACTGCAATCGCAAAATAATCTATGTCCTAACACTTACTTTACGAGGCCACTCGCCTCCCAGAAAGAGCTCGTCATTCGTTCGAGTCTTAACACGAAGTTCTCTTTCCCCGAGTCTCGACACCAAAGTCCAAATTTTATTTCTTTTCCCCACCACTTCAGTTACCTTGCTTCCCGTTACTTCTTACAATCGTCTCTCCCCTACTGTACCATTCCGTCATAGAGCCGTGCATTAAATAGTGTTTTAATAATAGAAATTTTGAACCAATCGGACATCATAAATAAAAAGAATTTCATAAGAAGTCGCGCACAAATGGGGAGCAAAATGATACCTAACATTGTTCACTGAAGTGACAAAAGTCAGGGGGTACCTCCTAACATCGTGCCGGATGTCCTTTTACCCTAAGTAGTGTGGCAACCCGACGTGACATGAAATTAATAGGTTGTTGGCAGTCCTCTGCAGAAACATGGAGTCGTAATGTTTCACGGCTGAGCAAATCGTTCGTTTGAGCTCTTCAGAATGTTTTTCAAACGAGGCGGGAACAACTGTGACCCGATGAGATGGCCCACATTATTGTGGAGCCACCACCAGTTTGCACAGTGCGTTGTTGACAACTTGGGTCCAGGGCTTCGTGGGGTCTGCGCCACTCTCGAACCCTACTATTAGTTCTTAGCAACTGGAATCGGGAGTCATACGACCAGGCCACGGTTTTCCAGTCGTCTAGGGTCGAACTGATACGGTCACAAGCCCAGGAGAAGCGCTGCAGGCGATGTCGCGCTGTTAGCAAAGGCACTCCCGTTTGTCGTCTGACCCATAGCCCATTAAGGCCCGCATTCGCCGCACTGTCCGAACAGATACGTTTGACGTGCGTCACTCATTGATTTCTGCGATTCTTTCAAGCAGCGTTGGCTGTCTGTTAGCATTGACACTTCTACGCAAACGCCGCTGCTCTCGGTAGTTCGTGAAAGCCGTCGGCCACTGCGTTGTCTGTGGTGAGAGGTACTGCCTTAAATTTGGTATTCTAGGCACACTCTTGGCAGTGTTTATTCGGAATACGGAATTCCCCAACAATTTCCGAAATGGAATGTCCCATGTGTCTAGCTACAACTACCATTAGGCGTTCAAGGACTTTTAATTCCCTTCACGCGGCCATAATCACGTGTGAAACGAAACTTCCTGGCAGATTAAAACTGCGTGCCGGAACGAGACACGAACTCGGGACCTTTGCCTTTCGTGGGCAAGTGCTCTACTGCCAGAAGTAAAGCTGTGAGGAGGGGACGTGAGTCGTGCTTGGGTAGCTCACATGGTAGAGCACTTGCCCGCGAAAGGCGAAGGTCCCGAGTTCGAGTCTCGGTCCGACACACAGTTTTAACCTGTCAGGCGGTTTCATATCAGCGCACACTGCGCTCCAGAGTGAAAATCTCATTCTAGAAACGTCGGAAACCTTTTCACATTAATCACCTGAGTTCAAATGACAGCTCAGTCAATGCACTGACCTTGTCACTTCAGTGCATATCTAAATGAACTGCTCCTGATAAGATATTCTAATAAGTATTATGTCTTTTTTTACTGCACGACGTACAGACCTGGTCGAGAGAGGCAGCCGGTGAGAGCATCATAGCTGCGTCCTCATTCCACCCCGACCTTCAGACACTTCACAGGAGGCCAGAGGCATGGTGCTCCCGATGGCAGGAGCCGGCTAGCGCGATCGGTCTGGACTTGATGTCACGCCCCCGCTGCTTCTTGTACACGTCTGCACACATGTTAAGAAACTACTGAACTTACAGCAGAGTAGAGCACTCCAGCTTCGAGAGCAGAGCAAGAGGATTCAACAGATATACAAGTCGACAACTTTGGACGTAGTTCACTTACTTAACGTCAATAAATTTTAAGGAAGGGCGTACAGTAATCAGAAACAATGCAGAATTATTATCCTTTATCCCTTTCAGGTATTTCCACACCCGCATGCAGAAAGTACATAATTAAGTTAAGCAAATGGAAGCTGCCTATATTCCCATCATCTTCTTTATTCTCGTAAATGTGCAGGGGTGATACCACATGTGATGCACATGCCTTTGCAGAAGCGAAAAATCTCTATTAAAGAAACTCAAAACCATCGAGTGTCGAGCTAAAATTCAAAATAAATGTTTTCTTTTTCAGTACGAACGTTTGTGGTGAATTTTATTCAATTTAGATCCCCACATGTGCCGGCGTACTTTCTTACACTACTTAAAGTTTTAACAATTTCCTTAAGCATCGGAAACGTGTATATAGATATACACATACATATACAGAGCGAGAGGGAAATGAATATAGGATGTAAGGGTAGAAAAGATGTGGAATGATTTCAAAGAGATAGTATCGACGGCAATTGAGAGATATACAGCGTGATCCCCGAAGGTATGCAGATATTTTAATGTTATTCTACAAGTGAAACGAAACAAAAAAGTTCAAATAAACATATATCCGAAAATGTTTAATCACGGAGTTACGGCTAATAAAAGATTTTGCCTGAAATTTAGCAACTTCCCTAACATGAAGCCATCACAAAACTGTACGAGGTTAAAGTAAAGCACGATTTCCATTTATTTTGTTGTTACTCATCTGGTGAATCTAATAAAACATGTCCCAGACGTGTATCTGCAGAAATTTTCCAGAACATCCAGAGAAGAAAAGAAGTAATTTCGTAAAACTTTTAATTTATTTGCTACTTGGCCCACTTTGTTTTTTAAATTCAAGACAATTAAACAAAGTTTTCAACAGAAGTTGTAGAGAATTTAATTTTGGAAAAATGATGGAGAAAACATTAACTGAAACTGTACAAATGTGTCGCATAATCTGCTTTTATAAATACCATAGCACACTTGAATTCATGTTAAACCTGGAAAAAAGAAAGCTCAGTGTTAAGGAAGTTTTACAGTGTACATACAATTCCACAATACATTCACAATTAATGTTCAAAAATTTCTCTACCCAGTTCAATGCATTTAGCTGCACGTAAATGAACATATTTTGTTCCTCGTTTGAGTTTCACAGAGTTGTTCTTAATTTCGTCTATTCCATTCATAATGCGAGCATGTAGTGCCTCAAGTGTATTGACTTTGTCCTCATAAATTATGTCATCCACCCCCCCCCCCCCCCCCCCAAACACAACAATCCATTGCTGTTAAATAGCGCGACATGGGTGGCCACAGATATGTGCACCATGATCAATCCATTTATGTGAAAAATGTTCATTTAAATGTGTAGTAACGGCGTTGGTGAAATTTGGAGGCGCGCCGTCATGTTCAAAATACATTTGCAATCGCTTAGCAAGTGGAACATCTTCGAGCAAGCGGGACATTTCTTCTTGAAGGAATTGTAAGTAATTCTCGCCAGCTAGGAATCCTGCGAAAATGAGTGGTCCAATAAAGTGTGACCTGATTATACCACACCACACATTTCTGATAAATCGCTGCTGGAAATTGCGTTGCACTGTTGCGTGTAGGTTTGCTTCACACCATACGTGCTCATTATGTAAATTGTTTATATCATCTCAAGTAAACTGTGCCTCATCAGTAAATAAAATGTATTTGTGTAATTGCCGATTAGTATTTAACCCGTTGCACAACTCCAAGCGAAAAGCAGGATCTTCAAAAAATGGTTCAAATGGCTCTGAGCACTATGGGACTCAACTGCTGTGGTCATCAGTCCCCTAGAACTTAGAACTACTTAAACCTAACTAACCTAAGGACATCACACACATTCATGTCCGAGGCAGGATTCGAACCTGCGACCGTAGCAGTCGCACGGTTCCGGACTGCGCGCCTAGAACCGCGAGACCAGCGCGGTCGGCAAAAGCAGGATCTCCCGGATGTAAATGACGCACTTCATGTTTATGGTAAGGATACAGATTATTGTACTTCAGTGTACGCCGTACGTTAGATTGTGAAATGCCTAATTGTTGAGAGATACGTCGTGTACTGGTAACCAGGCGACGTTGAACAGCATCCATAATATCCTCATCATTATCTTCACGTATCGAGCGCTCGTACTGATTATGAACGCTAGGTAGAGAACCTGTCTCCTGTAACTTTCGAAACACTCCACTAATGGTTCGTGCCTTCGGAATCCTCCGAGTTGAATTGTTGTTATTATGTTCTTTCACTGAACAATACAAAAAACTATATGGTTTCAAGGATAAAAAACGACTGAAAAGTTCACTAACGGTCGCCAACAATGACATAAAGGTTTCTACATTCTTAATGGAAAGTAAACAGATTTACTTCTATTAATAATCTTTGCTTGTCTGGATGTTCTCGAAAACTATTGGAGATACACGTCTGGGACATGTTTTATTAGATTCACCAGGCCAATAACAACAAAATAAATGGAAATCGTACATTACTTTAACCTCGTACAGTTTTGCGATGGCTTCATATTAGCGAAGTTGCTAAATTTCAGGCAAAATCTTGTATTTGCCGTAACTCCGTAACTAAACATTTGCGGACCTATCTCTATAATAATTTTTTCTTTAGTTTTACTTGTAGAATAACATATTAAAATATTTGCATATCTTCGTGAATTACCCTGTACACCACATAAATTAATAAGTGATGGTACTGATCCCGCATGGTACACAAAACGGGTCAGATCACTGTTGCAGAAACAACGAAAAAAGCGCGCCAAATTTAAAAGAACGCAAAATCCCCAAGATTGGCAACCTTTAGCAGAAGTTCGAAATATAGCGGTGCTTCAATGTCAGATCCTTTTAATAATTTCCACAACGAATCTCTGTTTCGAAATCTGCAGCAAACCCCAGAGAGATTTTGGTCATACATACGGCACACCAGTGGCAAGACGCAATCAATACCTTCACTGCGCGATAACAACGGTGAAGTCACTGATGACACTACCACCAAAGCACAGTTATTGAACACAGTTTTCCGAAACTCCTCCACCAAAGAAGACGAAGTAAATATTCCTGAATTCCAATCAAGAACAACTGCCAAGATGAGAAACATAGAAGTAGATATCCTCGGTGTAGTAAAGCAGTTTAAATCACTTAATAAACGAAGGCATCTGGTCCAGATTGTATGCCAGTCAGGTTCCTTTCATAGTTTGCTGATACAATAGCTCCATATTTAGCAATTATATACAACCGCTCGCTCATAGAAATATCCGTACTTAGAAACTGGAAAATTGCTCAAGTCACTCCAATACCCCCCCCCCCCCCCAAAAAAAAGAAAATGGAAGTAAACCGCTGAATTACGTCGATCTGTATCAGTGTTTTGGGACACATACTGTATTCGACCATTATGAATTACCTCGAAGAAAACGATTTGTTGACACATAGTCAGCACAGATACAGGTAATACTGTTCTTATGAAACACAGCTAGCTTTTTATACTCATTATGCAATGAGTGCTTTCGAAAGGAGATGTCAAATAGATTCCATATTTTTAGATTTCCAGAAGGCTTTCGACGCCATTCCTCGCAAGCTCTTCTAACCAAACTGCGTGCCTAAGGAATATCGTCTCAGTTGTGCGACTGGATTCGTGATTTCCTGCAGCGAATAGACGGAAAGTCATCGAGTAAAAGTGAAGTAATATCCGTCGTTAGCCAAGGAAGTGTTACAGGCCCTATACTGTTACTGATCTATTTAATAACAAAGGGGACGGTCTGAGTAGACTTCTTAGATTGTTTGCAGATGATTCTGTCATTTACCACCTTGTAATGTCATCAGATGACCAAAACGAATTGTAAAATGATTTAGATAAGATGTCTGTATGGTGTGAAAAGTGGCAGTTGACTCTGAATAAAGAAAAGTGTGAAGTTATTCACATGAGCACTAAGAGAAATCCGCTACATTTCGATTACGCGTTAAGTCACACAAACGTGAAGGCGGTAAATTCAACTAAATAATCAGAGATTACAATTACAAATAACCAAAACTGGAACGATGACGTACATAATATTGCCGGTAGAGCAAAACCAAAAAGTGCGATTCAGTGACGGAACACTTAGAAGGTGCAACAGGTCTACTAAAGAGACTGCTTACGCCACGCTTGTCCGCCGTATTCTGGAGTATTGCTGGCGGTGTGGGGTCAACATCAGGTGGGACTGACGGATGACATCGAAAAAGTACAAAGAAGGGCAGCTCGTTTTGTAATATCGCGAAATAGGGGAGATAGTGCCACTGACATGGTACGTGAGTTAGAGTGTCAGTCAGTAAAACAAAGGCGTTTTTCGTTGCGACGGGATCTTCTCATGAAATTTCAATCACCAGTTTTCTCCTCCGATTGCGAAACCATTCTGTTGGCACCCACCTACGTAGGGAGAAACGATCCTCACGATAAAATAAATCAGGGCGCGCACATAAAAAATTAAGTGCTCGTTTATCCCGCGCGACGATCGAGAGCGGAACGGTAGAGAGACAGCTTGAAGGTGGTTCACTGAAGCATTATTGTGGATAGCAGAGTAATCACATAGCTGCAGATGTAGATACCAGGCTATCTCCGATTTATTGGGTCTTCGAATGTATGCACACTTACATTGTTCCTCGGAGGAACAATTTAAAAGTGTCAACGATTAAATAATATGTGATTAGGAACTGTTATTTCCCGGTATTCGAAACATAAGGACATATGAGGGGTGTTCGAAAGAAAACGTGCGAAACAGCACTGTAGGTATAGTTGAAGTCTTTATTCAAAAGTAATCAGCAGAGGCCTGAGCAGACCTATCCCACTGTTTCACAAGCCGAAAGGTTTCCTGTTCGCAGAATTCCTGTGGCTTTGACAGGAGATAGCCAGTCATCCATCGTGTCCTTTGAGATGTTCTTTTAGTGGATCGGACACATGGAAGTCGCAGGCCGACATGTTCGGGCTGTATGGCCGATGGTGAAGCTGCTCCCACTAGAACTTGGCCATTACAATTCACCTGATCTTGGAGACGCGTGGACGTATGGAACAGAAATACTCGCTCCGTGAACAGCCCAGGAGGTTTGTTCCTGACAGATTTGGGTAGGGTACGGAGCGTCTCACGGTACAGATCACTGTTAATGGTTCTCCAGTGCTCGAGGAAGTATCGGACCTCGAACTCCGAAAAAGGCGGTGAGAATCACCTTGTTTCTTCCGGGCACAGCTTTGAAGTTTTCAGAGGGAGGTGACGATGCTTGCTTCCAGTGACTAGATAGCTGTCTATGTTATCCCAAAGCGGCATATGTAGATTTCAACCGGTTTGGTTGTTATAACTTTTAGTAACCTCTTTATTTGTAGATTCCCTATACATCGTTAAGTACGTATCGTAGCACAACAGTTTTAATTATAAACTCTCCGCTACAGTTAGTACGGCTTTCACAGTTTCTCGATGTGTTAGTTCAGGTCGCAGGTCCCTGTCTGCCCAATAAACCCGCCTAAATCTATGTTCTGGTTGTGTAGGGGCTATTTGCAGTCTTCTATTTTTAGTTCCTACTGATTTGGATTTCGTAAGGATTCAACTTTATCCCGCTGTCAGCGTGGGTAATGGCAACTGTGGCCATCTCCCAGGCAATGCCACGAACAGTGGTGACTGGCCAATTGAAATCTGCTGTTACACGCCGTCCGTCGCACGCTAATTCCGTGTACGCGCTGTCTGCCACCGATAAATTACGTAGTTATGAGCTTCTCGGTAACAGTATACTCTTTTAAGTGTCCGATCCGTCGTTTCCTTTTTCCCCGCCAGCATTCTTTTCCTTCCCCCTGTTCCCGATACTCTTCCAACACGGACTCATTAGTATGTAAAGTGTCGATAAAATCGATACCAATAACCGTAAACAAGGCGGGCCCTCCGCCCGCTCGGTGGGCACATGCAAAGCAGGCGCGCCTGATGTCTTACCTAATGAAATCAGAGCCCCGATAATTGAGGCGTTTAATGGCACCGCCGGCCGGAAGCCGGCCGCGAATTAACGTCGTTTTACCGGGCTTTATGAACAAATTAGCCGCTACTGTGCCACTAAATTGGGCGGAGCCGCGAATGAAATACGCGCCGATGCGAGAGAAACGGCCGCGTTTCTCGGGTTCCCCCGGACGCGTGAGTACCGAGGAGGGCCCGGGCGCGGCCGGCCGTGCCCACGGCGGCGGGCCGTCGGATTTACGGCGCAGTAAACAGCCGTGTCGAGTGCGGACCGCTCCACCTGCTGCCCACGTGGCGCCGGGCCGGTGCACCGAGCGCCGCGTGTGACGGCTTTGTTACGGGAAGGGAGCGCCCGTGCTCTCGAGCTTTAAAGCTAGTCGTTACACTTCACCAGCTTTCCCTCGCGTCTAGCGCGCAATGTTCTCCTCAACTGCCACGCCTTAACCCACTGATTACCCTTGGTTTTTCCTGAAAATACCGTTTTATCAACTTTTTTTGAAACTAGCATGTTTTCCGCTTGAAACCACCGATGCTACAGGAAGAGGAGACATATAACTGTGAAGTGAACTACTTATATACTGAAGCGCCGAAGAAACTGGTATAGGCATGCGTATTCAACTACGGTCATAACGGCCGCGCGAGATACGCCGAGCGGCCGAAGCCGGCACGGTAGCTCAGCGTGTTCGGTCTGAGGGTTAGCTGCCTCTGTAATAAAAAAACTGAGCGGAAGGATCAACGACGAACTGAAACGGATGTCTTGAGACGTCCGGCCCGAGCAGATGCAACGAACTGAAACGACCAAAATGAGATTAAAAAAAAAAGAACGAAAGAAAAAAAGCCGTCTAAGGCGCTGCAGTCGCGGACTGAGCGGCTGAACCCGGCGGAGGCTCGAGTCCTCCCTCGGGCATGTGTGTGTGTCTTTGTCCTTAGGATAATTTAGGTTAAGTAGTGTCTAAGCTTAGCGACTGATGATCTTAGCAGTTAAGTCCCATAAGATTTCACACACATTTGAACATTTTTGTCAGCAACGCCTATATAAGACGAAAAGCGTCTGGCTCAGTTGTTATACCTGTTACTGCTGCTACAATGGAAGGTTGTCAAGATTTTAGTTACTGTGACCGTTGTGTTACAGTCTGAGCACGAGCGATGGGACAAAAAAATGGCTCGGAACACTATGGGACTTAACATCTGAGGTCATCAGCCCCCTAGAACTTAGAACTACTTAAACCTAACTAACCTAAGGACATCATACACATCCATGCCCGAGGCAGGATTCGAACCTGTGACCGTAGCAGTCGCGCGGTTCCGGACTGAAGCGCCTAGAACCGCTTGGCCACCGCGGCCGGCGCGATGGGACACAGCGTCCCTGAGGTAGCGATAAAGGGGGGATTTGCCGGTACGACCATTTTACGAGTATACCGTCAATATCAGGAATCCTGTAAAACGTTAAACCTCCGCTATCGCTGCTGCCGGAAAAGGATCCTGCAAGAACGGGACCAACGACGACTGAAAAGAATCGTTCAACGTGACAGAAGTGCAACCCTTCCGCAAAATGCTGCAGATTTCAGTGCTGGGCCACCAACAAGTGTCAGCGTGCGAATCTTTCAACGAAACATCATCGATATGGGCTTTCGTGCACCGTTGATGACTGCACGACACAAAGCTTTACGCCTTGCCTTGGCCCATCAATACCGACAATGGACTGTTCTTGACTGGAAACATGTTGCCTGGTCGGACGACTCTCGTTTCAAATTGTGTAGAGCGGATGGACGTATTCCGGTATGGAGACAACCTCATGAATCCCCCAGCATGACTTCTGGAGGCTGTTTAAGCTTGTGGAGGCAATGTAACGGTGTGGGTCGTGTGCAGTTGGAGTGATATAGGACCCCTAATACGTCTAGATACAACTCTGACAGGTGACACATGCGTAAGAATCCTATCCGACAAAGTGCATCGATTCATGTCCATTGTGCATTCCGACTGACTAGGCATTTCGCATGAAACCCCGCACGTCCAGAATTGTTCGTAGTGGCTCCAGGAACACTCTTTTTGAGTTTAACACTTTCGCTGACCACCAAACTCCCCAGACAAGAACATTATTGAGCATATCTGGGATGCCTTGCAACGTGGTGTTCAGAAGAGATCTCCACCCCACCGCACTCTTATGGGTCTATGGACAGCCCTGCAGGTTTCATTTTGTCCGTTCCTCCAGCACTATTTCAGACGTTAGTCGAGTGAATGACGCGTCATGTTGCGGCACTTCCGCGCTCTCACGAGGGCCGTACACGATATTAGGCAGATGTATCCGTTTCTTTGGCTCTTTAGTGTATAAATGTAGTGCATTGTAGCAGTCGGTTACACCGTCCACAACAACGGTCATCACAGAGATTGTGCGATGTGACTTTATGATATTGTGACACGTGCTTTATTTTATAGTGATCATATTGAGATGATCATTGACGGAGAAATAAATACTTAGTGATATTAAAGCGGAGCTGCTCGTAAGAGGTACAGTGTGGGCTGTAATTATTGCATGGCAGAGAAATTTGGTAGGAATTTCAATACGTTAATGTGCTGCAAAAACATTAATTCCAATTTTGGCCATCAGTGCAGTCTGGCGCTGTCACTACAAGAAAGAAGTAAAGAAATAATCCTATACGTAATGGATTAGGAACGGGATGTGGGCAGGAAAGATCAAACAAGTGAGAAAGGTTTAATGTTGGTTTTATTATTAACTGCTACTTACTCCGTTTGTTCAATATGAGCACTACACACGTCTACGAGATGCTGTACAGCGCCAGTTTTGCACTCGATGGTCAAAATTGGAACTAATTTTTTTCCAATGTACATCGCTTTCACATTAATGTGTTGACCTTTCTACCAAGTTTCGCTGTCACTCTCTGGTAACAGGCCACACTGAACCTCCGTGAGTAACTGCACTATAACCATATGGTAAATCTAAAGTTACCGTAATTTAAATTTAAGTGTTTACTACTGCTTTTGCGAATGGCTTTCAAACGAAGAAATAGATTTATTAAACTTGAATCTCCTTTTTACTTGTTATTTAGGACCATAATTAGTTTTAGGCATCATGAATTCATGGAACTTTTTAGATGTGGATGTGTGTCTAGGAAAAATGCGAAATGGTTTCCAAATGAACCTGATGAAATGATGGGTGGTTGAAAACGGTCTCAAGGGATCCAAGGTGAAACCACCTCTATAAAACAATTAATTGCTTACTTTTTGGCTATTTCTTATTGTATTCGTTGCTTAATACGATAACAAAAGTTAATTTGGTGAAAAGTTTTAAAATTACCCTTCCAAAGAGAGCCCACCTTCTAAAAATAATTGGTTGTATACGTCTTGCTACTTATTCACGTATGATGGTAAAGGTCAAATCTAAGAAAAAATTTACTTTTTTTTAATTATTTTTCGTCAAAGGCACGATGTACCTATTTTTCCCACGTAACGCTGAAACTCGTTCGTTAAAATGTCTATATTCACATTATTCACTTCTTCCGCGATTTCTGAATTGTAAGTATGCTGCAAAGGCACTCTCTGTCAGGTGATTGTTCACTACAAGTTATTAAGTCCTACAGTCTAGTGACTAGCCAATTAAAGACATATCTGCTGCTACGTATCAGGCAATCATAATTAAACTGACGACGTTACGAATGCTGCAGTCCGGGTTGTATGCATCGCAGCATGCTGAAACATATTAGCTGTGATCTTAAATCGATGTCCTTGCTGAGTATGATGTAAAAAAAATAATAGTTCCACTTTCTGACAACATGTGAAAATATAACACTGTACCCACACAGAATGTGGTGAGGGTGCAGGAGAAAGGGAGGAACGATCAAACACATTAAACGGTGGTTCTGGGCTTATTTCGATATGATCACTAGTTACAACGTATGTTTAATATGGTCTCCCGACTCTGTAGCATGCTGCATCCGCAACACAGCATGGTCGACAGTTGCTTGCCACAGACACGGTATAATCAGAACGAAATGTCATCCTATGCTACTCTTCCGATCAGATAGAGTCTGTATATATCCCTAGTAAGCATGATCTTTCAGATATCCCAACAACCAGAAGGAACATGGATTTAGTAGGGGTGATCTGGAAGGCCACGAATCTTGAAACTCTTTCAAGGTGATGATGTTGTTACTAAAGGTTTCTTTAAGCAAATCTTACACCTGGAAAGAGAAATATGGTATCGCCCCATCTGGCAAGAGAATAGTGGTACAGATACAACTGCGTCCTTGCAAAGCTGGAATCATGTGCGAACAAGGAGGTCCTTAGAACGTTCAGGTGTCACTGTACACCTAACAGGCCCATGTGGTGTCAGCTTCTTGAAGAAAAACAGAGCGAGA
This sequence comes from Schistocerca gregaria, assembly GCF_023897955.1. Taxonomy (NCBI): domain Eukaryota; kingdom Metazoa; phylum Arthropoda; class Insecta; order Orthoptera; family Acrididae; genus Schistocerca; species Schistocerca gregaria. Next base: position 314,537,868 of record NC_064927.1, read on the forward strand.
ATGAAGGAGCTCGTGACGGCACACCACACAATCACATAACCTGAGTATATTCCTGCACAGAACCCCATACGTGACACTTCTGTGAATTCACATCGCAGTGCGGAGTAAAATATGCCTCGTCACTCCGTATGCCATCCATTTCCAAGGGTGCCAAAAAACGAAGGGCAATGCCACTCCTTTGTAGCTTATGTTGAGGATCCTTTTGGTGCATATTCCTAGGCTTGTAGAGATACCAGCGACTATGAGAGACACTGTGTCCATGACACAACTCTGACACTGGCTGTAGAATTTGACACACTAGCAGTACAGTTGGCTATAGCTACAGCAACTTCATCAATAACTGCCATGCGAATGGGCCGCGACTGCCTCCCTGCTGCATCACGTATTTCATCTTTTTCTTCAAATTTCTTGATCATATTCTTCATGCCATTTATTAAGACGGGGCCGCATCACAGCTGTTTCTATCGGCATATTCCCGCAATGCAACGCTACTGCTGCCTTAGTTATGATAAAACAATGTTACCAGCAATGCACTGTCTTTCATCTCAATAGCCATCGCCGTTCGTACGTAAAACTTCATCCTTCTTAATCCTTTACACATAGTCACTTCAGAAAAGAAATCAACATCGCCAAGCGTCAAACAGCATACTGATGTCGAAACAAGAAACATTTCACATTGTGACTGCTTACTGCGCCATATTTTCACCTGGTAGCACAAAGTGGAGCTATTAATTTTTTCTGCATACTCCAGAGTGCTTATATCTACGTTGTTTCAAAATCCCATGATGTATACACCTCGCACTGCAACACTCAGAACACTGTCAGTTTAATTTTAACCACCGAGTACTTTGCAGTCGGCATCGGGATGTTAGTCACAGACTGGGTAGACCAAGTAGTATGTTAGTGAGCCCCGTTGCAGGAGGTTACGGTATTTTGTGTTATGTTTCTGCTCGGTGACTGATGCTGTTCTTGGCTCTTAGTTCATCTCAACACTTCCAGGTTTTTGAAACTGTCGACTGGTGTAATAGCTTGCTTGAAGCTTGACAGTCGGCAGTTGGATACAATTCTCATAAACTGTTAAACATTACCGGAAGCACTTTTTAAAACAACAAACATAGGTAAAAAGAAGGTGAACCAAATCATGAACAAAATGCTAAAGCATTGTTTCAAATATTACGTGAATACGTGAAAGCCTCAGTGTGTATTGTACTACCTGAACGCACATAGATAATAACAATATCAAGGAATCTAAGGCATGTCGAAACATGAAGATGAACAGGGCTACGATTAGCTATTTTTATCGGGTACGATGTGGTAAGATGCATTTTTATCGTCACTGGATACTGTGACGACAAGGAGGCACCTTTAATGTCATCAGTTGGCCAAAAGTCTTTAGGCAGATAGCTAATGCAACTTGTAATAACCAAGTAAATTGTTGAATTTACATTCCATTTTTAATGTCGTTTAACAAAGGCCATTACATGAAGAGGACAAGAAACCTGAAAATATGAAAACCTAAAAATATATAAGATTACACATAAAAGTCACATAGATACAGGATTACGTATTTTGCATTTCAACTATTTAAAAAGAATTATTCCCTGCCTGCTGACAAACGAAACAACAGAGATATTGGTTTAGCAAGGTGCCTTAAAGCTAGTGGCTGAGGCAACTAACGTGGATACGAAGTATAGCATTAACACTTTGAAGCTCATGCCCATTACCTTGTTTCCAAGGGGAAAGATATACACCTGTAAGAAGAGAGAGTATTATGCCTTTTTCTTCGATCGTCTGCGTACTAATTATTTTCGTAATGCGAGTATGCTAAGTGAAAGGCACTGGATGGTTCGCGTCTTTTGAGCGATGTGCAACGTAATATAATATTTTGAAAATGTCCTTTTTCCTCCCTATTAATTTAAGTTGGTTAGCTTCAGCCTTATGTAAGTTTTCCGTCACTCTTTTTTGTCCAGTGTCTTGAAAGAAGGATATAAGTTGCACTTCAACAGAAGCAAAACAAGAATAATGGAATGTATTAGAATTAAATCAGGTCATGCTGAGGGAATTAGATTAGGAAACGAGACACTTAAAGTAGTACGTCAGTTTTGGTATTTGAGCTGCAAAGTAACTGATGATGGTCGAAATAGAGTCAATATAAAATGTAGACTGGTAATGGCAAGAAAAGCATTTCTGAAGAAGAGAAATTTATTAACATGTAATATAGATTTAAGTGCTAGGAAATATTTTCTGAAAGTATTTGTATGTAGGGCAGCCATATATGGAAGTGAAACATGGACGAAAAACAGTTTACACAAGAAAAGAATAAAAGGTTTTCAAATGTGGCGCTACAGAAGAATGCTGAAGATTAAAGTATAGATCACGTAACTGATGAAAAAGTACTGAACAGAATTGGGGGAAGGAGGGGGGGTGAGAAATTTGTGGTACAACTTACAACTTAACTAAAGGAAGGGATCGGTTGGTGGATGACATCAGGGACGTCAAGAGATCACCAATGTAGTATTGGAGGAAAGTGGGGGGGGGGGGGGGGGGGTAAAATCGTAGAGGAGGACCGCTGTGTCCGCCAAGGCCTATATTAGATGATAAGTGTCTGGCGCAGTTGTTAGATAGGTTATTGCTACTACAATGGTATGTTATCAAGGTTTAAATAAGTTTGAACGTGGTGTAAGAGTCGGCGTACGAGCGATGGGACACAGCATCTCTGAGGAAGCGATAAAGTGGAGATTTTCCCGTATGACCATTTCATGAGTGTACCGTGAATATCAGAGATCTGGTAAAACACCAAATCTCCGACATCGCTGAGGCCAGAGAAAGATTCTGAAAGAAAGGGACCAACAATGGCTGAAGACAATCGTTTAAAGTGACAGATATGCAATCCTTCCGCAAATTGCTGCAGATTTCAGTGCTGGGTCATCAACAAGTGTCAGCGTGCAAACCATTCAACGAAACATCATCGACATGGGCTTACGGAACCTAAGACCCTCTCCTGTACCACTGATGACTGCACGCCATAAAGCGTTAAGCCGTACCTGGGACCGACCACACCGACAGTGGACTGTTGATGACTGGATACATGTTGCCTAGTCGGACGGTCCCGTTTCAAATTGTATCGAGCGGATGGACGTGTACTGGTATGGAGACAACCTCATGAATCCATGGACCCTGCATGTCAGCAGAGGACTGTTCAAGCTGGTGGAAGCTCTGTAATGGTGTGGGCCGTGTGCAGTTGGAGTGATATGGGACGCCTGATACCTCTAGATACGACTCTGACAGGTGACACGTACGTAGGCATCCTGTCTGATCACCTGCATCCATTCATGTCCTGGGTATTTCCAGCAGGAAATACGACACCCCACACGTCCAGAATTACTGCAGAGTAGCTACAGGAACGCTCTTCTACGTTTAAACACTCTCGCTGTCCACCAAGCTCCCCAGACATGAACATTATTGAGCATATATGGGATGCCTTGTAATGCGCAGTTTTTAAGAGATCTCCAATCTGCATACTCTTACTGATTTATGGAGAGCCCTACACTATTCATGGCGTCAGTTCCCTCCAGCATTACTTCAGTCATTATTACACGATAATAGGCAGGTGTGCCAGTTTCTTTGGCTCCTCAGTGTAAAATGATTCAACATTGCACAGTGAGATATGACTGATATGTCACATCAATCCGTCGCTTCACCTCTTGAAAAGAATACAACTTCCATGTTTTCTGTTCTTGATAGTCACTGAGAATTGGCATTCTAAGAAATTCACCTATTTCAACCCAGCACCAGAACTCTTATAACCTAAGATTCCTAACATACTTGCATCAAATTAAATTAAAAACTTAGCGATACATCATCGCCTGTTTGGTTAAAATGACAATAAGGAAGGTGTAGATAATTGTGGCCCCTCAGGATTAGTATATATTAAGATATGTTATCAAACTTAAACTCGAAAGCAGGGCTCTCTGCTCCACTTGATACTACACTCCTGGAAATTGAAATAAGAACACCGTGAATTCATTGTCCCAGGAAGGGGAAACTTTATTGACACATTCCTGGGGTCAGATACATCACATGATCACACTGACAGAACCACGGGCACATAGACACAGGCAACAGAGCATGCACAATGTCGGCACTAGTACAGTGTATATCCACCTTTCGCAGCAATGCAGGCTGCTGTTCTCCCATGGAGACGATCGTAGAGATGCTGGATGTAGTCCTGTGGAACGGCTTGCCATGCCATTTCCACCTGGCGCCTCAGTTGGACCAGCGTTCGTGCTGGACGTGCAGACCGCGTGAGACGACGCTTCATCCAGTCCCAAACATGCTCAATGGGGGACAGATCCGGAGATCTTGCTGGCCAGGGTAGTTGACTTACACCTTCTAGAGCACGTTGGGTGGCACGGGATACATGCGGAGGTGCATTGTCCTGTTGGAACAGCAAGTTCCCTTGCCGGTCTAGGAATGGTAGAACGATGGGTTCGATGACGGTTTGGATGTACAGTGCACTATTCAGTGTCCCCTCGACGATCACCAGAGGTGTACGGCCAGTGTAGGAGATCGCTCCCCACACCATGATGCCGGGTGTTGACCCTGTGTGTCTCGGTCGTATGCAGTCCTGATTGTGGCGCTCACCTGCACGGCGCCAAACACGCATACGACCATCATTGGCACCAAGGCAGAAGCGACTCTCATCGCTGAAGACGACACGTCTCCATTCGTCCCTCCATTCACGCCTGTCGCGACACCACTGGAGGCGGGCTGCACGATGTTGGGGCGTGAGCGGAAGACGGCCTAACGGTGTGCGGGACCGTAGCCCAGCTTCATGGAGACGGTTGCGAATGGTCCTCGCCGATACCCCAGGAGCAACAGTGTCCCTAATTTGCTGGGAAGTGGCGGTGCGTTCCCCTACGGCACTGAGTAGGATCCTCCGGTCGTGGCGTGCATCCGTGTGTCGCTGCGGTCCGGTCCCAGGTCGACGGGAACGTGCACCTTCCGCCGACCACTGGCGACAACATCGATGTACTGTGGAGACCTCACGCCCCACGTGTTGAGCAATTCGGCGGTACGTCCACCCGGCCTCCCGCATGCCCACTATACGCCCTCGCTCAAAGTCCGTCAACTGCACATACGGTTCACGTCCACGCTGTCGCCGCATGCTACCAGTGTTAAAGACTGCGCTGGAGCTTCGTATGCCACGGCAAACTGGCTGACACTGACGGCGGCGGTGCACAAATGCTGGGCAGCTAGCGCCATTCGACGGCCAACACCGCGGTTCCTGATGTGTCCGCTGTGCCGTGCGTGTGATCATTGCTTGTACAGCCCTCTCACAGTGTCCGGAGCAAGTATGGTGGGTCTGACACACCGGTGTCAATGTGTTCCTTTTTCCATTTCCAGGAGTGTAATAAGATGATTCCAACGTTTACTCATCAGCGCTAATGTGAATTCAAAAACAGTTTTTGACTTACAAACAGTTGCAAATGTTGTCTCTCCCTAGAAAACTGTTGTGATGAAATATTTTCAAAACTGTGGCAAACGTCCACGAGGACAAAGGTTGATGTTTATTTACACAGGAATTTGTTTAATACTAAAAATTGTCACTAGTATCTATTAGTATGTCTAAAATTGCAAAATGTTGACTATCTCACTCGGCACACACTTTTATTAAATGAAAACCTTGTTCGCTAAATCTTAACGTGAGCATGAACAGCTTCATTAAAAGTTGTGGCATATGACTTGTGCTTACTCATCCATCATGTTTCAAATGTAAATAATGTGTTGTGCATGTCAAAAGGTAATGATACGTGAATGAAAGTATGTGTGGGTTTATAAATAAAGTTCTTAGGCACAGGCAGCACATTAGTAGTCGTCACCTAACGATTCCCTTCGTTGAAGGGGCAAATGTAGCAAAGACACTATGATTTTGGGCTATGCCGACAAAAGCACCTATTGTGCCCCGACATGTCGTACTACACAAGGAACGCACTGAATTGCGGTTCGGGGGATTATAGCTCCGTCGAAGGCTGAATCGCTCCTCCCAGCTGCTATAGTTTCGTCTCTGCTTGCACTGCGATGCAGTCGTCTCTGAAACAGTCGACTGCTTCAGAGAGCAAAGGTACATTGAGGCAACAGAAGACATGGGATAGCGATTAGCACGTATAGAGATGGAGGTAGTATCGCGTAAGGTATAAAATGGAAATGCATTTGTTGGGGTTGTAATTTCTACTCAGGTGATCCATGTGAAAAGGTTTTATGGCCAAAGGGAAATAATAGACTCTGAATGCGGAATGGTAGTTGGACCTAGACTCATGGAATCTTCCATTCCGAAAATCGTTACGGAATTTATTATTCCGAGATTCACAGTGTCAGGAGTGTGCCGACAATACCAGATTTCAGGTGTTATCTCTTGCTTCAGACAGCACGGTGGCCGATTGCTTCACTCAACAAACGAAAGCAGGGTGTTTTCGTAGAGTTGTCAGCCTAAAGAAGAGCAGCACTGCGTGAAATAACCGTAGAAATCAATGTGGGATGCAGGACGAACGTATCCGTAGATCAGTGCGGCGAGATTTGGCGTTAACGGGCTATGCCAGCAGGAGACGGCGCGACTGCCTTTGCTATCAACAGCGCCTCTCCACGGCTCGTGACCATATCGGTTGGACCCTAAACCACTTTAAAACCATGTCCTGGTCAAATTAATCCCAATTTCAGTTGGTCAGAGTTGATGGTACGGTTCGAATGTGGCACAGATACCACGAATCTATGTTGTCAACAAGGCACTGTGCAAGCTGGTGTTGTCTCCATATTGATGTGGGCTGTATTTACAAGGACTGAACTGAGTCCTCTGGTCCAACTGAACAGATCATTGACTGGAAATGGTTATGTTCGGCTACTTGCAGTCCGTTTTTAGCCACTGGTTGTCTTCACGTTCCCAAACAACAATGGAATTTTTATGGATGACAAAGCTCCATGTCACCGGTACACATCTGTTCGCGATTGGCTTGAAGGACAGTCTGGGCTATTCGCCCGAATTTGGTCACCCAGATAGCCCGACATGAATCCTATGGAACATTTGTGGAGAGGTCAGTTCGTGCACAAAATGTTGCACCGGGAACGCTTTCGCAATTGTGGGCTGCTATAGAGGCAGTATGGATCAGGGGACTTCCAACAACTTGCTGGTCAGCCACGTTCAGTTGATGCACTGGGCCTAGCGACGGAAAGTCCGACACGATATTAGGAAGTATCCGACGGCTTCTGCCACCTCAGTGTACGTCATCAATACGCTCGATAACAACTCTACAGTAGAATCCAACAATTTATTTCTTAACACGAGTTCATGCCCCTGTTGGCAATAACTGTTGTTGTTATATGACGTTTTTAAATCAGATTTCTTTAACAAACTCAATTAGGGTTTCCACAGCAAAACTTGGCGCAAATTGGCTGGTAGATTGTCTCACATATAAGATAGGGAGTTCTTGTTCCCCCGAAATCCATACATCTGAATCACTCTTGGTGCATGTGGCTGGTCAAGTAAGGTGGATTATCCTTATAACTGATTTAGAATGGGCTGCAAAATTTGTAGTTGCATCGCATTCATGACTTGTAATTGTATCTTATTCAGGAATCTAATCATTTGTGTGTTGGAGAGATGTGATTCACACAACATCAAACTTAGAAAGACATCATGAAGCTAATTCTGAGCTCAAATGATTGTAACTAGTGTATGGCGGTATCAGCTGTGTGTCTCACAATGACGGAATACAAAACACCAGATTCCTCCTCACAACACTAACATCATTTAGCTCTTCCATCGCGAAAGCAAAAACTAACTTCCTAAAGTCTTTTTCAAATGCTAGGGACGAAAAGTCTCCCATTTACAATAAAAATCCCAGACCTCACAAGAAAAACATTACAGTATATCAAAAATCAGTCAAATGAGGCGCCATACAAAACAATTTAAAAAAAAAATTATGGAACGACATATTAGTTTTTGATTACCTCCCGTAGTATTCCCCACGCTAGAGACAGAAATGAGACAAACTGACACATCTCGGCAGACCTTGCTGATGGTTCTCGGAGTCCACCGTGGCTCATCACGATCTAGAAACGCCGAAAACATGTATTATACTAATGAACAAACCGAATGTTCCCTCACGTAGATGTAGAAGCAAATAGCTTGAACTCTCTGGCACGCAAACTCACTGTGAAGCGCGTCTGTTCTAAAGCCCTACACACACAGCAAATTAAACTAAGTTCAGTCAGTAGCCCCATAAGAACACTCAGGAACAATACTAATGACAACAACACCCTAAATAGACAAACATAAAAATTAATCGCACCAAAAGATGTAGCTAATCGCAGATAAAGACATTAGGTAAGGAGCATCTAATCTTATCTAAAAACCCTGATGCTTTTGTTTTAAAACACATGCATAAACAGAAAATACAAAATCTAATCCTGTAACTGAACTGAACTATTTGACCACCTCTCCTTCTCTCTCTCTCTTTCTATCCCTTGGTGGCTCCAACAATCAGTTCCCTTATGTTCCTTCGTCGTCGAACTGCCTCAGCTTCGGACTTCATCAGTTTACTTTTGGATTATGGCTCTCTCTCATTACCCCATGAATTTCCTCATTACTGGGTGTCGAAAGTGAGATCCGGACCCTTCACATCTCTGTCCCTCTCATACAGATCTCACCTTACCATTACGCTATCCAAGCACAACTCACAGCTACACTCAAACTTCTAAATGTCGTCAACCATGCGTTGGGGTCTGGTTGTGAATCGTGCTCGGATAGCCCAATGGTAAGGCGATAGCTCGCAAATCTTGGTTCGAGTCCCAGCGCGGCAGATATTTTCACTGTCGTCATCCCATTATACAGCTGATGGTTGTCCATATTTGCAACTGCGAATACATTTCACGTATTTCATAAGAGCTGTTATCACCGCAGTGCCTGACCCTTCAAAAATGCATGTACAGTTCGTAAATCCAAAACAAATGTGTGTATCACCCACGAATTAATTAATCAAGCAACACAAGTTCCGCAGAAAATTCTGCAAACTGTTAGCTACTCAGATAACGGACAGCACTAACTGCAAAGTGAGAAACTTACTTAGAATCCAGCGAACTTGAGCCACGACATACATGTCCATACCGGAAGAAAAAGGCTGAGACGGCGACAGAGAAAGGCTGCCACCGCCGTCTTATGGATCAGTAGAGATCCAGACGGCTTGCCCACAGCAAAACAGGCAGAAGAATGTTGTCTCATCGCGAATCTCTACTTCTCCAAAAATTCGACATGGAGGAGAGAACCTGTGGGCACTGCCACAGTGACCAGCGAGAATTTCGCTTTTTTTCCAGAATACAGGAGAAACCTGAACAATTTTCTCACTCTTCGCTCACTGAATGCATTTTAATATGGAAAGGCTTGGTATTGGCTCCTAGTCTAATTCCACTCACCGGTAGAGCCCTTTGCGCCAGAGCATAGTGTTGAACAAGGTTCGTACGATTGAACAGCAAGATTTTTGAGTAGGCTAGCGGTTTTGCCACTTCGACAGGCACAGTTATCCTGTGCGGCCTTGTTGGCAACTCCTTTTAAAAGGAGAAAGTCGCATTTTCAGCCAAAAGGGGCCACCAGGGACTTGTTGCAAATGCTTCCGCGAAAAGCAGTGCTTGTGAAACCTGCTCCCTTCCACCAGATCCTTCGTGACGGACCGCCCGTAGTCAAGCCAGAGAGTTTATGCGGCCACTTAGCCAGTTCGCTCTTCAGCAAGACAAATTGAAACCTTACTCCAGAGCTAGCCAGCCTTGTGCTTTCATCAAATATAGCCAGAACTGAGATAACAAAGTCATTAAACATCGCATGTTGATATGTGAGTACAATGTCACAATGTATTCCGAGCTACTCTATGTCAGCGCTCAGCTCTTCGACTGTAACGTTAGGTGCAGTTGGAAGATGACACTTTGAATCCCGTTGCGTTTGTTATGTGGCGAGATGGTAATTGATATATCCCCAAGCCACTGGCCTGAAATGCCTGCGATTGGTTAGCATTCAACAGACATCCATTTTTCCTTTATTGAAGAAATTTCGCCAACGCTATCCTCAATATTTTCAACTATAAACGGTAGCTTCGTTGTCACAAAAGATTCTCCACCTGTTCCGGAATATACGAAGAACCGAGGGAACTGTCTACGTCCATTTTTTATTGCCTGACTATCATCTTACGGCGTGGTCAAAGGTGGAAATGCATGAGGTTGTAAGTATCTGCATTGAAATTTGCTTACTATCTGCAGGGACGGCTGCATTGGCACACGGCCACGGTAATGGGTTATTTTGATCCGTCTCGTTGCGAATCGTCCTCTCCAATGCTACTCACTTCGATCGTAGCCTCTTCCCAAGGGCACCACCGACCCATGGCAAAGGCCACCTGGCATAGTAGCCGTTGTCCGAAATTCCTGAGCCGCGAAGCGGATGAGCACCAACTCCTCAGCATACGTGGCGAGGTTACAGCTCAGGCATCAGCAGTGCGATCCCAGCGTTGTCAGGGGGCTACCACCGTGACGTAACCCCCTCCCCCCTTTCCCTGTTACCGCACAGGATTTTGGGAGCGAACGCAAATCCTCTGTAACACTAAGTACACTGAATCACAACGCATGATCGACAGAGTGTGCACATCTTAAGGCATCTCTCCACAAACTGTCCGCATTTTTGTGAAATTTAGCAAATTGGAGGTGAAAGTCTAAAAGAGATCCGTAACGAAATCAACCAGGAAGGTTGAGGAAGAGATTGTGATGTGAGGTAAACTGACGGTTGTCCTGATGATAGCCGAATCTTTAACGTGAAAAGTTTGCCTAGTTACAGGACTCATTTTAGAGTCTCTTACGGTAGACAGTATTTACCGCAAGTGTATTCTAGCCCCCGGTACGACATGGGAAAAAAGGAGACAATAAAGCATATTAATCGTGATACTCCTATTAGCCAACATTCCACCATCTCCCACCACCACAAGATCAACACAAAGTGGTTCTCCAAACTTTCGCCGTACGGCAGGTAATGGCGAGATCCTTAAGACTGCAGCTAGTAAATTACCTCGAAATTCATTCCGTTTTCATCCAAAATGTGGATAACATGAAAATCACAATGAGTATTTTAAATATTTGCGCAATTTCATTAAAAATGGGGAAAAAATTTTTGCTGCTGAAGTTGGGAAATGCTAAAACAATGCAAAAACACTCAAAGATAATTGACTTAGAGTATGCGAACATCTCAAGAAACAATGCCGACTTTACACTTGAGATTGAGATAACCGATCGCGGAATTGAAAAGCAACAACAATCGCTTAATAGTGCAAAGGCTTCAGGACCAGATGAGATACCTATAAGATTCTATACAGATCATGCTAAAGACCTTGCTCCCCTTCTAACAATAATTTATCGTAGATCGTATATATACTAAGATGTCCGAAAGAACAGATACCAGCGGTGACCATGCAAATCGTTAGAATAAAATTACAATGAAATTAACACCTTTAGCTGCTTACAGGCGTTGACATACGCCAGAATGTGGGTTTCGCGGGAGGAGTGCCAGAGATAAATCCCTGCAATCGCGCTATCCTCTGTGTCCTCTGTGGCTCAGATGGATAGAGCGTCTGCCATGTAAGCAGGAGATCCCGGGTTCGGTTCCCGGTCAGTGCACACATTTTCATCTGTCCCCGTCGACGTACGTCAACGCCTGTAAGCAGCTAAAGGTGTTCATTTCATTGTAATTATCGTAGATCGCTTGAGCAACGAAAGGCACCTAACGACTGGAAAAAAGCGCAGGTAATTCCCGTTTTTAAGAAAGACCGTAAGACAGATCCGCATAATTGTAGACCTATATCGTTGACGTCAATCTGATGTAGAATTATGGAACATGTTTTATTCTCAAGAATTATGACGTTCTTGGAAAATGAATAGCTCCTCTATAAAATATCAACATGGATTCCGCAAACAAAGATCCTGCGAAACTCAGCTCACTCTGTTCCTCCATGAAATCCACAGCGCAGTGGACAAAGGCGTTCAGGTTTATGCCGCGTTCCTTGATTTCAGTAAGGCATTTGACACCATCCCGCATTGCCGTTTAATGAAAAAAATACGAGCTTACGGAGTATAGGAGCACACCTGCGATTATATTTAAGACTTTCTTGCAGAGAGAACTCAACATGTCGCTCTTAACGGAACTAAATCGACCGATGTAAAGGTAATATCCGGAGTACCATAGGGAAGTATGACAGGACCGTTGCTGTTCACAATATATATAAATGATCTAGTAGAAACCGTCGGATGCTCTTTAAGACTATTCACAGATGGTGCAGTTGTTTATACCAAAGTAGTAACGCCAGAAGATAGTAAGAATTTGCAGAACGACCTGCAGAGAACTGATGAATGGTGCAGTCTCTGGCAGCTGACCCTGAATGTAAGTAAATGAAACATATTGCGAGTACATAGGGAAAGAAATCCACTACTGCACAGCTACACTATTGATGACAAACCGCTGGAGACAGCGTCTGCTGTAAAATAGCCAGTGCGACCTTAAGTGGAATGACCATATAAAACAGATAGTGGAAAAAGCAGACATAAGACTCTGATTCATCACGAGCATGACATTTACCTAGGTACCGGTATCTGCAGCTGCTTTCTGGCTCTCGAAAATGCACACAGTGAGCTGAGTTTCACCAGTTGATTCCTACAGAGGAGATTTTCGCCTTTAGAAAAGTGGTAATACGTGAACATAAAAGATGTTCCAAAATTCGACATATTGCACATACATAGGTAAAGAAATCCAGTACTGTACAGCTATACTATTGATGATAAACAGCTGGAGACAGCGCCTGCCGTAAAATATCTAGGCGTATCCAGAGTGACCTTAAGTGGAATGACCACATAAAACAGATTGTGGGAAAAGCAGACTCCAAACTCAGATTCATCGGAAGAATCTTAAGGAAATGTAACTCATCCACGAATGAAGTGGCTTATAAGGCGCTTGTTCGCCCGAGTCTTGAGTACTGTCCATATATCTGGGATCCCTAAAAGACAGGACTGACAGAGGAGATAGAGAAGATCCAACGAAGAGCGACTCGTTTCGTCACGGAATCGTTAGCTGGCGAGAGAGCCTTACGGAGATGCTAAACAAACATCACTGGCAGACTTACAAGAGAGGTGTTGTGCATCACGGAGAGATTTACTATTGAAATTTCGGGACAGCACATTTCACGAGGAGTCGAACAGCACATATCTATCCCCCCTCCCCCCCCCCTCCACATACATCTCGGGTATTGACCAAGAGGAGAAAATTCGAGAAATTAGAGCCAATACAGAGGCTTACCAACATTCTTTCTTCCCACGCACTATTCGCAAGTGGAACAGGATTGGAGGGCTCAGATAGGCGTTTAGTACCCTCCGCCACACACCATTAGGTGGCTTGCGGAGTATGATTTAGATGTAGATGTAGATGTACATTCAGTAAAGCTAACAAGCCTTAAATGAACTAGTATGCATTACAACATTAGAACTGGAAAAGCTTTTGAGAACAGAAAACGAAAACAAATCTTTAAAAGTAGGAGTAAAGTATAGAGCAAGACGATTACCTTTGACTGAAAACTTTAATGTCTGGCCAGTAATTAGCATGTAAAGACAGATTGAAACTTCTCCCGAAGCAATCACAGTACTTTACTGCGCCTTACAACACACGTTTCGAGCGTATATACTATCATCAAGTAACCGCAAATGTCGAGAAATGTCATTGTAATAAACATGTATGTTCCTTAAGATGGTATGCAACATCCAAATACGTCGAATAAACTGCCGTAAAACATTGCGGCTGTTTCGTAACGGTTAATTACAGCTTTCTTAACATGGCATTAAGATTAATTTTCGAAATTTCAGACGCCCCGTGTCAACATTAAAACTGCAAGTTAAGATGCAAGTACAGCATAAAAGAAAAGAAAATAACAGTGACCTACTGTGGCTACAGTTTATCTTGTTCCTTGAACAGGCAGTAAAGGAAGTGAAAGCAAATCTCACAGGGCAGGGAGCTTGGGAAAACTATCTGCTTGTATAGCGCGAAGCAAACCGTTATTAATCTTATTTCATATTCATGGTTCGGATGGGAGTGGTATGTAGAGGGCTTGCAGGCGTCCGTAGATTTTGCCCTGAAAACGGAAGCTATGTTCACTTTGTCTGTTATGAAAAACAACTGCCATCTCGCCATTTTGTAGCAACCAGGTCAGTGAAGACACTTTAGCATTCTGAAAAACGCGTTTGGTCTGAATTAGACTGTATTACATAAAGACAGTATTTAACTAATATACCTTGCATAACTGTCACTGCGAATTAAAAAGGCAAACCAAAGAAAACATGTATTCGTGAGGTTTTCTCCGTTTTCTTGAAGTGATTCCCAACACATTTCAGGTACACCCCAACTAAGGGAATGGAACATCTAATCAAGATAACTTCTCGAAGGTCTTATTTGGAGCCATTGTTGTGGAATTATACACACATCAAAAAAAGTTTTGCCTCACCCGGTTCCCAGAACTTCCGAAGATAGACGTTGACTGTGGATATTGTATCACAGAGATAGTCCCTTTGACTGTTCAGAGATGTCACTAAACCCACCCAAAGATGTAAACAACCTCGAATGAGCAGCGCCTATTAGACGGAGAAGGTCCGACAGCCGATCAGTTCCAGTCATTCCACCAGCAAAGAGGTACACGGCTCGTGTTGTCTGAAGTTCAACCATGCTTATACAGTCAACACCACGGTTCGATCGCGTCTGCATTGTTATTTTGTACCAGGAAGGAAAGTGTCCAGGCGTCTCCGAGTGAACCAAAGCGATGTTGTTCGGACATGGAGGAGATACAGAGAGACAGGAACTGTCGATGACATGCCTCGCTCAGGCCGCCCAAGGGCTACTAATGCAGTGGATGGCCGCTACCTGTGTAGGAACATTGGCAGCGACGCCACCATGTTGAATAAAACCTTTCGTGCAGCCACAGAACGTCGTGTTACGACTCAAACTGTGCGCAACAGGCTGCATGATGCGCAACTTCACTTCCGACGTCCATGGCGAGGTCCATCTTTGCGACCACGACACTATGCAGCGCGGTGCAGATGGGCCCAACAACATGCCGAATGGTCCGCTCGGGTTTGGCATCAAGTTCTCTTCACCGATGAGTGTCGCGTATGCCTTCAATCAGACAATCGTCGGAGACGTGTTTGTAGGCACCCCGGTCAAGCTGAACACCTTAGACACACTGTCCAACGAGTGCAGCAAGGCGGAAGAGGTTCTCTGGTGTTGTGGGGCGGCATTATGTGGGTCCTATGTACGCCGCTGGAGGTCATGGAAGGCGCTGTAACGGTTGTACGATACGTGAACGCCATCCTCCGACCGATAGTGCAACCATATCGGCTGCATATTGTCGAGGCATTCGTCTTCATGGACGACAATTCGCGACCCCATCGTGCACATCTTGTAAATACCTTCCTTCAGAACAACGACATCTCTCGACTAGAGTGGCCAGCATGTTCTCCAGACATGAACCCTATCGACAAGCCTGTGATAGATTGAAAAGGGCTGTTTATCGCCGACGTGATCCAGAAACCACTCCGAGGGGTCTACGGCGAATCCCCTTTGAGGATTGGGACAATCTGGACCGACAGTGCCTTGATAAATTGCTGATAGTATGCATACAGGCATGCATAAATGCAAGACGACGCGCTACTGGGTATTAGAGGTACCGGTATGTACAGCAAACTGGACCACCGCTGAAGGTCTCGCTGTATGGTGGTACAACATGCAATGTGTGGTTTTCATGAGCAATGAAAGGGCGGAAATGATGTTTACGTTGATTTTTATTCCAATTTCCTGTACAGGTTCCGAAACTCTCGGAACCGAGGTGAAGCAAAACTTTTTTGATGTGTGCATTTTAATCTGTATCTATCGTTTCACGAAATTTCTCAAGATATAGATGCAGTGTAACCAATTCAGACTGAGCTTCAATCCCATGTTTATCTCCCGTGAGTTAAATAAGCATCTGATCGTTTCCGATGCCCTTCTTTGTATACTATTTATATCAGGGATGTACAGACCACACTGCACTCAGGCCGCCATTGATCTGATGATGGCCTGTTTCACATAACGTTCCAACTACACCTGAAGATATGCCAGAGAGAACTATTAGAGCGTATGCTTCTATTAGTGCCGAGTGATAAGGAATACCACTTAATCCATAATGAGAAGATTTCAGCACATCATTGATACAAATGGTCATCACTTCGAAAATCTTCTGTAAATGGATGTTCTAAAGGCCTTACTGTTACAAATCATTGGATTCGTCAAGATAGCCGCTATCAGAAAATAAGTACTAAACTATAGCGTTCCATATAAGAAGCAAAGTTGACTTTCATATCTCTGACGCAACCACACCTAGCAACAAAAAAACCAACGCCATATTATGGCCCATGCAACATTTGCCCCACAAACTTTTCAGGTACTATCATACGAACCACGGTATGACTTTTTTAAATGGCACCCTGTCCTTTTTATTCGATAACTCATTTTCTCTCCTAAAGACCAATTCAAAAATGTATCATAGAGTATCATTCACTGAAACACAGCGTTATTAATTACATAACACAACACCGACTTCGAGCCCGGGATTGCAAACTAGTCCACTTGCTGGAGTTGTCAGAGAACAAATGAAAACCGTGTAAAAACATAACACAAAATTAGACTTTGACCCTTCTGTACCATTGCCCAGGGGTAGAACGTTCAAAGGTGCTGCAAGTGGTGACCATGGACACCGATACACTGGGTGAATGAAAGAATTATTTACTGCTTCCAGTGCATCCTGCTGAAGAGAATTACAAACAAGCACGAAACGTTTCTGCATGTCCTGTGGAGCTGTTGGAATATCGCGATAGACAACGTCTTTAATGTATTCCCCAAGAATTAATGTCCAAAGGATTTAAATCCGGAGACCTAGCAGGCCAAGTAACTGTTCCTCCTCGACCAATCCATCTGGCAGGTTACCTTCGGTTCAGAATACGACGTGCACGCAAGCCATTATGTGCTGAACATACAACGTGTTGATACCACATAAGCGTTCTGGTTCTTAGCGGCACTTCATCCAGACGAGGAGGAAGATTTCATCTGAGGAAGTTGGCGTACGCTGTGTCGTTTAGAGTACCATTAATGAAATAAGGGCCAATAACTGTAATACCAAGCATCCAACATCAGACGTTAACTGCCCACTGACGCAGATGTTCCACCTGTCTAAGCCATCGCGGCTTGTATCTCGACCAATAATGCACGTTCCTTGTACTTACCTGTCCTTTGTTTGAGAAGGAACATTCATCGGTAAATAAAACTAGAATTTGCTGCTGTGCCCACTGACAGAACTGTACACGATTATGGAAATAATTCCCATGCAATTCTTGATGTAGGTGTACATGGTAAGGATGGATCCGGTCACGTGTGAGAATACGATGTGCACTGCTTTAGGAATGCCAGTCTCGTGTTCAAGCTGTCTTGCGCTCACATGTGGATTCACAGGAACGGAAGGGAGAACAGTAGCTTCGGCAGCTTCGTCTGTGCGAGTGTTAGGACGATTGCTTTGCCGTGGGTTGAAACTTCCCGTTTCCCGAAGCGTCGCAACAAGACGAGAAAACATCCGTCGGGAAGGTGGGTTCTTGTCAGGATATCGCTCTCTGTGCACTTCCTCTGCCTGCGTAGCATTTGGCTTACCTTCAGCAACAACAATAAAAGGAACTCTATATCGATGCAGTTTGTAGGAAGGACAGCCTTCACTGTATGCCTACTCTAAACAACAGTATTGAAAAGTGAAGAACAAACCGCCTTCAGTCACAATTTTCGTTTATTTACTGCACTATGCATTTCGAGCCCTGGAGGCTCATCTTCAGGTGCTTTTTAGTGACTTACATGAGGTGATGTAAATCACTAAAAAGCACCTGAAGATGAGCCTCCATCAGGTGATGTAAATCACTAAAAAGCACCTGAAGATGAGCTCAAGGGCTCGAAATGCATAGTGCAGTAAATAAACGCAAATTGTGACTGAAGGCGGTTTGTTCTTCAGTTTACGAAAGTAAAACAGTCGCGGACGAAACACTGGGAAACAATGGATAAAAATAAGTATTGAAAAGGACTAACTACTGTATTAAATGTACCCATACATAAGAAAACAGTATTGCAATTACTGTTCTGTTAACTTACATTCCCCATAGGTGACTAGCATTTCTACCTTTTCTTCGTTAGTGTACATTCAACTCACACAACGATTCAACTGACGATGCTTAACAGAATGACGGGTGTGCATTCTACTTATGTTTACATTTGTCCCCTGTCAACGTCAGCACGGGGATATGTTCCACTACCCCTAGTATCTGCATTAAGTGCTGGGATAATCAACCTCATTGTTGTGTTATATAATTAATAACGTTGTGTTTCAGTGAATGGTACACTGTGATGCATTTTTGAATAGGTATTTAGGAAAGGAAATGAATTACCGAATAAAAATACAGAAATTCAATTTAAAAAAGTCATAACGCTGTTCATATCTTTGTACAAAACAAAATTACAACGAAGGCAATCATGCTGATTGATGTCTCCCTGACCGCTAAAGAACATTTGCTTGAAACATTTTGTAATTTGCGTCTGGACAAACACTTATTTAGGGTGGTCAAGATAAATGGGACCGTTCAAAATCACTAAAACAACCGATAACTCAAAATTGTGTCATAGGGAAATGAAATCAAAATTTAACTCTTATTCTACTAAAAAAAGCAGCATACATTTACCACAATTTTTTAATCTCATTCACCTTAAATTTGCCACTCAAAACATCAACATCGTTGCTTGCATCTTGTTCATTCACAGCGACAGCATTGCCAGACAATTATTCACTCGCGATGACAGATTTGCTTGAACAGTTTAGATACATTGAAGACAACGACCATTTAAGTCGAACTTTAAAATTTTTTATCTCATCAATTGCCTTTTTGTTTGTTATAAATAGAGCGACCAACATGCTAACCAACATGATGAACAACATGATGACGAGGATGGAGAACTACATGGATAACATGACGACGTGGATGAATTACTTCACGGTTGTCCAACTTCGTAACTATTGTAGGATACATCAATTGAGTGGCTACAGCAGACTGAACAAGGTGGATCTAATTACATTTGTTGTAACACATCGTCGAGCGACATGCGATATAAGACGTGGAACAAATTGCCATTTTGTAATATTGGTGACGATGACGACGGCTTCACGACACAAAAACTCGTGCTGATGATGAAAAATTGTTTCCATTCTACACGAATTTATTTGAAGGACGGAGACACAGGCCGGCCGCTGTGGCCGAGAGGTTCTATGGGCTTCAGTCCGGAATCGTACTGCTGCTACGGTCGCGGTTTCGAATCCTGCCTCGGGCATTGGTTTGTGTGATGCCCTTAGATTAGTTAGGTTTAAGTAGTTCTAAGTCTAGGGGACGGATGACCTCAGATGTTAAGTCCCATAGTGTTCAGAGCCATTTTTGAACCCAGACGCAGAAATACGATTAGAGACTATGTAGTCGACATAGCATTTGCAAAGGGGCTGCAGACCATAAATTTTGAGAACATAAATTCGATTGAGCCTGGCCACTTCTTGGCTGTAGTGAAGCCGAAAATTATGCAAATTGTCAAGCATGAGCTAAGAATACACCGTGGATTGAAGATGACAACGAAACTTGTTTGTGAGTATCAGAATCATGTGAGCAACAACTTAAGCAGTCTTCAGGCGTGCCTAATCGTTATATTATGAAATTTCAATTCCAAACACAAAACTATAGGATCAAAAGCGTTGGTGAGCTAATAGAAAAATTTAGGCTCGCTGGACGAAACATCATGTCAAGAATATATGATTTTCAGGCGCGAGGATCAGGTTGGTCGTTAAACAGAATTATTGGACTTCAACTAGGAATTAACAAATATGGTCCAATGAGATGGTCATCATACATCGAGCTACCTAGTGCCATAAAGGTTAAAAATGCATGAATAAACGTAAGAAATTATGATCAAAAAGTTTTCTGTGGGCTTTAAAATCAGCTTTGTATCCCGAAGACACACATTCAGACAGAGTAGCGAAGTATAGAAATGTTGGTCTTGAGCTCGATCAGAAGCTTAAAAATGTTCAGTTTCCTGTAGTGCTAGATCATGTTCAAAAAATTGAGAATATGGGCAATGTGTCCACCAATGTTTATTCATTTGATGAAAAATTTCGAGTCAATCAATTAAAAATTACAAAATGTAGGAAAGAAATACATGTAAACCTACTCTACTTCAAGAAGGGATACAACTCACGTTATTGTACCATAAAAATTTGTCTCGACTCGCTTCAAGCCAAATCACCAAACATACTGAAGCAAAATTTGTTTGTGACATTTGCTTGCTTCACTTCGACAGCAAGCAGATAATACAGACAAATGTATGATCTTTTTTTTTTTTTTCTTGGTCATCAGTCTATTGACTGGTTTGATGCGGCCCGCCACGAATTCCTTTCCTGTGCTAACCTCTTCATCTCAGAGTAGCACTTGCAACCTACGTCCTCAATTATTTTCTTGATGTATTCCCATCTCTGTCTTCCTCTACAGTTTTTGCCCTCTACAGCTCCCTCTAGTACCATGGAAGTCATTCCCTCATGTCTTAGCAGATGTCCTATCATCCTGTCCCTTCTCCTTAACAGTGTTTTCCACATATTCCTTTCCTCCCCGATTCTGCGTAGAACCTCCTCATTCCTTACCTTATCAATCCACCTAATTTTCAACATTTGTCTACAGCACCACATCTCAAATGCTTCGATTCTCTTCTGTTTCGGTTTTCCCGCAGTCCATGTTTCACTACCATACAATGCTGTACTCCAGACGTACATCCTCAGAAATTTCTTCCTCAAATTAAGGCCGGTATTTGATATTAGTAGACTTCTCTTGGCCAGAAATGCCTTTTTTGCCATAGCGAGTCTGCTTTTAATGTCCTCCTTGCTCCGTCCGTCATTGGTTATTTTACTGCCTAGGTAGCAGAATTCCTTAACTTCATTGACTTCGTGACCATCAATCCTGATGTTAAGTTTCTCGCTGTTCTCATTTCTAATACTTCTCATCACTTTCGTCTTTCTCCGATTTACTCTCAAACCATACTGTGTACTCATTAAACTGTTCATTCCGTTCAGCAGATCATTTAATTCTTCTTCACTTTCACTCAGGATAACAATATCATCAGTGAATCGTATCATTGATATCCTTTCACCTTGTATTTTAATTCCACTCCTGAACCTTCCTTTTATTTCCATCATTGCTTCCTCGATGTACAGGTTGAAGAGTAGGGGCGAAAGGCTACAGCCTTGTCTTACACCCATCTTAATACGAGCACTTCGTTCTTGATCGTTCACTCTTATTATTCCCTCTTGGTTGTCGCACATATTGTATATGACCCGTCTCTCCCTATAGGTTACCCCTACTTTTTTCAGAATCTCGAACAGCTTGAACCATTTTATATTGTCGAACGCCTTTTCCAGGTCGACAAATCCTATGGACGTGTCTTGATTTTTCTTTAGCCTTGCTTCCATTATTAGCTGTAACGTCAGAATTGCCTCTCTCGTGCCTTTACTTTTCCGAAGGCCAAACTGATCGTCACCTAGCGCATTCTCAATTTTCTTTTCCATTCTTCTGTATATTATTCTTGTAAGCATCTTCGATGCATGAGCTGTTAAGCTGATTGTGCGATAATTCTCTCACTTGTCAGCTCTTGCCGTCTTCGGAATTGTGTGGATGATGCTTTTCCGAAAGTCAGATGGTATGTCGCCAGACTCATATATTATACAAACCAACGTGAATAGTCTTTTTGTTGCCACTTCCCCTAATGATTTTAGAAATTCTGATGGAATGTTATCTATCCCTTCTGCCTTATTTGACCGTAAGTCCTCCATAGCTCTTTTAAATTCCGATTCTAATACTGGATCCCCTATCTCTTCTAAATCTACTCCTGTTTCTTCTTCTATCACATCAGACAAATCTTCACCCTCATAGAGGCTTTCAATGTATTCTTTCCATCTATCTGCTCTCTCCTCTGCATTTAACAGTGGAATTCCCGTTGCGCTCTTAATATTACCACCGTTGCTTTTAATGTCACCAAAGGTTGTTTTGACTTTCCTGTTTGCTGAGTCTGTCCTTCCGACAATCATATCTTTTTTGATGTCTACACATTTTTCCTGCAGCCATTTCGTCTTAGCTTCCCTGCACTTCCTATTTTTTCATTCCTCAGCGACTTGTATTTCTGTATTCCTGATTTTCCCGTATCATGTTTGTACTTCCTCCTTTCATCAATCAACTGAAGTATTTCTTCTGTTGCCCATGGTTTCTTCGCAGCTACCTTCTTTGTACCTATGTTTTCCTTCCCAACTTCTGTGATGGCCCTTTTTAGAGAAGTCCATTCCTCTTCAACTGTGCTGCCTACTGCGCTATTCCTTATTGCTGTATCTATAGCGTTAGAGAACTTCAAACGTATCTCATCATTCCTTAGAACTTCCATATCCCACTCCTTTGCGTATTGATTCTTCCTGACTAATGTCTTAAACTTCAGCCTACTCTTCATCACTACTATATTGTGATCTGAGTCTATATCTGCTCCTGGGTACGCCTTATCTGATTTCGGAATCTCTGTTTGACCATGATGTAATCTAATTGAAATCTTCCCGTATCTCCCGGCCTGTTCCAAGTATACCTCCTCCTCTTGTGATACTTGAACAGGGTATTCGCTATTACTAGCTGAAACATGTTACAGAACTCAGTTAGTCTTTCTCCTCTTTCATTCCTTGTCCCAAGCCCATATTCTCCTGTAACCTTTTCTTCTACTCCTTCCCCTACAACTGCATTCCAGTCGCCCATGACTATTAGATTTTCGTCCCCCTTTACATACTGCATTACCCTTTCAATATCCTCATACACTTTCTCTATCTGTTCATCTTCAGCTTGCGACGTCGGCATGTGTACCTGAACTATTGTTGTCGGTGTTGGTCTGCTGTCGATTCTGATTAGAACAACGCGGTCACTGAACTGTTCACAGTAATACACCCTCTGCCCTACCTTCCTGTTCATAACGAATCCTACACCTGTTATACCATTTTCTGCTGCTGTTGATATTACCCGATACTCATCTGACCTGAAATCCTTGTCTTCCTTCCACTTCACTTCACTGACCCCTACTATATCTAGATTGAGCCTTTCCATTTCCCTTTTCAAATTTTCTACTTTCCCTGCCACGTTCAAGCTTCTGACATTCCACGCCCCGACTCGTAGAGCATTATCCTTTCGTTGATTATTCAATCTTTTTCTCATGGTAACCTCCCCCTTGGCAGTCCCCTCCCGGAGATCCGAATGGGGAACTATTCCGGAATCTTTTGCCAATGGAGAGATCATCATGACACTTCTTCAACTACAGGCCACATGTCCTGTGGATACACGTTACGTCTCTTTAATGCAGTGGTTTCCATTGCCTTCTGCATCATCATGTCGTTGACCATTGCTGATTCTTCCGCCTTTAGGGGCAATTTCCCACCCCTAGGACAAGAGAGTGCCCTGAACCTCTATCCGCTCCTCTGCGCTCTTTGACAAAGCCGTTGGCAGAATGAGGCTGACTTCTTATGCCGAAAGTCTTCGGCCGCCAATGCTGATTATTTATCAGAGTTTAGGCAGTGGTGGGGATCGAACCCGGGACCGAAGTCGTTTTGATTATGAATCAAAGACGCTACCCCTAGACCACGGGTCTACAAGCCCATAAAGGTGAACATGCCAGATAAGGGCGAATATATTGGATACAAGAATTATCAACACAGGCAGACAGTCCCTTTCGTCATTTAAACTGATTTTGAAACTTTGCTGTTGACGATGGATAACTGCCAGCCAGACGCCACCTTCTCATACACAATGAAGTATGAAACACATGAACCGAGTGGATTCTGCTATTGTATTAAGTACGTACATAGACATTATAAAGATTCAGTCGTGTACAGAGGACATAACTGCCATAAAAAATTTATAGAATGCATGAAAAAAGAGGTTGAAGAAATTGGAAGAATTTATTCTGAAATTGAAGAAATGGCTCCTTTAACTGCTGAAGAACAAAGAATGTCACTATACGAAAAATAATAAGGTTCGTCACCATGATAATGTAACTGGAAAAGACGTTGATGCACTATGCAGTGTGGCCGAGCGGTTCTAAGCGCTACGGACTGGAATCGCGCGACCACTACGGTCGCAGGTTCGAACCCTGCCTTGGGCATGGACGTGTGTGATGTCCTTAGGTTAGTTAGGTTTAAGTAGTTCTAATTTCTAGGGGACTGATGACCTCAGAAGTTAAGTCCCATAGCGCTCAGAGCCATTTGAACCACTATGCAGTGTTTGAAGTCTTAAGCTCAAACATCCAACTTTTGTGCCAATCTACTTACATAATCTGTCTGGATACGACTCACATTTGTTCGTAAAAGAACCATAAAGATAGAGCTCATTCCACACAACGAGGACAGATACATCAGTTTCGGGAAGAGAACAGAGAACTTGACGATGAGATTTGTTGACACATTCAAGTTTATGGCATCATCACTAGACAAAGTTTTGTCGAGTTTGACTATACAACAGCTAAAAAAATCTGAAAATTTTTTCTGACAGACTAGATCGATTTGGTAATCAAAAAAGGTGTCGATCCATACGAATACAATTTGAAGAGAAACAACTACCAGCGAAGCAAGAATTTTACAGCAAACTTAATGGATGTGACATCAGTGATCATGATTATATGAATGCAAAAATGGTCTGGGAAAAATTTGGCATGAAGAATCTTGGTGAATATCATGATCTGTACCTCAAAACAGACGTGTTGGTGCTGTCTGACGTGTTCGAAAATTTTACCAAAGCATGTGAAAAGGTATAAAGCTTGGATACGTCTTGATATTTTACTGCGCCTGGCTTGTCATGAGATGCAGTGTTAAAAATGACCAAGCAACCACTGGACTTGCTTCATGATTATGATATGATTTTGATGGTCGATAAAGTAATACGAGGAGCAATATCGCAGTGTTGCAAGAGGTATGTCAAGGCAACCAACAAGTACATGAAGGATTTTGATGCCAAAAAGAAGTCAAATTATCTTATGTACTTGGACGCAAACCCTACGCAATGAGTCAATATCTGCCTTTCGGTGGATTCGAGGAGGATGACCCAAAAGCTTTCTTTGATTTTGCAAAAATAAGCGATATGTCGAACACTTCTCGAGATGGATACATATTTGAAGTAGATCTTGAATATCCGAAGGAATTGCATGATTTACACAAAGATTTGCCGCTTGCGCCGGAAAATAAGACTACATGGTACTAATGAGAGCAGATGTTTGACTACGTTGAGAGACAAACAGAAATATGTTGTCCACTACAGAAGTGTCAGACAGTATGTAAACCTTGTGATGAAGCTCACAAAAACACATAAAGTGTTGAAATTTAAGCAGTCTGCATGTCTGAAGAAGTATATAGACATAGCCCGCCGGGTTGCCTGTGCGGTCTAACGCATGGCTTTCCGGGCGGGAAGGGGGGGGGCCCGGCACTAATCCGCCCGGAGGATTTGTGTCGAAGTCCGGTGAGCCGGGCAGTCTGTGGATGGTTTTTAGGTGGTTTTCCATATGCCTCGGCGAATGCGGGCAGGTACCCCTACACTATGTCGGCGATTGCTGCGCAAACAAGTTCTCCACGTACGCGTACACCACCATTACTCCACCACTCATATATAAGGGTTACACTCGTCTGGTGTGAGACGTTCCCTGGAGGGGTCCACCGGGGGTCGAACCGCACAATAACCCTGGCTTCGGTGTGGGGCGGCGGAGGGGTGAAGTGGACTGCGGTAGTCGTCGTGGGGTTGTGGACCATTGCGGCTGCGGCGGGGACGGAGCCTCTCCGTCGTTTCTAGGTCCCATAACATAACATATAGACATAAATACGCAGATGAGAACTAAGGCTACGAACGACTTTCAGAAAGACTTCTACAAACTGATGGAGAATATACGGAACTGTATGGACATACAGTTCGTCTCAGACGCGAGAAAGTGTGATAAGTTAATGGCTAAGCCAAATTTCAAGGGAAAACAATATTTCATGAAAATCTTGCCGCCATCCACATGCATAGGACAAAAATTGAGTTTAAAAAGCTCATCTATGTTGGAATGAGCGTACTTGACCTGTCTAAGGAATTGATGTATGGCTTTCACGACAACATAATGAAGCCGAAATATAGACAAAATATTGAGCTGTGCTACCAAGATACAGACACTTACATGTATAACGTACAGACTAAAGACTTATACGGAGACATAAAGTCGGTGCTTCATTGCTCTGATATGAGCGACTGCTCAAAAGACCACGTTAACGGCATTCCTCAAGTAAACAAGAAACTTGTAGGAAAAATGAAGAATGAGTGCAACAGGAGAATTATGGGTGAATTTTGTTGCCATCTATCCGAAAGCGAAAAAAGTGGTCCAACTAAAACATTCATATTTCTTTACGTACTACACGAATATGTAATAAAAATGGGGGTTCCTATTTAAAAAAACGCAGTTGATATCCGTTTGACCTATGGCAATGCCATCGAGCGAGCCAACCATAGCGCCATCTGGTTTCCCCCTTAAAGCTAGACGAGTTTCATTCTTTGTAGTTTTTTCGTTTGATTCT
Source organism: Schistocerca gregaria (assembly GCF_023897955.1). NCBI lineage: Eukaryota > Metazoa > Arthropoda > Insecta > Orthoptera > Acrididae > Schistocerca > Schistocerca gregaria. The sequence continues at coordinate 314,564,681 of NC_064927.1, forward strand.
TATTTCGTGAGATATTTGGCCCGGTCACTAACAATGGACCACCGTGTATAGTAACTAAATATCATAATAGGTTAATAGGCTTCATGGCATATCTAGTTATTTGGCTAATACCAAATATGTATCACACATTAACAAAAGCATCTGTTATGCACAATAACACACAATTTAACGAATGTTTGAAAAGTCACATTAATACAGCAAGCGCTGGAGGACATAATACCATGTTTTACACATAAAACTGTAACCCGAACCCATCAGCTGAATTAATGTTACTGAAATATGAATCATAATATTAAATTTCCATAACTTCGGTAAGATTGCAGTTTCGCAAAATCTATGACCTGTTTTGGAAGCAGAACGAAAAAAAAAAAGAAATGATCGTAGTCAATAAGGCCGCGATATCGTCTTCGGCGCTCGGCCGCCCTATTTGCAAGTATTTTTAGTTGACGCCACATCGGCGTCTTGCGTGTCAAGGATGCTGAAAAGGATGATGAACGACACAACACCCAGTCCTCTGCCGGGATTCGAACCCGGGCCCCCTTGCGTGGTGGACGGTAACTCCACCGCTGCACTATTTTTTTCCTGTTATATCGCTAACCCTTTTTTTCTTTCCGTATTTTATTTCTTTTTTTAAACTTAATAGATTTTCATGCACTGTTTAGACCTCTTCCACTTCAGGTGTTGGCCCTATCACCCATACTACCCCCAAAAACCTATCTAACCTAAAAACAAAAACAAAGCTAGTGCCACCGCCACTTTCACCCTAAAGCTAACTAGGACGGTCGTGCTTCACCACTTCAGGCTCCGCCCACGCACAATAATTAAATGCGTTTTATTAAAAGAAAGAATAAAAGGATAAATGAAGGGGTACAATACTTTATTATATGTTATTTTTTGTTCATTTTGTTCTTGTATTTTTACCTGTAATTTTTTTCTTTCTTTTTTTCCCTCGGGAGTTTCCGCAGCAGCCAGACGGCAGGATGTCCTGGTAGTCTTCTCGTTCTACGAGGGTGAAACACCCTACACCCTATAATCACCGTTTATGTCTCTCATCAGTCAATCATGTGAAATATCTCTGTCTCTTCTCACACCCGGTACACCCCAATGGTCTGGAGGGCGCGTAAACAACGACCCCAAGTAATCCGCAAAGAGCGTACCATACGATGATTTGCCCTGTAAAATCGTGCAGGTACTCGTTAAATAATGCCAGTAATGTAACAAACCTTCAACGCTCTCATTAAAAAGTATGGCAATGCCATACCGTTAACCTACAACCTGGTGACGAGTAGCAGGGAAGTAAGTATGGATAAGCTCGGTGGGCTCTACGGACTGAGGCGCAGCAGCAATGCCAACATGCGCTGTGTGAGGAGCCAGCAGTCGGCAGCCGTACCACAAATGAAACGGTGCATGTCGGTGTGGACAGCGGCGCATCTGGGGCAGAGAGGATCCTCGGCAAGATGTATCGTGTGTAAACGTTGTCAGGTACGGAATTTTTCAGTCATCACATATCACAGCCCCCTGACCGTGGTGTGAAGGAAAGGTGAGTGTATGTTACTCTACACCCCCTCCAACCAACTGCTGGATGTCGGAGTTCAACCACATTAGCAGGAAGCGTCCGTTGAAAGAAGCGGTAGAAGTCCTTGGTTCTAGGATCCCGTGTGGCCGGTTGGACATCCAACAGATACAGTGCTGGCGTTATATGTCCAACAGGAATCTGCGGCCAACAACACCTCCTGAATCAGTGTACCAGGGACGGTGTACTTTTCCGAAGTACGTAGGCGATGCATCGTCTTCAGAAAGAGAGCGCGCGCCCTGTTGTATACGTTCGTCATTTCAATGCCACCTGCATGTGTGGGCAACGTTAGCACCTCGTAACGGTTCTTGAACACCCTACCCTCACTAACGAAATGACCGAAGGCCGCTTGGAACTTGGCAGCTACCGTAGCGAACGTGTGTGTAATGATTGTTTCGTAGCGAGGTAGACGTTGACGAAGTGTACGCGCATGATCAAGTCAAGTGTTACAAAGTTATGGAGACGAATTTGCGTGAGAATCACATTAAGTAGTCTGCGATACGTATCTGCTACTGTACGCTGCACGTTCCCATGGAAGGTCACTCCCAAACACTTCATCGCCGGGACTCTGGTAATGGGCATGGCGTACTCACATGCAATCCTCTGCCCACATCCATGTAGCGCGACTTTCGCAGATTGATACGGCTCCCGGCCACCTTTCCGTATTGCTGAAGCCACGCGATCGCCGTACATATATCTTCTGCCGACCTCGCCAAGAATACTACATCGTCCGCATAGGCAAAACATTTAAAATGCACATCGTGGAGGCGAATGCCCTCCAAACGCTGTCGTAGACCATGAAGTGCAGGCTCGAGAGCGACGGCGAAGAGAAAGGCTGACGGGAGACTTCCTTGTCGCACTGAACGCTCATTAGTAAACAAGGGCAAACGGTAGCCAATGACCAGAATTGTGGAAGGGGCTCTGTGGATGAGACGGAGAACCATACCTGCCGATTTTGGGGACAGTCCCATCTTCTCTAAGACTGCCTGCAAGAAATGGTACTCAACTCGGTTAAATGCGTGGTGTAGGTCAACCGCCACGAGGGCGCCTTCTAAGCGACATGAGCGCCACCACATCTCTATAACGCCGTGTGTATATTACTGCCACCTCCCACACATCTTTGACAATAGCGGTGAGACGAGCACGAAGAATGCGGGCGAACAGCTTGTAATCCGAATTCAATAACGTCAACGGCAGTAATTCTTGCGGCCTGCATCCCCCGTTTGGTTTTCGCACAGGGATGATCATGCCTTCCAAAAATTCGGTGGGGGGGGGGGGGAGGGGGGATGGACGCGGAAGTTCGGATCCAGGAGTTCGCAGCACATATGCCTCTAAACTTCCCCAGTCAGCTCAGAAAAGGTGCTATAAAACTCAAGCGAAAGACCGTCAGGTCCAGGTGATTTGTTTCTCGCCCCCCGCGAGAGGGCCATGCGTATTTCTTCCCACGTCACTGCCTCCAAGAATGTGGCGTCGCCTTGCGCCCTACCCGAAGGTGGTAGCTCATGCAGGACGTCCTCAATGCCACTGTCACGCCGTTGTTCTACTAGACAGAGACTGCGATAATAACCTGTGAGGGCCAGGGCACTGGAGACGACGGTTGTGTGTCTGCGCGTTGCCCGTCAGCGGAAATAACTGCAGTGATGAGTCATCTCTTACGGTGTCTCTCTGACGATGTGATAAAGAGAGGCACGTTCCTCTGGCATTGAATCTTCCAGACTCGATCGAAGCCGCGTGCAGTGTGGTGTCACCGCCAGACACCACACTTGCTAGGTGGTAGCCTTTAAATCGGGCGCGGTCCGGTAATACGTCGGACCCGCGTGTCGCCACTATCAGTGATTGCAGACCGAGCGCCGCCACACGGCAGGTCTAGAGAGACTTCCTAGCGCTCGCCCCAGTTGTACAGCCGACTTTGCTAGCGATGGTTCACTGACAAATTACGCTTTCATTTGCCGAGACGATAGTTAGCATTGCCTTTAGCTACGTTATTTGCTACGACCTAGCAAGGTGCCATTATTAGTTATTATTAATATTGTGCATCATGTACCGTCCAGAGCGACGATGGTCATTAATGGATTAAAGTTAAGTATACCATCAGCTACGTCCGTTTTTCTCAATTCTAATTCCCTTGTCATGTTCCAGACCTCACGCCAGCCTGCGTGAGCTAAAACGCGTGCATTTCGGCCTCCTTTAGTAACCCTGTGTTGGCTCTCCTGCCAACCACAACATGCAGTCCAATCTGTCAGCCGTGATCTGCAGAAGCCGAGTGTGTGTCCGGTGGACGACCATTTGACGCTCTGGCGAAGGTTGTTGCATCGCTAGTTCCCGCAAGACCGTGTAGTAAAACTCAGAGGTGGATCGGAGCCAAAGCACCCTGTGTCGTCCATATGCCATGAGCGTGCGGCGAAGAACTGGTTTGGCGCAGTATGTCCACCATCGTGTCGTGGAATCATAGGTTTGATGCCGTCTCTCACATTTGTACCAGGTATCAGTGACGGCTACACGGCAAGCCTCTTCCCAGAGAATGTTAACGTTAAGAGTCCAAGGTCCTGTACTACGGCTCGTCTGTTGTCGTGGCGGAGTCACAGCGCAGACGAGGGCCTGATGGTCTGTGAATGCACTGCGGCACAGCTCAGCACCGACAGTTGCTGCCAGAAGACCTCGGGAGACATAAGTCCTGTCCAACCTGCTGGGCGAGTGGCTGGTGAAGTGTGTATATCCGCGTCGGTCACCGTGGATTAGCGTCCATGTATCATGCAAAGCGAGATCTCTGACCATAGTATGAAGGGCTGGACATGGCACATGGTAAGGGATCTGATCCTCAGGGCGTAAGACGCTCTTAAAGTCCCCGCCCACCACCAGGTGCTCTGTAGCCACCGGCGGGCATCTGGTCGTCACTCGAGTCTCATATCATTCTTTCAATCTCCAACTCGGACGCAGAGTCACCAAGCTGGAGGTGTGGTACGTTAGGCGACGCATGACGTCCATCCAGTGTCTTAGCTACAAACTCGCCAGGGGGCTCGTCGGAGAGTTGAGTATCGTCAACTTGGCTTTGTCCATCGGTGGACGGAGCCAGCAGCGAATCAGGAACAGTTGGTGTGAGGTCCACAGACCTGGCCGCAGATGTATTTTCCTCATCCTCCTGCGCCGTGTTACCATCTCTCGAATCATTTCCTGCAGACAGCCTACTCTTCTCCTACTATTCTTTCGTAGCTTGGGCGACTTCTGCTTGTGCGTCCTGTGGATCACGACAAACAGTAGGAACCTCTCGCATCTCCGTGTACGAGCTCGAATCTATGTTCTGATGCTCTCTTTCCTCACATGGCTGGGGTGCAGACGTGGTCGCTCCTGTCGAGCACGACGACGGTTCCAATGGAGGCTACGTCGTCGTGGGGGAGGGGAAGGGGGGAGGGGGTGGAAACCGGACCCGTGGGGGTCGGCAACTGGAACGGACCAATGTCCGCGTCCGACTTGTTCATCGCTGCATCAACGTATGCAATAGACAGCATTGTCGGTTTCATGGAGACGTCGTGTCTTCAAGTGGTATAGAGACGAGGCGTCGCTGCAAGCATTCTGAGCTTACATGCCCTTCATGCCGGCCCGTGTGGCCAAGCGGTTCTAGGTACTTCAGTCTGGAACTGCGCGACCACTACGGTCGCAGGTTCGAAATTGCCTCGGGCATGGATGTGTGTGATGTCCTTAGGTTAGTTAGGTTTAAGTTGTCCTTAGTCTACGGGACTGATGACCTCAGATGTTAAGTCGTATAGTGCTTGGGCGTCACGTCACGGATTGCGCGGCCCCACCCGCCGGAGGTTCGAGTCCTCCTTCGGGCATGGGTGCGTGTGTTGTTCTTAGCATAAGTTAGTATAAGGCAGTTTAATTAGTGTGTAAGTCTAGGAAGCGATGTCCTCAGCAGTTTGGTCCCTTAGGAATTCATGCGCATTTGAACGTTTTTGTGTCCTCATACACCACAAACTTAAGGGGAAAGGGATGTCTTTTAAACAGATTATAGAGAGGTGCGAAGCGTGAATTCAGTTTGACGTTATATTGCGGTAGATCATGTAGAACTGCAGTTCTTTTAATTTCGGTGAATGTCATCGAAATGTAGGTTGGCAACATTACATGACATTTCCGATGTTAATTCTTGCTGTGTGGTCCTTTGTGGGTTGAGTTGTTTACGCAACAAATATTGTGCTATGAAGATATGTTTTGCCTTATCAGTATGTAGGTGGCAGATATATTGAAGCGCCAAAGAAACTGATATAGGCATGCGTATTCGATACAGAGATATGTAAACAGACATAATACGGCCCTGCGGTCGGCAACACCTATATAAGACAACAAGTGTCTGGAAAAGTTGCTAGATCGGTTACTGCAGCTACAATGAGAGGTTATCAAGATTTACGTGAGTTTGAACGTGGTCTTATAGTCGGCGCACGAGCGATGGGACACAACACTCTGAGATAGCGATGAAGTGGGCATTTTCTCGTACGACCATTTCATAAGTGTGCGGTGAATATCAGGAATCCGGTAAAACATCGAAACTCCGACGTCAGCGCGGCGGGGAAAAGATCCTGGAAGGATGGGACCAACGAAGACTGAAGAGAATCGTTCAATGTGGCAGAACTGCAACACTTCCACAAATTGCTGCAGATTTTAATGCTGAGCCATCAACAAGTATCGGCCTGTGAACGATCCAACGAAACATCTTCGATATTGGCTTTCAGAGACGAAGGCCCACTCATGTACCATTGATGACTGTACGACACAAAGCTTTACGCCTCGCCTGACCGGTCAACACCGACATTGGAATGTCGATGACTGAAAAACTTGTTTCCTGGCTGGACGAGTCTCGTTTCAAATTGTTCCGAGTGGATGGACGAGTAAGAGTCTGGAGACAATCTCGTGAATCCACAGACCCTGCATGTCAGCAGAGGACTGTTCAAGTTGGTGGAGGCTCTGTAATGGTGTGGGGCGTGTGATGTTCGAGTGATATGGGACCCCTGATACGCCGAGATACGATTCTAACAGGTTCAAAATGGTTCAAATGGCTCTGAGCACTATGGGACTTAACTTCTGAGGTCATCAGTCCCCCAGAACTTAGAAGTACTTAAACCTAACTAACCTAAGGACATCACACACATCCATGCCCGAGGCAGGATTCGAACCTGCTACCGTAGCGGTCGCGCGATTCCAGACTGTAGCGCCTAGAACCGCTCGGCCACCTCGGTCGGCTTCTGACAGGTGACACGTACCTTAGCATCATGTCTGATCACCTGCCTCCATTCATGTCCATTTTGCAGTCAGACGGACTTGGACAATTCCAGCAGGACAATGCGACACCCCACACGTCCAGAATTGCCACCTCCAGGAACACTCTTGTGAGTTTAAACACTTCCGCTGGTCACCAGATTCCCCAGACATGAACATTATTGAGCATATCTGGGATGCCTAGCAACGTGTTATTCAGAAGAGCTCTCCACCCCCTTGCCTTTATGAACAGCTCTGAAGGATTCATGCTGTCAATTTCCTCCGGCATTACTTCAGACATTAGTCGAGTCCATGCCACGTCGTGTTGCGGCACTTCTGTGTGATGGAGGTGGCCCTACGATATTAGGCACGTGTACTAGTTTCCCTGGCTCTTCAGTGTAGTTACAGAAGCCTGCTGGCAAAAGAGAGCTTTGGGACTAGAAAGCTTGATTCGACTGCAGCCGTTAAAATTCACCGCACAACATTGATGAAATCGGTAAGCTGAATTTATGGAATGACAGAACAGGGGTTCAAACTTTATTTTTATCGACCCCAACCACAGATAATATCACATGACGAATCGAATTATTCGTTTCGTTACATCTAGTTTATCTGGCGTTTCATGCGGAAGCAGTGTGCATTGCAGTTTGGTAGATTTTGCTTGTGTTAATTTATCTGTTTAAGTACTTTAGACTTCTCATTTGGTTTGGGTGTCGATATGGAGATTCGACACGTGTGATCGTGTACCCACCGCCTGTATTTTTTAATTCATTCATGATTTTGTGTTCACATCAGAGGACATCTGATATCATTAATTAATGATTATTAATTAGTAATTTGCCCTTTGTTATTAGTATGGGCCTTCAATCTTACACTTCGTGTCAGCGTCCAGTGGGGTTCATAGAAACAATAAAAAGAAAGAAGACTGCAACTTCAGAGTCACACTTTCTCCTTAAAAACGACGTCTACAGCCGTCGCTCTGTGTCTCTCATGATATGTGCTTTAATTTCGAGTTTCATTACTACCCATAAGTCGCGCATATGGTTGGAGCGCGTAGCGAGCTATTTGATAACGTAGCGGCTTTGGTGTGGGCAGAGGAAGAGCCAAGGCGAGGAAGCACATTCCGAGAAAGTGCTTTGCTTTTCTATTCAGAAAAGATTTGCAGCTGTTAAACGGGGGGACGACATACATACATTGACCACCCCCCTTTCGGTCGCAAGATATGTTGCACTAATTTCTCGATAATTAAACACATGGGCGTCTTCCGCTGACCTCCGACCAGAGTCCTTTTAGAGAAACGTCGCGCACTCACGTAGCTAGTTTATTGGCTTCCCATCGTCCTGTCCACAAGCCGTCCTTAGCCGCGGTCAAGTAAACTGAGGTGAACGATCTCGATACTCCGTACTTCATCGTCTCACCAGATCCAGATGAGTCGGGAAGTCTAGCATTAACATACGCTAGTGGGTTCTTCACTCATCAATTAACGTGTTAAGAAAAAAGCGTAAATTGAATGAATGCTAAGCTTCATTCTCTTAACCTGTGACCATCCATACTTGTTATGCCCTTTCCTGCTGCGACTTACTTTATTTATCCCACACGCCTGCGCGTTTATAGAGTCGAGTACGGGACACGGAACTGGTATGTTGCGTTTTGGTTAGCTCTGCGTGTGAGAGGCATTGTTGGTATGGAAGTTGAAATGTTGCTACAAGTGCTATCACAGTAACGTGATGAAATATGGAAGTGATTCAGAGGAAAGTGCATCAAGATGCAATTAAAAATAAGCAGTGCGGCCGATGACGTATTTGTGTATCCTCTCGTTACGTGTCGTACCGTACAGTATCAATCATCCGAGCCGTGTTCGGTCTCCCAGAATGAACTAATGTAATCAGTAAAAATTAGTTACTACAAAAGAGTGCACTCATGTGCCAGTGACTTGTAGCGAGCATGAGAAAGTGCATTCGGTCATTGAGTTTCCGCATCATCAACAATCAGCCGTGTAGCGACGGTTACGCGCACGCTAGCACAAGCGAGAACTGAGAACTGAATAATTAACTCTATAAACAGTGTTATAACATTACTAGTCCCAAGGAGAACTGATACCACAAGAAATCTGTGTATGCGTGGCAAGCTTAAGAACTTTCGTTCTATTATTCAGCTTCCGCATCATCAACAATCATCCGGTCCGTGTTCGGTTACGCGTACGCTTGTCAGAGTGGTAGTATGGACAGATAATCATCTAGAAGTTGGCATCAAAACTTAAGGCAGAATGTAAATAGTGCAACCTGCGATTTTCCTTTATCGTCTCAGAATATAGTTGTTCATACCAGACGTAGGATAGTGTTGTGTTTTAACGTTGAGTGGCTCGCCTAAATCCGCTTGCATTTTTCGATAGATAGTTTCAGGCAAGCCAGCAGAAGCGTGGAACAGAACAATACGACCGCCACGGGAGTATCCGGTACGTGGCGTGGACAGTGCGAGAAACCAGTTTAAGGACCCTCGCCATTTGTACCGCTGGGCGTGTTACACGCACCATCAGTGGGATCTATAACGATACAGTTTTGTTATTTTAGATTATTAAACAATTCACGTCGCTATTTTTTTGCAAGAAGTAATTACTTACGATTTGCTGATCTGCGTTTCCTCACGTCTAGTCTGGAGGTCGCACTGCCACTTTTATTACTGCCATATAAAAAAAGGCAGTAATAAAAGTACCTAATTGGTATACAGTCTTGTTTTATTAAGTGATCTGAGTTAATTCACTTCTGCGAGGGTATCTACTTCTAAGTTACTCATATTGGCAGCTGTTCTTGATTCGAATTCTGGAATATTATAAACTCGATGGCAGAGATACGCAGCGTTTGAGTGCCATCTGTCGATAAGTCAGTATCGCCCGTGATCAGTGCAAAACGCCACAACAGCCGGGTGCTGTACTGTGGACCTCAGGGGGGAAAGGTCCGTCTAGTGCGCGGCGTGCCGTCCCTCACCTATCTAGGAAGACAAACGGCTCTTTACGACGCATATATGAATCATTTAGCCGGCGACGTATGGACAACAAACGAATATCGATTTTTTTAACTTATCGATGTGTACGTCAGAGAAAGAGAGAGCAAGTTACGTTACTGAAATGATAATTAAATCAAGAACCTACCCAGCCGACAGGCGTTGATATACATCAACGGGGACAGCTGGAAAGGTCAATAAAATTCTTCTGGGTTTGAGGCCGGATTGTCATTTATAAAACTCCGACTTTTCGGAGACTGTTGCAAGGCGCCTTCTTCAGGGTGTATTGCTAACTGTGACAACGGCCGGGGAAGCCTACGTTTACATAGAGTTGAAAATGTGTTCCCCGACCGGGACTCGAACCCGGGATCTCCTGCTTACATGGTAGACGCTCTATCCATCTTTTTTTTTTTTTAATACTGATCTCATTTTGTTCGTTAATGTCCGTTGCATTAGTCCGGAGCGGACGTCCCGTGACACCTGTTCAAGTCCATCGCTGATCCGTTCACTCAGTTTTTTATTTTATTTTATTTTTATTTGTTTATTTTGTATTACAGAGGGCAGCTAACCATCTGACCGAACACACTGAGCTATCATGCCAGCACCCATCTGACCCACCTAGAGCACAGAGGATAGTGCGACTGCAGGGACTTATCCATTGCAAGGTCCCCGTGAGACCCACATTCCCAACTTAATGTCCACACACTACATTTTTAGTGCCCCTGCCCATTACACTCAATACGCGCGGCAGACAACCTTACCGAGTTTAGGCAATACGTGTGCATGTGCACAGAAGAAAAAGGTCAGTGGCCGGCTAGCCTTAACTACCTGAAGATGGTATCTGTTCATTCGGACATGTCCGATAGAACAGATGCCATCTTCATAAAGTTACGTTACTGTTAAACAATTTTTGGTCTTGTCGTGGGAGAGCACAGTTCTTGCCTTTACGCAGTCTGATACATTCTGGGTTGAAGTGTGGTAAGTAATGAACGCATTCTGCAGTACTGTGTTGACTTGTGGTTGTATCTGTTAGATGAAGAAATATTTATTGTGAAGGACAGCGAGGATGAATCTTCTTTTTCTTCCGTCGTGCATTAGGCTTTCCCTCAGCTTGTTGCAGCTACACCTGGTCCTTCCATCGTTTTGCAGGTCTTCCAATGCAGCTTTCACCTTGCGGAGTATTTCGCAAAAAATTTAGTGGTAATCTTTATTTGTCCATTCTTAACACATGGGATATCCGTTTTTGTCAGTGTTCGTCAACCGTACTGTTTATATCGAAAATATTTAATTCCTTCCTGATATCTATATTTATTTTGTAGTCTAGGTTGGTGTATCCTGCTATGTACCCGAGGAATTTCATTTCATTGGCTTCTAATCTTATTTTTTAGTTTTCATTACCCAAGATTCACTTCCATATATGGTTCTGCCATAACTTTATAAAATTCTATATATGTTTCCCTTCCTATTCTTGCACTGTAGCCTCCGCCAATTACAATATAGTCATTCTTATTTATCCTATCTGGTGTTTTCTGTAGATCTTCACAGACCGTCTCGCTTTTCTTCGTTCTCACTTCCTCAGGGGCATACACTGCTACACCGATTAGATACCCTCCAGAAATCATACATCTTATGCTGCATATACGCTCGTTTACCCACGCATAGCTTATCAATCTGTTTGTCCGTTTTATATTTGTTATTATGGCAACCCCAGCTTGTGCTCTTTTGCTTTGTTCTACTCCACTGTATATCATAGTATAATTTCCTATATCTTTAGTTCCTTTCATTCCTTTTTAGTTCCTATATCACAACTCCTCTCTTCTAATGTTTTATGAAGTTCTCCTTCTTCTGTCGATATCCCTCTGACGTTCCATGTTCCGCTATACCAAAATCTTTTCCCTTTTTCCTTTTCCGGTTCGTCGTATGGTTTTCCGTCCGGCTTTCCCTATGTAGCTTACCAGTAACTTTTTATTTCGCCTGGCCACCCTAAGGGTGCTGCACATGTATACTTGGATAGTGGGGCTGCCACTTAAAGGCCTTCCAACGTTCCTGGTTTTCTTGTAACTGTTTACTCTCCTAGGAAAGCTGACTTCTCTACGCCTCTGAGCCCTCCCTGCCCTATGTTGTGGGACACGCTTCATCTGGCTCCTCTGTCAAGGCCTGTCCGACTTGGGGGGGGGGGGGGGGGGGGGGCTGTTGGTAGCTGCACGGCATAGCCCTTGACTTCATCGAACCACGCAAACCTCCCGCCCCATTAAGGCGTTGTCCCCTGAGAGGGGCAAGGTTGAATATAATGTATAGATTGGAAGGCGAAAGGAATATCAATTTTGAGTAATGTTACTTTTTTTTTTGAAGAGAAGAAGTTTGAGGTAAGACTGCAGCACTGCGCACCTTATATGTAGAAATGATTATAGGGAGCTAGTTGACTCTGTTGGCCACAGCTGAGAGAAAGAAGAGCCCACTTCCCTAAGTCGTTCATTAACATATTAATTGATTAAGCTGCGTGTTTTTTTATAGAAATTCTATGTTAATATTGTACTCTTTTAAACCATTGTTCACTTTGTAAAACATAGTATTGTTCAGACTTACGTTGTGTGTGAAGATCTCTTTTTGCTCTGTCTTTTTCAATGTAAAAATCGTCTTGGAAAATAATTTCATAGAAACAATTACTCTCCACACCCCATTGTTTATCACTGCGCATTACCAAATGTGGTAAGCAAAATTTGGAAATTTTATTTAGACTTAGAAATATAGCTTAGTAGTTGCCTGCTTGCCGAGAAATCTGCAAGAATGATGTCAAGATGCGAGGTAGTGGAAATTTTTATTTGGGTTAGACAACTATTTTACCCAGGTGTGCATTTAGTATAAAGTAAAGTTGCATTCACATTAGTTACAGTTCAGTTTAAATTAGATTCTGTTTAGTCAAAGATTAGCATACGAATTTAAATTGGATAACAGTTTGTGGAGACATAGTTTTGGTAACGGTAGACTTTTATAGACTGAAAGGTAAAGTTGGGCTAGATTTCAGACAGAAATAAATATAGTAGGGACGTTAAGTATGTTGACTGTCGAAGAAAAATGCTTCTCACATACCTTATAAATATAGAATCATTGCCATCTCTCCTCAATTCGCGCCGTCGTCAAAAGAACAATATACTGCCGTGGCTGCAATGGTGCATTCTCCACAATAGTCGCTGCTGTAGGAGAAGACCAAATCCTCTCGCGTGTTATGTTAACCATCTCCCTGCGGAACGTACCGACAGTTTCTTTATACAACCGACGGTATTTAAATTGCAGATATATGACAGTTGGATGGCAAAAAATAGAAATCCACACACCTCGTAGTGTAAGCATGAAATATGAAAAGTGTGGAAAATATGGAAAACATGAAAAATTGAAAAACGTGGAAAATATGGAGTTTAGGAAGAGGACTAAACAGCACCATCTGCTCGAAGATAACTGAGAGATATGCGTAAAGAGTGAGACAGCTCATGGTCTAGGTGAAAAAAATATGGGTTTCTTGTTTCACTGGTTATGGAAGATACATTTTTCGCCCTCCAGCGCGGGTCGAATTGAGTTGGGTTAGACGAACTGCACCTCTGAATGATGTTACAGCCTAAGAAAAGCTGTATGGGCCACCTACTTTCATACGTTGTCCACAGATGACCAGCCTGTTCATGGACTTTGCCCTAGCCGATTCTTGGCGTGATTACCAAAAAGCAAAAGAAAGTGCTTAAATATACCATCATAAGCGTTCTCTTCCTGATCCTGTTATGAATGATATAAAACCAATTTTTAGAGACGTGACTGACCCTGTTTTGCTTATTGAATGTCTTCATGGGTGCTCTCAGAATACAAATGAAAGTTTCAACCATTGCATATGTGAAAGAGTACTCAAGAATGTTTTTGTAGGACTTAATACATTAAAAGTTGGTATAATAGATGCAGTGATATGGTTCAATGATGGAGTGATAGGAAGGTTGGAAGTCCTTAGAAATGTAGGCATAAAATGTGTCTCTAATATGGAATATCAGTTGCTTGTGTGTGACAGACAACGAGTGCATGAAGCTGAAAGATTCGCTCTTCAAGTTACCAAAGAAACAAGAAGTGCTAAAAGTAATGCCAAGAGGAAACTTGAAGTTGAAGAAATGCTGCATGATGAAGGATATGCTTCAGGAATGTTCTGAAGCACAGGTTAATTGGACTCATATCTTCATTCACAATTTCCCGCAATTTGAATTTTTCAGAATTCAGGTACAAATATTTCCTAAAGTTTATAAATCATTGCTCTAATTTTTTTCTGTAACTTGCGGAAGTCCATACTTACGTAGTAGACTTAAGCTTTACTGCAAAATCAACCAGATTATAGAAAAAATAACATTTTTATTATGAAAAAATTATAAAATTTAAAATGTAAGATGTGATATTTTTTATCTTTGTAATATACATAATAGGTGGAATTAAATACATCTAGTACCTCAGCCATCATGTAATGCATATCTGGTAAAAATTTGGTCTCCTTCAAATGTGTAACATTGGATTCTATGGTACCTCAATTTGAGGAAGAATTACGGAAAAAATATTGCACCGATTACTATGTAATTTTTATAATAACCCTAAGTAGGGTCAAAAATATTCAAAATACTTAAAATTTGATCAGAAAGTATGCTGCATTACCCGATATCAGCAAAAAATCTATAAAATATATACATTATAAACAGTGCCTGAAAGAAATAGATGTTGATTTTTGCCTAATATTGAGCCGGAAAGTACCCTGTATCTTTAAACTTCGATTGTACTATCGAAAGCTTACACACACTTAAAATAGCAGTCAGGGATTATTAAACTCATTTTAAATAGCTCCTCGCTCCTCGCCGGAGATGGCTGCTGTTACTAGTGTAAGATCTTCAGTGTCACGAGCTGTGACGTACGTGCCACGACTTATATTTACGGTGGGCCTCGATTCTTCTACGATGATGTCATTACCCCACCCGTTGGCGACTGCGCTCTTCTAGCGAGCCATCGCAGATATTGGCAAGCCACTGCAGCAGCACGCCAGTAAGCACCCGAGGATGATGAGTGGCTGTGTCGTTGAAATACTGTGCAGCTTTCATAACATTATCTCTCGCGACGCCCGTGAACCAGTGAAGCAGTTATTACGCTGGTAAAGTCCCAAACAGCACATATGATATGTGTTATTTATACAGAGGGAGTAGTCAAAATTTGCGGAATAATTAGAGGAGAGGCACGATGTCACACATACACTTAGAAATACAAAATTATTATGCAGACGGAGTAATCAGAATATGAGGTAGTGAGGGGCAGTAGATCCTTGATGTAACGGGACAGGGAATGACACCACTTATCGCTTTAATAGTGGGAAGACGTTGCGACATGATGAAATTGTCAAATTCCCACTGGTTCTCTGTTCGTGACGAAACGGTGATGTATACCCAATACACATTACAACTATAAAAACATTGTATTTCTCAAATTACATATCAGTAATTTTACAGTATGCTCCCAGCTAAAAGATTCTACTGTGGCATAAACTGGAATAGGAATGTAGGTTGAATAAAAGTTGCTGACAAATGCTAAGTCCTCTAACATCGAATTGTTTTATCAGTGTGGACTGTAATTCGTGAGACGTCTTTTATCTGGATTCTGAATGCTGTGGTGTTCTCTTCCAGTACACAGGAGCTGCAAGTCAAATGTATTTGGAATAGTAACATATATGTATTCAATGTAAAGTAACAAGATTCCATAAAGAAAAAGCTATCCACATGGACCACATTTTGACGTTAATACAGATGAAATCACGGTAGATTCGACAATAGATAATAAAAGCACTATGTGAGCAACAGGGATAACATACATTTTATCTAAATGCCCTACACTGATCAACCAGAATTTTATGACTATCGACCTACTGTCGATATAAACTCGTCCAGCCGACAGCAGCGTCTCCTGGCAAGGAATGAATGCTAGTCATACTTACGCACCGTGTGTGGAGTATCAGTGAGCATACTGTATGTGTGTAGAATAGGGCTGGAGCGCGATTTATTTGAGTTTAACCAAGGTCGGATTGTGATGGCTCGGATGCTCAGCACTGACATTTCGAAAAACTGCACGGTTTGTCCGGTGTTAAAAAGTTACTTCGTTGAGTGTCTTCAGCATGTGATCAAGGTGACACCACGTGCAGACGTTGTAATGTCGGGCGACCATCTTTTATGCAGATGTTGCATGTCGAAGGCTGGGCAGATTGGTAGAATAGAACAGGCAGCGAACTGTGGTGCAACTAACTAATCTCCCCAGTTTCGTCCATTTCGAGCTTTCCAAAGAATGGCCATAAACTCGATAAAAGCCTCATGCCTTCACAAATATGTTTTGTAACAGAGTCTGGACGTCTGGGCGCCAGTGACCTGTCCCACAGAAATTAGCACCAAGCTCACAGTTGTCTCGTCGGCTTCCTGCCTAACAAGGGCCCTTCCTCTGCTTTATGGCCGGTCTTCAATAAACTGCCAATTGCAGCAGCGACTACTCGGCGCAAGTCAGCCTACCTGGAAGGTGGCCCCCGACCGACCGGCGCCATCCAACGTGTCTGCACAATGACTGTGGATCTTGTCAGTCTGCAGTTTTCACCGAGGTTCCGAAGAAAAAACGCTCTCCTCGGCCCTTAGTTGCCATATGCTTCTACTGCAGTCGTTTAAATCGGCACCCTGTTGCCTTGAATGCAGGTAAAGCTTACCTTTACTATAGCACACAAACAAGAGCGTTAACTACAGCCCATCATTTCATCATGACGTATGAGCTCAGATCACAGTAAAGATCATCTCCCCTAATAACATTAAGTGACATGACACAGAATCAGAAGTGAGAGTGCCCTGAGATCTCTCAAGCTCCTTGACACCTGTCCTGCCGGACAGAGACAAGCTGGCAGCAGTTCCATTATGCTCTGGGGAACATTCACGTGGGCATCAGTGCATCCAGTGGAGTTCGTGTAAGGAATCATGAGGGCCAAGGGTTATCGTACACTGATAGCAGACCACTTACACCCTTCATGACAATCATGTTTCCTGACAGCATTTTTGAACAAGAGAATGCGCCATGTCATGAGGCCAGGAGTGTGATGGCATGGTTTGAGGAACATGGAGGTGTGTACCAATAGATGTGCTGGTCTCCCAACGATCAAAAACATCTGGGACATGACTGAATGTGGCATCACAACTCATCGCCCCCTCTCGAGAATTTACGACAGTTGGGTGACTTGTTTGTGCAGAACTTGTGCCAAATCCCTCCAGCGACCTAACGAGGCTTCATTTCTTCCATGCCGTGATGCATCGCTGCTGTTTTTTTGCATGCCAGAGGCGCACTTACCAGCTGTTAGGTACGTGGTCATAATTTTCTGGATGATCGGCGTACATTAACGACTAATACTATTGTTCAGCGTTTGTCTTACTTTTTAAATCATTTATCGTAATTTTAACCATTCTTTTGGTTGTCCTCTTTGGCAGTATCAATGGTTAGAAATTAAAAGCTATCTACAGTTTATCTGTTTTGGTGCAGAATTAATGCACATTGTAGGGGAAGATGGCTGGCGGAGTGGTCAAGGTGAATACCATTCGTATGACATCGCTGCTGTGCAGAAAATTAGGTCCATCTCTGCTGTTGGTCATGGCTGCCCAGTATCGTTATCTGTCAACCACCGAGTGCCTGTACCATCCTATCGTTTTATTGTTTAACGTTTTACCGTCAGAAATTATTATTATTTTCAATATTTTTCACTCTTGCTACAACATGAAGTTGGTTGAAGTTGAAAAAAAGTTAAGTGGTCTAATGGAATATTGCCACAGCTTCGTGCGGACGATACACGAATTAGCCATTAACGTCCTATTATTAAAACAACCTGGACTAAACAAGCACTTAAGTGAATTAAATGAAAGGGAACATTGATTAACGTGATACAGAGAAAAATAACTAATCTGAAGGTCTCATCTATGAACAGAGGTAATGGACAGGCGATGGTAAACCGACTAATGGCGTGTTAAACATGGTCATAATGTGCTTCATTCGTATCAGTTGACAGTTGCACGATAAACAGGGAAATGGCAACTCTAATTTCATATTATCGCTAATGGCATCTTTGACAGGATGAGTGAATGTAAACAGTGGTAGTTTCTAAATATATGGCTGCGGACAGTAGTAACTCTCAAGGTGTTCGTGCCTAGAAAAATGTTTTTCAGGCAGGATTTGTACAAATCCAAGGATGACCTGGATTACTACAACTTAGATAAAAATCCTGAATGAGTTTCTGAACGCAAGTGCCCTTTAAAAGTTCTTGCTATAAATGTAAATGTGAATAATTATTTAAGCAAGTGAAGACTGTTCAGGCGTGACCCTTACCATAGTTTACGTGAATGTACTCGTATGTGACAGCATTATGGTAGACATGTTTAGGGCATTCAGTAACATTGTCTACGTGCTAGGTGCCTAAAAAATTAATTCTATGCTGTGCTGATACATACATTAATTTTTGAGGATTTTTAGTGTTTAGTACCTCAATCTGTAAAAACTGAATCATTACAGGGTCGTTTTGTTGGTCAACTGTATACCCAAGTGTTAAAAACACTTTTTCTCAGGAACTAGAAGACGTATCGAGTTCCAATTTTTGTCACTCATAAAAGTCTACGGTCCCTTGTCGGTGTACAAATTTTAAGCTTCTAAGTCATTCTAGTCAAAAGATACGGCCATGTCACACATTTCGACTGTCGAAAACTCACTCATCAAAACCAAGAGTCATGAAATTTGGCAAAACGTAAGGTTTCAGAGAACAAGCAAAGGGAAAAATCAGAATTTGTTAATGTCCGGACCCCAGGCTGTGCTGAGCAACTAACAGCCGTCCTTGTTAATGGTGTTTTCTGAAAACGCGGGCATCGCGAGGTTAAAATGGGCACGACGGACGCGACATGAAAACATTACCGTACTTGGCGAGGAACAGAGCACCAGTGACGTCACAGCCAGCAGTGGCGGCTATATAACGACGCGGCCACGGCGACACAGCAGTCATTCTTACCACTTGACAATGACTGAGGAGAGAGCGGTCGAAACCTCGTGGGATTTTAACCACCTGACCCGGCTGGAAGCCTGAGGAAATTTTATTATTTTTTTTTCGTCATTTGTTATCCGAATTCAAGCTCGAACTTAGAACATTCGCTGATGTCTTGGAATCCCTGGGACCAATACCTTGTTGGTATCTGTGTCTATAATAGGGAATATCTTCGATTCCCAGAATGGATACACAGTCTGTATACATAACTAAGTTTGCACGGAGCCCCTAGTGTGAGAGTCTTACTCGCATCTGGCGAATTATTTTACTTTATTGTTGCAAAAATTGGTAATGCAAATCATACTGTCATATACGAAAAGTTTTTAATTTACGTTTTTGTGAGATTTCACAGTAATTTTTCGTTAACTCGCCCAGCAATTAAACATTGGTAAGTCGATGCTAACCCTTGTTAAGTGCACTCTGTTTGCAAGTAACCAATGTTAAGTATCTATTAACGCATTCCCAGTTACAAAATTTGGGGTAGAATTTACAATTTTAAAAATGTGTCGTTATTACAGAAATATTTAGAAAAAATGATTCGCTGAATTAAACAATCACAATGGATGTACTTGAACTATCTTATTTACGAGATTTTATTTCAATTTTACTGCCCAGTTTCTTTAAACGACCATCTTGTACCTTAAAATCAACTATCAGGCACGAAGTGTGACCTATCACTTTCATAAAAAATATAGCTGAAGGAATAATCTTGGGGAAAAAACCAAGAGGCAGGCTCAGAACATCCATATTAAGTAGTGTTAATGGTAGAAAGAACAGCAGCAGCTACATCCGTATGGTACAGATGATGTGAAAGACGGAAGAAGGGCTGCCTGTACTGATTGTATGTCCGATTATGTTGTCTTTCCGTTTACTGACGCATGTCATATAAATCTCGTCTCAGTTGAACAAAGTTTTGACACACTGAAACAGATTACTGCCCGTAAAACTCACTTGTGCAGGTTCTACTGCTGACAGTTTCATTTCCCATGGATTATTTGCTCGATAAATCGTAATGATGTGCAACGAATCATTTTTACTTTACATCAGAAATTAATTTTTAAATATGGCTACTTGCTTTACATTTATAAATTTTTAATAATTATTATTATTAAATATGCAGATTTGATTTAGTAATTCCTAGCCACCATCTGTTACTCATTATAGTAACAGAAATTCTTCTAGGGGATAGAAAGAGTCGACTAGGAGAAAACTTTTCAGTTTCTTTTCAAAATTTGCTTTGTTGTCTGTCAGATATTTCATATCATTTGGTAAGTTATTAAGAAATTATGTTGCAGCTTTGTGCTCCTCTTTTTGTGCTAAAGACAGCCTTAATATGGAGTACTTTTTTTTTGGGGGGGGGGTTGTAATTATGCACAGAACTGCTCCTTTTCAACTGCATTGAATTGTTTACAACAACCTTCATGAGGGAATACATTTACTGTGAAGCAATAGTCATAATGCCACACTTACTTACTAGATGTCTACAAGATAACTGTGAGTGAGTACCATACAGTACTCTAACAGCACGTTTTTGAGCAACGAAGGCTTTCTTTCTCAAAGATTATTTACACCGTAACATTATTGCATATCGCCTTACTGAATGAAGATATGCAAAAAAAGTCAGGTTTTGTTTTGCCTCTCCCAAAGATTTGCAATGATTCTAAGGGCAAATGTGGCTGAACTAAGTTGCTTTAGGAATTTCAGAATGTGCTTTTTCCAGGTGAAATTCTCATCTTTGTATATACCTAACAATTTGGAAGATCCCACTTTGTTTATTATTTCCTCCCCAAGTCCTACACTTATCATAAGTGTAGTACTCTAGATGTGCTGATCGGAATATATGTAGTCTCTTTAAAACTGCGAGTGAGACTATTCGCAGATACTTTCGTAATCCTTGTTCACCATTTCTAACAATGGAAAACCCAGGATGGAATGTAACAATATAATAAAAAGGGTAGTTCCTACTCCATATATAGCTGAGATAATGAGTCGCAGAAAGGCATAACAAAAAGACTGTCGGAAAGTTAGCTTTCAGTCAACAACGCCTTTGTCAAAAATAGACAACATGCATGGTCCCGACTTCCAGAGACTGTGCTCAAGTGTGTGTGTGTGTGTGTGCGTGTGTGCGCGTGTGTGAGTTGCATTTGCGTAAGTGAATGCGAGCGTGTATGATGTCTGTTTTGACAAAGACCTTGTGGCCGAAAGCTAACTTTCCGAAAGCCTTTTTGTTGTGCCTTTCTGCGACTTAGCATCTCCGCTGTATGGTGAGTAGCAACTACCCTTTCCAATATATTGTTTACCATTTGTTCTGTTTCTATAAGCATTCTTGGACTGATTACAGTACTTGTGTCATCTGCAAGAAGAACTAATTCTGCTTTATGTATATTAGACGGAATATTGTTTACATATCAGGTGTGATAAAAAGTATCTGGAATTTTCAAATGGTTCAAATGGCTCTGAGTACTATGGGACTCAACTGCTGTGGTCATCAGTCCCCTAGAACTTAGAACTACTTAAACCTAACTAACCTAAGGACATCACATACATCCATGCCCGAGGCAGGATTCGAACCTGCGACCGTAGCAGTCGCACGGTTCCGGATTGCGCGCCTAGAACCGCGTGACCACCGCGGCCGGCTGGAATTTTCGTTTCTTCTAAAGAATATTCATTTATTCATGTACATCAACTTTGTCAGTTTCAAGGTAACCATCCTCAGATATAATATGTTTGTGCCAACGGTTTTTACTATCATGGAAGCAGTTCTGGAACTCCGTTGTAGTGTTCAGCTCCGTCAGCGATTATATTTGCATCTCATCAGTCGTGGCAAAAACAACGACCTTTAATATTTATCTTTTTTTTGCCAATATATTCACGAAGTAAATAAGCATTGAGGTGTGAGAGGAAGCATTATCGTGATGCGATTCGCACGACTGATTTTGCCACAGTTCTCTTGTTTTTCTTCCTATTGGTTCACGCAAACAGCGCACAACTTCCCTATCGACTCTATAACTATGAGGCAGGACCTCATAATGTACCATCCCACTGTAATCTAAGAAAACAGTGAGAAGAACCTTCACATGTGATCGAACTTGTCGAAATTTTTACAACATGAGACAAAGTATATGCCTTCATCAGAAACCTCTCTGATGGTGGTTCATCGATTTCCGAGAAACGTTTTCTTTATGTCTTCGACACTGTTTACAGTAATTCATGTGCTATGAAAACCAGGGCAGTCGTCGTCAGTGTCTTCTCGACCCTCTTTGAAACGTTCATATCACTCGTAAACTCTTGTGATACCCATAGCAGATCCGCCAAAAGCCACAGACAACATTTCAAATGAGGCGCTGCACTTAATTCGACTTTTCAAGTAAATTCATTGCAAATTCTTTGATCTATCTTTTTCAAAAGTAAAAAGTTCTCCGAGCGCTCGAAAACTCCTATAACCTTTTACGACTAAATATTCACACATATAACCTTTTTCGACTAAATATTCAAAACAGCTGAAAATACAGAACATGTGTACCAACAGCATAAAAAAAATTCTGAAAATCTTCTTTATAAATCGCGCGAATTTAAAAAATTCCTGTAACATTTTATTACGCCTCGTATATGAACAACAGTAAGGGACCGAAGACTGAGCCTTGAGGAACCCCACACGTGATCGTGACCCAAATAGAATAATGAGCCCAGACTACATTGTTTGAATTACTAAGTAGACCTTCCTGCATCCTTTCGGGTAGATATGACATTATTAGTACCATCAGTCCCATAAAACTTGAGTTTCTCTACGAGAATGTTGTGACACACACAGTCGAATGCCTTCGATAGATCGCAGAAGAAAACCAACGGGCAGTATTTCTTTATTTAATGCTTGTAAAATTTCATGGGTTAACATGATATGGTGATTAGTTTTGTAATGGCCCGTTTGCTGCATCTTGCTTTGGTTATCAGCGGCTGCAATCCGCCTTCCGCACAATGCGAGGCGTTACGCGTCGGCACGGCTTCGTTTCCAAACAAACCCGCTGCCAGATTTATGAGGCTGTGCGCGCGTCGACAGGTACCGGAAAGCCGGCCAGCCCGCCTATGGCCGCGGCCAGCTTTCTCCCGCGCATGCGCGTGCGGGCATTCAGCAGTACTCGGGCGGCGCGACAAGAACGCTGCGAAGCACGTCTTAATTACGCCGCGCCGCATTTCCCATAAATTGCGGCGCTATTGCGTGCATTGAAACGGCCCCTGTCCGTAGTAATAATGGCGCAAAGCCGCGCAAGAGGCGCCGTTTCTGCCGGACAATTTATAACTGGCCTGCGAGATATGTATCTGGTACGGGGCTGCAATCTCTTTGACGGCTCCGTCCGGCCCTTAAATCGCCAGTTTTAAGGGCCTTAAACTGTTGCCGCGCGGCCGGCAGAAGTCAACGCTCCTGTCCCGCGTATGATAATGAGGCGCGGTCGTGACTCACACTGACGTCCAGTTTTGATGTACGGCGAGCAGAGTCCGGCCCCGCGATTCGCTCCGCTCTAAATTTGGAGTGAGGGCCGTCACGTCTCTATCAGCGTCCAGGGGGTCTCCTCAAAAAGAAGGCTCTGGCTCCGGGCCGAGCCGTAATTAGCGAGTCATTATCACCTCTGGCTGCGAGATGCGGCTAGGGGCAAAAACTTGTAGAGCGGAAAACGGTCATCAACCCCCTACGCTAGTTTGGAAACCACAGAGCGTTACCAGATCTGGTCCTAGAAGGGCACCTTTTGAAGAGGCACCTTAAGCACCATACACAAGGGGAATTGCAGCTACACGGGAAATCCAAACTCAGTTGAAATTTGCGTATCTGATTCTCACACTGAGAGGAACTGCCCAATGCGGCGTGGAAGAGTCTTTTGCAAAGCACTTCTACACGGATATTTCTTTATTATTTAGTTGATTAGTACACATCGATCGGTATGTATAATTGTTTGCCCTTTCTCCAATTTTATTGCGAAAAATAACGCTCATGATGTAAATGTAAACTGAGGTGACAAAAGTCGTGGGGCAGCGACATGCAGATAAACAGATGGCGGTACTATGCGTATACAAGGTTTGGCTAGTACATTGGCATAGCTGTCTTTTGGACGTAGGTGTTTCATGTGAAAAGGCTTCCGACGTGATTATGACTGCACAGCGGGAATTAACAGGGTTTGAACGTGAAGACTTTGTTCGGGCTAGACACATGGGACATTCCATTTCGGAAATCGTTAGGGAATTCAATATTCGCAGATCTATAATATCAAGATGAGCCAACAACGCAATGGCCGACTGCCTTCACGTAACAAAATGGTTCAAATGGTTCTGAGCACTATGGGACTTAACTTCTACAGTCATCAGTCCCCTAGAACTTAGAACTACTTAAACCTAACTAACCTAAGGACATCACACACATCCATCCCCGAGGCAGGATTCGAACCTGCGACCGTAGCGGTCGCGCGTTTCCAGACTGTAGAGCCTTTAACAGCTTGGCCACCCCTGCCGGCCTTCACGTAACGACCGAAAGTAGCGGCGCTAGTGTAGAGTTGTTTATGGTAACAGATGAGATACTGTTGTTCTGGTCTTCAGTCCTCAGACTGGTTGCAGACGAGATACTCTGCTTGAAATAACCGCAGAGATCAATTTGGCACGTGCGACGAACGTATCCGTACGGGAAGTCTGGCGAAATATGCGGCATAGACGACCGACGCGGGTGTCTTTGCCACCAGTCAGCCAGCATCTGTGGCCGAGCGGTTCTAGGCGCTTCAATCCGGAACCGAGTTGCTGCTACTGTCGCAGGTTGGAATCCTGCCTCGGGCATGGATGTGTATGATGTCCTTAGGTTAGTTAGGTTGAAGTAGTTGTACGTCTAGGAGACCGAAGACCTCAGTGTTAAGTCCCATAGTGCTTGGAGCGATTTGAACCATTTTTGGACCAGCAGCGCCTGTCCTCGGCTCGAGACCATATCCGTTCGACCATGGACTACTGGAAAATCGCAGTTTGGTCAGATCAGCCACGATTTCAGTTCCAAGAGCTGATGGTAGGGTTCGAGTGTGTCGCAGACCCCACGAAGCCATGGATGCAAGTTGTCGCCGCGCGGGATTAGCCGAGCGGTCTTGGGCGCTGCAGTCATGGACTGTGCGGCTGGTCCCTGCGGAGATTCGAGTACTCCCTCGGGCATGGGTGTGTGTGTTTGTCCTTAGGATAATTTAGGTTAAGTAGTGTGTAAGCTTAGGGACTGATAACCTTAGCAGTTGTGTCCCATAAGATTTCACACACTTTTGAACAAACATCTTTTTTTTTTCTCTCTCTCTCTCTCTCTATCTCTCTCTCTCTGTCTCTCTGTCTCTCTCTCCTTTTTTTTTCCAAATTGTCAACATGGCACTGTGCGAGCTGGTGGTGGCTCCATAATGCTGTGGGCTGTGTTTATGTGGCATTGGCTGGATCCTGTGGTCTAACTGAAACCGATCATTGACTGGAAATGGTTATGTTCGCCTACCTTGAGACCATTCGCATCCATTCATGGACTTCATCTTCCCAATGACGATGGAATTTTTATGGGTCACAATGTTCCGTGTCACCAGACCACAAGGGTTCGCGACTGTTTTGAGGAACATTCTGGACATTTCGAGCGAAGGATTGGTCATCCAGATCGCCCAACGTGAATGCCGTGAAAAATTTACCGGACATAATCGAGAAATCAGTTCGCGCACAAAATCCTGCACCGGCCACACTATCGTAATTATGGACGAGTATAGAGGCAGCAGGGCTCATTTTTTCTGCAGGGGACTTCGAACGGCTTGTTGAGTGCATGGTACGTCGAGTTGCTGCTATTAGGTCCGACACAAAATTAGGAGGTATCCTATCACTTCTATCACCTCTGTGTCTTGTGACAAACTACAATACTATATTCTCTTTCCACATGTGTAAATATTCTCTACGCTGTAAATATAATACGATCTGAAAATATACTGACGTACAGAACTTAAGGACGAAAGAAACTTTGGCAAGAAGCTTCACTGCCAAGTAACATAGTTCGCCGAAACATGGATCATACGTAGAAATAAATGCTACAGTATATCATGATGAAAAAGTATGTTTCAGCTGTACGAGAAACATCTGTAACCTAACTAGTTTCATGGCATTAGAGCCATATCTTTAGGGAGACATCTGTATACAAACAAGAACAAAACGCTTAAAAATCCTGTTTCGGTTAAAATTTTATTCAACCGTACACGAAACTATATCGGAAAATTAGGTACTCACATTTTAGAACTTCGTTGACGCGATAACCAGTAGACGACCCAACATTCTCCGTCCAACTGTAATAAAACAGAAGAATAGAAACTACATAAATGACCTCTAGAATTATTAATTATTTTGAGGTTAATACGACGCCTTTTATGTATTTCCTATTCCTAAGCTAATAAATATCTATTAATTAGTTTTATTTTATAATTGTATTTCATTAGAAATAGTTGCCCACACCTTATTTAGATAGTGTAATAACTACTGAACCATATGTTCTTCTATCATTCAGCTGCAATATGACTTTTAAAGATGCTACCCTACTTTCTGTGCCACATTTTGTGATTCTGTTCTAGTGTCGCCTCTCGTTGTATACGTTCTTAAGCGCATGTGCCTATTTCCCTTATCGGCAGAGCTTAGCTGCGGTCTTGCCGGTCTCCACATCCTTCCTGTCGTCTCGACGATGTTACGCCTTTGGTATTCCTATATAACAATTTTTAATTTTCCCTTTAGCAGTCCTTCTTTTATCTCGATGGAGGTCTATTTTGTAATCAGAATTTTATTTACCTTGTAGTTCGTTACCTCTCGTACAATTATCCAGGCTCTGTTTTTCAGATTTCTTTTAGCTTATCAGTTTAACGCAGGTTTTCATCACCTACACATGTCAGTTGTTCTATACTTTTGCATCTATATTCTAAGTTTCGTTTATCGCAGTAATGTCCCCTGCATTCTGCCATATTTTAAGTTGACTTCTGGCATCTCGTTGTTTGCACATTTTTATTACAATTCGCTAGAAAATATTGGGTCTTATATTGGTTATCGCTTGAACTAAATTATGAAATAGATATGAGAAACGAATTTTCTGATATAGATTCATCTACAGTTCAAATAAATTTTAACCGAAACAGGCTCTTAATACGTTTTGTACTTGCTTACACACACACGAATTCCTAAAAATGTGGTTCTAACGCTATTAAACTAGTTGGGTCATACATAAATGTTTATCATACATCTGAAGCGGTCTCTTTCAAAATGGTTCAAATGCCTCTGAGCACTATGGGACTTAACTGCTGAGGTCATCAGTCCCCTAGAACTTCGAACTACTTAAACCTAACTAACCTAAGGACTTCACACACATCCATGCCCGAGGTAGGATTCGAACATGCGACCGTAAAAGTCGCGCGGTTCCAGACTGTAGCGCCTAGAATCGCTCGGCCAACCCGGCCAGCGGCGGCCTCTTTCCTCATGATACAATTCTACAGACATGGATACCAACAATACAAATAGTACAGTACAGAAGGTAACTGAGAGATGCACGTAAACAAAGGATGAGAAATGCCATATTTGTTGTTTTTGTGCTCTTCAATCCAGAGACTGGTTTGATGCAGCTCTCCATGCTACTCTATCCTGTGCAAGCTGCTTCATCTCCCAGTACCTACTGCTACCTACATCCTTCTGAATCTACTTAGTGTACTCATCTCTCGGTCTCCCTCTACGATTTTTACCCTCCACGCTGCCCTCCAATACTAAATTTGTGATCCCTTGATGCCTCAAAACATGTATTACCAACCGATCCCTTCTTCTAGTCAAGTTGTGCCACAAACTTCTCTTCTCCCCAATCCTATTCAATACCTCCTCATTAGTTACGTGATTTATCCACCTTATCTTCAGTATTCTTCTGTAGCACCACATTTCGAAAGCTTCTATTCTCTTCTTGTCCAAACTAGTTATCGTCCATGTTTCACTTCCATACATGGCTACACTCCAAACAAATACTTTCAGAAATGACTTCCTGATACTTAAATCTATATTCGATGTTAACAAATTTCTCTTCTTCAGAAACGCTTTCCTTGCCATTGCCAGTCTACATTTTATATCCTCTCTACTTCGACCATCATCAGTTATTTTACTTCCTAAATAGCAAAACTCCTTTACTACTTTAAGTGTCTCATTTCCTAATCTAATTCCCTCAGCATCACCCGATTTAATTTGACTACATTCCATTATCCTCGTTTTGCTTTTGTTGATGTTCATCTTATATCCTCCTTTCAAGACACTGTCCATTCCGTTCAACTGCTAGTTTCAACGTACAAACGTACATCTCAATAATAAAGTACAATTTTACTGTATGCTTCGAAACGAAACAGTTTATGAATCAGTAAAATATGTAGGAAAGTGGTATGGAATTATGTACCAACATATTTAATAAGCCGGATAAACCGCAATAATTAAAGAGAAAATTACCACACAGTCGATTTAATAAAACAAGGAAAATACCAAAGCTTTTACCGACTCAGCCCAGTTCTACCGTTGTTGCTATATCGGAGGCATAAATATAAGAATTTTTCAACGTAGACGTCCTTTGAAGAAGGAATTATATTCAATAAATATTGCTGAATTGGAAAACGACCTACAATAAACAATGAGCAAAAGTTTAGACTTCGTGCAGCATAGTTTGCGCATCAAGGAACCCGTCGTTCATAGGAAGTCAGCAACAGAATTATATGCTCCTTACAGATGAAATACTGGGCTTACATTCTTTTACTTTCAGTGGAATAAATAGTAACTGTATGACATTTCTAGAGTATTTCTTCATGAGGACATTGCCGCGATGTCATTTCAGTCATGAGTTTTGGCTCTCTTTACATGTATTTTACGGTTATTCGCCCAGTATATCCTCAAGTGACTAACCACTTTCTTACCATTAGGGTCGCTAGTGCGTCTTCTGTTATCAGACCGCGACCACATTCAGGGCCCTGTCTCGACTTTATGTGTTGGGGTGCGCCATTATCAAGATCGTTAATTTCATCTTGTTGTACTGATGATCGCAACTTTATCTTAAGCTTGACACATAAAAATATCGTAGCTGTTTTGTAAATTGAGTAGAAAAGGAATAAAAACAAAAATTAATCTTATGGCATGTACAGGGAGTTTCAGATGATGTGTATGCGTCTGTAACTTCCAAATTAACAGGTGACACGAATATTTATTGAGATAGGTCCGCATAAGAAGCGTTAGACTTTCTGCGGGATGATGAATTTATTATTTTACATAGAGTTAAATGAATGAGATACATTTTTTAAAAGGTAGAAAATTAGTTTTTTTTCTGTCATGTGGCTGATGTGTTTAAACCAGCTGTCTACAGATCAGTTTAAATCACATTTCTATCACATTTAATTTGGCAGCTAGAAACCTTGAAAATGTCTGGGGTCGATGCAAGATGCTAAGCGGAACACTAGGCTGTGCGCAGATGGATGTTCTAGCAGCGGAATGTTGATGTAAGTCAGCTGTTCAAATGTATGTCCATGTTCCAGAATGCACAACGCAGTGCGCCTTCTAAACGGCCTGCGGACGAGACGTATCGTCGCCGGAGTCACGGTGAGGCAAGCTTCCTCGGTGCGCCGTAAGACGTCATTTTCGGTTACACTACACACCGTCGCCTGACGCCGCCCTGTACGCGGTAGGTAGGACCACAAAGAAAAGGAGTTCCGTACGCCGTGGATACCGACTCGAATAAACGTGTCATACACATACGATATGTTGCTCATGCTCGGAGAATGCCGACACGATGCCAAGGTAGCAACCGCAGAGGTGAGATGCCCTGGTCAAAGAGCTCCGGCAGCCATCGAGTTATTACATGTTGAACAACGACTTCGGAAAACAAATGGTTTGAGAAGGTGCGCCAGTAACAGACGGAGACCAGCAAGAAGTGAGGAGACGGAGGTGTCTGTTTTAGCTGCAGTACGCCACGATCCTCGTGTCAACATGTGAGACGATGCTACAGTCACTGGTGTCAGCCTTACATCTGTGTGGCGTACAGTACAGGTTTCACCCGTACCACCTGTCAGTAACACAAGAGCTGCATGGGAACAGTTTCAATCGGAGAGTTACTTTCTGCGAATGAGCTGTACGTAATTTCACTCTGGATGCCTTACAAAGGGTTATGTTCTCCGATGACTCGAAATTCGCAAATTATGGTGCAGCTAACCGTCATAATATGCCTTAACAGTACACAGAAAATCCTAGGTGTGTACGACCTGTCGATCACTAAGGGAGGTGGTCCATTAATGTGTGGTGTGGAAACCTTGGGAATGAAATCATCGGTCCACAATACTTCGCAAGTACACTAGAAGTGAGATGTATCGACCTTTTATCGTCAACAATTAAGGTGTTCTCTTTTAAAATGTCCGTGTAGACCTTAGATGCCGTATGTGGATGCAAGACGATGGTCAGCCAGCCCATTGTACGTGCGACATTGTGCAAGAACTGACCAACAGATTCCGTGTAAGATGGCAGGAGCGCCGTGATCCTCAGGTATGGCACACAAGGTCTCGCAATTTAACACCAGTAGATCAGTAGGTTTCTTTTTGTGGGAATATCTAAGGAATCGTGTTTATGTCACTGAATCCGCGACTCCAGATTTCAAACTGCACTGCGAGGAAGCCTTCTCCGTGAGACCTAATGCGTTACATCCCGTCTGTAGGTCGTTTTCTGGCGCATATTAATATTCCGCCACCAGAACATCCATCTCCACACAATCAAGTATTTTGTGCAGCATGTTGCATCCACCTCTGATACTTTGAAGATTTCTAGTTCACAAAACAAACATGACAGAAATGTGATTTAAAATGATTTGTACACAATTGAAGTCCGATCCAATAACGATGGCGGTTGGCACAGATCGAGAAATGCATGGGAGTTGCATTGTTCCCGGTTCCGACCGATAGTTGCGGTACGTGCATCCACCAATTTACTTGACGCGCCTTGTATAACCGCAAGTGACGAATACCGTTATTACCACTAGGGTCGACAGTGTGCCTTCTGTCATCAGACAGTTACAGTTTTCACAGCAGTGAGTGTCGGCTGTATATGTTAGGCTTCGCCATTACCAAGATTGTGTATTTGGCCTTTTTCTAGTGGTGATCGCAGATTTTACTGCAACGTCAACGAGAATACGTCATCTCAAGGTACGTCGTCTCTGACAACTCTCTCATCTTTGACGAAGCTCTGCAGGGCAATAAAAAACAGTGGAACTAGTGACAGCTTTATATGTGTAGTTATCACCGTGGGGAAGTTAACGGAAGTATGTGAAACCGAAATGATAATCAACAAAGGAAACTTTACAGCTAACAACACTGCACTAGTTAAAAGCACCTTTTTATAGTTCACTAGTCAGAGCCGAACGGCCCGAAGAAAAGAAATGTCTGTGTTAACCCCACCTCAGGCGGACATCAGAGAGGTTACTTTGTCAGAGGCTGTACGTTCGTAATGTTTTGACTACTTCGCAGTCTACAGTCCCCGCATACGTAATTCTTTATTTATGAGACTATAGATACTAAAATACTATCACAAAGCTGACAAAAACGTTTGAAGGTCATCATTCTCTAGAAAGAATTAATTTGTAACTAAACATAAAAAGTAATTCATATATTGTAGAATGTTACAAAATATAAGTAATCAATAAGTACAAAGTAAATAGTTGATTGACAGCATGATGACAGCATTCAACAAACCATTCAGCCTGAATAGCCTCGCAGTATAATTTATTGTTTCGATTATTTCATACAGACAGCTAAAACAGAAAAGGTAAAACAGTTAATGTTTATCAAGTAGTTATGAAGAGCCACAAATTGAGCGTCGTCCAGAATTACTACTCGTCGTCGTGTGCTATCATGAGTTATTATACAAAAAGGTGCAGAAATATTGTGTACTGTGGATCTGAAAGAATGTATCGAGATGGATAGGTGGGACTCGCACTTACTTTTGAGTGATGGGAAGTGAGTCCAGCGTTTCGGTAGAAAATCGGTTTACAAGAGGCAGCTGCGTCCCGGACAGTAGCAAATATATTTCTCTATTCGTTTCATTTTTGCAAGAAAAGGCTAGATTAAGTAGGCTTTACTTAATTCTCCACAAAAAAATGTATGTGTATAACAAGTACATTCGGGGACAGGAGCAAATCACTGAGGTAGTATCCCTGGGTAGTACTATTCTGTCGGTGTCTACCTGGGATCAGTTAATTTCTCACGCCTTAAGTCTACCGACTGTGTCATTTCATCTAGCCGGAATCCTTGCACAAAATAACAGCGCCAGAATTCTGTAACTCTATGAGTTCTCTAGAAGAGTAACGATCACATTTACCGTTAAAAAAATGCTGTATAACATAGGTTTGGACAGCAATGTTGTGATCATCGATCGGTTCCAGAACTGCAAACTGAATTAGGGTAGCAACACTCAATCTGTTACGCGAAAGAATTTATAAAATCAGTAATCCTGGTAAAAACTGCATATATTGTTAATACATTTCAACGGCAAGATGTAGCTATAAACATGTACAGAAAGCCGACGAGAGTGGGAGAAAACAGATGGAAAATATGACTTTATACAGTGCTTAGACAACAATAATCTCACTGCAGCAAGGACGCCGCGCCGGAAACAGACGCCCAGCCTTCACGGAGACTGCTTTCTTGGCACATCTCGTCTCCAGCACTCTCCGTCTACTACTGGGCTCTTACACCACCCCGAAAAATAAGGGCCTTCCTTCCATGATTGGCTTCAGAGAACCTGTTGCGCTTGTTCTTCTAGGGTTGCCAATCCAATTTACGTCACAGATGTGTTACTCCCACAGGAAGAACAGAAGAAATAAATATCTCCGATCATGACACCAAACTTATAACGTGCGCAGATTGTTAGTTTGTGGTATGCAGAGTTACTACACATGAAACTGAGCACGCAATTGTCTTACACTGCAGCGACGTCATTAAGATGGTCAACCACAATCGCGAGGCACGAAACAGTGAATACCTATTTCGTAGTGCTCGCACGCAGTCAGCACCAGCTGATTACCAACAACAACTCTGAGCACTATGGTACTTACCATCTGAGGTCATCAGTCCCCTAGAACTTAGAACTACTTAAACCTAACTAACCTAAGGACATCACACACATCCATGCCCGAGGCAGGATTCGAACCTGCGACCGTAGCAGCAGCGCGGCTCCGGACTGAAGCGCCTAGAACCGCTCGCCCATTCCGCCCCGCAGCTGATTACCGCTGCTTACAAATAAGAGTGAGTTGGAGACTCGAGCAGAAAGCAACAACACTGCGTACTGCGGTTTTGGGGGCAACTGGGAGTGCTTTGTCGAACCAGAGAGTATGGAATTGTCTCCAAGTGATCAGTTCAACATCTGGCCATCCTAATCTCCGCTTGCAAACTACGACTCATCAGAAAAGTTTACATTTATTGCAAACTTTGTAAACTGCGTCTTTACTTGTGTTTGATTAATGAACTACGTCATTAACAGTTGGTTTTGTGGACAGTTATAATCTAAAATTAATTTTGCTACAAAAATGGTAAATGAGTTCCGTTACTTATGAATTTCGATGTCTTCTTCGTTGGTGCTCAGCGTTACATTATGTGCATAATAGAGGTAACGTTTTCATTTTTACGATATGCAGTGTGAAATGACCGTTTACAGATGTTTGATCTTCGAAAAACATTCCGCTTTTTCTCACAAACTAAATCATGACAAATAGAACATGTCACATCATTAGTAACTCCATACTCCTTCCTTAATAGACATCTTCCACTACTACTAATTTCCAGTTGTCTCCCAAACCGTAAGATGCACTTTCAGTGAAGAAGAGTAGAGACTATACTCATCTCAGTACAAAGATATGTTTCTGTGATCAGTATAGTCATGGAGGTAAAAAAAAAAGAAGGGAGTTGTCTTACATCTCAGTCCGACGTCCGCCATCTTAAATGACCCAAAACATTATGTTCACCGCATTCAGTATGTCCTTGGTTCACCGCGGTGACGCTTCCTCCCTACGTCACTCTAGCATGTTCGTTCTCAGTTTCGACCGTAATGTGTGCTTTGATTTTGTAAAGATGTAGTTTTTTCATAAAATACTCCAGCTTCTGTTGCTTACGAGTGTGCTAATGGAATCGATTGTAATGTGAAGTCCAAAGGAATCACAGTTCATTCGTAAGAGGAGTTGTTCAAGCAATATTTTCTTTTGTATATATGAATTACGGTTGCACTGTTTACTTTTACTATAGTGGTTTTATTTCTGTCATTTGACTTTAGATCTGCCTTACTGTACTCTGTGTTCGTTCTTTCTCTTCTTTCCTGCGTTTTTCATTGCCTTGAAAATCGCAAAAACTCCGACATCCGAGACATACTGTATCAACGGTCTCGTCCACGCACAGCACACGGTTACGTGACAGCTCTGGTTGTTGGTGGAGCATCTCATGGCCAAATTCGTCTCGCTGATAATTATTCATTGTTCATATTTACTCCCCCTTTAAAAAAGATTCTGACTAGAACATCAGGAGACAGTGGTTATTTGTGTATGAGTGCATGAATGTGTATGCGTGCTTTGCTTCCTTTCTGAGAAAGACTTTGGCTGAAAACTTATGTGAGCGATATTTTCGTCGTGCCTGCCTGCTGCTCAGTGTTTGAGTAGCAGTATATCCGTTCACAGTGTGCTTATTGCCCCATGAAGTTTGGTGTAAATAATCCACTGCACTTCAAGGGGAATTACACGTAATTAAGATGCCAGTAGAAAAACGACATTCATTACGCCACATTAATGTTATCTGTCGCACAAACAGGCATTCACAACGGTGCAATCAAAAGTTTTCATCGCTCACCGAGTAATATAAAATGCCTGACAGACACCAAAGCAAAATTTAAAACGAAACTGAAAATGTTTTTCTTTTACAACTCCGCCTACTCCGCAATATATTATCTCTTAGTGTAATGTGTAAATGGTGATGGGTGAGAATTATTGGCTAACACCTGTCTGTAATTAAAGAACAAAAAAACTAGTAAATTATCACCATGGTTACATACATACAAAAAAAATTGATCTCAGAATATGATAAATCGTTGTATGTCATAAGTATGCATAGTCTTCTACACACACACAGATATATACATAAAAGATCTGAGAAATCGAACTGCTGAAGCGGCGATACAATATATATATATATACAGATTTCAGTTGTTTATTACAGACAGTCTACGAAAGACGGAAACACATTGTGCATGTCAATGGATTGATGTAGACTCAAAGTTTCATGTTCGCACATTCATGATTGTCTCTAACTAGAACTCTGTAAATATATGTGTATACGAATTAGCTTATTTTAAATTGATCTAAACGAAATTACAATGAAATGAATACCCCTACGTCAACGGAGACAGTTGAAAATGTGTGCCCCGTCCGTGACTCGAACCTGGGATCTCCTGCTTACATGTCAGACGCTCTGTCATTTGCAGGTCGTGGTTGACGTTTCACATGTGGCAGAACACTTCCTGTTTCCTTAAATAACTTAACTATCCGGCGATGTCGTCCAGGATACCGAGCAGCATACATAGCACACGCCCATTAGACATTTTGATCACAATAGCCACACATCAACACGATATCGACCTTTTCCGCAATTGGTAAACGGTTCATTTTAACATGGGTAATGAATCACGAAGTAAATACCGTCCGCACTGGCGGAATATTACGTGATACCACGTACTTATAAGTTTGTGACTATTACCGCGCCATCTATGACAAAGCGAAAAAAGTGGTCAAACTAAAACATTCTTATTACTTTACGTACTGCACAAATATGTAATAAAAATTGGGGGTTCCTATTTAAAAAAACGCAGTTATTATCCGTCTGACCTAGCGGACCATAGCGCTATCTGGTTTCCCCCTTCAACCTAGACAAGTTTTGTTCTTTGTATTTTTTTTCGTGTGATGCTTATTTCCTGAGGTATTTGGCCCGGTCACGATCAATGGACCACCCTGAATAATTTAAATTGACCTGAACTTGTAAATACTTTGACATGTCCTTGTAAAAAGAGATCTACGGATGAATAAAGCTACTACAATGTTACTTAAAAACCGTCTTGATTGCAAATTTTTTATTCATATGACCGGTTTCGGTTCATTCAGAACCATCTTCAGATCTGTAAAAATAATGATCATTCAGAACTATCTTCAGATGTGTAAAAATAATGATACTAATTAGTATCATTATTTTTACAGATCTGAAGATGGTTCTGAATGAACCGAAACCGGTCATATGAATAAAAAATTTGCAATCAAGACGGTTTTTAAGTAACATTGTAAAATCACTGATTGCTGTTATCTCATAAGACATTATGTCTGTTTTTGTAAAGCTACTACTACTGCTACTACTACGCTATACCACACACACTACCTGAGCACCCTGTTTATTGAATCGACAGCTTCAGTAGTTCGATTTTTCAGATCTTGAAGATTGGGTGCCATAGGTGGGACAAACACTGTCTTTTTTCTGCCCCCATAGAAAAAAAAACTGGAAGTTGTGAGGTCGGTAATCTGGGAGGCCATAAACAGAGAAGAAGAGAAGTGAAACGCAAAATGCGTACCTTCTGTTATGGTAGCTGGGAAGCAATTACTGCAGAAACTGCAACTTGTAAGGCTTTGTGGTATCGATAGCTACGATGGCAGTGCGTAGGTTGGCACTACGACACAGACATCGACGACAGCGCACTCTAGCCGGACGGGAGAGCTCTAGGAGCTCCGCTCCAGATTCTGCCCATTTCATCAAGAGCTGACGGCCTGGAAACATCGCTTCAACCTCAGCTTGCTATTGAGAATATGTACTATTTACAACGGGTCTAAGGCTTCGCACTTCAGTGCAAAGTTTTGAAACCAATTATTAACTTTTTTTGCCTATACTAAACGCAGGACCGACGTGTTTCACCTTTTCCTGCTCCCTCTCACTTCCTACATTCGGCCTAACCTTCAGTGTACGGGAGCAGACCCCGCGCCGCCTTCCAGGCGGGTTACAAAAGGCTTCTTATGTAGGCATTATGTCAAAACACATTACACCATTGTTTGTGGTTGTTGAAGTTCCTGGCATGCCCTCTAAAGGATTTCCGAGGGCTTCGAGTGGATGCATATCAGGTATGCTCAACAGCTTCACTAGATGTGCGTGGCCACCCAGTACTCTTCCCTTTGCATTAACAGCCAACTTGAAAGAGCTTTTTAATGCCCAATCATAAATCTCCTTGTGCAGAGGCGGCTCCTTGCTGAATCGACCGCAAAATGCGCGTTGCACTTGAATAATGGACTGACTTCGCACAAATTCCAACACACAAAATGATTTTTCTTGTCGTGTATCCGGCTTTTGTTACAAACAAACGATACTTCAGCTGTTTCAAAACTTTGAACCTTTCTCTTTCCAATTACATGCCAATGTTTTTCTATGTTTTACAGTTTATCTTTAAAAACAATTGTAATGTGCTCTTTCTTTTTGGACAACCCTACGAGGATCATTCCACAAGTCATGGCAAGTATGGTATATCTCGCAACAATGCGACAACATGGTAGTTACGGTAATTCCACGATGTGCTTCACCTGGTAAGGTGGTGTGCATTTGAATGCCAATATAAAGTAGTGTTCCAGTACAGGAGGTTGAAATGAAACACACGTTTTGGGTCTGTGTGTAAATTTATCGCGCTTAAGTACAAATGAAACAAAAATTAATCAAAATCGGATATTGTCCTTGGAAATAGTCCTGCAGTGCATTCATAAAGCGTTGCCAGCAGTGGGGAAGGTGCTGAGTGCCATTGGCATTGCCATCAGTGTGGTTCACCTGTTGCCATGAGGATATCAGCCCTGTTTGAAAAGCTCCTCCCAAGCAGTGGTTTCTTCAACCTTGAAATGAGGTCGAAGTCGCATGGAATGCAGTCTGGTGAGTAGCATGCTTGCGGGAGAATTGGACATGGCACAGTAGTAAGGACCGGAGATCAGCCAAAGACGGAACAGCCTCGCGCGCTACCATGTTATGAGAACAAAAATGTAGCCGGCCACTTGAATTTGCGAGTACAATGGCCTGATCGACTCACTTCAATGTTAATGAACTCGGAAACTGCGTAAGGTAC
The DNA here is from genome assembly GCF_023897955.1 of Schistocerca gregaria. Taxonomy (NCBI): domain Eukaryota; kingdom Metazoa; phylum Arthropoda; class Insecta; order Orthoptera; family Acrididae; genus Schistocerca; species Schistocerca gregaria. The sequence goes on from NC_064927.1 coordinate 314,602,780, forward strand.
CGAATTTTGTTTTTCTTAACAACTATTTCTCGGCACAACCTACGTTGCGATACTCTTACAAGCTTTTCAGACTGTTTCTGACCGCCCTACATTGTAAACTGTTTAAATAATTACATGCAGCATTGCCACATCATGCAGCATGTGTGATAGTAATTCCCACATGGGTGTGAAATTTTACAGTCATCCGGTGAGTTTAATTGTGCTCAAAATAAGCATTCAATCTGAATCGATATGGAACACTGTATACAGCCTCAGCGTGTTTTTTAAGGAGTAAACGAGAAAATACGGTCTTCGCAGTTCGTTGTATGTCATAACGGTATAGCTGTTGTACATAATGTAAGTAACTCTACAAAGAACATGTTTCACTACCCTCAGGAGTAAAAATTGTTAGTAAAATAGTTCATACTTAGCCTAGAATTTGTTAAGATTTAACAATCGCTGCCCGCAACAATATACCATAGATGTTTGCTTTTCCAAATAAGTGGCATTTTTTCTAGTTACATTTGTACGTGTAGTGTAACGTTATATTTGCCGTACTTGCTAAAATTGTAGAATTATTGTGTCGCACAACATGTGTGCCTGTAGCAACAGCTGCGTTGTCACTATGTAGGATAATTGTTACTGTTTTAGCTTGGATGTTGGTGCGCTCGTTGCTTACGTATGTTGTATGGGGGTAATCTCTGTAATACGTGAGGTTGTACGTGTTTACTACAATTTACGTAAAATGTAATTGTTGGAATGACAAATTATGATTTAAATTTAGCCATAGACTATTGAGTGTGCAGCATTAATTGTTTAAATAAAGTGTATAGTTGCAAAGTAAATGTGTGACTGTCGTCAATAAATTCTTTCAATTGAGAACTGTACTAAGGTATAGAGCTCAGAATTGTTTATAGCAGGCGATGACGATGGCGGTGGCAGCAGAGATGAGGAGATAGTTGTTTAAACGTAACACAAACATGTTGAGCATTAACTGTATCGAAATTCGCGGGAAATAGATGAATTTTAAGAAAATTAAACTTGACAGGGATCGAACCAAAAACCTTTCGACCCCACTGCCCAGGACAAGGGGCCGGATGTGAAAGAAAGGTGAAAGAAGTTAGCTTTGTAGCCGAGAGGTTCTAGGCGCTTCAGTCTGGAACCGTGCTGCTGCTACGGTCGCATGTTCGAATCCTGTCTCGGGCGTGGGTGTGTGTGATGTCCTTAGGTTAGTTAGGTTTAAGTAGTTCTAAGTCTAGGGGACTGATGACTTCAGATGTTAAGTCCCATAGTGCTCAGAGTCATTTGAATCATTTTCAAAGAAGTTCATAACGGTGCCAGCCCTGTCTGATTATCTCTGCTTCTACTAACTTAATACAGTACGAAACGCATACTAGCCTAAAATACACTGCTCACCAAAGTGAAAGGATAACTTTTTCGAAAGCGGGAGAATGGAATTACTTTTTTCCTCGATAGCCGAACGAAAGAAGGCAGTGACGTCGGACGGTGGAATGTGGAGTTTTGTTGTATCTCATCGCAGAGGTTTTCCATTGTGTTCATGAGTTCATACCAGGACTCTGGACGAGTTCATTTCAGGAACGTTATTGTCCACAGACCTTTGCCACATAGATGCTGCCTTATAACAGCGTCCATTGTCGTGGTGATACAGCCATCGTATCCCAATTGTTCCACCATTGTACGCAGTATAATGTGTCCATATTCTTCAGTGTTCTCTAAAGCACACTAAAGGAATCACACTGTAATCAGTAAAATCATCCCATATAGTAACGTAACCCCCTCCGCACCCCCTCCTTTCTTCAGGTATTTGCCAAACCAAACACTTCCGTAGAATAGATACACGGTATAGCGTGATTCATCACTCCATATCACTCGTTTAAAGTGATCCGCTGTCCAGTGAAGTCGCTCTTTACACCACTAAAAGTGTTGTTTTGCATTGTCCACAAACCTTTGTGACTTATAAGGAGCTGCTCGAGTATGTACCCTACTCTGTCAATTCCCTACACACGGTCACTGTGCTAGATAAACACTTAGGAACTTTCTCTGAGATGACACGATTTTCTACAATCACCATCTGCAATGATCAACACTTCCTGTCCGTCAGTACATGAGGTCTTGCACGGTTTTAGTTTCGCTGTGGTTGTTCCATCGCATCTCCACTTCACAAACATCACCAACAATCGACTTGCTCAGCTTTGGAAGGGGAGAAATGCACCTGGTGCATTTGTAACTCAACTGCCATCCAAAGAATTGTTCACGTTCGAAGTCAATGAGCTCTCCTGATCGGCCCGTTCTGCTATTACTGCTTGTGTACTCACAGTACTCCCAGTCACCCTTTCTACAAACTGATCCGTTTATCTGTGCTCGGCGTCTGTCAATTGTCTCGCAGGCGGTCTGTAGTGTTTATGGGCCTTCTTTGGAGGTGCACTGAAACTTTATCTATGTCGTTGGACCAAGACGGGAGACTTCGGCATAACGGCAGCAATTTACAATGATGAGATCTCAACACACCTCCAGCTTATGGTAGTCATTCTTTTATCAGACACGACACTTTCCTTTTACTGCTTGCTCACGAGCTTAAATTTAATAAAGTACTGTTACACCTTTGCTCAGATCGCAGGTAGGGTAGAGAAATGTTTTGCTTTTACCGGAAACTTAATAATCATGGGTGGTGAAACTCAAGTGATCCTGTAATACCCACATTAGTCTCAAGCATACGAAAACTCTTTCTCAATAGAATTTGCCTCTAAGGAAATGCAAACACTTATCTCTAGGCTGCTGAGTAAATTTCTGTACCCCTGTAGATCCATGTGCGGTCACTCGTGTTTGTAGTTCATACACTACAGGCCATTAAAATTGCTACACCAAGAAGAAATGCAGATGATAAACGGGTATTCACTGGACAAATATATTATACTAGTACTGACATGTGATTACATTGTCGCCGGCCAGAGTGGCCGTGCGGTTCTAGGCGCTACAGTCTGGAGCCGAGAGACCACTAGGGTCGCAGGTTCGAATCCTGCCTCGGGCTTGGATGCGAGTGATGTCCATAGGTTAGTTACGTTTAAGTAGCTCTAAGTTCTAGGGGACTGATGACCTCAGATGTTAAGTCCCATAGTGCTCAGAGCCATTTGAACCATTTGATTACATTTTCACGAAATTTGGGTGCATAGAAGCTGAGAAATCAGTACCCAGGACAAGCACCTCTGGTCGTAATAACGGCCTTGAGATGCCTGTGCATTGAGTCAAACAGAGCAGCAGTCGAACATTTTCTGTATCCAGAAAGGCCCGTACAGGACCTGCAACAAGCGTCGTGCATTATCCTGTTAAAATGTAGTGTTTCGCAGGGATCGAATGAAGGGTAGAGCCACGGGTCGTAACACATCTGAAATTTAACGTCCACTGTTCAAAGTGCCATCAGTGCGAACAAGAGGTGAGAGAGACGTGTAACGAATAGCACTACATACCATCACGCCGGGTGATACGCCAGTATGGCCATGATGAATACAAGCCTCCAATGTGCGTTCACCGCGATGTCGCCAAACACGGATGCAACCATCATGATGCTGTAAACAGAACTTGAATTCTCCGAAAAAATGATGTTTGCCATTCGTGCACTCAGGTTCGTCGTTGAGTACACCATAGCGGGCGGTCCTACCAGTGATGCAGCGTCAAGAGTAACCGCAGCCACGGTCTCCGAGCTGATAGTCCATGCTGCTGCAAACGTCGTCTAACTGCTCGTGCAGATGGTTGTTGTCTTGCAAACGATAAACCGCAATCGTGATAGGGTACAATCCGACCTTTACCAAAGTCGGAAACGTGATGGTACGCATTTCTCCTCCTTACACGAGGCATCGCAACAACGTTTCACCAAGCAACGCTTAACAACTGGTGTTTGTGTATGAGAAATCGGTTGGAAACTTTCCTCACTTCAGCACATTGTAGGTGTCGCCACCGGCACCAACCTTGTGTGAATGCTCTGAAAAGCTAATCATTTGCATATTACAGCATCTTCTTCCTGTCGGTTAAATTTCACGTCTGTAGCATGTCATCTTCGTGGTGTAGCAATTTTAATGGCCAGTAGTACACTTAAGTACTGCCGCTGCTCTACTGAGTGTCTACATCTACGTTCATACTGCGCAAGCCACCCAAAGGTGTGTGGCGGAGGGCACTTTGCGTGCCACTGTCATTACCTCCCTTTTCTGTTCCAGTCGCGTATGGTTCGCGGGAAGAACGACTATCTGAAAGCCTCCGTGCGAGCTTGAATCTCTCTAATTTTACATTCGTGATCTCCTCGGGAGGTATAAGTAGGGGGAAGCAGTATATTCGATACCTCATCCAGAAACGCACACTCTCGAAACCTTGCGAGCAAGCTACACCGCGATGCAAAGTCAGGACATGCGGGGACCAAGCAGCAATCGGTACTGTAATTGTAAACTGTCGAAGCTGCATTGGTAAAGTACCGGAACTTCAAGCGCTGATAGAAAGCACCGAAGCTGAAATCGTTATAGGTACAGAAAGCTGACTGAAGCCAGATATAAATGTAATGTGCATCATTGCATTACCATGAGAGCATATTCAGTGCGCATGCAATCTGAGTTGCTTCTATCATATATTAAACGACTGTTTACCTATTTCGTTTTTACCACAACTTCTGCCATAAGCCATGCCCCATTCTCCCTTAAGCTCTGCAGTTAAAACTGGAGTGTGCTCCAGATCAGAGAGGGCCTCCCTAGTTTCCTCTTTCCCACGATACCTTTGGCAAGGCAGTGCCCCTTTCTATTTGCAGCAGTACCACCTACAATACATAGTCAATTTCCTTCCACAATGTATTCCGATGCTGCAGTCCCTCTCGAACTTAATCAGGGATGTTTCATAACGACAGGTCCCAAATGGTTCAAGTGGCTCTGAGCACTACGGGACTTTAACATCTGAGGTCATCCGTCCCCTTGAACTTAGAACTCCTTAAACCTAACTAACCTAAGGACATCACAGACATCCATGCCGCTGGCAGGATTCGAACCTGCGACCGAAGCGGTGAGCGGTTCCAGACTCAAGCGCCTAGAATCGCTTGGTCACACCGGCCGACGACAGATCGCATAAACATGTGTGTTGCACAAATTAATACATACGAGGGAAAGCCTAATCGACAAATAAAGGTGTGGTCCTGTGCACAGCTGAGAAAATAATAATCATCTTCTTCCATGGCTTCTCATGTTGATTCTGATTGGTGCAAGGAGTAAGTTACATATGTCTTGGCATGGGAGGATACACTTCACATCATCACAACGCTCGCATGAATTATATCCTGGTTAGTGAACTCACGTTGTGTTCTAACTGAAAGCAACACTTATCCTTGACTGATCAGCCAGAACATTGTGAATACCGACCTGCTATCAATATAAATCCGTCCAGGAGGCAGCAGCGGGAATGGCTGCTGGTCAGACACCGCACGGTGCATGTACTACCAGTGAGCGTGCTGACTGTGTGTGGACATGAACTGAAATAAATGAGAAGGTGAAACTTCTATGTTTCTACTCAAAACTTCTGAATGCAACTGAATCTTCTTAAACTGCTGTGTGAAACTGAACGTACTGTCACTTTACTTGTCTCTATCGTTTTAACACTGACCTACAGAATTATCCCTCACAAATACAGCTCAACCTTATTCTATTCATTAATGACCCACAATATACAAAGACGAAGTAATCTACCTATTAATTAACACCAAAGAATGACCCTGAATTAGAAGAAATCCGCGGAATAACCCATACATTTCGGAAGTCACTTACCTCACAGAAAATCTTCATGACACGAACTACAGCAAATACAGCTAAATAAAAGGATTCTAACTACTGTAGACTCTGACTACTAATAGGTGTGTGGTTAAACCTTAATCGTGCGTGACATCCAGTTGCAAAAATTATATAATCGTCAATAGTTCCATTACCCACATTTTACAATCCATGTCCAGCCAATATTAAATCTTCATGACGGGAACAAGTCGAGACCGTCCGCTCACGCCAATACTGCTTCTAAGCTCCATCACTGCTAACTATTAACTTCTAACTGCGAGTCCTACCGCCGGCCGGAGTGGCCGTGCGGTTCTAGGCGCTACAGTCTGGAGCCGAGCGACCGCTACGGTCGCAGGTTCGAATCCTGCCTCCGGCATGGATGTGTGTGATGTCCTTAGGTTAGTTAGGTTTAAGTAGTTCTAAGTTCTTGGCGACTGATGACCTCAGGAGTTAAGTCGCATAGTACTCAGAGCCATTTTTGCGAGTCCGACCAATCACAGAGTCTCTTAGCGAGGTCGCACAGCGCTGTTAGTGATATTAATGCAGCCTAAAGCGCTGCCAACATACAAGCATATAAACAGGCTGCTTACAGTTTTATTGGCCCCGAGGCTCGGCACGAGTATTTCGGAAACTACACCACCTGTCGTGTATTCGAGGAGTGCTGTGGTGAGTGTCTTCGCCAAACCAAGGTGAAACTATGTTCAGACGTCCTGGAGATGGGCGGCCTCCCCTTATTAAAGTGTTTCTGTCAGACGTCTACTCTGGGCGGACTGGTGAGAAAGGGCAGGTGGCTAACTGTGGCGGAACTACCATGAGACTTTAATACTGGACAGAGTACAAGTGTGTCTGAACACACAGGCGCCGAACACTCTTACCGGTAGGCCTCCGCAGGCGACGAACCGTGCATGTGCCAATGTTAATACCAAGACATCGACTGAAATGGGCATGTGACCATCGGCACGAGACGTTGGCGAATGACAGAGCGTTGCATGGTCTAATGGATCGTGATACGTTATTCATCATGCCGATGCGAGGGCGTGAGTGCTTCGTCTTCCGGCTGAACAGCTGCTTGACACCTGTACTGCTGGAGGGAGGCAAGCTGGAGGTGGCTCCATTGTGCTCTGGGTAACATTCACGGGGCATCGATGGGTCCAGTGGAGCTCGTGCTACGCACCTTGACGGCCAAGGAGTAACATACATTTGTTGCTGACTCCTTCATGTCGATCACGTTTCCGACATTAGTAACTGAAATAATAATTAAAGAGTTTTCAAAGAGATTCCAAACATTGTTAAATTCAAGACTCTATGCAAATTTTTATTTTTCGGACTGTGCCTTCCCACACTGTAGACTGCTCATGGCCTAGCAATACCAGCGTTATAAGTGAAGCGCCAAAGAAGTAAGACAACAAGTGTTCCGAACAGTTGTTAGGTCTGTTACTGGTGTTACAATAGCAGGTTATCAAGATTTAAGTGAGATTGAACGTGGTGCTATAGTCGGAGCACTAGCGGTGAGACACAGAATCTCTGAGGTAGAGAAGAAATGGGGATTTTCATGTACAACCCTTTTACGAGTGCACCTTGAATACCCGGAATACGCTACAGCTGGAAAGAGATCCTGCAAGAACGGGACCAACGATGACTGAAGAGAATCGTTCAACGTGATAGGAGTGCAACCTTACCACAAATTGATGCAGATTTCTGTGCTGGGTCATCAACAAATGTCAGCGTGCAAACCATTCAGCAAAACATCATCGATATCGGCTTTAGGAGCCGAAGGGCCACTCATGCACCCTTATTGACTGCAGGACACAAAGCTTTACGCCTCCCATGGACCCTTCAACAAAGACATTGGACTGTTGATGACCGAAAACATGTTGCCTGGTCGCACGAGTCTCGTTTAAAATTGTATAGAGCGGCTGGACGTGTAGGGGTATGGAAACAAATGGTTCAAATGGCTCTGAGCACTAGGGGACTTAAAATCTATGCTCATCAGTCCCCTAGAACTTATAACTACTTAAACCTAACTAACCTAAGGACATCACACACATCCATGCCGGAGGCAGGATTTCAACCTTTGACCGTAGCGGTCACGCGGTTCCAGACTGAAGCGCCTAGAAACGCACGGCCACACCAGCTGGCGTATTGAGACAACCTCATGAATCTTTGGGCCCTGCATGTCAGCATGGGACTGTTCAATCTGGTGGAGGCTTTGTAATGATGTGTGGCGTTGCAGTTGGAGGGATGTGGGATTCCTGATACGTCTAGATACGACACTGTACATGTGACACGTACATAAGCATCCTGACTGATCACGTGCATCCATTCATGTCCATTTGCTTTCTGATGCACTTGGGCAATTCCAGCAGAACAATGCGACATCCCACACATCCTGAACTGCTACAGAGTGACTCCAGGAACACTCTTCTGAGTTTAAACAATTCCGATGGCCCCCAAACTTAGCATACATGCACATTATTGAGCATGTTTGGGATGCCTTGCAAAGTGCCGTTCAGAAGAGATCTCCACCCCCTCGTACTCTTATTTATCTATGAACAGCCATGCAGGACTCATGGTGTCAGTTTCCTCCAGCGCTAATTCAGACATTAGTCGAGGCCATGCCACGTCATGTTGTTTCACTTCTGAGTGCTCTCGGGGACTGTACACGACATTAGTAGGTGTACCAGTTTATTTAGCTCTTTAGTGTAATATTACGGCACAAGATAAGGAATACCGCTCGTGTGAAATTACTTGCGGAAATACACTTAGGTTGACGCGACAGATTTAATTCAACGGTCAAGTAATGCATCGTTGTTTATTTTGAATAGAGAGCGCGGTGGCGACCTTGGCGTTTACCTGGTCGCTGCCGATGCCTTACATGTTGTATAAGGAGCGCTAAGTGCGTCTGTTGCGACAGGTGTGTAGGCAGAAGTGGATGTTCATCGTGTTTTTGTGGTGTAAATCAGGTCTCAGACGGGTTCTTTGCTGCGTTTATAAGGAAATATCTGTCGTGGCTTATTACTCTATAATTTCTTTTCAGCCTTGAAGCATGTTTACGTTGTGACAACCTTCTTAAATGTTTATTTAAATAAAAATTACTTTTTCAGTGTAACACGTTTTTAAATCGGGCTAAACACTATAATTTCTTATAGCATTTTACAGAGGCATACAAATAGTTCTAAAAATCGGTGACTGGGAATTTTTAAAATGTATGAATATAGTTGTATGATTTATCTCGGAAAACGTGAGGTGCATGCAACACAAAATTTTTACATGAACAGTTCAGCTCCTGAATTTATCTACTGCGTGTTACATCATCCATGTCCCCAGCAAAGTTCAAGCCGTCTCAATAGCCGAAGGGTAGACGTGTCCTACATTTATGTCCACTAACAGATGTCTGGATACTTTTAATGAGCTAGAGTGTCTTTGGCGTATGCTGTCTCTTATGGCCGTGCGGTTCTAGGCGCTACAGTCTGGAGCCGAGCGAGCGCTACAGTCGCAGGTTCGAATCCTGTCTCGGGCGAATGATGACCTCACAAGTTAAGTCGCATAGTGCTCAGAGCCATTTGAACCATTTGAGCCTGTCTGCTACAGAAAAGCACCGAGAGCGAATTTTAAGAGGCGCGGAGAAGTTGATCCATTTCACTACAAAGAGATCTTGAGAAAATTTATTCATTTTTCCTAATCGTTATTCCTTTTTACATGCAGTCAAATAAAACCGAACACCCGCTACAAACGGCCCATGGTATGATTTCTTTCAAGAGTCCGACAGTGGCGGGAGATAGGTTTGAAGGTTCTGTCAGTTCTGTAACGGACGCTATAAGAAGTACATGGAAGTCAAAGGTTGTGTCGTGTCTTTTATGTATCAGAAACGTTCAATAAGTAATGCAACCCACTTTCTTCTGAAATCAGGTTGATTTCAGGACTCCAATACACCATTTTATTCCCCACTCTTTTGGCTAATTTCCAACTGAGCTTCGTTCAATGCGACGGCCTTACGCCACATTACTGGGAGGGTTTGTATGCCCTACTACTGGATGTCGGAGCCAACGTCTTGTTGCATGAACAACTTGCCCATCATCCACGTACTAATTCCGGTGGGATGCATCCTTCACTGGCCTAAACAAACGGAAGTCGGGAGGTGCGATATCCGGGCTGTAGCGTTCACGAGGAAGAACAGTACAACAAAGTTTAGTAAGTTCCTCTCGGGTATGCAGATTTGCGTCAGGCCTTGCGCTATGATGGAGAAGTTATTTTGTATTTTTGAGGTGACGAACACTCGGATGTCGTTTCTTCATTTTTCCCAGGATAGCGCAATACACTTCCAAGTTTATCGTTGCACCATTAAACAGAATAACCCCTTCAGAGTCACAGAAGACCATCGCCATGCTAAGGTCGCAGGTTCGAATCCTGCCTCGGGCATGTATGTGTGTGATGTCCTGAGGTTAGTTAGATTTAAGTTGTTCTACGTTTTAGGCTACTGATGATCTCAGAAGTTAAGTCCCAAAGTGCTCAGAGCCATTTGAGCCATCACCATGACTGTACCAACTTAGGGTTCGGTTCTGAACTTCTTCTTCGGAGTAGAGGTGCTGTGGCGTCACTCCATGGACCATCGTTTTATTTCCGGTTCGAAGGATGAACCCATGTTTCATTCTGTGTTTGTATGTCTGACATAAAAGTGCCACGATCGGCCATTTTAAACTCTAGCAATTCCGCACAGTTGGTCCTTCGTTACTTTTTATACTCTTTGTTAGGCGGCGAGAAACACAGCGGACACACGCCTTTGGGAATCCCAACTGGTGGACGAGTGTGTTAGCACTATCTAAAAGGACGTCCAGTTGTGCAGCGAGGTGTTACCTCCAGTGAGAGTGCCCGAACGTTGCAACATTACAGAAGCAACAACCGTGTGCGGCCGGCTGGTACGCGAGAGATCAGACAGGTATGTGCAGTCTTGTTGCGATGATCACAGACGCCTCGCCAAGACTCATCGTGCTTTTGTTCAGTGCCAGTCTCCTAGACATTCTGCCTATGGATAGCTGCGATGCTCTCGTTCTCCACCAAAAAAACTCAATGACAGCTTTCTGGTTGGAATGCTCCTCCGTTGTAGACGCCACTTTGGAGGCTACATATAGCAACATAATCTATGGCACGAAACAATAGGGGCTGATGCGGGAATATTGCACGATGTCTCACAACATATCCCGCATTTTTTCAACCGAAATTGACCGAGAAAATAAATTACGCGTTACTTACTGAACACCCCCCCCCCCCCCCCCCCCATATCTCTTACAGCGTGCAGTATAACACTGATACAATCTTCAACTAAAGATGAGAGGATTCTTCTTATGTGAAGTCACGTCGCATCTGTTATCAAGGGTGTTCGGTATTCAGTTGATTGCCCATTATACTTCACGATACTGGACTTCGTTGATATTAACGAAGTGTCCGATCCCGCCTATACGTTCACAATCAACAACCAAATTGCATCTGCCTTATAATGCAAGGACCCATATTGACTTCAATGGGTCTCGTAAGTCACTGCGCCATCGGAGTTAGCCTGGTAGTACCTCCCTGCCGATTCCAAAGGGCCGGTGGCTTTAGTGTGCAAATGAGCAGCCCGTTCGGTTTCGCAAAGTGCGTGTTGCGTAAGCAGAGCCACTCGCCCGCCGCCTCACTGACGCTGACGTAAGGATCGGCTCGCGGCTGTCGGGAAGGAGGACGAGTCGGGCCGGCCGGTCGGCTGCTGCTTTCGCCGGCGCAGCCAGCGCGCGGCACACACTCCCACACACACACACACACACACACACACACACACACACACACACACACACAAGCAGACCTAATTAAGCCGCGCTCGCCTCTTGGGCAATCTGCGGGCGTGTGTCCGCTGCACCTGCTACCGCCGCGGCCACTGTGGGAAACGCCGCGGCTACCGACAGACATCTCTGCAGCTGCGGCTGCTGCTGCCGGAAGACGAGAGGGAACGAGCGTCTTGTATCTGAAAGGCTGGAGTTCTCCATAACTTATTCAACTGTCGTTCTCGTTTCACTTCTCATTGAGGTCATAGAGGCGTCAACAGTTCACACTGTTCAAAAAGGGAGGTGAAAATACAGTGGTGTGGAAAACTCAAGGACGTACGTAACATTTGCATAATGTGACACTGCCAAGTAAAAGGTCTTACAGGACCAAACTGCTGAGGTCTTAGCTTACGCACTACTTAATCTTACTTAAACTAACTAACGCTAAGGACGATACACACACCCACGGTCGAGGGAGGACTCGAACCTCCGCCGGGACCAGCCGCACAGCCCATGACTGCAGCACGGTAGACTGCTCAGCTAATGTCTGTTCCTTACCCAAAATTTTTCTAATTCTTTCTTCTTGAGTAGCCATAAGATTTTAATGAACAGTTGATTTTTCATGATTTTTGAGAGAAAACTTATGTACAGTTTTACAACATTCACATCTAAACTTACTTTTCTTATAGTAAGATACACATTCCTTACAAATCCAACAATATCAATCTTTTCAATACATATCTTTATAAAATACATTAATATTCTTTTTCTGTAGATCGTCACCACACTGCTTTAGTTGTTTGGTTTTGTCCATTTAAAGGTTATAAGATATAATAGGATTTTTTTAAATTTTGCATTATTAATTCTATATAATGAAATTCATTATTTCTGTTTTCAACTTTCTTCATTCCTTAATATTTCAGTTTCATCTATTATTTTTAAACTGACTGTAAAACCCCAATCAGTCATCAAATTATAATATCTATGTGGTAAAATAATCTTGTACTCGTTCTTAAGTTCCATACAAATTTGTTATCCACATCTAGTATCTAAATATTTCCATCTAATAACATTATATATAACACTTATCTCTAACTCTCTGAATTTTTAATCTCTTTTGAGACACTTCATTGTTGAGATTCTTCATTAGAGTCTCCATCTATATAAAAAAAAACTTCATTAGACTTTTTTAACTTGTAATGTCTGTATGGTAACATATGTGTTTTATTTTATCAAATATACATTTTGTTGTCCTGAGTACTCAACATTTTATTGTTTATTTCAGCCGTGTATATTTCATGTTTTTGACTTTTACTCATATTAATTTTTCTGTACTGTTCTCTATTGTTAAACAAACAATATTTATAATCTTCTAAGCTTATCCTGTTCTTAGCAAAACATCTGTTAACTCGTTTCAATTTTTTCTCACTTTTATCACCAACTTTGTCTGCATACATTTTTGCTCTCGAACCACAAAATTGTTCTATTATTTCACCATTGCATTCATCTTTCATTTTTCCTAAAAGATTCTTATTTACTTGTTGAATATCATAAATGTTATTTCTGGATAATCATTGGTATGAAACTTATCAATCATCACTTTCATGTCTGTACAACAATTATTACTTTTTTAATTGTAAATATAACAGTCTGTATCTTGATAATACAACTAAATATTTTCGTTTCATTATTTTGTAGTGAAAATCATACATCAGTTCTTTAGATAAATCGAGTATAGTCATTCCAACATAGGTCCATTGATTAAATGTAATTTTTGTAGTATTCATATAAATAGCAGCATGACTGTCTTTAAATATAGTTCTTCCTTTGAAATTCGGTGCAGCTACAATTTTACCATTTTTATCTCCATGTGATATTAATTTTATATCAACTCGATTTCTAATATTTTCCATTATCTTACCAAATGCTGAATTATTCATCAATTTATAGAATTCTTTTTCAAAGTGTTTTTTGCTTTAGTTCTCATATTTGTAATTAAATCTATATACTTCTTCAACCAATCCAATTAAATGAATTGTAAGACTCTATGTATTTTTACTATTTTCATTTTGAAGGATGGATAGTAGTTAAGATTTATATATTGAACTACATAATGATGTTTCTCATTTATAGTTCTCAACAATTTGCTTACTTTAGTTCCTGGTACTAGTAGTAAATCTTTACGTAAAACATTTAATTCTTTTCTATATTCTACATCTACTTCAAAAATAGATCCAATTTTAACTGTATCTGATATTATTCAGAATTACTTGGTTCATCCCATTCAGATCCACCATACGCTAAATACTCATGCATAGTATAACAATATAAATTATTTGCATCTAAATATGCCAGATAATTTAATTTCTTTTTTCAATAAAAACCTTCATATATTTATTGTTTGCTTTAATATATACTTTACAACACTGTCAGTTTCTCCTCTTATTCCCTCTTCAATTACTACACTCATATCATAATCATGTAATAAATCTTAGTGATTGCTTAGTCATTTTCAACATTGCCTATCCAAGATAACCTGGAGCAATAAAACACCAAGATGCATCAAGACCATATGCATTCATATAAGTTTTTCTAAAATTTTGAAATATGTAAGACAATAATAATACATCAGGCTAGATTATGATGTACACGAATATTTTTAATACAAAAATTTTACCTAACTTTTTTGCACATTTAGAATCATTATCACATATTTCACAATCATTCAGTTTATTATAAAATTTTTCTTTTGCTGGTACCTGTGTTGCTTCAAATTTCTTCAAAGAACTCATGTAATCATATGGATACACACCTTTTTGGATTACTAGAGTAAATAAACCAACTGTGAAAAATTTTCTAAATTTTTCATTTGATCACTCTTCGGATTTGACGAAATTTTGTCAAGTGAAGAATCCATTAATTCTAATGTGTTAATAAATCACATTCTAAAACTTCCTGTTCTCTTTGCAAAGGTAATACATGTCTTTATTATTTGGTATTAAATCCATTTTTTTCATCATAACCAAGTTCTTTCACAAACAGATGCAAATAGTATCTTATAAATTATATAAATGAATTGGAACAAATATCAGGTGTTATAACTTTAAATTAAATTTATTATGTAATGGTTTGATATATTTTCCAGTGAAATATCATGACATTGATCATTTTTGTTTACTATAAGTAATAGCATATATAAATGCGCAAACATTAGATTTATTGTCTCGTGATTGGTTTTCAGTAGTTAATATTTTCATTTCTTCAATTTCAGAACAAATTTTTCTCCTACCTTCTGTCTCTCTCACATTATCCTAATAGTGTCCATATATATATTTAATATAATAACAGAATCCACTTGGTTCTTGTTTTTGATACTTCATTTTTCTGGATTTGTGGATAGTTGTACATCTTCAATAGTAAATAATCAGTTTTCATAAGAAATGGAACTTTAGTGTGTTTTGATAATTTTTAAAATGAACATGTGAACCACCATTTGGCATTTCTGCTTTTAATTATTTGTTAACAAAACAGATTGATACTGCCTTACTAGTGAAATGAAGTAAACATAAATCACAAATAAATTTCGTTTCTTTATGTTTCCTAATTTCAGTAAAAAAAAGTCTAGGTAAATTTTGTATGTAACAATATGTCAATTACTTTGATCCTTAATATAAAGATGATTTACATGCTTCTCTCTCTCTCTCTTACATTTCCTAAGTTATGGTGAATACACATGATATTTCTTATCAAATGACTAAACATTTATAGATAAATTAATTTTACTCAAAATTTTTGGAATATTATCAACTATTCTTATACTATAGGATATTCAAATTTGTCAAGTTTCTGATCAAGATCAAGACAAACATTTTTATATTTTGTAACTCTTTTTGGATTTTTATCTACAGGAGACAATGCAGATTTTATAGGCCATAGAAAACAATTTTGATCATCATTTTATTTTATCTGTAATCAAAATAAGATGACAGTCTCAATGGAAAATGTCTGTTAATTCCTAGCTGTAATCCAATAATTCTATTTAATGTCCATCCTAAGCCAGTTGTTTGAAAATTTCCCTTTCTTGATTAAAATATTGTTCAACAATTTTTAATTTCTTAATTAATTCTTTTTCATTTGTCATCATATAGTTTTGGGTCTGGAAATGAAATTCCAAAATATTTCTGTTTGTTTGCGTTTGGTACTGACAATAAAGGTTAAAAGTTACTTTGAATCCATGATGTATTCGAGATTGTTTTTTTACAATTTTTGTAATCTTTGGTTTCATTGCAGTGAAGCAAAGATTAGGTTCGATTGATTTTACATAATTTTCAAATTTTATCATTTGTAATCTGTTTGCATATGCATTACCAACTAGATAATCATGAGCTGCTCTTCTGTCTCTCCATTTCTCATATAAATCTGTAACAAAACGAAATAATATTTCATCATTAGTTCTTGTTTTCTGCTTCATAAACACATTTGTAGAAAACAGAAAATAAAATTTATTTCATTTGTAAAAATATCTTTCAAAATTTTGACCAGTACAAATCTTTATTTAATAGACAATTAAATACTAAGTATGATATGTTTCTCTTTCCTTATTTTTAAAGTATTCCAAAATATCTTTTTACATATATTACTATGTTTATCATTATGTGAGGGATTAATGTAGAAACAATCTAAATTTTTAATCTTTTGAAAAGCCTTATGTTTTTGTGCATTTGTATCAGTTTCTTGTTTTTCATCATTATTCGTTGATAACAACGTTTCCGAATGTTCTTCGCTCTGAATTCCTTTATATGGTTAAAAAATGCATAAGGATTAATAATTTTATGATCTTAAACAATCTTAATCAACATGTAAACCCATTTCTAATATTCGTTTTCCATACATGATTCCTCTAACTTCAGTTGCAACTATTTTTTCTCCTAATGAAGTAGCAGTTGCATGCATTATTGTTATTTCTTTTGCAACCAACTGAAGTTCTTTATCAGCTTGACATCTAGATAATAAATCTTAATAATCATGATAGGTGATGTCGTATTTTTTATGTTTCATCTAGTTTATTCATTCCTGGCTCACCAAGCGCCAGTCTTTCATCTAATTTAGTCCCAGGACGACACCAATGGTAGCCTGGTATATGCACTTCAAATAGTAATTTGTTATTTAATGTGTTTACCATTCATTTTCCATATTCTTCTTTTTTCTAAAATGTATATGGAATATTATTTAAAATTCTAATAAAATGTTATATACATTTTTTGGATTATTGATAATGGAGTCCCTGAATTTAATTGTCACCACTTTTGTTATTCCTACTTTTCATTGAAATAATTTCTATTGTTACCAAATTCTGTTTCATGAATAACTGTTAATCTATCAATTAAGTCATGAGTTATTTTTCCTGCTTTCCACAACAGATGTGGTAAGTTATTCAAAAGTCTTATGAAATAACATATACCTTTTGGATTGTTGACAACAGGGTCACAACATGTAGTTCTTCTCCATGAATAACTGTTAACATATCAATTAACTGACAAACATGATTCATCCAAGCATATCCAAAGGGATTTCATAAATATTTCTTTTTAAACCTTTACCTATTATCTCAGTTGAACGTACTTCTGAATAACCTGAATAATCTATAGTTGATGCTCTTAAGTTTGGGAAATTGTCATCAACAATTTTTTCATTAGAATTTTATATTTATTACCTCTACTCTATTTTACATTATTTGAGTTACTCTAAGAATATAATGCTCCTGAACTAAATAAGATATTTGTGCAATTAGATAAATGAACACCATCAAATTTTTTGCCCATGTCATTCATTATAGTCTGTTTTTCACTGGAAAGATTCATCAATCCATCTCTTCAACAGTTCACCTGTTTGTGTGAATTCCTAAGTTACCAAAATGCTGAGGTCATCAGTCCCCAGACTTACACACTACTTAAACTAACTTATGCTGAGAACAACACACCCACCCGTGCATGAGGGACTACTGGAACCTACAGCAGGAGGAGACACACAATTCGTGACATGGTGCCTCAAACCGCATGCTCACTCCACATGGCAATCCATCTGTTCCTTTGTATGTCTTTTCGCCAATACTTAATTTATCTTCATTGTATTTGATACGTGGTATCTACTGGAATTAAAGAAAACATGGAAGGGAGGACCCACGAATAAAATTTTCTTTTCACACAACCCGTTTATTTAACAATATATACACTATGTTTTACAGATAATCAAATTGTATCAGCTGAACCACAGCTGAATAATTAGATCATTAATGATTGGGTTCAAATGAGAAAGGAAATGCCATATAATAATGGGACATATTTTCAAATGACAACACTACTACCTATATTTACGACCAAAGAAGAGACTGAGTACAACTATGATGTTCAGGTATAAACCAGAAAATAGTAAGGAGGACAGGTAGGCAATGAAACAAATGATCATGAGGATTACAGAATGTTACTCCTCTTTATCAGAAAGCAGTTCCACAGATCCACAGTGGGTCACAGTGGTAACTGAGTGGTGCTGATCAAAACCAGGTAGAAGAAGGCAGCCAGTCCAAGAGTTGTCGTTTAACACAAATGTTGCCCACCAACTGACAGGATGTTGGACTGCTGCTTGTAGCTGACGCTGACCCTGGTGAAGTACTCCAGTATCTTCACTCTGAGCAGTCCCTCCTTGCGCAGTTCGTGGCTTCAACTGCTTGGACCTCGTGACCATCTCTTGATGTGATGCTACTCCCAATACCCAAACTTCATGCCTCCCTCTCAGGCAATCGAACCCTGTGCATATATCAGCAAGCAAAGACCTTCTAAGGCCACAACCTACATCATACCAACTCTTCCTCATAGATAATGGTTGCCCAGTCGATACTAGACCTGAGCCAGTGGTGCCAGACAGAACAGTCTACTAATTAGATGGCGCCACAGCTCAATATTCAGCTGGTAATTTAACAACATATTTAAATATACCAACAGGTCACAGTCCAAAAACCTCATCTTGACTGTGGTTAATATACATTCCTTTACTAACATTAATTTTTTAGCATCACTTCCCATTATTTTTTAACAGTGCCTGCCTTGTTTTTACTTTTCGTCTCTTTTTCATACTTCTCCAATACATTCTGTATTTCTGATTCACTTACTGTACAATGTTAATTGCCATAAGATTTAATTTCTGGTCTATCTTCAACAACTTCTGTATAATGATAATAGGGAATCGTTTGCATTTCAACTTATCTGTTTCCTTCAATAGCTTTCAATACATTATCACTGAATCATTCGATTCCTTGTTTTAGTTGTTGATCTGATTTTCTATAATTTCCATATTCTGTTCTTGGTTGTTTTTTCCCAATGCTTGAATTGTTCTTTCGATTCGTTAGCTTTCTTTCTATTTAGTTTAGCTTTTTTTTTAACAACTTCTGTGTAGCATTTTGCAAACATTTATCAGAGATAAAAACATTAATTAAAAATTTCTAATGTTTATGTTCAATGTTCTTGTTTAACTTTGATGTTTGACATTTATGATCTTATGAAATTCTGTATTTTATTTCTGAACTTACCTTCATTTCGTTTCCTAGTCAGGTCTACCATAAAAAATCCAGACTGACCATTCCAACATTTACTATGCAGATATTTAAAAGCATCAAATCACCTCCAACAAACTCATGATAAATATGAATTTAATTTGTGTCACCTTCTGAAAAAATATTTAAAAAATTAAGATTCAGACACTGGATACGTGCCTAGCTGAACAGCTTATGATGAGAGGGTGCCTCCATAGTACACAGTCTCTGTAAAGATACAGCAGTTATTGCACAATAAGTGTAAAGCAAAGCGTAGAGCTATGGATAAATGTCAAAGGTATTTCTGAGTACGTTTGAGCTAAATAAAAACAATCTATTCCTGTATGTCTTCCTCTACTAAAATATTCTCAAATGTATCTTGATTTTTCAAGAATGAAGCCATCAAATACTACTACTGAATTATCTAGACATTGTTCTAATAGAATAATTTCATCAATAAAGATAGAAATTTCTTCATTATGCTTATGTTTACATCTATTTATAAATTGTGAGTATTTTGGTTGTTTTAAAGTTTTGTAGTAAATATGCAAATATCAACTTTTTTCCAGTCAAACTATGTTGGAGACAGAATATATTTATCATACAGTAACATAGTTTTTCCACAGCTATTGGTCCTGTTATTGCACATCAAACAGAATTTGTTTACTATGCTTATTTTTAATATCCTTTACTGGAATTCTTATTTTTAGTTCCCCATCTTCCATTATTAAAAATAAATTTTTATTTAACTAAGTGGTTCATCTATTTCAGCTGAGTGATAAATCATCTACTCTTAAGAAAAGATTAACTGTTTCAGGAAGAGAATAAAAATATTACATTAGTTGGTTTTTACACAGCTTTTTTAACTCAAAGTACTATATCTGAAAATAATAAACTATGTTGTGCTGGAGAAATGATAGAAGTTCCTGTACATCAGCATAGTTTAAAAAATTTAGAAATATTTATTCATACAACACAGCCAATTATTCACATTACAGCAGGTGAAGTTTTAAATAGAATTACTATTGGAAGTGAGATGAAGTTGTATTTGGATATAAAAGATAGTATCAGAATTGAGTTTAGATTAAGTAGACGAACTGCTGAGACCAAGCTGTTGGTAATGAAGTCCCTAAAATTACTCCATTCAAATTAATTAATATAATGTTAATCTAGCTGATGGAATGTTTGTTAAACAGACTGAACATTTTCATGGGGAGACTAATGTTATTGCTTCATTTAAACCAGATGTTGAATTGGAATTCCAGTAATTCGAGATCAACATTAACCTGTAGATATTCCTATTTTTTGTCCTATTCAAGTTTTGGAAATTACTATAACTGATGAAAATTGCACTCTGATTGACTTTAATGGTGCTTATGTCACAGTTGTTTTAAAAAGTATTAAAAATTATACCCTTAATAAATCTGAACAAAATGGAGAGTTATCACTTCCATTCAGTCTGTGTGAATGAGAAAAGTAAAAATAATTTAAATGCACCTAACAAATACATGAACTTTAGAATTGTTATGATCTGATGGATCAGAATCTGATTATTCATCACATGAGAAACCAATAAAAACTGATCGATAATTATATGGCAAAATTCTTTGATTTTGTGGCCATAAAGAAAGGAAATAATATTTTATCTAGAAGCGAAAATCCTTTTATTTCTACAACAGCTATGTTACATTTGACTTCAACTTTTACTGACAAAATAAGCTTGGAAGGATATATTCTTAATACTGGAAAATAAGGGGTAAGAAAGATCAGGTACCATATCCACTTAGACTACCTGGTGGACTTCTGAAAGATTGTAAAGAAATTAGGTGTGAAGGCGATTTAACAGTAATTTTTACAATGTCTTCTAGTTCTGGAAATGCAATTCGTCGATGGCCGGAGTGTAATGATGGTGGATATGAAATTAAAGATACACTTCCTAAGGAAGGAAAAATTGTAATTGAATGTATGGAAATTCGTCTACCAATTGTTAAATATGAACCAAATTATGAGTTAGAACAATGATGAAATATTGTGAGTAATCTGAATATTCTGGCATCTCTTTACAAACTCAAAACTGTAGAGGTGGGAGAATTAAGTAGTAAGAAAAATTTTCAACCTGATATTACAAGTTACTAGAACTCTGCAGAATTTAATATGCCATATCTCATATTTGTTGCATTTCAGACATATAGTAAAAATAATCAGTTACTTGACTCTTCATTATTTGACCACATTAATCTACAGAATACGTACGTGAAAAGTCAAAGACCCGAAATTTTTCCAAGTGAGATGTAGAATATTAATCCTCCAAATAGTTTCCTCAAAACTTAATCACAATTTTATCTTTATGACAGCCAACAAGGGCCTTGCCACAATGGTAACACTGGTCCAGATAAGATCACGAGAGTTAAGCACCGTCGGGCTTGGCTAGCACTGTCCGGGGCTCCTAAGTGCTACTGGCAAGTGGAATGTGCTCCATTCACAAAACTAACAACAGCCATGAGAGTGGTGTGCTGACCACATGCCCCTCTGCGTCTGCCTCCAGTGATGCCTAAGGGCTGAGAATGACACGGCGGGCGGTCGGTACCGTTGAGCCTTCAAGGCTTGTTTCGACGGTGTTTGTTTTTTGTTTATGAAATCCAGTGATTAAATTTGAACTATAGCCTCATCTTTGCTGAAGCATCTGCAGACAACTTTTATTCTTAGCTGTATGTCTAAATGTACTGGTGATTGCTCAATTAATATTCCAGAAACATAAATAGTTTCTTCTCCATTTCAGTTTTGAATCAAGTCATTTTTAGAATATGATTAATACTCTAAAATGATTAGTATGTTCTGCAGAAATGTTTAGGATTTGAACCATGTCAGCCATCAGGTTCAAGGTCAATATCGATATCGCGGCGCAACGCAACCTACCGGTAAAATGTGTCTGTTGGTGTCGTTATCGCTGGAAACCAAAGGTAACAGATCAGTGTGACATGAGGAGATGTGCAGGATGCCTCGCAAACGTATACGTGAGAACTGTAGTGTCAAATCAGTTAGTTTCAAAGACATCACTTCATTGGCGTGAGAGTATGTGACGCATCCATCCGAGAAATTGTTGCTCATGTATGGGATGGAGTGCTTCGGCATTAGTTCTGGAGTGTGCAGCATCGTTCATGGAAGGCTGTAGAACGTAGGTCAGGTTGCAGCGCCCAGACCAACTCCCGGAGAAGATCGACACCCCATCTGAATGGCACTGCAGGACACAACTGTGTCGTGGTGCAACAGTGGAACAGTAGAATACACCGCACACTATCAGGTGTGACTGTCCATCGCCGTTTATTACAGAATGGGTTACAGGTGCGTCGTCCGCTTCTCTGCCTACCTTTGACGAATTTGCAGAAACTTGCTAGCCGGCGTTGGCATGTGGAAAGACATCACTGCCACAGGAATGGCATCAGATAGTGTTTCCGTACGAATGCAGTTTCTGCTTGTTTGAAAATGATGCCCGCGTTTTGGTTCTCTACAGATTGTGGGAGCAGTATCACAGCGACTGCATTTGCAAAGGACATAAAGCGCCAGTTCAAGGCCTCATTTTGTGGGGTGCTATTGGGTACAACCACAAGTCACAGTTGGTGCGTGTCCAGGGCACTGTGACCAGTGCGACCTATGTGAATGGCATCCTGCGACCAATAGCCATACCCTTTCTGCACAACACCCCAGACGCCATTTGTAAGCAATACAATGCACGACCACGCACGAAAATGTGCCAATTTGGTGTCACACAATGTCAGCATTTTGCTCTGGCCCGCCTGATCATCAACGAAAATATGTAGAATATGGTGAAACAACAGGTACCCCCACAGATGAATGAACTTTGGAACCAGTTGAATGCAGCATGGATGGTTGAACCACAGGACGCCTTTCGCTCCAGATATGCATCGATACCATCATGTATGTAAAAGTTTCAGGGCCCATGGAGGACCGTGTGCCTATTAGGCAACAGGACACATGCTGAACGCAGGTGACTGAAATGCTAATCAGTTCTGGTGAACGTACTAATAAACATGTCCTGTGAATATCAGTGTCCTTTCTCTAGTCGTTCAACGTGTTCTGGTTTCTTTTTCCTTTCCTTTTTTTTAATTTCCACAGCAAATTTCCGTTGCTATCTACCTGGAAGCTGAGATGGTGATATCTGCACTCGAATACTATTTAGTAGTGCAATCCCTTAGACAAGGGCTTTTGTCAACGATGTGGACGAAAGACGTTATCTTCGTACAGTCCTCCTGTGTGGGTGAGGGATTAAAGATACGCACCACAGAAAGAAATGCACAGATCTAGTCATTTTTCCAACTTGAAAGCCCAAGTGTGGAGGAATGGTTCGGCTTTTATCAGCAGCACGCGATACATCTCCGCATAGATCGTAGCGTCAAGTATGGCGTGTCGTAACTCATCGCGGCCAAACGCCAAACGGACATAATTTAGAGCATTTATTGCATTAATGTGGTATTTACAGGTAATCACGCCGTAACAGCAAGCGTTCTCAGAAATGATAAGATCACAAAGGTACATGTATCACATTGGAACAACCGAAATAAAATGTTCAAACGTACTTACGTTCTGTATTTTAATTTTAAAAAAACTACCTGTTACAAACTATTCGTCTAAAATTATGAGCCATATGTTCATGACTGGTTGTTTACATGGAAGAATCCCGGAGATGCTAAAAGGTATCAGATAGATTATATAATAGTAAGACAGAGATTTAGGAACCAGGTTTTAAATTGTAAGACACTTCCAGGGGCAGATGTCGAATCTGACCACAATCTATTAAAATTGAAGAAACTGCAAAAAGGTGGGAATTTAAGGAGATGGGACCGGGATAAACTGACTAAACCAGAGGTTGCACAGAGTTTCAGGGAGAGCATAAGGGAACAATTGACAGCAGTGGGGGAAAGAAGTACAGTAGAAGAAGAATGGGTAGCTCTGAGGGATGAAGTAGTGAAGGCAGCAGAGGATCATGTAGGTAAAAAGATGAGGGCCAGTAGAAATCCTTGGGTAGTAGAAGAAATTTTGAATTTAAATGATGAAAGGAGGAAACATAAAAACGTAGTGAATGAAGCAGGCAAAAAGGAATACAAACGTCTCAAAAATGAGATCGACAGGAAGTGTAAAATGGCTAAGCAGAGATGGCTAGAGGACAAATGTAAGGATGTAGAAGCTTATCTCACTAGGGGTAAGATAGATACTGCCTACAGGAGAATTAAATAGACATTTAGAGAAAAGAGAACCAATTGTATGAATATCAAGAGCTCAGATGGAAACCCAGTCCTAACCAAAGAAGGGAAAGCAGAAAGGTGGAAGGAGTATATAGAGGGTCTATACAAGGGCGATGTACTTGAGGACAATTTATAGAAATGGAAGAGAATGTAGATGAAGATGAAATCGGAGATATGATACTGCGTGAAGAGTTTGACAGAGCACTGAAAGACCTGAGCCGAAACAAGACCCCGGGAGCAGACAACATTAGAACTACTGATGGCCTTGGGACAGCCAGTCCTGACAAATCTCTACCATCTGGTGAGCAAGATGTATGAGACAAGCGAAATTCCCTCAGACTTCAAGAATAATATAATAATTCCAAACCCAAAGAAAGCAGGTGTTGAGAGATGTAAAAATTACCAAACTATCAGTTTAATAAGTCACAGCTGCAAAATACTAACACGAATTCTTTACAGACGAATGGAATAACAGGTAGAAGCCGACATCGGGGAAGATCAGTTTGGATTCCGTAAAAATGTTGGAACACGTGAGGCAATACTGACCTTACGACTTAAATTAGAAGAAAGATTAAGGAAAGGCAAACCTACGTTTCTAACATTTGTAGACTTAGAGAAAGCTTTTGACAATGGTGACTGGAATACTCACTTTCAAATTCTAAAGGTGGCAGAGGTAAAATACAGGGAGCAAAAGGCTATTTACAATTTTTACAGAAACCAGATGGACATGAAAGGGAAGTAGTTGTTGGGAAGGGAGTAAGACAGGGTTGTAGCCTCTCTCCTATGTTATTCAATCTGTATATTGAGCAAGCAGTAAAGGAAACAAAAGAAAAATTCGGAGTAGGTATTAAAATCTATGGAGAAGAAATAAAAACTTTGAAATTTGCCGATGACATTGTAATTCTGTCAGAGACAGCAAAGGATTTGGAAGAGCAGTTGAATGGAATGGATAGCGTCTTGAAAGGAGGATACAAGATGAACATCAACAAAAGCAAAACGAGGATAATGGAATGTAGTCGAATTAAGTCCGGTGATGCTGAGGGAATTACACTCCTGGAAATGGAAAAAAAGAACACATTGACACCGGTGTGTCAGACCCACCATACTTGCTCCGGACACTGCTTCAGGGCTGTACAAGCAATGATCACACGCACGGCACAGCGGACACACCAGGAACCGCGGTGTTGGCCGTCGAATGGCGCTAGCTGCGCAGCATTTGTGCACCGCCGCCATCAGTGTCAGCCAGTTTGCCGTGGCATACGGAGCTCCATCGCAGTCTTTAACACTGGTAGCATGCCGCGACAGCGTGGACGTGAACCGTATGTGCAGTTGACGGACTTTGAGCGAGGGCGTATAGTGGGCATGCAGGAGGCCGGGTGGACGTACCGCCGAATTGCTCAACACGTGGGGCGTGAGGTCTCCACAGTACATCGATGATGTTGCCAGTGGTCGGCGGAAGGTGCACGTGCCCGTCGACCTGGGACCGGACCGCAGCGACGCACGGATGCACGCCAAGACCGTAGGATCCTACGCAGTGCCGTAGCGGACCGCACCGCCACTTCCCAGCTAATTAGGGACTCTGTTGCTCCTGGGGTATCGGCGAGGACCATTCGCAACCGTCTCTATGAAGCTGGGCTACGGTCCTGCACACCGTTAGGCCGTCTTCCGCTCACGCCCCAACATCCTGCAGCCCGCCTCCAGTGATATCGCGACAGGCGTGAATGGAGGGACGAATGGAGACGTGTCGTCTTCAGCGATGAGAGTCGCTTCTGCCTTGGTGCCAGTGATGGTCGTATGCGTGTTTGGCGCCGTGCAGGTGAGCGCCACAATCAGGACTGCATACGACCGAGGCACACAGGGCCAACACCCGCCATCATGGTGTGGGGAGCGATCTCCTACACTGGCCGTACACCTCTGGTGATCGTCGAGGGGACACTGAATAGTGCATGGTACATCCAAACCGTCATCGAACCCATCGTTCTACCATTTCTAGACCGGCAAGGGAACTTGCTGTTCCAACAGGACAATGCACGTCCGCATGTATCCCGTGCCACCCAACGTGCTCTAGAAGGTGTAAGTCAACTACCCTGGCCAGCAAGATCTCCGGATCTGTCCCCCATTGAGCATGTTTGGGACTGGATGAAGCGTCGTCTCACGCGGTCTGCACGTCCAGCACGAACGCTGGTCCAACTGAGGCGCCAGGTGGAAATGGCATAGCAAGCCGTTCCACAGGACTACATCCAGCATCTCTACGATCGTCTCCATGGGAGAATAGCAGCCTGCATTGCTGCGAAAGGTGGATATACACTGTACTAGTGCCGACATTGTGCATGGTCTGTTGCCTGTGTCTATGTGCCTGTGGTTCTGTAAGTGTGATCATGTGATGTATCAGACCCCAGGAATGTGTCAATAAAGTTTCCCCTTCCTGGGACAATGAATTCACAGTGTTCTTATTTCAATTTTCAGGAGTGTAGATTAGGAAGTGAGGCACTTAAAGTAGTAAAGGAGTTTTGCTATTTGGGGAGGAAAATAGCTAATGATGGTCGACGTAGAAAGGATATAAAATGTAGACTAGCAATGGCAAAGAAAGCGTTTCTGAATAAGAGAAATTTGTTAACATCGAGTATAGATTTAAGTGTCAGGAAGTCGTTTCTGAAAGTATTTGTATGGAGTGTAGCCATGTATGCAAGTGAAACATGGACGATAAATAGTTTGGACAAGAAGAGAATAGAAGCTTTCGAAATGTGGTGTTACAGAAGAATGCTGAAGATTAGATGGGTAGATCACATAACTAATGAGGAGGTATTGAGTAGAATTGGGGAGAAGAGGAGTTTGTGGCACAACTTGACGAGAAGAAGGTACAAGTTGTTGGGACATGTTCTGAGACATCAGGGGATCACAAATAAAGCATTGGAGTGCAGCGTGGAGGGTTAAAATCGTAGAGGGAGACCAAGAGATGAATTCACGAAGCAGATTCAGAAGGATGTAGGGTGCAGTAGGTACTGGGAGATGAAGAAACTTGCACAGGGTAGGGTAGCATGTAGAGCTGCATCAAACCAGTCTCAGTACTGAAGACCACAACAACAACACATGTTTGTGACTATTACAGCGCCATCTATCACAATATGAAAAATGTGGTCCAACTAAATCATTCACATTTCTTTACGTAGTACACGTATATGTAATTAAAAAATGGGAGTTCTTATTTTAAAAAACGCAGTTGATATCCGTTTGACCTATGGCAGTGCCATCTAGCGGATCAACCATAGCGCCATCTGGTTGTCCCCTTCAAGCTAGACAAGTTTCGTGCTTTGTAGTTTTTTCGTTTGACGCTTATTTCGTGAGATATTTGGCTCAGTCACGATCAATGTACCACCCTGTATATGAGAAATTTCGAATACGAATCAGCATTTAGCATCACATCTATCAGAGAGAGTGCAAAAAAATAATAAATAACATTTATATTGTATGTCTGGAAACAAAACTTGTGTAATATTTATAATATCAGATACGTTCGTAACATTAGGACGAGATTTTAGTTGTTGTTGGTATTACTAAAATAAATGTTATTGTGTCTTTATTTTACTGAAATTCTCAAAAACGTCGTTGAAATCTATTACATTTGAAACTTTTCTTTCAGTTCATAAAATAGACAGATCGAGTAGTGGTCCTTGATTTATCTTTGAGCGAAGATAATTTTTTATTCTTTTAATTTTGGGGAAAATTCGTTAGGGTGATGCAATTGAGACATAAATCGTCTAGAAGTATTAGATCAAAACTGATGTACAGGATAATGATTCACTTATGTTCCATTTGGTTATAAACTGCAGGATTTCTTGGGATGTCCATCTAGCAGAAATGCCCACGCTCGTATCGGTTTCACAAAGATGCCTGCAATACCATTTTACTTCTTTCAGCACCTGATCCTCATCAAACTCAAATTTCTATCAGATTTCTCTGTACCTCACATAGAGAGTCGCCGAAAGCTACAGTTATAAATTTTGTTCCAACAATCTGGAAAATGTAGTTGATTTCCTTCATGGACGAATATGGCTGTGACAGTTCTTGCGGAAATCGGTCTATGTATTCAAACAATGATCAATGAACTACGTCTTGGGTAGATAATTCAGCATCACGAGCTGGTTCATACTGTATTGTCGTATTTACTCTTTTTCTTTCTCGCAGTGAATATTGACGTCCACATAACTGCATTTTTAGTGCCAAAAGCAACAGCGTTTTTTGTAATTTTTGTTCGTACTGTCACTGAAGGCTCATTCAGGGTTTTTAATTTGGCGAGTTCATTATCCAAAGTCATGTTTCGGAACTGTAGACATCGTTTGACTAAATTTGCTTCCTCCAGCATAGTGAACCAAAATCTGATGTAGCACAAAATGGTAAAATCATGTATAGCTGCTGGAAGGAGCAAGTTTGCTGCAGATCTATTAGCAAGGTTTGCCTTGGATGGATCTTGCACATGTTGCAAAGAGCTTTCAGTTGTTTCCATGTCTTCTTTTATTTATTTATTTATTTATTTATTTATTTATTTATTTATTTATTTATTTATTTATTTATTTAACCTGGCAAGATTAGGGCCGTCAGGCCCTCTCTTACATCTAACCAGGCATTCTACTTATTTTACAGTCATATGTTTCAGTAGGCATGTTAAACTACATCTAATACAAAAAGTGAGATAAACAATTAGAAAGGTACACCTCGAAAAATACATTATTGAAGAGAAAGATTTAAGATAGGAGTGCTGGCAGCAGGGAGTATGAGGGAGACTCATGGTGAAGCGAGGAGAAGAATAGAGAGACATGATGAAACATAATTAAGGAAAATATAAAGGAAAAGGAGACTGCGTGTCTAATAGAGATAGATGAAGAGGAAGGCATCTCAGGAGCAAGATAGGAGACACTAGCTTTGCTATTTGACAGATGAGAGGATTTGCCTTGCACATTAATTTTGTGGAGAATTTTATGCGGATGATAGTAGGAAATGCTTCAACTTCTTCTTAAAAGCAACAGGAGATTGAATTTTCCTCAAGGTAAGGGGCAGTTTGTTCCAGAGGTGGACAGCGGCAACTGAGAAGGAGTTTGCAAAAGTTTTTGTTTTGTGAGTGGGCACAGTTAGGATACCAGATAAGAGTGACCTCGTGTTTCGATTATGATGGTATGACAGGATTTTAATCTCTGAAGCTAGGTACTGGGGTGCTTGCGCGATGAGGAGTCGGTGAAGTAGACATAGAGTGTGGTAGTCACGCAGTTTGTCCGGCCGCAGCCACCCTAGCTCGGAGTATGAAGCACTAACATGATCATATCGGCGAATGTTGCAGGTGTAACGCACACAGGCATTCATGGTTAGCTCTAGCCGTCTTTTGTTTTCACTACTCATGCCTTGTTGAATCACATCACAATAGTGGAGGTTCGGTAGAACGAGTGCTTGCACGAGCTGGCGTTTCAAGTCCTGTGGGAATATGTTCCGAAACTTTTTGAGAGCATAGAGACAAGCAGACGTTTTTCGGCACACTGCGACTGTATTCTCCGCCCAGTTGAGATGCTCGTCCAAAGTTACACCCAAGTTCTTCACTGTTTTCTGATATGGTATTGGAGTACCTTCGAGCAGAATAGGAGGTAGCCGTTCGCGGAAATCTGAACTTATTAATTTCTGATGGGCTATTAAGATTACTTGAGTCTTTTTTGCATTTAATTTAAGCCCCAGGTTTTCCGCCCATGTCACTACTGAAGACAGATCATCATTCATCAGAGCGATTGCAGTGTTTACGTCTTCAGGTCTGACGCTGAGATAGAGCTGGAGGTCGTCGGCATAGAAATGATGTTTACAGGAGGACAAAACCGACGAAATATCGTTGACATATAAAGAAAACAAAAGTGGTCCTAAGACTGATCCTTGTGGCACTCCCGAAGAAACATGTTTCCAGGAAGATTTTTCATTTGCGCAGACAACACATTGCTGTCTGTCTTTTAAGTAGCTTTCAAACCATCTCATTGCACTATCAGAGAAATTAAGCTGTTGCATTTTTCTGAGTAATATGTCAAAGTTAACAGTGTCAAAAGCTTTGCTGAAGTCCAGTAGCGTCAATATTGTTGCCTTTCGATTGTCGATGGCATATTTCAGGTCATCAGTTACTTTAATCTTTTAAGACTTTAAAACTCCGCACGAACAGCCTCTGAAGACCCAATGGTACTGACCGCATGCCGTGCCATCCTCAGCCACAGGCATTACTAGATGCGGAGGGACATGTGGTCAGCATACCGCTCTCCGGGCAGTTGTCAACTTTAGAGACCGGAGACGCTACTTTTCAATAAAATGGCTCCCAAATTGGCCCCCCTTGCCAACGGCACTCGACACACAAGATGGTCACCCACTCAAACGCCAGCCGAGCTCGACACAGATCTGACGTGAACAAGTATTATCGCTGAGCAACATTAACTGAATTTTCATGAACATCCCGGCGATTTTTTTTTACAGTTAATTCCCATTTATACGTAGAAGACGAGAGGAATGAGTATAATTTCTCTACACTTCCAAAGCAAAACAGGCAGAGGGAGCACACGAGCATGTACGAGCTCCACAAATTTAAGGAATGTTTAACACAGGGTCTGAACAGAGATCTTAAATAGACTTCTCGAATTTTTCTGTGTATTCCTGTAAGTACACGTGACAAAGACGCGGCATCATCAAGGCCCTGAGCCCTGCACAGCGCAGTATTTAGGTTATCCCTTTTCAGGCCGGCCGGGGTGGCCGAGCGGTTCTAGACGCTACAGTCTGGAACCGCGGGACCGCTACGGTAGCAGTTTCGAATCCTGCATCGCGCATGGATGTGTGTGACATCCTTAGGTTAGTTAGGTTTAAGTAGTTCTAAGTTCTAGGGGACTGATGACCTCAGAAGTTGAGTCCCATAGTGCTCAGAGCCATTCACTTATCTCTTTTCAGCTATCATATATCTTTTGACATACCTTCAGCCTTGCCTGACATGCAAAAACCTAAGAAACATTCTGGAACTTCGACAATATTGTCTTCTGAATGAACGTATCTAATTATTTCCCTCATTTGGTCATTTCTGCTATCATCACGTGTTTCAAAAGTTTGGTAACATTTGGCCATTTTTAAATCTGCAATAAGTTTTTTCTTCACATGTTGACCTAAAATAAATAAACTCATTGTGTGTCACTTTTGACAAGTAAAAAGCTACTATCTTTTACCCAACAGAGGAGTCTTCCAGTTTCAAACTATGCTCTGTTAACAATGAATCATATTTCGTCTTCAGTTTCAGCAGTTCGAAGAAATTTTCTCTGTTCTGCGGGAAAGTTTTCACGACCACCGCGGAATGCAAGGTTTTGATGAGCTAAACATTTTATAATGTTTAAAAGGTGACGCAAAATGTTTCTACATTTCTTCGTCTCATCATTAACAACCTTCTGATTATCTCTATGAACGTTTTAAAAAGTTTCAACACACCCACTGATAATTACGGCAGCCTTACAAAAAGAAGCGCCAAGGGAAGCTCGTATAGGGATGCGTACTCAAATACTGAGATACGTAAACAGGATGAATACGGAGCTGAAGTCGCCAACGCCAACTGTCTGGCGCATTGTTAGAACGGTTACTGCTGCTACAATGGCAGCTTTTCAAGATTTAAGTGAGTGTGGACCAAGTGTTACAGTCAGTGCACTAGCGATGGGACACAGCATCTCCGGGGTAGCGATGAAACACGAGTGTACTGTGAATATCAAGAATCTGATAAGACATCAAATCTCCGACATCGCTATTGCCGGAAAAAGATCCAGCAAGAACGGGAGCAACGTCGACTGAAGAGAATCGTCCAGCTTGACAGAAGTGCAACCCTTCCGCAAAATGCAGCAGATTTCAATGTTGGGCTATTAACAAGTGTCAGCATGTGAACCATTCAACGAAGCATCATCGATATGGGCTTTCGGAGCCAAAGGGCCTCTCGTGTAAGTTTGATGCCTCCACGACGCAAAGCTCTACGCCTCGTCTGGGAGTGTATAGGTATGCTCGTATAGGGAACATGGCCGGACGAGTCTCGTTTCAAATTGTATCGAGCGGATAGACTTGTACGGGTATGGAGACAACCTCTTGAATCCATAGACCCTGCATGTCAGCAGCAGACTGTTAAAGCTGGTGGAGGCCCTGTAATGGTGTTGGGTGTGTACAGTTGGAGTGACATGGGACCCCTGATACATCTAGATATGGCTCTAACAGGTGACACGTACGCGATCATTTTGTCTGACCACCTGCATCCATTCATGTCCTTTGTGCATTTAGATGGACTTGTGCAATTCCAGCAGGACAATGCGACACGCCACACGTCCAGAATTGCTGTAGAGTGGCTCCAGGAACACTCTTCTGAATTTCAACATTCCATGGCCATCAGACTCCCCAGACATGAACATTATTGAGCATATTTGGGTAGGCTTGGAATGTGCTGTTCTGAACAGATACCCACCCTCTCGTACTTTCACGGATTTATGGACAGCCCTGTAGGATTCAGGGTGTGAGCTTTGTCTAGCACTACTTCAGACTTTAGTCGAGTCCTTTCTACGTCGCGTTGTGGCAGTTCTGCGTCCTCGCGGGGTTCCTAATCGATACTAGGCAGGTGTGCCAGTTTCTTTGGCTCTTCAGTGTAACAGATAAGTAGGTATCAACATCTATACTTTGCATACGTAAGGGGCCGCGAACCTGAAACTGCCTCTCCTTCACTAAACATACAATATTTTAGCCGTCTTTGGGATCTGATTAAAAATGGCTCGTCTTGGTCGCAATTTGGAGGCCCTCAGGAACAGAAGCCTGGAGCTGTCCGCGCCTCAACCCTCTTCGCCCACCCTTCCCTCCCGCACCCTCCCCCTATTTAACCCACCACTGGAGCCAGTCCATTTAGCGAATATCCTCTCTTTCCAAGAGTTCCTCCTCCTGCACTATGCAGTGCTGTTGCGACTTGCCTTCCATAAAAATGAAGTCAGGTCGTACTGTCCTCCAAATGTTTGAACACAAAACACGCTCTGCTCAGCGTTATTGTGACACTGTATTCCATCCACCTGTGGGTCTTTCCTTTGGTGCAGTCGGCTCTGACTTCGTATTTATAGATGACAATGCAACACCACATCGAAAAGTGCAGGTGGAGGAGGTCTTGGAACGAGAGGACATTCAGAAAATGGACTGATCTGACCGTTCCTCCGACTTCAGTCCTTTCGAGTTCGAGTTGTAAGGGTACTGTAGATATTGTAGACTATCATAACAAGGCGTAGACTACGGCAGTTTTTACTCGAAGTATTGGTCAGTTAAGGACATAACCGCATTACTTGTACGTTAGGTGTGTCGCATACCAATCGGGCATTACCTCATGTCGATCATACTGTTTGTGTATACAATCAGATTAATAGATTCCACTAGACGTCAAAATCGGTGAACCGTGTAGAAAATGAGTGAAGGTACAAAAAGGGCAGCATAACCTATGAAGAATTTTTGTTCCTACATAGTTATATTCCGTCTGCTACTTGAAAATAAATAGTATTTATACCAAATTGAAACCGTTTTGTTTAATTCTGTTTTTATTCGAAAACTGTTGAATTGTAACGTGTAACAGACGGATGTTGTACCAAAAATAAAAAAATACGTATTTTACATACAACGCTAGAAAACGGTATTTGCTCAAAACAAAAAAATCAAAGAAACACCACAGAACAAAAACAAACAAAAATATATCAAACATCATTTCAGTACTTTGTCGAACCTATACTCTGTTATTTGTAAACAGTCTTTGCATTTATACTCTGTTATTTATAAACAGTCTTTGCACTTCCCTTTAATAATAGGAAACTCTTGCCTTTGATCATGATGAAGAACCTTCTGTTGCATACAGAATAACACCAATAATTATACAGATTTTTTTATGCTTGTGCATGTACACTGTACTTGCATCAAAAGTAATTGTTTTGGTTACGTAAAAGGCCAGAGGTTACTCCATCAACTAATTTTTATTACTTGTAAAATGCAATTTGTATTCTTCAGGACTATAAAATACACTCAGCACAGAACGATGTGCCATTGTAATTACGTATGTGCAAAACAAATGAACAAGGCCGTGTCAAACATTCATTTGCCTTTCTTTCCCTACCAGCACTCCCGGTAATCCTACCATGCTACGTCATTTATGTAGTGTAGCAAAACTACGGAACCGTAGTTTTTGCAGAGCGCACCTCTACAGCGAGCACACGTGGGATGCGTTGGCGAGGCGTACTGCAGCACGTCCACATGTACCAACGACCGTCCACCAGTTTTTTCAAACGCGCTGGTGGAGCAGTGGAAGGTTCTACCACAGGAAATTCTTACCAACCTCGGGCCAGTATGGAAGCACGTTAATGAGCGTACACTGCCGTGAGAGCTAATCACATGTTTCATTGAGAAGCATTTCCTACTTTTTTAACGTCCAAGAACTCTGTGTGGCAGTTGGTCACATTGTTATGAAGAGTGCTTCACGTGCTGTGTGTAAACATGTGCACGCCGCACTGAGCGCTCAGTCTTCGTTTGGCAGCCGTTGAGAATGGAGCTCCCGTTGGATGTTACCGCCAAGTGCGAATTGCGCGCAGTTATTCGGTATTTGAACCCAAAGAGCACTGCACCGATTGAAATCCATCGCCAATTGACAGAATGGATGTCAAAAATGTTCGTAAGTGGTGTAGAGAGTTTGCAGCTGGTCGGACCGAAATTCACGACGTACAAAGGAGCGGGAGACGATCAATTTCTGAGGAGACAGTGTTGAAGGTTGAGCAAAGCATGCATGAAGATCGGCCGATCACCCTGCACGTTGGTTCCTGAGGTTTCCCGAAGCACCGATCACAGAATTTTAATGGAAACATTGATCTACCAGAAGGTGGGCGCAAGGTGGGTGCCACGCATGCTGACTGAGGACCACATGTGGCAACGAGTTGATGCTTCCCGTGGATTTCTTCACCGCCTTGCAGCCGAACAGGACAACTTTCTGGACTCAATTGTCACCGGTGACAATCGTGGGCATACCACTTTACACGTGAGACCAAGCAACAATCACGCCAGTGGCAGCATCCTTCTTCGTCCAAGCCGCGGAAATTCAAACAAACACAGTCTGCTGGCAAAGTCATGACAACCGTTTTTTGGGATCGGAAAGGGGTATTGTTCGTCGACTTTATGCCCGCTGCGAGCACAATTAACTCTGACAGGCACTGTGAGACTCTGAAAAAACTCAAACAGGCAATTCAGATCAGAGAAGAGGAATGTTTAGCAAGGGCTTACACATTCTCCATGACAACACTCGCCCACACATCGTTCTGCAAACCGTTGCTTTCCTACAACAGTTTCAGTAGAACATAATCACCCACCCACCCTATAGTCCTGACTTGGCACCCAGTGACTATCACCTGTTCCCTAGATTAAAAGAACATTTGGCCGGAAAGCGATGCAGCTCCGACGACGAGGCGGCGAGATGGTATGACATGGGCATACAAAAACTGCCACAGCGTCTACAAAATTGCATCGACAGAAATGATGATTATGTCGAAAAATAGCTAATGTTCAAGCTGTAAAGTGATGTAAACCACTGTAGCAATAAATAGGTCTATGCATTATAAAAAAATAAGAGATCTTACTTTTGGGATCACCCTCGTACTATGAGAGTCGACACTGAATAATAGAAGTTATGCTAATAATGTAATAAATCAGTTACTATGGACAAGGTGAGAAGTTTTATAAGCAATCAAATGTTACAGTTAGCATCAAAGTTCGACAACTTTTTTGGAAGTTTATTTCCTGTTTCGCGTTTTTGTAGAAATAAGGAGAAAGCGGTTCCAAATCATTGAGTCAAAAACATGACAGTCCTATTCCTGATAGTGACCTGTTCACATACTAAAAATGATTATTATCTGGTTATCAAACTGATACGTATTAATAGTGTGAGGTACGATACGTTTTTGTGTACTTCTTGTCGAATTTAGTGTGTCCTAAAACTCACTGAATCAATTATACAGGAATAGCACCAATTCTAGAATCAGTTTCTGCGGATAAAAAAGTGCAGTAGCGTGAATAAAGTCCATTATTATACGCTGTTGCAATAAATCTCGCATACATGTTTATATCAGAATGAAAAATGCTCCCATCGCAGCACAAAAAGGGCGAAAATGTCCTGGACAGAGGTCGTGATGTAAAAGATGGGAACTAGTTTCTCTACTTATCTGGCAGCTGGTAACACATTTAAATCCAAACATCTTGACACATTCGCTCTTTTTTTTAGTTCTTAGTGGTAGTATCCAAGTCAAGTAATGTGATGCATCGTATCAAGTGAAGTAACTGGTATATGATGACATGTATAACTTGACACATGACATTATGTCATCAAATATGGCATTTGTCATGCGTAGTATGACACAATGTGTCATTAAAGTTTAAGTTGGATGTATCCCCTCTCTGGAATACTTCCTCTGCCAGGTGCACCCGCACTCTCGGATACTTCCTATTACAAATGCAGGCCACTTTCTATAAGCACATAAATCTGCGTGCACTGAGGAAGTAGGATTAACTGGTGAAAAAGTGCGAACACGTCAAGATGTTTTGATTTACATGTCTTTGAAGCTCTCAGAAGTGTCGAAAAGCTAAATCCTTCTTTTTACACGCGTACTCTGCCCCCGACGTACCCGCCTTCTTTTGTGCTACGATGGGAGCAGTCTTCGTTCTGATTCCCAACTTTACCGTAATCTTGTCATTATACCGTCACAGCTTGTCAACCGATGTAGATTTCTGTTGACTCAGGAACTGCTGATTCCGTATAGGTTATTTTATTCTCGTTCGAATAATATTGCGTGTATCGAGGCAACGGATAAAACTTTCGCAAAACTACAGGAGGAGAATGAATTTCATGTATTTGTCTATCTTCTTACAAACTCTGAACGGATTTACGTAAGTCTGAGGTATTTGAGTGCTGCGAGTGAAAAAAACTCACAAAAAACGTGTTTTTTGCACGTAAAATGGGAATGAAGCTAGGTTTTAAAAAGGTAGTTTCCAATTTTATATAGGAACGAATTTTTTATTTATTTTAATTCATTTTAAACTTTCTCCGCGCATTCAACTCATGTAAGAAAAATGGTTCAAATGGCTCTGAGCACTATGGGACTCAACTGCTGTGGTCATTAGTCCCCTAGAACTTAGAACTACTTAAACCTAACTAACCTAAGGACATCACACACATCCATGCCCGAGGCAGGATTCGAACCTGCGACCGTAGCAGTCGCACGGTTCCGGACTGCGCGCCTAGAACCGCGAGACCACCGCGGCCGGCCAACTCATGTAAGAACGAATTTTACATGCTACATTTAGCTCAACTTCAAACTATCATAGCTCCACAACGGATTAAGATTGTTGCGTAAGAAAATTCATTTTGACTTTATCCATTTATCTACCTACGTGCAAAGTTTGAACAGCATCGTAAAAGTTGAAGATATAGAAGTGATACACTTCAAAAAAAGCTCCCAGAAAAAAGAGTTTTGGCGGCCAGTGTGGCCGAGCGGTTCTACGCCCTTCAGTCTGGAACCACGCGACCGCTACGGTTCCAGGTTCGAATCTTGCCTCGGGCGCGGATGTGTGTGATATCCTTAGGTTAGTTAGGTTTAAGTAGTTCTTAGTTCTAGGGGACTGATGACCTCATATGTTAAGTCCCATAGTGGTCAGAGCCATTTGAACCACTTGAAAAAGGAGTTTTGCACGTAAAATCCAAACAGTTAAAAATTGCTCGACTTACAAATATTTCCATTTAACTTTAGCCATTTAATCACCTTCGTGAAAAGTTAGAACCGAATCGGACAAATTTAGAGTATATGTGACGCGGTGCGAAAACCTCCCAGCGGAACATGTTTTTTGCACGTAATATAAAAAGAGTTTTTGAACGGTTAAAACGTATCTTACGCCAAAGTCCGATATACCGGTGGCCGAAATTTGAAACAACAGCCTCAATCCAGGCCGGAGTTGGTTGCAGGCATATGCTTTTTCACGTAAAATTCGAAAGGTTCACATAAAAATGTTTCCATTAGCTGAGCATTTATTTCAATCCAGTTACAATCTTTTGCAATAGGAATTAATCGATTCGTACAATCTGCCTGGGCGCCAGCTCCGGTTCGTCATTCAAACATTGCTTAACATACTGTAACACAGATAGACAGATGTTGGAATGGCTGTACAGATGGTCTGGGCGCGTTGGTCTGGGCTACGCCAAAAACTTTTTACGCCTTGTTCCCAGCACAAATCTGAAGCGAGTACCAAAACAGACCCCGCCCCCCTAAATCGTTGCAGGCAAATGCCGGGATGGTTCCTTTGAAAGGGCACGGCCGATTTC
Source organism: Schistocerca gregaria (assembly GCF_023897955.1). NCBI lineage: Eukaryota > Metazoa > Arthropoda > Insecta > Orthoptera > Acrididae > Schistocerca > Schistocerca gregaria. The sequence continues at coordinate 314,641,608 of NC_064927.1, forward strand.
CTTCCCAATCCTTCCCCAACCTGAGCTTTCGCTCCGTCTCTAATGACCTCGTTGTCGACGGGACGTTAAACACTAACCACCACCACCACCCCGCCCCCTACAGCGATTTTGCGTGTTGCCTTTTCGAACGAATTTGTCTCGTTTTAGTCTGACCATTCAACCCCAAAGTTTGATCAAGTACATTATATGGTGCACGGAAAACAAACTACACATAAATATAACAAAGGCCGAAATGGTAATTTTCGGAAAAGGAGGTAAGAATCCCAAGAATCAGGGGAAAAAAATAAAAATCTCCTCAGACGTTAAATACCTAGGAGTGACATTGCAACCAGCAGCCAAAAGCTTCACAAAACATACAACAGAAGGTGCAGCTCAAGCAATAATAGCAATACAAGACATCAAAAACATCCGCCTACTCAGTCTAGAAACGGCCATGAAACTATTCAGCGCAAAAATCTTGGCAATCCTTGCCTACGGAATGGAGGTTAGATGGGACCAAATGACAGAAAAAATCTAGCAATACTAGAATAGGTAAAATCGACTTACCTAGAAAGAGCACTAGGTCTCTCAAAGGCAACAAGATCTAGACTAGTATACCTGCTAGCGAGAGAGGCATTCCTAATTGAAGACATCAAACTTCGATGTATGATGCCACGCACCAAGGCTTCCAGAAATCAACTGAAGATCATGGAGGATAAACAAAGAGTTCTAAGTCACCGAAGCAATGACGAACTGCTCACGGACACCACCGAACTTCGAACTGTGACATGTCGTAACTACACTCATGCTCATAAATTAAGGATACCTGGTGAAAAACGCTCTGGTGGGTGGTTTTCGGGTTTAAATCACCTCTGGGTGTGACCATCCGGTGCATTTGACCTGCGGTCGTCGCACGGTGGCGCTGGCTGCAGCCCACATGCGCAGAGGTGTGTTGGTGCATGTCAGCGTAAGGTGCAGCGAGTAAGTGTTCAGACATTTTCAGACGTACTAATGGTGACGGTGTGTTGAAAATGGCTCAAAGAACACATACGGATGACGTTATGAGAAGCAGAATACTAGGGCGACTGGAGGATGATCAAACACTGTAGATCATAGCACGGGCTCTCCGTGTGCCACAAAGTGTGATCTCAAGATTATGGCAACGATTCCAGCAGACAGGAAACGTGTCCAGGCGCTACAGTACGAGACGTCCACAGTGTACAACACCACAAGAAGACCGACATCTCACCATCAGTGCCTGCAGACGGCCACGGAGTACTGCAGGTAGCCTTGCTCGGGATCTTACCGCAGGCACTGGAAAAGTTGTCTGCAGACCCACAGCCGACAGACAACTAAAGAGACATGGTTTATTCGTCCGGAGACCTGCAAGGTGAATTCCACTGACCCCTGGTCATAGGAGAGCCCGTAAAGCCTGGTGTCAAGAACACAGTACATGGTCACTGGAACAGTGGTCCCAGCTTATGATCACGGACCAGTCCAGGTACAGTCTGAACAGTGATTCTCGCCGGATTTTCATATGGTGTGAACCAGGTACCAGATACCCATTCCTTAATGTCTTTGAAAGGGACCTGTATGGTGGTCGTCTGGGATGCTCTCGGTCGACGTCTTCAAACCCCTAGGACACTTCAGGAGCTCCGACAGGCACTGGTGCAAGAATGGGAGGCTATACCCCAGCAGCTGCTCTACCACCTGACCCAGAGTATTCCAACCCGTTGTGCAGGCTGTGTACGTGTGCGTGGATATCATATCCGATACAGATGTCGGTGTGCATGCGCAGGAAACAGTGGCGTTTTGTAGCACATGTGTTTCGAGACGGTTTTCTCAACTTATCACCAATACCGTGGACTTACAGATCTGTGCCGTATGTGTTCCCTATGTGCGTATGCTATTAGTCCCAGTTTTGTTTAGTGCCACGTTGTGTAGCACAACATTCTGCAATTATCCTTAATTAATGAACATGAGTATAGGTTATCTATTCATGGCTTTGATCACCTAATTTGCAAAACCAAAAATTATCATGACCCAACCACAATATGTGTGTGTGAACTGTGTAACGAAACCTTTGAACGACATCACATAGAAGTGTGCAGTAAAAGAGTGAAATCTATAAAAGAATAGGCATAAACGTAAAATGTAATGTCAAGCAAAGTAACTTTCTGTGGCTATTTGGCTGCAATTTTATTAAATAAAATTATATGCATCACATACCACGTATTTTATAAAGCAGCAGTAACATGATGGAGAAGATCAGACGACTAACCGCAGTGAGCCCATGAACTGCATTATTCATGTCAGATGGCTGAAATGAGCGACCGCTGACAGAGCTGGGACGTAAGCATAGGCCGCGTCTGTCATGCGTCGTTAGAGCGGCTGCTTGCTCCTCACAAGGAAAGCGGAAGAGGGCCGACAAACAGCGCTGGTCATCCCAGCAGGTGGAAGTCCTCAGAGCCGGCAGCCAGGCGCATCCCTCGTTACTGAGGCCGGCAGCACATCTGTCGGTGCCGCCGGCTGGTCGTGGGAAACGTCAGCAGGTCTGCCCTGCCTGGCGCAGGAGGAACGACCTGAAACTTGCAGAGCCCTGGCGACGAAATTGACCAGTTCGGGCGTATACCACAAACAGGGCTGCCAGGAGTCCAGCTTTATCCTGACGCGTCCGGTTTTTTCGGTCATGTCCGACCAGACCCACAGAGTGGACGAGTATTAAATCTCTATTAAAAATTGATTAGAAAGAAGGTGCCCGATACGAGACACTCTTTAAAACGCTTGTCAAAGACCAAAAAGTTAATGTAATTTTCTTTCGTCGTAGCTATCTCGCAGAATTTATCTTTACCATACATTTATCATATTTTGGATAATGAAAAAACTTTCAGTGAAGTGATTAAATCTTCGCGAAAAAGGTATTTCATTGAAGTGTGGTAAGGTTTCCTAATATGAGGCAGTAGATATCTTTTCTTAATTAATGAATAATACGACATATGAACATGCATTTTTTTACATCTTCATTGGTTTCTATTATTCTTCACTCATTTATCGCTATTTATTTTTACGACACTGCAGACAGACAAAATTTCCTTCTTCGACACCGCAATCTTCACTTGTTCAACGATAACGTTTCGTGCACTGTGCTCATTTTCCCTCGTGTTTGTCGTCAAAAAAGCGCCCTGCACGGAATGGGTACTCCGCATCGTCACCATCACTGCTCTCTGAATAGCCACTCTCATCAAGATAGGCATCAGCAGCAGGGTGACTAGGCGATTCTTATGCTTTAGTTTTGAAGATTTACCACTCTTCTTCCCGAATAGATTTGTGGCTGCTTATTCTTAGATTCGGTAGGTGATATCTTCTGTTTAGATTCTTTTGTTTCACATAAGGAGATGATGTTATCAACTCGAGAGCGAATGTGATGCTACTTGAACGGCCGGATCTCCAGATAGCTTTGCTGGTCGTGGCTGAAAGCTTGGCCAATATCACTAGGACTACTTTTATTTGCGGTATCATTTCCTTGAGGAGATGGATCGAAAAGATTATGCTCCCTACGATGTCTGTGTTGCATGGCATGAGACTGTTTATCTGAAGACACACGCAGACGCTTCCATCGTTGCTGCTCGGTTGTAACCTGCGACATATGCTGTGGCTGTTAGTAATGGAGTGGCATTAAGACCTGGGTTACTAGCCACCCATGTTTACAGCTTTCGGCCTTAGCAAGTTTTAAAGACAGCTATCAGAAACAGTCCTAAAAAAGCTAAACTTTTCTTATTTTTGTTACGTTATTTCTCATAAGTACTGTAAACTGAGCACTTTGATTTTGGAGGAATATTGATTATCTCGCGAACAAAATACTGTCCTAATAGAAAGACCCGGAAAACTAGCCAAGATTCCATTATTAGTAATCCCCGTTTATGGTAATTTAATTAAATAAAAATAAACATAAATATTAGTTTACTATAATAAATGATAAAATATTGTTGTCTTATGATATTATTATGTAAATTATGCATAACAAATTGCGAAAGACCGAGTTCTCCCAATACGAAATAGGTATCTTAATGTGCGATACTGTCCCATATTTGGATCCCCATGTTATCGCATATTACCAATCACACCATCTTCCTCAGACACTCACGTTCATGGTAGCAATGTTCGTTGGTAAATGAATCTAACTGCCAATAGTTATAGGTAGTTCCACTACAAATAAGAAGAATAAAAGAGTACAGTAATATCCATTCTCATGGCACCACAAATATTAACTTGTTACAACAACTCCAAACACTGGAAAGTTTATAACAGCCTCTAAGCACTCTGTCCATCGTCGACGTCGCTGCGTCGTCCTCGGATACACTAGAAACCTGTATAAGAAAATCTCCAGCAGAGTTCAGAACCTACTATGAGCAACGTCGAGCTGTCGCAACTATTACATCACAGACACCTCTCCTCTATAATTTTTTTAGTACTAACCAATTTTCGTGAAACAAACAACATTTCATGGCTTATATGGTAGAATTGTAAAGTGCTGCTAAAATTCAGCATAAGCACCACATTCATCTACTAATTTCCATAAACGGATGAGGATGTTTGCGACAGACTTCTGCAGATAATCTAGCGTTTCCAAGAACTTGGCGAATAAGCTCTTCCAATTCATCAAGAGTTTTTGATTTTGTGCTATAAATTTCCTGTTTCGCTCACCCCCAGAGGAATAAATACCAGAGCGTTACGATAGGACGCCTTGCTGTCCACCGATAGTTTCCACGCTGTCCCAACCGGTGTCCGAGCCGGGCGCGGGCAAGTCAGTGTAATTGTCCCATGTGGAAACAATACCGCGAACATAACTTTCAAGGTACCGTTCTGCGTTCATTGTGTCCCAATTTTCTACACATTTGTAACGCAAATTCTTGACCTGTGAAATTTTTTTATATGAGACTGCCACTGTAGCGGAAACTGGTGTCGTAAATATTTCGGTAAGAAAGTTAAGTGACCATCTGCACGTAATGCGTCGTGGGCGCCCAGCTGGGCGACAGCCACCAGGAAACAAGCCATTAGTGTGTGCCTTTCAGAGGCACAAAGAAAAAGGAGGCCATTATCCTCGCTATTGACATTCCTTTGTAGAAAGCATCGCAAAAACGACACGCTCATTACTTGGAAAAGATACTTATTTACTTGTGCACACCTGATAATGACAATCGTCTTTCTACGAGAGTTGAGAGAATTTGTACTAACTTATGAAATGTCACATGACTGTTGAATGATATTTTTATGCTTTGCCTTTCATAGTTGCTTATTTCATTTGATATCTGGTTACCAGCTGTGTTGCAGCATTGGTTTTATAAAATAAAATTAAATGCATTTGCTAATGTGAACACCTTCTGTCAACAGATCTATTAAATAATTATTTCATGATCCACAGCCACCAAGTGCCCAAGCGAAGCACGGACCCACAACTTTCGTTGATGTCATGCAGCAACCTTTGAGCGATGTTGTCTTTGTTCGACAACCCCTCGCTCCCTCCACCCCCTCACCCCTCCCGTTGCCCAATAATAACAACCAGGTAACCTGTGTGACGATTTCGCTCTTTCATAGTTGTAAATATTGATAGTATTTGGATTAAATGTCGTCTTCTGGATTAGTGTTGTTTGTGGGAACGAAGAGAAAACATCTTTAAAATGGAACCGAACTACATGAAATAATAATCATGAATGTGTTGTACTTCCTCGTATATACATTTCCATATACAATTTAGAATCGAAATTCTTTGAGCATTACAGTACCTAGGTGTAAACGATATTTCACATAAGAACGTAATCTTCGTGTACCTTTTTTGTACTTTCTTTAAGGAATTAAAAATTTTTGTTGATTTACCTAACCTTGAAAAGGATAAATAAAATCTTTAAACCAACAAAGAGAATAAAAAAATTTAAAGACAAAGGTAGAAAACTTTTTCAAGCTACTTAATTGAGTTGTCCATGAATAAAGACGGTATCTGGTAAATACATTCCTACTCTCTGACTTGTTTATAGTCATCGCAAACGTTAAAAATGTCCGCAGTTACTAAGCTTTAGCTCAAAATCGGCAGGCAATGCCGGAAGCCGTTCAGAGAATCTTTCTAACGATACCTCACTCATCCCTGTACGATTAGCATACTTTGAGAAAAATGGATGTTGACACGAGAAACAATATATACGTTGATGATTGTGTCGGTTAGCAACCCTTCCCCCCACCCCCACCCCCACCCCGCACCCCCCATCCATTTTTCTCACGCAACGTGAATCACGCCTTCATCAGACCATAGGATTACTTTACCAAAACAGTCGAAGCACTCTTCAACAAAGCGAGCATTATCTTCTCATATTTCAACAATGATCACAGTCCTCCGGCGATAATTCTTGGCACTAATCTGGATTCCATGGGCAAAATTTCAACCATTTCCTCAGAATAGCTCGGATTGTGTGTCGAGTTAAAACAGTTTTGTGAGATGCCTGTCTTTATGATTCCTGAGGATTTCAAGACAACGTTTCGTCAACCACTTGCACATTTTCCACCGTTCTTGATTTTCAGGACTGACCATATCTCCTACCATCTGATGCAGAACCTGTATCCATTAGCTTCGAGGTCCAGTTCGTTATGGTCTTTGCATCTACCGCAGCATAATGTGCTTTGACTCTTCTTCACCATCTCTGTAATTGTACCACGAATCGTCATATTTTGTACCGGGATGCAGTGACATTCACTGAGGTGGCAACAGCCATGGGACGCCTCCCAATACCTTGTCAGGCCTCCTTTTGCCCGGTGTAGTGCAGCACCGTAACGTGGCGTGGATTCAACGAGTCATTGGAAGTCCCTTGCAGAAATATTGAGCCATGCTGCCTCTATAGCTTGTGAAAGTGTTGCCGGTACAGGGTGTTGTGCACGAATTGACTCCTCAATTTTTCCCCGTAAATGTTCGAATGGGTTCATGCCGGATGATATGGGTGGCCAAACCACACGCTCGATGTATGCAGAATGTTCTTCAAACCATTCGCGAACAGTTGTGGCCCGGTGACAGGGCGGATTGTCATTCATAAAAATTCCGTCGTTGCTTGGAAACTTGAAGTCCATGAATGGCTGCAAATGGTCTCCAAGTAGCATATCACAACCATTTACAGTCAATGATCGGTTCACTTGAACCAGAAGACCCAGTGAGTTCCATGAAAACACACACCATTACTAGCTTGTACAGTGCCTTATTGACAAATTGGATCCATGGCTTAGTGGGTTACGCTCCACACTCTAACCCTACTGTCACATCTCACCAACTGAAATCGAGGCCACGATTTTCCAATCGTCTAGGGCCTAACCGATATTTGGTCACGCGCCCTGGGGAGGCGCTACAGGTCACGCTGTGCCGTTAGCAAAGGCACTCGAGTCGGTCGTCTGCTGCGATAGTCTCTCAAAGTCAAAATTAACGGATACGTTGGTCGTACATCCCCTATTGATTTCTGATGTTATTTCATACAGTGTTGCTTGTGTGTTAGCACTGACAACTTTAGGCAACCACCGCTTCTCTTGGTCATTAAGCGAAGGCTGTTAGCCACTGTTTTGTCTGTGGTGAAAGATAATTCTTGAAATCTGATAATCTCGGTACTGTCTTGACACTGTGGATATCAGAATACTGAATTGCATAATGATTTCCGAAATGGTATGTCCGGTGCTTCTAGCTCCAACGAGCTGTGGAGGACAAAAACTATAGAGGAAGTCGCAGGCTGAAATATATCCAGCAAATAATTTAGGTCGTAGTTTGCAAGTGCTACCCTGAAATGGAAAGGTTGGCACAGGAGAGGCGGGCCGTATCAAACCAGTCGGAAGAAGACTGATGACTCAAAAAAAAAGGTAAGACACTTACGTAGAGAATGAAGCTTACTTCTGACAGTAATTTTACAACTCTCTGGTAATCCTCAGAAGCACGGCTGCGTTGACCGTCCCTTTGTTCCCCTGACTGTGATGGTGTGTGTGTGTGTGTGTGTGTGTGTGAGAGAGAGAGAGAGAGAGAGAGAGAGAGAGCAAGTGTTGTAACGCAGCGCGGTCCCAGGTGTGCGCGCGCTGACCCGTAGCTGGAGTGCGCTACGGGCGCTACAGCCGCCTGCCTCTCTGCCTCTGGAGTCCTGGACTCCGTGGCCAGGGACCGTGTGGCTCCGCGTTATCTGACGTCTGTACGTTGCTGCTTACCTACTGCACTGCACTCCAGTGCAACGCTTCTCTGTTCTTCGCCGGTCGCTTTGCTATTTTCACGAGGTCCCTTGTTGAAACGAAATATGTACATTTCTTTAAATTACAGAAAATTTAAGAAAAAGAGCATTAACAATGCGGAAGATTGAGATCTAGCAGCATTTCATGGTTTTTTCTACAGAGACTTGAACAACTGGAATCCTTTTTAGAGTTTCGGACTTCAGTCGATAAAAACGGAACCTTTGTAGGATCACACTGTTGTCCGTCTCTCTGTCTGTCCGATTGTTTAAAATCCGTTTTCGCAGGTTCGGGTAGACGCCTGAAGATAAAATTCATGTCACATACTAAGGTCTACAGTCCCTTGGTGTGATAAATATAAGCATCTAAGCCAATGCAACCAAAATAAACGGCCTATCGTGTCATATTTTAGTCAATGCAACCAAAATAAAAGGCCTTTCATGTCACGTATTTTGTTACTCGCAAACTCACTCGTCAAAACTCATTAGGTACTTCCCCTTGGTCTAGAATCATGGAATTTAGCATAACGTAGTGTTCCACCATAACATGTAAATAAAAAACCAAATAAATGCTCATTTGAAATTACATCGATCGAAATAAATATTTCTTTTGTCGTTTGTGATCAGATATATAAAAGTTCACATAAATGAAATGGGAGCTATTTTGGCTTGATAGTCACTACATTCCCCTGCTGACAAATGAATTTCGGCCTTCCTTTAAAAAGACAACACTTGCCATGTTAGTAAGCGAGAACGTAATTTATTATTATTAGAGAATCATATTGTCTTCCATGTTGTTGGTACTATCCAAAACTATATGTATTTTACCACCAAAAAAGTAAATCACTATTCAGTTTTAGCCTAAAGAATAGGTATAATGGCAGTTTGTTTTATCATTTTTCTGAAAACAGCGCAAAGCATCTGCAACTATGCAATACTCTTATGTGAGAACTTTTACGTTATTAGATGGCGTTTGTGTGTTTTATTAAATGTTTCTCGTTAAATCACTGAGTTTTATCTTTATTATTTTATATCTACATCTGGATCTACATTTATACTCAGCAAGCCATCCAACAGTGTGTGGCGGTGGGCACTTTACGTGCCACTGTCATTACTTCCCTTTCCTGTTCCAGTCGCGTATGGTTCGCGGGAAGAACGACTGCCGGAAAGCCTCCGTGCGCGCTCGAATCTCTCTAATTTTACGTTCGTGATCTCCTCTGGAGGTATAAGTAGAGGGAAGCAATATATTCGATACCTCATCCAGAAACGCACCCTCTCGAAACCTGGCGAGCAAGCTACATCGCGATGCAGAGCGCCTCTCTTGCAGAGTCTGCCACTTGAGTTTGCTAAACATCTCCGTAACGCTATCACGGTTACCAAATAACCCTGTGACGAAACGCGCCGCTCTTCTTTTGATCTTCTCTATGTCCTCTGTCAACCCGATCTGGTACGGATCCCACACTGATGAGCAATACTCAAGTATAGGTCGAACGAGTGTTTTGTAAGCCACCTCCGTTGTTGATGGACTACATTTTCTAAGGACTCTCCCAATGAATTTCAACCTGGCACCCGCCTTACCAACAATTAATTTTATATGATTATTCCACTTCAAATCGTTCCGCACGCATACTTCTAGATATTTCACAGAAGTAACTGCTACCAGTGTTTTTTTTCCGCTATCTCATAATCATACAATAAAGGATCCTTCCTTCTATGTATTCGCAATACATTACATTTGTCCATGTTAAGGGTCAGTTGCCACTCCCTGCACGAAGTGCCTATCCGCTGCAGATCTTCCTGCATTTGGCTGCAATTTTCTAATGCTGCAACTTCTCTGTATACTACAACATCATCAGCGAAAAGCCGCATGGAACTTCCGACACTGCCCTGTGGCACGCCAGAGTTACTTTAACGTTTGTAGACGTCTCTCCATTGCGAACAACATGCTGTGTACTGTTTACTAAAAACTCTTCAATGCAGCCACACAGCTGGTCTGATATTCCGTAGGCTCTTACTTTGTTTATCAGGCGCCAGTGCGGAACTGTATCGAACGCCTTCCGGAAGTCAAGGAAAATAGCATCTACCTGGGAGCTGTATTTAATATTTTCTGGGTCTCATGAACAAATAAAGCGAATTGGGTCTCTTGTTTCCGGAATCCATGTTGATTCCTAGAGAGTAGATTCTGGGTTTTCAGAAATGACATGATACGCGAGCAAAAAACATGTTCTAAAATTCTACAACAGATCAATGTCAGAGATATAGGTCTATAGTTTTGCGCATCTGTTGAAGTGTAACAAAAATGGTATGTTGACCAGAGTGGTTTGCTGATATTGGATAACATGGTCTTACTTATTGTTCTATGCAAAGCAAATTTTACTATGATGTAACAGATTTTAATAAAAAATTGTTTGTAAGGACGTTATTTCCTTTGTATTTAATATAAATCATTATGATACGAGTGATTACGCTAGGATTTAGCTTCTGACGAATTTAAGTTTGTCTATATTTGTATTTTATCAAGACGATCTAAATCTTTCTAACTAGTTAATTTTTATTTTTAAAGTGATGTAATACTTTGTATAAGATAGTTATGTGAACCAATCGATGACCCTTTGCATAGGTCTGGATGAATCGCTTCACTACTAAAATATGAGAAAATACGTTAGAATTCGGCTTTTCTTAACTATTTCGAAGTGATATGCGGATATGCATTTTGTTTTTAAAAGTTATATAAAAAGGCTTTTAAGCTACTGTATTGAAAAAAAAAGCTCTGTTAGCTAATTCACACACAGAGGGCGTTACTTGTACTACATGACGTAAACTAAGGCTGTTATAATTGTTGTAAACAACCGCCCCAGAGTCGTTCTGCCTATACATGGGCCGTATATGGTGACATGCACTGGCGCCAGTCTGTTGAAGTTAACAAAAATGATATGTTCACTAGAGTGGTTAGCTGCTAATGGACAGACACTAACATGGTCTTACTTATTGTTCTATGGAAAGCAAATAAATTTTGATCCTGTATTTTTTTTAATTTTAGCGCTGAGGATTGCTATTTATAGCCGAAATATAGGTTTGCAAACATAATAAAAATCAATTGGACTGCTATGTGGCTCTCCTTCCGTGGATGAACTGTGTATATACTGAATTATATTTGCACGGAGTCCTCAGACCTACCAACACCTGGCCTATTTTTTGCTGTTATTGTTATTGTTGTTGTCTATCAGTCAGAATATTGACTTGAGGGCACTCTCCTCCCTAATCTTTCCTGCCCAAGACTTTTCATTTCTGCATGACAGCATATCCACTGCAGGTAATACAACGGTGTCAATTAAGGGACTTGAACAGTGGGAATCCTTTTCGGTCGATGTTGTTGTAGTTGTTGTTGTTGTTGTTGTGGTGGTGGTGTTCTGTCCGAGTACTGGCTTGATGCAGTTCTCCACGCGGTTCTGCCTGCCTTTGTTATAAACTGTTTGTACTGTTTCTCACTGTTTGTGGAAAGTCAAGTATAACGCCCTAATTTTAGATTTTTAATATTTTTGAATTTTTAGGTGTTTATTTTGAGACTATTTGCACAGTGGATTTGCTTATCTGTTCATACGATATAATCCGGCTGCTACGCAATATTCATGAAGGAATGTACTACAAGTAAACTGTAGTCTGAATCATTGAAATTCACGAGTCTTTATCTTGAAACTGAGTTCCGCTTCACATGCGTATAATCTACTCTCTGTTACCTTTCAGATTCTGACTTTGGCATGAGGACGTTGATCTTCTATTGGCGTTGATTCACTGATAAGTGATTACATGAAATAACAGACCTACAGCTGTTCCTTTTGAGTTATCATACAATCTTAATATTCGTTGCATCATATTACTTTACTCTTTTCATGACTTTGCTAAAATAAAACATTTCAATAATTTTTAAATTACGCCCTGTCTAAGTCGTTAATTCTCTCTATATCGTCGCGACTCTTACGTCTAACTCTATCTGTTCTGCTCAGATGTTACTGGTGCCGCCCTGGCGTCCCCTTCCAGCGATTTAACGTCCTATGTCAGTGGTTATGCTTTCATCGCTTTGCACTACATGCCTTCACATGATCTGCCGATGAGTAGAATACTTTTCCAACTTCTTTTTGTTAGATCTGCTATTTCCCAACAAACTTCTAGATATAATGCGGTGAGTTCAAGGCGTATTTATTTACCTGTACAACAGTTTCAGTTATTTGACATTTAATTAGAAATGGAGGTGATACGAAAGGTTGCCGAAGATCTGGTCACATTACACTGTACAAGCGTCTTCATGTCTGTATAAACGACTGTACATCTATTAGAACTAGCTCACTATAGTCAATCTTTGGTCCTCATCCTATAATTTTTGCCAGACTAGTTTCCATCCATTACCAGGCTGACGACTTCTTGATACCTCAAGAGTGTTACATCAAGTGATCCTTCCTTTTAGTCAAGTTACGAGGTAAATGTCTTTTCGTCCCAATTCGATTCAGTATCTCTTTTTAGTACCTCCTTATCACTTGTCTAATCTACGCAGTCCATCTTCAGCATTCTTTTGTAGCCCCGAATTGCAAAAGCTGCTATTTATTTTGATCGTCTCAAATAATTTCTTGTCCTTAAGTAAAGTAAAATATTTATCAACCAAATGTTGTTCAATGTGATTATCTTTCTGTTAATTTTGTTCGTTATGAAGATATGAAGAGTAGCACGTCATTTTTTTAAACTGCACCGTATGTTTTTTTATTCGGTAATCCACTTTCTCTCCTCAAGACCTGATCAAAAACATATCACAGTGTACCACTCACGTAAACACATTATTAAATGCGTAACATAAAAATTGACTTTCACTGTACTAGCACACAATGTAACTTGTCCATTTGCTGGAATTGACAGTAAACAAACAGAAACACGAAGAAAATGCACACCGGTTTTTCAATCACTCGTTTTCAATTGAAAGTTTCTGTGCGTACTGTAATTTGTCATATCATACAAAATTTAATCTAATATGAAATAGGATTTATTCCCACGTTTCACACCTCATTTCAGTGGAGAGAAGAAGCAGAAGCATGATGTAATAAAGAACAAAGAAATTTACGAACAACAGATGCTACTAGAAGTACATCTACCGTGATATACTCTGTCAACTGAATAGTTTTGTGATTTTATTGGCAATTGTAGCAAAAGACGGAGGACTGCCCTCGCCCCATTGCAACAAATCTCATGTTATCGTTCATTAACTATTACTGAGTGTCCATATTTTGTATATAATAATAGGGCAAAATCTCAAAAACTGTAAGGCCTCGACAGAAAGGCAAATAGCAGCCGAACTCTGGAAAAAAAAATCACCAAAAATGAGACATAGTCGCTCCAAAACATCTTTGAAGAAGTTTGAATAAATGGAAGATCGCAGGTGATTGGAAGATTTACCCGCTTCACAAGAAAAAGTCTTACTAAACAGAATAGAGCTCCAACTGTACCATCAACTTGGAGAATATAAAGCGGGTCTCAGAAAAGGAATATTCTGCCCATAACAAGTCCTAAACTTCAAAAACCTCATGGCATACCAAAAATCAAAACCATCTTTTAACTTCCATTGACTTTTAAGAGGTATACCTGTTAATGACAGGAATCGCTCATCTGTATGCTAAAAGAAACAAACGTAGACATTGGAACCACAAACCTAACCAGAGAAAGCCATACGAGATTTAAATTGATGGAAGTACTCCCCAAACCTTTCGAGATGAAAATTGATTTTCAAATGCGCCCTAGAAAAAGTATTCAGATAGAGGAACACAATACCAATTGTGAATGTGACTAAGAATAAAAAACAAAAGGATTCAAAGTCAGTTACCTCATCCTGGAAGATGGTACGGCCCTACTAACTGAGGCCTGGCAAGCAGCCAAAGGACAGACACTATAACTACAAAAACAAACAGAAGAAATAGATCTCATAACTGCATCGAAAAGACCAAGATAATGCCTTAAGAATCCACAGAAACATCTTAAAGCAGGATAACATAAAATATAAATCGTCAGTGTATTCAGATACATAGCACTGGCGCATTAATGTGACCAATTGTCAAAATCGTAAATAACCGTCTTTTGAAATGCGGACGTGCAAGAAGGGAATCAGTGAGGTCCTGAGGAGTACCACAGGGATGTGGGGCCATGCCCGCTGCAGTGCTGCGGCCAGGTCAACTAGCTTTGTCGGTTGAGGGATCCAAGGCGCGAACAGCTTGATCGATGTGGTCCCAAAGAATCTCGGTTGGGTTTAAATCCGAGAAGTTTGCTTACCAGGGGGGGGGGGGGGGTACGGTAAACAAATCCTGGCGCACTTCGAAACATGCTTCTTCACTGCGAGCTGTGTGACATTTTGCATTGTCCTTCTGGTAGATGCCATCGTGCTGATGAAAATACAGACTGCATACAGTAGTGGAAATATATGTAAAAAAAGTTTTGCATAACCCAGGTTCCCAGATCTCCTGAAGACAGACGTGGACTGTGGATATTTATCACACTTTGACTGTTCGGAGATGTCACTAAACCTGTACAAAGATGTACACAACAATGCATTAGCAGCGCCTATTAGACGGAGGGGTCCGACAGCCGATCAGTTCCAGTCATTCCACCAGGAAGGAGGTACATGGCTCGTGTTGCCTGTTATTCAACCATGCCTAGACGGTCAATACTGAGCTTCGATCGCGTCCGCATTGTTATTTTGTGTCAGGAAGGACTCTCAATAAGGGAAGTGTACAGGCGTCTCCGAATAAACCAATGCGATGTTGTTCGGACACGGAGGAGATACAGAAAGAGGAACTGCCGATGACATGCCTCGCTCAGGCCGCTCAAGGACTACTACTGCAGTGGATGACCGCTACCTACGGATTATGGCTCGGAGGAACCCTGGCAATAAAGCCACCATGTTGAATGATGCTTTTCGTGCAGCCACAGGACGTCATGTTACGACTAAAATTGTGCGCAGTAGGCTGCATGATACGGAACTTCACTCTCGACGTCCATGGCGAGGTCCATCTTTGCAACTACGACACCATGCAGCGCAGTACAGATGGGCCTAACAACGTGCCGAATGGCATCACTTTCTCTTCATCGATGAGTGTCGCATATGCCTTCAACCAGACAATCGTCGGAGACATGTATGGAGGCAACCAGGTCACGCTGAACGCCTTAGACACACTGTTCAGCGAGTGCAGCAAGCTGAAGGTTCCCTGATAATTTGGAGTAGCTTTATGTGGGGCCGACGTACGCCGCTGTTGGTCATGGAAGCACTGTAACGGCTATACGATAATGTCATCCTCCGACCGATAGTGCAACCATATCGGCAGCGTACTGGCGAGACATTCCTATTCATGGACGAAAATTCGCGTTCCCATCGTGCACATCTTGTGAATAACTTCTTTCAGGATAACGACATCGCTCGACTAGAGTGGCCAGCATATTCCCAGACATGAACCCTCTCAAATTTGCATGGGATAGTTTGAAAAGGGCTGTTTATGGACGACGTGACCCCGCAACCACTCTGAGTGATCTACGCCGAATCGCAGTTGAGGAGTGGGACAAGCCCAACAGTTCCTTGATGAACTTGTGGATAGTATACCACGACGAATGCAGGTATGCATCAATGTAAGAGGATGTGCTACTGGGTATTAGAGGTACTGGCGTGGAAAGAAATCTGGACCACTACCTCTGAAGGTCTTGCTGTATTATAGTACAACATGCAAGGTGAGGTTTTCATGTGCAATAAAAATGGCTGAAATGATGTTTATGTCAACCTCTCTTGCAATTTTCTGTGCATGTTCCCGAACTCTTGGAACCGAGGTGATACAAAACTTTTTTTGGCGTGCCTTACATTATGATGAGGTCCTGAAGGAATATAACGAGAACATTTGCCAGACCATAACGCTACCACCTCCGGCCTGGGTCCTACCGACGATTGTTGCAGGCCGTACACACCAACGGCCATCAGTCCTATGGAGCATAAAATGTGATTCATCTCAAAAGGCCACAGGTCATTTCAATTGGACGTCCAGTTGCGATATTGACGTGCAAGTTTTACTCTTCGCTACCCAAGAGCAGCAGTCAGCAACAGTGCACGAATCGCACGCCTGATGCACAGGCCAAGATGCAGCAACTTTCGCTGAAAGGTCATATACACTGTTAATAGCCTTTTGGTTCATCTGGGCGGAAAGCTGCTCAACAGTTGCACATCTGTTCGCCCATACACAACTCCGCAGCCGTCGTTCCCCCAGTCACCCATTACACGTGACGGTTTTGGATAGCATAATTTTGCCGTGCACGGTATACTTTAAACATACCAGCACGCTAACAATTTACAAAATTACATTTACAATGACCTATTCTTTACGCAACCTGGAGCCCTGCCTCACTTCACATAACATAGTGAGGTGCTGGGGTAGAGAAGAGCTTGTCCCTCTTTAATTCTGACGAATTTTGGATGAGAACTGGACATGCACTCGACCCCCTCCTTACATACCACCTAACTGATTATGTGCACAACGGTAACAAAGGGAATTGATGGTGGTCCCTGCTAGTTGGTAAAATAAAAAGTGCACACTCACAATAATTTAATTAAAGTCATTATCTACTCAGTAAATGGTTCAAATGGCTCTGAGAACTATGGGACTTAACATCTCAGATAATCAGTCCCCTAGAACGTAGAACTACTTAAACCTAACTAACCTAAGGACATCACACATCCATGCCCGAGGCAGGATTCGAAACTGCGACCGTAGCGATCGCGCGGTTCCAGACTGAAGCACCTAGAACCGCTCGGCCCTACTCAGTAAAGAAAAAGGGAATTTTATCATAATAAACGAGAGGAAATAGAATTCTGCATCTTTCTACGAAATGATATGCGGACTAAATATTACAATGTGATTTATTGTACATCGGAACACAAAGGTAGTTGATTGTCAATACAAGCAGTAGGCTAATGGGTAGGTTATACTGAACTATTATGAGAATAAGAGTTGGTTTGAGAACAAGGTGCTCCTAATCTCTGTGTTGCAATAGACTGATGATAATAACTGTAGATCCTAATGAATCAAACGTTACTCCCCCAACTATAGTGCAGTATTGCGATTAGTAGTTAGAGCTCAAATGGGATCACATGGAGGAACAAGCAAGGTGGACTTGTAGCAAAGCGAGTGCGTATGCTGCTGGGGACCTCAGTATAAAGGTCCTACAATGCCGGAGCCGAAAATTACTTTACCACTCCTGAAACCTGCAAGCACGCCGTCGGCAGGCAGAGTTCTCATGATGTAGGCGACCACTTCTGCTGTACAGCAACTTTCTTGCAACCCCCGGCCGCGAAAGCTGTCCAAGAAATCGAAATTTTGCCTAAAAAGTGCGACTAAGTCGCAATAACATCAGAATCCGACGAAGATCAGATTCCCTATGCCCTTTGTTCGTGCAACGCAAGAGTGAAGCCAAAGTTACTCAACTTCCCTCTACTCTCGAAAACCGTGAATCAGCATTCCGTGCTGATTCCAAAATTCCGCCACACTATCTCAGAACATCATTCGTACCATTAGCGACCGTTCCCTCCAATTTCGTGCAGGGCTTTGTGACGTTAACTGGCATCAGTTTAAGTTGACCAGTCATGCATCTGCTATTTAGATCAGGGCTCTGAACTTGCCATTTGAGTGGCTACGAAAGCAACACGCCTAGAACACCAGCCATCCAGCACCAGACAGTCGCACTCAGTAGGGCACGGTCCACAAGCACTCTCCGGATCATGAGGAGAATGCAGTCAGTCGACGGCAACAGTCTTGGTTCCAGACGCACTGGAACGGTAAACATATAAACTGCGGCGACACTCAGATGGCTCGCATGTTGTGTCGCTCTGCATACAATAGGAGCAACTCGACTGGGTTCAGTCGTCCTGCCAGTCGCTCAAGCCCACTGACGTACGACCCTCCCAGTATTCGCAGAAGTGCAGCCCCCACTGGAAACGCAGTGTGCTATACCCAGGGAAGTAAAGGAGGAAACTAAAAGCAAGACCACATAAAGTTCCAAACATGCATAGGAATCAAGTGAAAAGTACTTTGAGCTGACAATAGTAAAATACTCTCATTAGAATAACCTTATTCGGCCTGTTACCACCGTGCAAAGAAATAAAACATTAATAAAATTGATGAAAATGAGAGAGGACATGCAAAAGAAGGCATGGAACTTCTCAGCCTGTCCAGCATGGCTGGATACTCATGGTCAAGGACGCCACTTGGGCCATTGTGAGCTACTTCAATGGCCAGCAAGAAATCCTGATCTAATGCCTTGAAGTTTCTTTCGCTGAGGGTGGACGAAAGAGGAAGTTTAACGCACAAAACCACAAAATCTTGATGAACTGGAGGAACGAATTCGCCAAGGGTTTGGAAACGTACCGCTGGATTATATGCAGCTATCTGTCACAACATCCACATCCGTTGACGAAAAGCGGTAGGTAATGGTGGCGCCTCTGTTGAAGTTTAGCAATGCATAACCATTCTATCTTTGTAAGGTGTTAAGTCATTCCCTGGTGTCTTAAGAGATGCCCTACCATCCTGTCCCTTCTCTTTGTCAGTGTTTCCCACATATCCCTTTCCTCTCCGATTCATCGCAGAACCTCTTCATTCCTTACCTTAACACTCCACCCCATTTTCAACATTCGCCAGTAGTACAACATACCAAATGCTTCGATTCTCTTCCATTCCGGTTTTTCCACAGTACATGTTTCACCACCATACAACGCTGTGCTCCAAACGCATATTCTCAGAAATTTATTCCTCAAATTAAGGCCTATTTTTGATACTAGAAGACTTCTCTTGGCCAGGAACTCCCTTTTTGCCAGTGCTAATCTGCTTTTGATGTCCTCCTTGCTCCGTCCGTCGTTGGTTATTTTGCTGCCTAGGTAGCAGAATTCCTTAACTTCATCTACTTCGTGACCATCAGTCCTAATGTTAAGTTTCTCGCTGTTCTCGTTTCTGCTACTTCTCATTACTTTCATCCTTTTTCGATTTGCTCACAGTCCATATTCTGTACCCATTAGTCTTGATTCCATTCAGCAGATGATCAAATTCTTCTTTACTTTCCCTCAGGATAGCAATCCCATCAGCGAAACGTGTCATTGATATCCTTTCACTTTGAATTTTAATACCACTTTCCATCATGGCTTCTTCGATGTACAGATTGACCAGTAGGAGCGAAAGATTACATCCCTGTCTTACCTTACACTCCCCTAAGAACCAGAAGCGGTGAACGGTCTAGAAACTGAGTGAACATATATAAGAGGCCGGGTAAATTACGGAACGTTTTTGTAGTACAGTGTTATCCCGTTGTATATTACCTGTAGGTGAACAGTATTTATAGCAAAATTGAAACTGTCGATATTTAATTCAGATTTCATTCGAGAATTGAATTATAATGTGAAACAGGGTCACGTTGTAGCAAAAAATAAGGGAAACAGTACAGATTTAAAATATAGCGTTTAAAACGCAATTTTGTCAACAAAAAGCTAAAATAAAAAACACAAAACAACGATATATCAAACACCACTTCAATACTTTAACAAACCTACGTAAAATATGTTTCTATTATTCATAAACAACGTTCTCATTTATTAGTAATAAAGGGAAACTCTTCCCTTTGATCATGATGAAGAACGTTCTAT
Organism: Schistocerca gregaria; assembly: GCF_023897955.1. Taxonomy (NCBI): domain Eukaryota; kingdom Metazoa; phylum Arthropoda; class Insecta; order Orthoptera; family Acrididae; genus Schistocerca; species Schistocerca gregaria. The sequence continues at coordinate 314,661,519 of NC_064927.1, forward strand.
TGAGTAAAAAATAACAACAATGATAGGCAAAATAATGTGAACACCTGCACTTATTTGGGAATGGTTTATTGAAAATGGGTTGGACCCCCATTTTCCCTTAACACAGCTGCCATTCTCCTTGGAATACTGGCATATACTGATTGTATAATCTCCACTGGAATGTTATGCCCCTCTTTGATCGGAATCTCTTCTGACTCCTCTAGTGTTGAGGAAGGCGGAAATCTGCTCCGGAGTCTGCGCTCCAATACCGCCGACAAGGATTCGTTAATGTTCAAGTCTGGGGGACTGTGCTGACCAGGGAAGACGCTGTAGTTAAGTTGCATGCTCCTCATACCATGATTGTACTATCCTGGCTGTGTAAACGGGTGCATTATCGTTCTGAAATATGGCATCATTATTGTGGAACAACATTTGAATCATGGAGTTCATCTGATCACCTAAATGTTCACATAATCGTTCGCTGTAACACGATCTTTGAGAGTAATGATGCGACCAGCAGAATACCACGATATGTCTGCCCACACCATCATACTTCCACCTCTATGCTTAACCATTGGAATCAAGCAATCAGGATTGTAGGCTTCGTTTGGCTTTCTCCAGAGGTAAACCCGGCCCTATGTTGAAAATAACGAAAACACGGACGATGTGACGTGTTTCCGCCGATCGTCTGTCCAGGATTTACACTCCTGACAACATGTTTTACACTTTTTTGGGTTGGTTGTCGTCACTAGTGGTTTCGGCATAGCAGCTCGTCCATGAATATTCGCTTTAGGGAGTTTTCGGCGGAAAGTGTCGGTAGATACAGGGTCTCGAAGATGGCTATTGAACTCTGCAGTCACTTTAGCCGCCATAGTTTTGAGTTGTTTTAAGACAATTCGTGTTAGCGTACGACGATCTCCTTCGTTTATTTTTGATTTGCGCCCACTATTACGTTTGCATGACGATGCCTTTTCTCGTTTCGTGTAGGCTGTCAGGACTCTTGAAACAATTGCTCTTGAAGCAGTTGGCAGTCTTGGTTACTTATGCTCCAACCAATCGGGCCCCCATTATCTGCCTTCTTTGGAACTCTGTTAGGACTCACATTGTTAGTCGACGTCGGCCTGAATGCAAATACGAAGTGTGCACTATCCGTAAACAATCTTCACTGATGCCTAGTCCGTGCTGAGCCTTATCTGAGCTGTTCGCCGTCAGACAACCATCCCATGACTACCACTGTTCACATTATTTTGCCTATCCCTGTATATATACAGAGTGATCCACTGATCGTATCCGGGCCAAATATCTCACGAAATAAGCGTCAAAAGAAAAAAATATGAAGAACGAAACTTGTCTAGTTTGAAGCAAGAAACCACATGGCGCTATGGTTGGCCCGCTAGATGGCGTTGCCATAGGTCAAACAGATATCAACTGCGTTTTTTAAAAATAGGAACCCCGATTTTTTATTCCATATTCGTGTAGTACGTAAAGAAATATGAATATTTTAGTTGGACCACTTTTTCCGCTTTGTGATAGATGGCGCTGTAATAGTCACAAACATATGGCTCACAGTTTTAGACGAATAGTTGGTAACAGGTAGGTTTTTAAATTAAAATACAGAACGTAGGTACGTTTCAACATTTTATTTCGGTTGTTCCAGTGTGATACATGTACCTTTGAGAACTTATCATTTCTGAGAACGCATGCTTTTACAGCGAGATTACCTGTAAATACCACATTAATGCAATAAATGTTCAAAATTATGTCCGTCAACCTCAATGCATTTGGCAATACGTGTAACGACATTCCTATCAACAGCGAGTAGTTCGCCTTCCGCAATGTTCGCACAAGCATTGACAATGCACTGACGCATGTTGTCAGGCGTTGTCGGTGGATCACGATAGCAAATACGTTCAACTTTCCCCACACAAAGAAATCCGGCGACGTCATATCCGGTGAACGTGCGGGTCATGGTATCGTGCTTCGACGACCAATCCAACTGGCATGAAACATGCTATTCAATAACGCTTCATACGCACCCTAGCTATGTGCCGGACATCCATCTTGTTTGAAGTACATCGCCATTCTCTCATGCAGTGAAACATCTTGTAGTAACATCGGTAGAACATCACGCAGGAAATCAGCGTACATTGCACCATCTAGAGTGCCATAGATAAAATGGGAACCAATTATCCTTCCTCCATAATTCCGCACCACACATTAACCCGTCAAGGCCGCTGATGTTCCATTTGTCGCAGCCATTGTGGATTTTCCGTTGCCCATATTATGCCGGTTTACGTTACCGCTGTTGGTGAATGACGCTTCGTCGCTAAATAGGACCCATGCAAGAAATCTGTCATCGTCCCGTAATTTCTCTTGTTCCCAGTGGCAGAACTGTACACGACGTTCAAGGTCGTCACCATGCAGTTCCTGGTGCACAGAAATATAGTACGGGTGCAATCGATGTTAATGCAGCATTCTCAACACCGACGTTTTTGAGATTCCAGATTCTCGTGTAATTTGTCTGCTACTGATGTGCGGATTAGCTGCGACAGCAGCAAAAAGACCTACTTGGGCATCATCATTTGTTGCAGGTCGTGGTTGACGTTTCACACGTGGCTGAACACTTCCTGTTTCCTTGAATAACGTAACTATCCGGCGAACGGTCCGGACACGTGGATGATGTCGTCCAGGATACCGAGCAGCATACATAGCACACGCCCGTTGGGCATTTTGATCACAATAGGCATACATCAACACAATATCGACCTTTTCCGCAATTGATAAAGGGTGCATTTTAACACGGGTAATGTATCACGAAGCAAACACCGTCCCCACTGGCGGAATGTTACGTGATACCATTTACTTATACGTTTGCGACTGTTACAGCGCCATCTATCACAAAGCGAAAAATGTGGTCCAACTAAAACATTCATATTTCTTTACGTACAACACGAATATGTCATAAAAATCGGGGTTCATATTAAAAGAAACGCAGTTGGTATCCGTTTGACCTATGGCAGCGTCATCTAGCGGGCCAATCGTAGCGCCATCTGGTTTCCCCTTTCAAGCTAGACGAGTTTCGTTCTTTGTAGTTTTTTCATTTGATGGTCGTTTCGTGAGATATTTGGCCCGGTCACTATCAATGGACCACCTGTATAATTTTCGTCCCATGTAAACTGTACTTGCATGTTAAGTAATTGGTTTGGTTACAGAAAAGAGCAGAAGTAATGCCATCAAGAAATTTTTATTATTTATGATATGCAGTTTGTATTATATGCTATAAGTTCGTAAAATGCACATTGGACTAACACCGAATGGTGCGCGGTTCCAGTTATGTGCAAAACGAACCAACAAACAGAAAACAAACAGAAGTTTTTGGCTCCCAGTGTGTCTATTAGACACCAATTATGTTTCTTTCTATACCAATACTACCAATATTACCGGTAATCCTGCCATTTTCAGCGTCATTTATACAAGATGAGTCACCTAACGTTACCGCTCGATATATTTCGTGTTGTTGTTGTTGTTCTCTTCAGTCCTGAGACTGGTTTAATGCAGCTCTCCATGCTACTCTATCCTGTGCAAGCTTCTTCATCTCCCAATACTCACTGCAACCTACATCCTACTGCAACCTACATATTTCGTAAACCACATCAAATACTGACGAATCGATTCCACACACCGAACGTGAGGAGAAGGGGTAGTGTAATTCATTAATACAAACCATAAAAAAATGCACGGAAGTATGTATTTTAACACAAACCTACGTGTTTTCAAATGGAACCCGTTAGTTTTGTTAGCACATCTGAACGTATAAACAAATACGTAATCAGTGCTGTTTGTTGCATTGTAAAATGTTAATTACATCCGGAGATATTGTAACCTAAATTTGATGCTTGAGAACCACTCCTCCGTTATTCGATCGTGTGTATCGGAGAGCACCGAATTACGTAGGGATCCAAAGTGAACGGTGATGGACCTTCGGTATAGACGAGACTGGAACAGCACATTACGTCCACATGCTAACACCTTTTTATTGGTCTTTTTCACTGACGCACATGTACATTACCATGAGGGGTGAGGTATACCTACACACATGGATTCCGTTTTCAATTACGGAGTGGAATAGAGTGTGTCCCGACATGTCAGGCCAATAGATGTTCAATGTGGTGGCCATCATTTGCTGCACACAATTGCAATCTCTGGCGTAATGAATGTCGTACACGCCGCAGTACATCTGGTGTAATGTCGCCGCAGGCTGCCACAATACGTTGTTTCATATCCTCTGGGGTTGTAGGCACATCACGGTACACATTCTCCTTTAACGTACCCCACAGAAAGAAGCCCAGAGGTGTAGGATCAGGAGAACGGGCTGGCCAATTTTTGCGTCCTCCACGTCCTATGAAACGCCCGTCGAACGTGTAACTCACCCCTCATGGTAATGTACAGGTGCGTCAGTGAAAAAGACCAATAAAAAGGTGTTAGTATGTGGACGTAATGTGCTGTTCCAATCTCTTCTGTACCTAAGGTCCATCGCCGTTCCCTTTGGATCCCTACGTAATTCGGTGCTCTCCGATACACACTATCGAACAGCGGAGGAGTGGTACTCAAGCGTCAACTTCAGGTTACAATATCTCCGGGTGTAATTATCATTTTACAATGCAACAAACGGCACTGATTACGTAGTTGTTTATATGTTCAGATGTGCTAATAAAAGTAATGGGGTTCCATTTAAAAAAAGCTAGGTTTGTGTTAAAAAACATACTTCCGTGCATTTTTTTATGGTTTGTATTAACCAATTACACTAGCCCCTCTCCTTACGTTGGGTCTGTGGAATCGATTCGTCAGTATTTGTTGTGGTTTACGAAATGTATCCAGCGGTAATGTTAGGTGACTCACCCTGTATAGTGCACCAAAATTACCCAAACATAGTTTGACAGAGCGCAAGTCTACTAGCTAGATATTCTGGCTTCACACGACTGGGCTCTCCAAAACAAATGGAACAGACTATACACATGAGCTCCATAGCTTACAAATTTCTGAAAAACTTCATAGCAAACGATGAGTAGATGCTGGTAAATTTTCCAGTTTGTATACTCGTAGTTCATGACACTTTTTGTTCCTAGTCCTTCGCCAAAGTAGTGTTCGACATCTTGTGAGCCATTAATGCTTCCATTGTGCCTTGCCAACTTACGGATCTCAGGTGAGGACATAAATACCGCGGAAAGCGAGACGTGATCGACAGATACAGTTCTTGTTAAGTACTTATTTTATTTATTTATTTAGCGTATACCTCACAAAAAATATTTACAACGGTCTCAAATTACAAACTAACATCCAGGCCACGAATGTTTTCTACTGATCCCTCCGTCACCGCTAGGAACTCTCTTGGATCGCCGGGGAAAGCTCTTCTTCTTCAAACACGTGGGGATGAGTCTGTTCTTGAGTACCACAGTCACGTCATGGAGATGTTGTTTTCTTCCGCTAGTTCAGAGAGTAAGTAAACTTCCCAGTCTTGTGAAATGTTTGTTGTGTCCGTAGAGAAAGAAGCGGATTTCCATACAGGGAAAATTAATATTGATTTAACACTTGCCGGTGTATTTTCATACACCATGTAGCCGGAATTATAACAGGCGTCCAATAATGATTACCTTATCGAAGTTTTCCTTTTCGATGGTGGTGATAGATTTTACCGTTCTTCTAAGAATGATTTTATGCCGTATGCAAGTCTAAAGAATCGCGATTGGTCTATTTAGCTGAGTTTCATCTCTTCCGTTGCTAATAAATATTTTTATACTGATTTTCAAAAACCTCAAGGAGATAATATTTCATCAAAATAGAGAAATTTTTATCATGAATTATTTAGACAGGCACTATTTAACGTTCAGCACATGTGAAATACAGAATGTATGCAAAGAATAAAAGAAGATAAAAAATGTTCATTTTTGTTACGACTCCTTTGACTTCTTCAGTGAAATTATATTTTAACTTTCCTGTACATCTTCGTTCAACGTAATTACAGACTGTCAAGAAAAATTTGTTTTCATCATCATTCCTTGTATCATTTATCATTAAAAATTACCGTCTCATTTTTCCCGCACATTCGTTACATCACATTTGTCCCTACCGTCTGCTGGAAGCGAAAACCTCTGAACAGCAAGTTGGAGTTGGGTGCCTCACTGAACACATGAAATAACAAATTTTTTACGTGTACTGGCATAAAGTCATAAAATACTGTTATTGGTTTCAAGTTATATTTACATCTTCAAAGCTAGATTTTGACTTTGTTACACTCTTGAACACCACTGGATTAGGATCATGCTCTGTAGATGTAATTCCTTTCTCATCGGACCAAGGATAGGTAAAGGGGTGTCAGGAATTGTTTTATACCTTTTCTTTATTATTGTCATGAGTCTGACCATAGTGAAAACTAAATCTTTAAAAATCTACAAAAACACAAAATTTATAAAGAACCATTTAAAATGAAACTTCTTGTTTTGGAAAAAATTTAAAATGTTTAAAACTACTCAAAGTTTATTATTTTTAAACAGTTTTTTGCTTTATAGGAGAGCATTTCCTATATAAAAATGTCTTTTAGTATTTCTTAAATTTTCAATAGTTCGTGCAAAGCAACACTGTACATTCAGCGTAACGGTTGCATTGCCTCTAACACCATTCCCCTATCGTGTTACATAGTTTTAGACTGACCATCGGAAAGCTTCAGATCGCGTGGAAGACCGAGAGGAGCAAGTACACTAGGCCGTGCACAGATTTTTGCCTCGTGCCTTCATGATATACTTCCAAGATATTACGAGGCTCAGTCGGGGCCTAGTGGAAACCGAAGATGGCACAAAACACGGTCTATGCGGCCAAACCACAACACAAAGACATAGCCAGGCTTATCAAAAAGGGGGTTGATGGTGGGGGGGTGTCGCGTTTGCTAAGGAGGACCTTAAAAAACTCATGTTTTTCACTTATTCTGAAAATTTCCTTTAAAACGATAAACCATTTCATTGGACAAAGGTCTAGGTGTTTCCACCAAGCAGATATATAGTCTCATTAACTTAGGAGTGCCATATTTTGACAAACCACTAAGATGCAGCCATGCTCCAATCTGCTTTTACCCTCCAAGTTCATTTTACACTGTTCTTCATTCAGCCTGGATTTGAACTGAGAAAGAGGTCGAGAATGGACGAGTGCAAATTTTTTGGGACATCGTGCCTATTATCGACAAGGCTGCTTGAATAAAGAACTCTCGGTTCGACTGAGGACAATTTCTGGCGGCGAAAATGCAAAAGATCTGGAATTATTCAACCCCGGATTTTCCCATATTTCTTCATTTAAGCGTGCATGTGCCACTTCTTGCAACGTAGGAAGATTAATTAATTACTTTTGAATAATAATAATAATGTAAAACTGTTTTTATAGTAAATATTTATAGTAAATATTAGTAGAAAGGTCAATTTCTACATTAAAGAATGTGCCGGTAGACATACGCATAAACCTAAATGAAAAGAATTTAAGTTATTACTTATTTATTTTCCGACTTCCAGTGCCGGAAATCTCCGAAGATATGATCGACTCAACTTCCATGCAGCTCATTTCATTTAACCACAGAATATGCTTCTTTAAGGGAACTGGAATCAGCCAGAGACGAAAGTAGTTAGGAAGAAATTGGCAGTGGGCTATAATATGGGACCAACACCGGCATTTGCCTACATAGAAAATGTCAAACCACACAAAACCAATTTCAGTGTTCCCGGCAGATTCATTTAAACTACCTTGCCTTCCGAATCTAGCTCAGCGGATCACGGCGTAGAGGTACTCCGGCCGGCGCAGAATTTCGAAATACTTGTTGATGTACATTGTTTTGAAAAAATAAAATGCATCACAACGAAAGATGGACTTCTGATATTGCATGTTTTTCCTTCAACTGTTCATGTGACTCGATTTGATCGTGTCTCGATGGATCCTTAATCCAAGACTTAATTGTGCATGAAATTCCTGGCTTCATTTAAATTATTGCAGTATTACAAAAGCGTGAATATTCTTTTGATGAAAAGGTGTAGCGAAGAGAGGAAAGGGGGGGAGAGGGGTGGAGTGGATATGTATGGTGCAGATGTCTTGGGCGAATTCAAGCACCCAGCTTAAAGAAAGCTTTTAGAAACGAATTATCTGTAGATGTGCAGTCATCAAATACCCTTCCTCTCTCCACGAAGCGTCCCTGGTTTTCGTAGTTGAGTACCGCCTGGGTGACCTGATTGGGCGATATTTTGTCCTTTGGGTTACTAATGATACCAATGCAACCATACCCGTTTGGGCGACATTTTTATTGATCAACGCGAGTTTTGGGCGACACAGACAAATCCAAGTGTATTTTTGGGCAGTGATTTTAGTTTAATTTTAGTTGTAATGATATTTACCTCTCTCCTACTGTGTGAAATACTGGAATATTGCAACCGCGAAGTTCCACCAGCCCCCAAAGACTCCAGTGCTAACATTAATCGGCTATAGATAGTAGTGCGTGCGTATTTTTAACATACCATAATGCTAATGGACGAATCCGAATCAGTTATCATCTTCTTTCTTGTTACAAACTTACCCATAACTAGAAACTATCACAACATCACACAGTACAAAAACAATAAAAGGTAGCACTTAACGTTAAATTCAGCTGCAAGCAAGAACTAAATTGCGCCGGCCGGGGTGGCCGAGCGGTTGTAGGCGCTACAGTCTGGAACCGCGCAGCCGCTACGGTCGTAAGTTCAAATCCACACATGGATTGTGTCCTTAGTTTAGTTAGATTTAAATAGTTCTAAGTTCTAGGGGACTGATGACCTCAGATGCTGAGTCCCACAGTGCTCAGAGCCATTTGAACCAAGAACTGAATTGATCAACAAAGCAACAGAGCTCAAGTAAGGCCAACAGTGTACAGTGACTGATTCTGGCTAAGGCAGGGATGAGCGATAGTAATATCAATAAATCTGTCGTTGGCCTCGTTGACTACCGATAGTTCGTATTCATTTTTCGTTGTGATCCCATCTTGCAAGACATAAGTCTGTTAAGTTTGCCCCTTCCCCTCCCGTCAACCATGGACGTTGCCGTTGGTGGGGAGGCTTGCGTGCCTCAGCGACACAGATGGTCGTACCATAGGTGCAACCACAACGGAGGGGTGTCTGTTGAGAGGTCAGAGAAACGTGTGGCTCCTGAAGAGGGGCAGCAGCCTTTTCAGTAGTTGCAGGAGCAACAGTCTGGATGATTGACTGATCTGGCCTTGTAACATTAACCAAAACGACCTTGCTGTGCTGGTACTGCGAACGGCTGAAACCAAGGGGAAACTACAGCCGTAATTTTTCTCGGGGGCATGCAGCTTTACTCTGTGGTTAAATGATGATGGCGTCCTCTTGGGTAAAATATTCCGGAGGTAAAATAGTCCCCCATTCGGATCTCCGGCCGGGGACTACTCAAGAGGACGTTAGTGGAGAAAGAAAACTGGCGTTCTACGGATCAGAGCGTGGAATGTCAGATCCCTTAATCGAGCAGGTAGGTTAGAAAATTTAAAAAGGGAAATGGATAGGTTAAAGTTAGATATAGTGGGAATTAGTGAAGTTCGTTGGCGGGAGGAACAAGACTTTTGGTCAGGTGAATATAGGGTTATACATACAAAATCAAATAGAGGTAATGCAGGAGTAGGTTTAATAATGAATAAAAAATAGGCTTGCGGGTAAGCTACTCCAAACAGCATAGTGAACCCATTACTGTGGCTAAGATACACACGAAGCCAACGCCTACTACAGTAGTACAAGTTTATATGCCAACTAGCTCTGCAGATGATGAAGAAATTGATGAAATGTATGATGCGATAAAGAAATTATTCAGATAGTGAAGGGGGACGAAAATTTAATAGTCGTGGGTGACTGGAATTCGAGTGTAGGAAAAGGCAGAGAAGGAAACATAGTAGGTGAATATGGATTGGGGCTAAGAAATGAAAGAGGAAGCCGTCCGGTAGAATTTTGCACAGAGCATAGCTTAATCATAGCTAACACTTGATTCAAGAATCATAAAGAAGGTTGTATACATGGAAGAATCCCGGAGATACTAAAAGTTATCAGATAGATTATATAATGGTAAGACAGAGATTTAGGAACCAGGTTTTAAATTGTAAGACATTTCCAGGGGCAGATGTAGACTCTGACCACAATCTATTGGTTATGAACTAAACTAGAGGTTGTACAGAGTTTCAGGGAGAGCATAAGGGCACAATTGACAGCAGTGGGGAAAAGAAGTACAGTAGAAGAAGAATTGGTAGCTCTGAGGGATGAAGTAATGAAGGCAGCAGAAGATCAAGTAGGTAAAAAGACGAGGGCTAGTAGAAATCCTTGGGTAACAGAAGAAATATTGAATTTAATTGATGAAAGGAGAAAATATAAAAGTACAGTAAATGAAGCAGACAAAAAGAAATACAAACGTCTCAAAAATGAGATAGACAGGAAGTGCAAAATGGCTAAGCAGGGACAGCTACAGGACAAATGTAAGGATGTAGAGTCTTATCTCACTAAGGGTAAGATAGATACTGCCTACAGGAAAATTAAAGAGACCTTTGGAGAAAAGAGAACCACTTGTATGAATATCAAGAGCTTAGATGGAAACCTAGTTCTAACCAAAGAAGGGAAAGCAGAAAGATGGAAGGAGTATATAGTGGGTCTATACAAGGGCGATGTACTTCAGGACAATATTATAGAAATGGAAGAGAATGTAGATGAAAATGAAATGGAAGATACGATACTGCGTGTAGAGTTTGACAGAGCACTGAAAGACCTGAGCCGAAACAAGGCCCCGGGAGTAGGCAACATTCCATTAGAACTACTGACAGCCTTGGGAGAGCCAGTCCTGACAAATCTCTACCATCTGGTGAGCAAGATGTACGAGACAAGGGAAATTCCCTCAGACTTCAAGAAGAATATAATAATTCCAATCCCAAAGAAAGCAGGTGTTGACAGATGTAAAAATTACCGACCTATCAGTTTAATAAGTCACAGCTGCAATATACTAACGCGAATTCTTTACAGACGAATGGAAAAACTGGTAGAAGCCGACATCGGGGAAGATCAGTTTGGATTCCGTAGAAATGTTGGAACACGTGAGGCAATACTGACCTTACGAATTATTTTAGAAGAAAGATTAAGGAAAGGCCAACCTACGTTTCTAACATTTGTAGACTTAGAGAAAGCTTTTGACAATGTTGACTGGAATACTCTCTTCCAGATGCTGAAGGTGGCAGGGGTAAAATACAGGGAGCGAAAGGCTATTTACAATTTGTACAGAAACCAGGTGGCAGTTATAAGAGTAGAGGGACATGAAAGGGAAGCAGCGGTTGGGAAGGGAGTGAGACAGTTTTGTAGCCTCTCCCCAATGTTATTCAATCTGTATATTGAGCAAGCAGTAAAGGAAACAAAAGGAAAATTCGGAGTAGGTATTAAAATCCATGGAGAATAAATAAAAACTTTGAGGTTCGGCGATGACATTGTAATTCTATCAGAGACTGCAAAGGACTTGGAAGAGCAGTTGAACGGAATGGACACTGTCTTGAAAGTAGTATATAAGATGAACATCAACAAAAGCAAAACGAGGATAATGCAATGTAGTAGAATTAAGTCGGGTGATGCTGCACGCATCTCGTGGTCGTGTGGTAGATTTCTCGCTTCCCAAGCCGGGGTGATGCTGAGGGAATTAGATTGGGAAATGAGACACTTAAAGTAGTAAAGCAGTTTTGCTATTTAGGGAGCAAAATAACCGATGATGGTCGAAGTAGAGAAGATATAAAATGTAGACTGGCAATGGCAAGGAAAGCGTTTCTGAAGAAGAGAAATTTGTTAGCATCGAGTATAGATGTAAGTGTCAGGAAGTAGTTTGTGAAGGTATGTGTATGGAGTGTAGTCATGGATGGAAGTGAAACATGGACGATAAATAGTTTAGACAAGAAGAGAATAGAAGCTTTCGAAATGTGGTGCCACAGAAGAACGCTGAAGATAAGATGGGTAGATCATATAACTAATAAGGAGGTATTGAATAGGATTGGAGAGAAGAGGAGTTTTTGGCACAACTTGACGAGAAGACGGGACCGGTTGGTAGGACATGTTCTGAGGAATCAAGGAATCACAAATTTAGCATTAGAGGGCAGTGTGGAGGGTAAAAATCGTAGAGGGAGAACAAGAGATGAATACACTAAGCAGATTCAGAAGGATGTAGGTTGCAGTAGGTACTGGGAGATGAAGACACTTGCACAGGATAGGGTAGCATGGATAGCTGCATCAAACCAGTCTGAGGACTGAAGACCACAACAACAACAACAATTTTTCCCCATAACTGTAATTTACTTCGATATACCCCAACTTATTGTGCTGGTCGGTGCACGCCGTACTTTCAGCTTCACTCATACTTGAAATTCTGGGTCGAAGCCTACACTTCATTCACTTTATCACTGTAAATGAAAACCATTTACAGGTATTCATCGTAGAAACGCAAATTTTTTCTGTTAACTTCACTTTACCTGAGCCTCATTTATCTCTCCCTCACTGTTGTCATAACAGTCATAATTAAGTTCGCTTTGCATATATACTTGTACACCACTCTTTACATATTAAGTTCCATAAAATTTATATTTATTACTTTTGTGTTACAACGAAAATTTTCCTATGTAAAAATTATGTCGTACAGTTCCCTTTTGCTAACTGTTTTCGGCTTTTTATGTGGCATGATAATTCATAGTATACCGTATCGATGACTTTTTCTCAAGTTACAATATGTTAATTTAAGGTTTCTAATTTTATAGACAAATGAATACATTGCATGTTATCAACTTCACTTTGGTTATCACAAAATCTTAACCGATGATCTACATTCCTGGAAATTGATATAAGAACACCGTGAATTCATTGTCCCAGGAAGGGGAAACTTTATTGACACATTCCTGGGGTCAGATACATCACATGATCACACTGACAGAACCACAGGCACATACACACAGGCAACAGAGCATGCACAATGTCGGCACTAGTACAGCGTATATCCACCTTCCGCAACAATGCAGGCTGCTATTCTCCCATGGAGACGATCGTAGAGATGCTGGATGTAGTCCTGTGGAACGGCTTGCCATGCCATTTCCACCTGGCGCCTCAGTTGGACCGGCGTTCGTGCTGGACGTGCAGACCGCGTGAGACGACGCTTCATCCAGTCCCAAACATGCTCAATGGGGGACAGATCCGGAGATCTTGCTGGCCAGGGTAGTTGACTTACACGTTCTAGAGCACGTTGGGTGGCACGGGATACATGCGGACGTGCATTGTCCTGTTGGAACAGCAAGTTCCCTTGCCGGTCTAGGAATGGTAGAACGATGGGTTCGATGACGGTTTGGATGTACCGTGCACTATTCAGTGTCCCCTCGACGATCACCAGAGGTGTACGGCCAGTGTAGGAGATCGCTCCCCACACCATGATGTCGGGTGTTGGCCCTGTGCGCCTCGGTCGTATGCAGTCCTGATTGTGGCGCTCACGTGCACGGCGCCAAACAAGCATACGACCATCATTGGCACCAAGGCAGAAGCGACTCTCATCGCTGAAGACGACACGTCTCCATTCGTCCCTCCATTCACGCCTGTCGCGACACCACTGGAGGCGGGCTGCACGATGTTGGGGCGTGAGCGGAAGACGGCCTAACGGTGTGCGGGACCGTAGCCCAGCTTCATGGAGACGGTTGCGAATGGTCCTCGCCGATACCCCAGGAGCAACAGTGTCCCTAATTTGCTGGGAAGTGGCGGTGCGGTCCCCTACGGCACTGCGTAGGATCCTACGGTCTTGGCGTGCATCCGTGCGTCGCTGCGGTCCGGTCCCAGATCTACAGGCACGTGCACCTTCCGCCGACCACTGGCGACAACATCGATGTACTGTGGAGACCTCACGCCCCACGTGTTGAGCAATTCGGCGGTACGTCCACCCGGCCTCCCGCATGCCCACTATACGCCCTTGCTCAAAGTCCGTCAACTGCACATACGGTTCACGTCCACGCTGTCGCCGCATGCTACCAGTGTTAAAGACTGTGATGGAGCTCCGTATGCCACGGCAAACTGGCTGACACTGACGGTGGCGGTGCACAAATGCTGCGCAGCTAGCGCCATTCGACGGCCAACACCGCGGTTCCTGGTGTGTCCGCTGTGCCGTGCGTGTGATCATTGCTTGTACAGCCCTCTCGCAGTGTCCGGAGCAAGTATGGTGGGTCTGACACACCGGTGTCAATGTGTTCTTTTTTCCATTTCCAGGAGTGTATAATCAATGTACTTGCAACGAGATTCAACAGCATCTAAGGTAGAGTTTACTACTGTGTCTACGTACAAGCCGTCTTTCAGTTGCAGAGGCAATATAGGACTCATCTTAATGTACATATTCTACAAACAGAACGACATGACCAAACTGCAACGGAAATGTGTCACTGAAACAAACATCAAAATGGATAATATGGAGTAACGTAATATGTACCTACTTACCATCTGTAATATATAGACATTTACACAGATTACTCCAGACAGGAAGCGACATCGTATTCGTACCGTGTTGCGTCAAAACTTTATTTCAGATTCGCATTGCTGGGACTGTTGGCCTGCCTTTCCAACTTTAATACATTTTATATACAGTAAACGCTCGATTATCCACGGATAATTGGCAAATAAAGCACACACGAATGTGTTAGGTTTGTTCGCAAGCAAACATTAATTACGGTATCATAATTAAAATCATTAATTAATGTTCATAATAAATTCTACTTTTATCATTGTAATGCATGTGAAAATTCTGTACTTTCAACGAATACGATACAATCTAATTTCACATTACCTTACACGACCTTGAAACAAAATACAGTCCAGCTCTTGCAGTGTTGGAGCTACTCATTGTTTACCACACTCGTGTTGTTACGTTAGTTTATCGCTCACATGCGGCCACGCCTGTGTTAACGGCGAATTTTCTGCAGCAAAAATAAGTGGGAGAGATCAGTTGCGGATAATCCACAAAGCGGATAATAGTCCGGCGATAATCGAGAGTTTACTCAATGTGGAAATACACGGTTTCAAAAAAAGTGTCGAATACTTCGAGAGGTGGTAGCACTCACCGAGAAAGGGAAAAATAAGACCAATGAACATGGGTCCACAACACACATACCTTCTGAGATAAACACGTGTTTAAAGATAGGGCCTCACGGCCCTTGGTTGCGGATATTAGCACAGTCGTTGCATTGACGTTCCGTCGAAGGTGCCGGCGGGGTATTATTATTTCTTACTCACAGTCATCTACCTTCGATTAGGTGATCTGCAGTCAGTTGTGTGGTTCGAGTCGTCTTGTAGCCTACTTTATCTTTTGTAGTGTTTGTGTGCCTTCTTGTACAATACTGCCATCCCTGGGTACGTATCATGATGTATTACCTTTACGGGATGCACTTATGTGTTCACTGTTATTGCACTTTTTGTACGTACAAATGGTGTGGTAGATCTACATTTTCTCTCTTCCACCACTTTTTAGCAACGGAAGCCTACTACCCGAAAACTGAAATGGGGGATACGACATTCTGCTATGGTTTAGCAAATGGACGTAGCCTGCCAGCCCAAGCACTCTACGCTGAAAAATATCCGATGCGCAGAGTGTCCTCTGATAAGCTATTCGGCAGACTTTTCTAGAGTCTGAGGGACGCAGGTAACTTTGCACCTAGGAAGACGGACAGTGGAAGGCCCCGCACAATCAGCACGCCTGATGTGCTAGGTTCGGTGGAATAAACCCCTTCGAACAGCGTGCGACGATAAGTAGCAGAAGAAGGCGTGTCTCACTCTCTTATCTGGGGGGGGGGGGGGGTGAGGGGGTGGAGTACGTAATGAACGACTGCTCTAACCGTATCATCCACAGCGCGTCCTGGCCCAAAGGCCACAGGATCATCATGACAGACGGCGGTTCTGTCAATGGCTGTTGCAGAAGTGTGCAGCAGAACCACTGTTCACTGCCAAGATTTTCTTTGCCAAGGAGGCAGGGGTCACACAAGATGGTGTTGTGACATTCCGTAACCAGTCTATATAGGCAAATGTAATTCCTCAAGCAATTCAGGGCAGAGAGCATCAACACTGATTTTCAATCAACGTAGGGGCAGACGCACTCGGCGACAGATTAAGAGGGCCATACCTGCTACCTCAAAGGTTAACTGGGGTAAATTATCTGGGCTTTGTTGTTAATATATTTCCTGCCTTGCTGGAAGCTGTGCCATTGCAGCAACGAATACAAATGTGGCTCATGTAGGTGGTGCACCTGCGTACTTTCGTCACAACGTAAGCCGACTTTTCAGGACCGCTGCATTGGTCGGAGGAGGGGCACAGGGCACGTCTTGGCTTGTTCGTTCCCCAGATCCCAATCCCCTAGACTTTTGGTTATGGGGACACTTGAAGGAGCTGGTCCACGTCACGCCAATCAACAACGTGCGGACACTACTGGGTCGCGTCTGCAATGCACACCAGCAGGTACAACAACAACCAGGTATACTTCAAAGGGTGCGTCATTCCTTATACATTTCCGGACCCATGTTGATTGTACTTTTTTTGTTTAGACGAGTACTATCTCCTCGATACTTTTTTTAACACCCTTTGTATGTTCCTCGTGTAGTTGTCATTTTGCCTTTTTAATCGTGATACATGTAATTGATTTGGGTTCAAAAGTTTATCCATATCAATTCTGAATGTCTACGCTCGATATTTCGGCCACTGACACGCCTTCAATGTTTTGGTCGTTCCCTATGCTCCTCGCCAAGGTTATCTGCATCTCGGCCTGTCGGGGGAGAGTCTTTATACCCCTCCACACTAGACAGCTTTTCCCTTCGTTAAGGGTCCCTCACGCGTGCAATAATACTGTCAGACCGAGGATATATTGACCGCCTGAGCGTGCATGTTGAAACGTCCCCTTAGAAAAATTATACATGACTGTGCTTAAACTGACACACAATCTTTTTTAAAGCAACGCAGTCTCACTTTCAATAATTCCTACAAAAGAATGGCCCTGACTGACATTAACCTATACCTTTCAAAAATCACTTACCTCACAAAAATTTTCGTTACTCGAACTACTGCAATACAGCGAGCGCCACTACTGCCAGCTAAATGAAACACTCAAACTACTGAAGGCACTAACTACTGATAGGCATAGTTAGCAAGTGAAAGGTTTTGATAGAGAACAAACAATGTATTTACCTTAATAGTGTTCAAAAGTCATAATATATATAGCAGTTCATGACATCCATTCTTATAAATGTACTGTTTCTGATGGACACACATCCAGATCATCCGCTCTCAAAATTCCGCCATTTCTCTCCCCACATCCACCACTGCTGGCGGTTCACCTCTAACTGCGCAACGCTATGCGCTGTTAACAGCCAACTGCCCAATACTACAATGGCAGACAACAATGCAAACCAGCCACAGACTGCACGGAGCACAGCCAGTGATTTTCATACAGAGCGCTACGTGGCGGTGGCGTTACCAGTATAAGAACCTAAACAGCCTACTTACAATCTTAACATGTTGTCAGTACTAGAAATACTGACGAGCGGTATTGATGTCTCCCAAAACGTTCTCCGTATTGTGGTTGTCCGACACGATCATTCAGTACAGAAGGCGATTTATAAATTTGTTCTGTAGTCTTCTTCTGAAAAGCAGTTTGCTTGTCAAGTTCACTATGTTAACACGTTACTAGATTACTAGTTTCGGTAATACAGTATGTACTGCCATCTTCACATCCACAAAACTGGGCAGTGGTGATTACATCATACAGTGCTTAAACTACTATGTCATATTAGGACTATTCTTATAAATATTGTGTAGTCCTAAAGTTACAGAATGTTTTAAGTACAAAATGGTGTAACTATCACTGCACGATTTTGTGTATCTGAAGATAGCAATACTTATTGCCGCAACTAGTAATCCCGTAATTGTGCTGACGTGGCGATCTTGGAAAATAAATTCGCTTCACAAAAAGACTGCAGTACATTCTGTGTACTGTAAATACGTACTAAGCGTTAGGTCGAGAACTGACAGTGTGAGAATTCAGATGGCTTCATGGAGCGGCCACATGACGTTAGTGTGCAGTGTTTATGTTCTCAGTCCGTCTTTGCGAATATCGTTCCTCCGGTTCAATTTTTAAAGTAGTCTTGCAGCACAAAAGAGTTCTCACAGGCCTATTCTCAGGTAATCGTTGTATCCGTTATTTTACGGTGGTTAAAGGAGGAGTCACTATGGCATTGCTTTCTTTATTAATTTGAAAACAGTGGAGGCCTATTAGCAGTATATATATATATATATTATGGAATGACTACTAAGAGCTCTGCGAAATGCTCGTCAGCCTATATCACAAAACGTAAAAAAATTTATTACGGTAATTAACTGAATATATCATTGCAGTACAGATATAACTATTTACAGATTTCAATTAACATTTTTCTAAATGTGTTTGCTGTTATTACGGAACTAAATTTCGATCTTTTGAATGACCTGCCTGTCGCCAGAAAACTCAAAGCTACACGTAATCTCTCGTCACCTGTTAGTTCTTCTCTCATCAACGTATCTTCCTTCTTTATTTCGTGTCGTATCAAGATTGAAAATTTATTGTTTGATGTAGGACTAATCCGGAATTAGTTTATGAAATCTCTCGGGTACATTTTTATGATTTTAGTCCGTAAACGAACATACGGCAAGTCGCAGTTTTTTCGGCGATTCTGGGACCTGTTTCCTCACTTCGTGATTTTGTGCCTGCTGCAGCTAATACAGTTGCGCCACACGCTTTCTTTTGAGTGTTCCACATATTGGCGTTGTAAAACCATGCTGCCAGCTGACAATTTTGACGGTATTACTGATGGTTTGGCAAAGGAAACGATACAATGAAGGTTTGACAAACTAGTATTGCCAGTGATATTTAATTTCTACAGAGCTCTTCAGTGGGGGCGAGTTTGTTGCGCAGTTCAAATCTTCAAGTATCGGCGTGAACAGCAAACCAAGCAACTTTTCAGTTCTCAAAACCTAATTACCGAACGTAACTTTTTTTTTAAATACTGTCTTCGTGTACTCTGAACTGCTGGAATTCACTAGGTACGTGGCAGCACAGACAGTAACAACGCGAAAAGAAAATTTCCAGACTTTAAAAAGTCTTGAGCTACATACAAGCATAAATAGGGAATACTCTATCCACTAAAGTAAAGAAAAACGAGAAAGTACCACAGTGATCAGGCTATTTGAAATACTAGCAGTTAAAGTAATTCTGTTAGTTACTGATACCGTGATAGTAATAACATGAGTTTTATTGATATTAGACTGTTTTACAGAAACTGGAATTCGTCAGGTTTTGAATCGGTTACGAAGTAGGCCTATTAACTGATATACTTTACGTTTAATTAAAAGGCCTCAGTCTCTTTCTTCCAAATCTCTCGCATGTTGCTCACTTCTTGGTGAGTTCCACGACACAGCACTCATGGTAATAGCGATTACAACTTACTACAACATCCCAAATCCTTACCATTCGACGTCTGTTCGAACTGCGTACTGGATGGCGCTTTGAAATGTATTAGGAGGTGTACAGGTGTGAAATAGTCAATACTTCTTTGGAATCGTTCAGTGGACGTCCCTTATTTGGACAGTCCCCCGTGAATACATACAACAGTACATGCTGCACGAGATGTTGTCGCTAAGCACGTGTGATTTTCACCGGTACCTTTGAGTCATATCGTGGCCGAGCGGTTCTAGGTGCTTCAGTCAGGAACCACGCGGCTGCTACGGTCGCAGGTTCGAATCCTGCCCCGGGCATGGATGTGTGTGATGTCCTTAGGTTAGTTATGTTTTCGTAGTTCTAAGTCTAGGGGACTGATCACCTCAGATATTAAGTCCCATAGTGCTTAGAGACATTTGAACCATTTGAGTCATATAGGCTTTATACTGTAGCCACGAGGTTAGTGTATGTTTACTGTTCTTCCTGTCGAGCTTGCATTCGGTGTATGGAGTGCACACGCCCGCTAAAATACACATGATTTACATTTATTTTGTGTAAATGTCTAATATACTTCTTAGTTTGCTTAATTTCGTTCCAGTTTGAAATCTACATTTATACTTGAAACGTTGAAATCAGCTCCTCATCGTCTGCATCAGTCTGCTGCCTCCGTAAACATTTTCTTATGTTTTCGTCTTCCAGACGACACAGCATTGCTTGTCTTATGCTCCACAGCACAGAACAACACTTCACCATCTAAAATAAATCAGCAGTTTGTTTTCGTTGACTGAAGCATAATCACTACATAGTGCAACAGTTATCCATCCGTAACCTTAAACTAATTATAGGAAGTCATGGCTGTAGAAAGTCTCTTTCCTCCAGAATCCAACTCTGGCTTCAATATGTTACGCTATGATTAGATTAGATTAGATTAATACTTGTTCCATAGATCATGAATACGACATTTCGTAATGATGTGGAACGTGTCAGGTTAATAAAAGAGGTCTGCACTAGATATTACATTACACAAAATATTGCATGACACTAATGTTTAAGTTGTTGTTGTTGCTTTGTTTTATTTTTTTTATTTTTGTAATTCCCCCCCCCCCTTAATTTATATCTAAAAATTCAGCCAATGAGTAGAAGGAGTTGTCATCTAGAAATTCTTTTAATTTATTTTTAAATGTTGGTTGACTATCTGTCAGGCTTTTGATGCTGCTTGGTAGGTGACCAAAGACTTTTGTGGCAGCATAATTTACCCCTTTCTGTGCCAAAGTCAGATTTAACTCTGCATAGTGAAGATCATCCTTTCTCCTGGTGTTATAGCTATGCACACTGCTATTACTTTTCAACTGGGTTGGATTATTAACAACAAATTTCATAAATGAATATATATACTGTAAGGTTACTGTGAGGATCCCTAGATCCTTAAATAGATGTCTGCAGTTATTCTGATTACACGTTTTTGAGCAATGAATACTTTTCTACTCAACGATGAATTACCCCAAAATATGATGCCATACAAAAGCAGTGAATGAAAGTAGGCATAGTAAGTTAATTTACTGAGATTTGTATCACCAAAATTTGCAATAACCCTAATAGCATACGTAGCTGAACTCAGACGTTTCAGCAGACCACCAATGTGTTGCTTCCAGTTTAACCTCTCATCAATGGACACACCTAAAAATTTTGGAAATTCTACCTTCGCTACAGACTTCTGTTCAAAGCCTATATTTATTACTGCAGTTGTGGCGTTTACTGTACGGAACTGTATATACTGTGTTTTATCAACATTTAAAGAGAGTCCGTTTCCTGAGAACCACTTAATAATTTTGTGAGAAACATCACTTAGTTCTTGGTTTTTGGATTTTATTACTATACATGTATCATACCCATTGGGTAGTTGGGGGCCGAAATTAAGATAAGCAGAATAAGTGTAAGTAGTACTTAGTGAAAGAAATGAGAAAAAACAGGAAATGATGGCAAGAATTCAAGCAGGAAACAGGTCAAGGTTGTTCTTGGAAAGCTGGTAAAGTCGTGGCTTCTATCGATATCCTCTAATATTATGATCCACAGGGCTTCTGCACAATCCATGATCTTATACGAAGCAGAGAGGTGGGCTCTGATCCAAAAGACGTTTTAGTATGCCACTCTGACACATGTTTATGGATCAGTGAAAGATAAAGACGACAGAAGGAGAAGTAAAAACTGCGAACTGTATAACTTCTACAACTCACTGAACTTTAATGGGATGACAGAGGGAACTGAAGTGGTATGGGAACTTAATGTATCAAGAAGGCCAGATCAGCAGGCAGACCATGGGGAGACCATGGCTGAGATGAACAGAGGCGATCAGAGAAGATATGAGTATCGTGGGTCTAGCTGGAGAAGAATACATGGGCTGAAAATATGGAGGAGACCAGAGACAGACTGTATTTTAAATGACCAACCAAGTAAGTAAGTATATATTCTTTATGAGCATAAGAGCCAATATTTCATGTGATGAACTTTTTGCAGTGAAAGCTTATGCGAAATAATTCCAGAGGCAATTGGAAGATGAAGTCAGTGACTAAGCTGTGCCTGCTGGAAAGGTGAGTTAAACGTGCAGTGTGGGTGCAGCTCTCGCGGCAGGGTGGCTCGCACGCACGCTACTGCCTGGGAGCCACGGCACGTCGCCATAGCTAATGGCTGCCTCCTCTGTACAACAGGCAGTGGCGGTTACGCATTGCATCTGCCAGGATCACGGCGCGGACCGCTGTAAGAGGGAGGGACCACTAAGAGGTTGCTGCCATGTGCCGTGCAGGGTCGCCATCTGTCTCTGGCAATCTACTTTTGCTGATAACCAACGGTGATTCGCAGTAGCGGCTCCACAGAACATCCACAAATGACCTGCAGTATTGCAAACACTCACTGACTGAAATGAGGGGCATTACACGATGAACATCTCTATTTGAATCTATGACACTGATTCTCCAGTATTCCCACTCCTGTCGGATGTATTGATTAAAATTACATACTCTAGCGACATTATTTTGAGGACAGAAAAAAGCTATTTCTACAGATGAAGAATGACGTAAGTGCAAAATGGCTATTGGATGTGTCTAACGTTACTGGAATATTTCAGATGGATATCAAAAACAGAATGCTCAGAATATGTGCGCTGGCAGCTTTTCGCCCTTTTTAGGACTTTCAGATGGAATGAATCATTGGAATGAGGAACATGAGAGGACTGTACTGAAAGAAAACACATACAGTTGGCAGCAGTCCGGTTACGGGTGAACGAGTGGTGACGATGTTGACGCACGACAACGCTGCGCCAAGGAGAGGAGGGACAGGTCCTCCGAAAAGTATTATACCGCGAAAGGTTATAGGGCTGCTCGAATGACTCTGACGTAGAGACAGACGGATGGCAACAGCTGAAATCCGGTCAGAGGTTACTGACAGAGTATCATCACGAATCTTCGTGGATCACTCTAACAGGGATGAGATGTCGAGCTGTCATTCGTGCCAGAGGGCTGACATCATACCACAGGCGACATAGTGTTGCATGCTGTAGAGCCAGGGTCGATTAGGGCAGTGAGTGACATTCTGTGGAGGCCAGCGATGAGTTTCGCTTATTTTGTAGTGGTCAGATGGAGACCATAGTGTTCTACTTGACGAAAAGTCACTCGAAGCAACGATTCTCGAGATTCATTCCCCTAAAGTCTCTGAAATCGTGACGTGGGAAGCTACTGGTATGACAATGGTAATCTTTTGGTAATTATTAGAGGAAGGCTGAATGCTTCCAGCAAGTCGAAAGAATGGATTCCCTACCGCAATACCGCGCATTAACGGAGTATCAGATGGAATATTTCAGCAGGATAATGCAAGGCACCATACTGTAGTTCCCTATCCCTAGATTTGTCACTAATCAGGTCCAGAATGCTATGAGAGGACGTACATTTTCATATCAGCCTCGTAGATCGAGCATTCTTCACCAACCCACACAACAAGTGTTTCAGACGCGACAAGAAATTCCTCAAGATGATATTCAAGGACTATTTGCGTCCATGACACGACGAATACAAAACTGTGTTCGTTCCCTTTGCGGCCCTAACACATACTGACGTTGATGATGGTCATCGGTTCCGAATGAAATATAGGTTTCACTCAATGACTATCTCCAAAACTTTTGACAATGATCTAATTGGTGCTTGTTGGTGCAGGAGTATGATCACAGCCTAATCCAGCTAAGCTGTTTACCCTAAATATCAAAAATGGTTCAAATAGCTCTGAGCACTGTGGGACTTAACTTCTGAGGTCATCAGTCCTCTAGAAATTAGAACTACTTAAACCTAACTAACCTAAGGACATCACACACATCCATACCCAAGGTAGGAGTCGAACCTGCAACCGTAGCGGTCGCGCGGTTCCAGACTATAGCGCCTAGAATCGCTCGGCCACTCCGGCAGGCCCCTAAATATCACCAGAACCGTTGATGAGATCATGATAGTGTTTACACGCCAATGAACTGTCAGGCGTAATCTCTTTTCATAGAGGTATTAATAATAATGGTATCGGTATCAAGGTAGTTTTTCTTTTATTCTTTTTAAATAGATCTATAGCACTTTCTGCTCACAGTATTGTAAATGACAAAGCGACAAACTCAAATATGTTCCACTGTAATAAATCTGTTACGTAGTTAGGGTGAAATAACAAACTTAATATGTTAGAATTTATCTGCTTTGGACACATTACTGAGTGCTGTCTTAGACTAAAATTCGTATTTTCATACCCAAATAAGAAAATAAATTTAGTCTGGAAAGTGGCAACAGAGTTCTGTACCTTCGCAGTGCTCTGTAAGAGCAAAAAAATGGTTCAACTGGCTCTAAGCACTATGGGACTTAACTTCTGAGGTCATCAGTCCCCTAGAACTTAGAACTACTTAAACCTAACTAACCTAAGGACATCACACACATTCATGCCCGAGACAGGATTCGAACCTGTGACTTTAGCGCCTAGAACCGCTTGGCCACTTCGGCAGGCTACTGTAAGAGCAGCTTGAAGGAAATCCTAAGGGCGTATTCACCTGTATTGAGTGCTGAGTGTTATAAAGAAAAAATTTTTAGAGACAAAGAAAAATGTGGAAGAGAGAATTTGGAAGGGATGTTAAGAGAAGAGCTGAACTGTGTACACAAAGGCATCCTCACAAGAATGAGAATTCAGCGAACGTGCAATTTTTTTTTATTGTAAGGACATTGTAACGTTACACATGGGTAAGGAAAGTATATAACGTGTTGAGCGAACTAAAGAGATGTTCTGACAGCCGTTGCTCATAATCCACGTGGATACTGCCACGTGGGTATTACCTCTGGAATAAGTCAGCTCAGCGGTTTTCGCCTTTTGCATACTGACAGCTTCCATCTACACCATGCGTCACTTCACCAGCAGATTCACTAGCACAAGTGCTGAAAATCTGTGGAATTCTGTCGTTCGATTCTTATACGTCACGGGGCAACTAGGTTCTTTCTTCAAATAATATGCTTTACGGATGAAGCAACCTTTACGTACAGTGGCTGCAGTAGACTGAAAATCACAGTGTAGTGTGAAGATTTCGTGTGGAATTATTGGAAACAATGGAATCGGTTCTTATATCGTTGAAGAAACACACACAATAGATTACAAAATAGTTCCTGCTCTCCAAGAGGAAGTACCACCTGAATTACGCAGCTGTACGTGAACACCAGCATGATGGTTGCCAGACTCACTACTCACTTCTGCACTTGTGTACAGGAGAGCGCTCTCCTAGTCCTTTTCTGCTTGCAGCGTAGGATGTGAAGGCGTTTTCACTTGATCTTCATGTTCGCCTACTTTGATGCCAATGGACAGTTTCACTGGGATACGTTTAAAAAGGAATAAGAGGAATTAAAATATTGCAATGATGCAGCATAAGAATCTTTTCATTCTGTCGGGAGGTCGCACCATCAACTCCAAACGTGTTGCAGCAGACTGCAGGCTTTTAGGATACTTAATTAAATAAACTAAATGTTAGGAAAGTGTTTAGCATCAATTACTTTTGTGATTTCCTTTTAGTTGCAGTTGCTGACGTTGTAATCTTACAACGTAAGTGCGCGTATTGAAATTAATCTCATCTTCATTTTTCTGTGCATTGTTATCTTCATAGTCAGTTTCGGATATTACAGAGTCTTACACTCACCTTGGAAGAAACAAGAGCAGAACTGTTGCTGTAGATAATTTGTGAATCATCTATGCATGACATATCATTTGTGTCTCAGTTGCTGTGTAGGTTAAACAACATGATGGCAAGTGGGGTTATTACCAGTTCTTAATTAGCCTTTTGTCAGCTATTCTACACTTATTAATTAGACATTCTTAGGTGTGTATGCAGGCTGAAGCTCCCCGTAAGCCACACACACACTTCCATGTGGTAGCATGAACGTGGTGTAGTTGCAGCGTCTTTAATTAGTAATCATTACATCCTCGCTCCCAGGTTCGAATCCTGCCACTGCTTAAATTTTCATTGATAGTCAGCATTGGTGGTGAAAGACTTCCGGCATCAGAAGTCACCCTCGTTCTGCCAACGGCCTTGTCAAGGACGGTGGAGGAGCGGACAGAGGTTCAGGGCACTCTCTTGTCCTAGGGCTGGGAAACTGCCCATAAATGCGGAAGAATCAGCAGTGATCACGGCATGAGGGTGCAGAAGGCAATGGAAACCACTGCACTAAAGACACGTAACTTGTAGCCACAGGACATGTGTCCTTCAATTGAAAAGTTCCATGATGATCTCTCCATTGGCAAAAGAGTCCGGAATTGTCCCCCATTCGGATCTCCGAGAGGGGACTGCCAAGGAGGAGGTGACCATAAGAAAAATACTGAATTATTAAAGAAAGGATAACGTTCTACGAATCGGGGCGTCTAATGTCAGAAGCTTGAAAGTGGTAGGGAAAGTAGAAAATCTGAAAAGGGATATGTGAAGGCTCAATGTAGATATAGTAAGGATCAGTGAAGTGAAATGGAAAGAAGACAAGAATTTCTGGTCAGATGAGTATAGGGTAATATCAACAGCAGCAGAAAATGGTATAACAGGAGTAGGATTCGTTATGAATAGGAAGGTAGGGCAGAGAGTGTGTTACTGTGAACAGTTCAGTGATAGGGTTGTTCTCATCAGAATCGAGAGCAAACCAACACCGACAATTATAGTTCAGGTATAGATGCCGACATCGCAAGATGAAGAGACAGAGAAAGTATATGAGGATATTGAGAGGGGAATACGGTACGTAAAAGGAGACGAAAATCTAATAGTCATGGGAGACTGCAATGCAGTTGTATGGGAAGGAGTCAGAAGAAAAGGTTACAGGACAATCCGGGCTTGGGACAAGTAATGAGAGAGGAGGAAGACTAATTGAGTTATGTAACAAGTTTCAGTTAGTAATAGCGAATGCTCTGGTCAAGAATCACAATAGGAGGAGGTATACTTGGAAGAGGCCTGGTGATACGTGAAGATTTCAGATATATTACATCATGGTCAGACCGAGATTCCGAAATCAGATACTGGATTGTAAAGCTTACCCAGGAGTAAATATAGTCTCAGGTCACAATATAGTAGTGATGAAGAGTAGGCTGTAGTTTAAGGCATTATTCAGGAATAATCAATATACAAAGAAGTGGGATACAGAAGTACTAAGGAATGACGAGATACGCTTCAAGTTCTGTAAGGCTATAGATACAGCAATAAGGAATAGCTCAGTAGGCAGTACACTTGAAGATGAATGGACATCCCTAAAACGGGCCTTCACAGAAGCTGGAAAGAAAAACAAAGGTACAAAGAAGGTGACAGTCGAGAAACCATGGGTAATAAAAAAAATACTTCATTTGATTATTGAAAGGAAGAAGTAAAAAAGTGCTCAGGGAACTCAGGAATACAGAAATACAAGCCGCTGAGGACTGAAATAAATAGCAAGTGCAGAGAAACTAAGACGAAATGGCTGCATGAAAAATGTGAAGAAATCGAAAAAGAAATAATTGTCGAAAGGACAGACTCAGCATACTGGAAAGCCAAAACAACCTTCCGTGACATTAAAAGCAAGAGTGGTAACATTAAGAGTGCAACGGGAATCCCACCGCTAAATGCAGAGAAGATAGCGGATAGGTGGAAAGAATACATTGAAAGCCTCTACGAGGGGGAAGATTTGCATGATGTGATAGAAGAGACGAGATGAGTCGACTTAGAAATGATAGGGGATCACGTATTAATCAGAATTTAAAAGAGCTTTGAAGGACTTAAGATCAAATAAGGCAGAAGGGATAGATAACATTCCATTAGAATTTCTAAAATCACTGGGTTAAATGGGAACAAAACGACTATTCACGTTGGTATGTAGAATGTATGAGTCTGGCGACATACCAACTGACTTTAGGAAAAATATCATCCACACATTTCCGAAGACTGTAAGAGCTGACAAGTACGAGAATGATCGCACAATCAATTAAACAGCTCATGCTTCCAGGTTGCTGACAAGAATAATGTACAGAAGATAGGAAAAGAAAATTGAGGCTGTGCTAGATGACCATCAGTTTGGCTTTAGAAAAGGCACGAGAGAGGCAATTCTGACGTAGCGGTAGATAATGAAAGCAAGACTAAAGAAAAATCAAGACACTTTCATAGAATTTGTCGACCTGGAAAAAGCATTCAACAGTGTGAAATGGTGCAAGATGTTCGAACTTCAGAGAAAAATAGGGGCAAGCTACAGGGGGAGACGGGTAATATACAATATGCCCAAGACCCAAGAGGGAATAATAAGAGTGGAAGACCAAGAACGAAATGTTCGGCTTAAAAACGGTGTAAGACGGGGATGTATTCTTTCTCCCCTGCTGTTCAATCTGTACATCGAAGAAGCAATGATGGAAATAAAGGTCTAGGGGTAGAATTAAAATTCAAGGCAAAAGGATATCAATGATAAGATTCACTGTCGACATTGCTATCCAGAGTGAAAGTGAAGAAGAATTACATGATCTGCTGGATGGAATGAACAATCTAGTGAATACAGAATATGGATTTAGAGTAAATCGAAGAAACACAAAAGTAAAGAGAAGTATCGGAAATGAGAACAGTGAGAAATTTAACATCCGGATTGATGGTCACGAAGTAGCTGAAGGTAAAGAATTCAGCTAGCTAGGCAGTAAAATAATCAATGACAGACAGAGCAAGGAAGGCATCAAAAGCAGACTAGCAATGGCAAAAAGGGCATTCCTGGCCAAGACAAGTATCAGGCATAGATCTTAATTCGAGGAAGAAATTTCTGAGAACGTACATCTGGAGTACAGCATAGACCGCGGGAAAACCAGAACAAGAGAATCGAAGCTTTTGAGATATTGTACTACAGACAAATGTTGAAAACTGGGTGGAGTGTTAAGGTAAGGAATGAAGAGGTTCTGCACAGGATCGAAGAGGAAAGGGATATGTGGTAAACACTGGTAAAGAGAAGGGACAGGATGATAGGACAGCTATTAAGACACCAGGGAACGACATACACGGTACTAGAGGGAGCTGTGGAGGATAAAAACTGTAGAGGAAGACAGAGATTAGAATACATACAGCAAATAATTGACGACATAGGTTGCAGGTACTACTCTGAGATGAAGAGGCACAGGAGAGGAATTCGTAGCGGGTCACATCAAACCAGTCGGAAGACTGATGAACAAAACAAAAAACCATAAACATCCGTATGTCATTGCAGTGAGTTTCATTTTCAGAATAAATCCACGTTGTAAATGTAATTTAACCAAAGATACTGGAATTCGTTTGAGATATGCGATATTAGCAACAAAAATTACTACAGTTCTTTTTCAAACAACTAAATTGGTACCGATATCTGGGTAATTAATATAGCTGTACCAACGGAATATATGCTTTTAGTGAGGATATACCACACCCACATCTTAAGATAAATCATTAACCTTTCTATTCACATAAATGTAAGCAGCGATGTTTAGAGGTGGCAGTCGGTGGAATAAATAAGTACTGGGAAAATTTGATTATAATCTAGAAATGTCATTCACGTGAGACAAAATTAAGGCACCCAAGATTTAGAAACCTTAATTCATCGTATTTGTAACGGTTCAGTATTGAACAAGTACAATGAAAGAACATGTCATCACTTTCGTGCCCATTACGCTGCAAAAATTAAAAAAAAATATGAAAAGAGAGTGTATATCCAGAACAGGACATCAAGAAGATTAAATATCTAGATGAAGCTGAATCACAACACATTTAGCTTACAAAAGTGTCCGAAAAATGTAATTAAAATAAAAAATGAGTAATAAAATTTTAAGGAAATTTTCATAACAGTATAACTGATTACTGCTTCCTGCCTCCCATGCTTCACAGCGATGTGAGAAGTTCCTGTAGACCATGTAGATAAAGAGTCGTAGTGGCATCTTAAAACTGTTTTTTCCTTCCTGTATTGTTATTCCATTCCTCTGCCACATATGGGCAGTGGAGGCCTGGCTGCAGCACAATCCGCTGCTCTTCAGCCGAGTGGCATGACAGCTATTAACAGGAGAAAATTATACCTATAAACGCAATAAAAAGAAGGACATAAAAACATAGTAAGGGGGAGACAATTGGAGGGAAAATATACACTGACATGGCGACGATCATGGGGGGACAATTAAGAACGTCTACATAAAGTTAAAAAACACAGTTGGTGATTCGTACAGCACAAAAAAGACACTGAAGTTACACACACAGGTTAAAAGATGGCCATAGAATTAAAACCTACAGAACAACCACTTTAAGAGATGAAGCACACACACAAAGAATAAAAATTGCCAGGAGAGACCTCCTTAGGGAGAGACCTGATAAGATGAAAAAAGAGGGGAGACCAAGGTGCTATGGGGGAGGGGGCGGGATGAAAGGAATACGGGGGTCAGGGGGTGTACCAAGGAGCAGGAGACAGGTGAGGTACGAGATGAAGAGGGAAGGCAAGGCAGGAGGGGGTCCAGAGGCACTGAAGTAGAGCCTGGGAGAGGGAGAGGGTGTAGGAGGGTGAAAGCTACTCAGAAGAAGGAGGTGGGAGGAGAGGGGGCCCTGAGGAGGAGGCAGGAGGCAGGTGGGGTTAGAGTTGGTAGGAGGGGTAGATGTCAGGGCGAAATTCACCATCTGGGGGGGGGGGGGGGGGGAGAGGAGTAGGAAGTTGCGTTGGGAAAGGAGGTGCAGGGTGTGAAGATGGATAGAGGGTGAAACACAATGGTAAAGGCGTGGCAACGGGCTGGGGGTGGAGAGGAAGTGGGACACCAGACCATGGGGGGGATAGAGTCGGCAGACAATATACGGGGTGTGCATGTGTTCAAGGAAAAGGAGAAGGAGGGGGATTGGGATGAGGTCGTAGAGGATAGACACAGGGGACAGAAGGTGGATATAGAAGGCCAGTCGGAAGAAAAGTCGGAAGGCAAGTCGGAGAGCATAGTGCTCAAGGATTTGGAAGGCGTACGCTGTTTTAACAAATCTGCTTATAATGTAAGGCGCACTGGGCTTGGCTTACAAGACATGGAGGTGAGTCACACCTGGATAGACTTTATGTGTCGGATTAACGACCATGGATTGCCACATCAGCCATGCTGAATGCACTTTTCAAACAGTTTCACACGCCTATTTAGACAAAATGCAGGACTAATCCCTGCATTATGCCTCAGTGAAGTTAAAATACGAACACACACTCGAAGAGAGTTTACATGATTCACAGACTGGGAGCAGGTGAGGCACCAAAGGCATTTTAATTTTCAATGTCCTGAATATAGGTTTGATGCCTTCCATTACAAAATATACACGTTTGAATTCCACAGGTCGAAATACAGTGACGTGCAATAGAAGAATTCTGTGTGAAGAGGTGTGGCACTGCATTTTAGTACACTCATGACCAAATAACATCTTTTACATTTCCTCGAACATATATGTTTTATACATCAAACTCTTCAGAAAAATGTGCTGCACTACAGAATGAAGATATTTTTGAAAACTCAATTTTTTTCAAATGTTTGAGGTTCCATGTCAAACGTTCGTGGAGGGGGGGGGGGGAGGGGAATATCATAGATCTGGGTCTGATTGTTCATTCCAATGCCTTTTCTGGTAAAGTGACCAAAACATTTCAACTGATTCTGCTTGACAAGGGTCGACAGCCTTGTTCTGATGCCGAGCTGCCTCAGAATCGATTCGTTACTTGGATGTGCTGTCCGTGGTATTCGAAGCATTATTCTTTGTTGTATCATAGATCGATACCACCAATACCAGCGTCTCACAGTTGGAAAGGGAGGCGCTCGTTTCCGACAGACGCTGACAGCGGTAGCGTTGGGACCTGGCGGATCCAATGATGCACAGTCGGTTAGCGACACATTCAGCAGCTCCGATGGCGAGCGCCCTCTGCTGCCGTGATACAGGTTGGCTGGTGCCAGCTACGTTGTCCAGTCTCAGTCGCAGTCTTCGACAGTCTACAGTCTGAGACAGCCTTGTACAATTCACTCGTGCACTCGTGCACGACACTGTTATAACAGCTGGACTTCATTGCTGTTTGTTCTTTTAGGACGTCTCTTCGCAACGACTAGGGAAAGCTGTAAGGTAAGTAAAACTACGTTTACTGTACGAGAGGCGTTTGAAAAGTCTGTGCAAAAATAAAAACTACTTACGTGTTTGGGGTAAACCTTTTTTTATTTTTCGACATAGTCCCCTTCTGGACTTATACACTTCGTCTAACGCTGTTCTAATTTGTCGATCCCTTCTGAATAATAGGAATTGTCCAAGTCTGCAAAATAGTTCTTAGTTGATGCAATCATTTCCTTGTTTGAATAAAATCTTTGTCCCGCCAGCCATTTCTTCAAATTGGGGAACAAATCGTAGCCCGAGGGAGCCAAGTCTGGAGAACAGGGGGGATGTGTAACGCGTTGGAATCCTATTTCCAACTGCTGAGGTGTGTGCTGGGGCATTGTGGTGATGGAAAAGGACTTTTGGCGGTCCAATCGCAGGCGTTTTCTTTCTTTTTTTCTGTTTGTTTCTCAGCTTTGTTTCCAATCGTCCACTAACGATGAATAATATGCACCTGTAACAGTTTTACCCTTTTCCAGATAGTCGATGAGGGTTATCCCTTGCGAATCCCAGAAGACAGTCGCCATAGCCTTTCCAGGCGAAGAAATGGTTCAAATGGCTCTGAGCACTATGGGACTTAACATCTATGGTCATCAGTCCCCTAGAACTTAGAACTACTTAAACCTAACTAACCTAAGGACATCACACAACACCCAGTCATCACGAGGCAGAGAAAATCCCTGACCCCGCCGGGAATCGAACCCGGGAACCCGTGCGTGGGAAGCGAGAACGCTACCGCACGACCATGAGATGCGGGCTGAAGAAATGGTCTTCGCCCTTTTTGATGCAGATTTTCCCTTGGTAACCCATTGTTTAGATTGTTGTTTGGTCTCAGGAGTACAGTATGTATCCATGTTTCATCCACAGTGACGAAACGACGCTTAAAGCCCTGCGGAGTCTTCCTGAACAGCTGCAAACCATCCTTGCAACAACTCACACGATTCCGTTTTTGGTCAAACGTGAGCAATCGCGGAACCCATCTTGCGGATAGCTTTCTCATGTCCAAATGTTTATGCAAACTGTCATGTACCCGTTCATTCGAGATGCCCACAGCACTAGAAAACTGACGCACCTTAGGTCTTCTGTCATCCATCACCATATCATGGATTTTATCAATGATTTCTGGAGTCGTAACTTCCACAGGGCGTCCAGAACGTTCAGCATCACTTGTGTCGACATGGCCACTCCGAAAATTTTGAAACCACTTATTAACTTTTCGAATCGAAGGTGCAGAGTCACCATAATATTTATCAAGCTTCTCTTTAGTCTCCTGGTGCTTTTTGCCTTTTATAAAGTAATGTTTAATCACCACACGAAATTTTTTTCGTCCATTTTTTGATAATCATTCGACTTCCTTGATTCACACGAATGCCAAACACAAAGAAATAGACCAATATGGCTGAACTTGGCTTGCGTTCTTTCCAAAGACGCTACTAACTGAACATGATCTCGATACGTGCCGGTGGTGCCATTTCTCGGACTTTGCACGGAGTTTTCAAACGCCCCTCGTATTTGCGTGTTCGCTAATCATTTATGCTCCTGTCCAGTTTCCCTGTGATGACAGCTGCAGAATCCCTCTGTAGTCCACCTCTTCTTACCGTTGTGTCCGAAGTAGTGTAAAACATTCATTATCCTAGTTTCTATTGTATAGTGCATAATAAGAAGGATTAGAGTTTGGACGACAGTGAACTTTGTCTTGTCGGTGATGGGGATGTCCTTCCACATACGAGCAAGTTTTGATGTAGAATTACCCGCAATCATATGCGTCTATGGATCTCAGACCCGAAATCTCGAGTATCATTGACAACAGAACCTAAATACTCTAACGGACTGACGTCCGCGTAGCCAGCAATCTTGCGATATTAGATCTGTTGGCATTATGACGATCTGCAATAATCACTTCAGTTTTTGTGTTGTTGATTTCTTCGTTTAGCCAAATTTCGCACGGTAGTTTCCAGTTATGTTCGTCTGTTGCAGTTACCAGAGTGTCGTCTGCATATAAGAGATTACCAATTTTTCTGATACCTACAACAATGCTCTCATACCATCCATACCTGTCTTCAAGAACCTCCCTAATAATGTGCTCACTATATGCCTTTAACAAAAGTGGGGAGAGAATGCAAGTAAATTTATCTTCTTCCACAATATTTCGGTAACTGTACAATTTATAATATTCCTGCATTTTTTTCGCGACTCTGGGACTCTGAGATAGCTATTACTTCTGCAACCAGTTATCTTGCAACCATCGCTGAATCTACCTTTGATATGTACGTATTGGCCCACGATAGATATTTCCTGTAATTTGTGACATCTTCAATGATTCTGAGACAAAGGTCTGATTCAAGGGGTCAGAACTCAAACTTGTAAAACGATGTCCAGATGAAACTTTCGTAGACGCTACGAACGTTAGAGAAAGTTATGTTCAAAAAGCTAAAATGTCCAAAACGGGCAGAGGCGTTATGGGTGTAATGCATTCCTTTACGCTGTATTTGAACGTGCGTCTATAGCAATGCAAGAAGTACTTCTTGTGGAAATATCTGTTTTTTTCATTTGTCCTCTTTTCTCTAGTTATGTTCAACTTTTCGACTGCACCACAATCATTGGTGATTTGAATGGCTTGATACACTCCTCAACAACTTCTATGATCTGTTCATCTTGTCAGATCTGCATACACACCACGACAGAAGGTACTGATAATCTGTTTTACATAGTCTAACTATGGTCTGCCCCACACTTTTTCACCTATATGCAATGCCATGCCAAGCGAGGGAGTTCGAGCCTAATAGAAAAAAATCGTCTTTGAAACCCGACGCTACATACTATGTCACCAGACAGATAGAAGTATCAATTGAAGAAATGCGTAAATTGTAATGGATATCGAGCAGTACCAAGTAAACTTGCAGCCGATTACAGCAAAATCTCAAAACTACATTGCGTAAAAGAAGTAAATTACCCTACCCTCGCACTAGACTTCAAAAGGGTGAAATCACGTTATGTGGGGTTGGAATCCCACATTATCCTTAGAGAAGGGGTGAATCGGCTGGGAATGTCGGCAGTGTTAAAGTTCTGTAAGAACTTTGATCTATTACATACTACATTGCAAACTGTCGTTTTCGACCGCGAATTGCGTGAAAATCAATGCCCCGAGAGAAGGGGCGGTTTCATTGACGCCCTTTTATGCCACCTCCTAAGATCTCTTAGCGTCGATTCTGAGCGGCGGTGTGACTGAAACGTCGTCCTCGGCCACCCGTAATAAAACTGTGCGATTTCAGTGGCGTGCGTCACGGTTCTGAACTACATCGCAGAGGCCTCCAAAGAAGGGCTGAGATGTGGTTAGAGGCGGGTCATGACCTTCCTCTTGTGTGAGAGAAGTCCACAGTGGCATTTGACAGACTTACGGTGAAATTTGCTGCGAATGTGACATCATTAACTTACCTTACACTTCACGTGGACTTCTGAGCTATGGCCTTTGTTTCGCAAGTATAGACTTCTTGCTGTTTCAAGCGCCATCGAGTTCGAGAGTGACGTCGCAATGCTTTTGCTCCATTACAGAGGAAAGCTGTAGGAACCTTTGAACTAAATATCACAATTGTGCGTCACAATGGCGAAAATCACGGGGCTGCAAAAAGTCACCATTTCATTGTTTTGCATAGTGTGTTTCTTCGTTCGTCGCTATCCTCCATGCAACTGAGAATTCCAGATGTCCCTGGGTTCTAAATTCTTCAAGTAGTTCAGTACTTCTAATTGATTATGTTTTTTCTCGTGTCATCAGCCTTGATTAAAAACAATTAAAAATAAGAAATAGAAAGAATGAGTGTGTATACAAACGTTAACTGCATGACAGAAAATAATATTTACGAATCTCGTACCAACTACATGTTCTTAGTTACGCACGCTATACATAGCAGGTGCCCATTAAAATGGCGACACTAGCATAATGGGTTACTAACACATGCATTTTTCAATAGTTTTGATTTTGGAAGGAACAGTTCTACACCTCACACTTCCATATAATTCATATATGTTTCATATCCCCTTAGCAGGCCATGGTGGCCGAGCGGTTCTAGGCGCTTCAGTCCGGAACAGCGCAACTGCTAAGGTCGCAGGTTCGAATCCTGCCTCGGCCATGGATGGTCCTTAGGTTAGTTAGTTTTAAGTAGTTCTAAGTTCTAGGTGACTGATGACCTCAGATGTTAAGTCCCATAGTGCTCAGAGCCATCTGAATCAGCCATATCACTCTTCCCCCCCCCCTCCCCCATTTGACTGAGGTCCTGGACACCACATTATTGCCATGATGACTTCCAGTTTTTCCTCGTTTTTATTCTTGCCAACCGTGGTAACATCACTGTCCGATCACATTAATGTGACCAACTGTCAAAACCATGGATAAGCAAATTTTGTAGCGGACAGCAGCAAGACGTTCAGGAAGAAAGTCCGTGAGGCTCTGGAAGGTAGCGACAGGGATGTGAAGCCATGTGAGCGCCAAGACTCCAGTGCAGTGTCCATCTGCGCTAGTTCTCGATTGAGGATCAATGGCGCGTACTGCCCGATCGACATTGTCCCATAGATTCTCAATTTGGTAGTCAGGTGAGTACGATAAAGTCATCCTCGTGCTCTTCGGTGAGCTGTGTGGTCCAAATGGCTCTGAGTACTATGGGACTTAACTTCTGAGGTCATCAGTCCCATAGAACTTAGAACTACTTAAACCTAACTAGCCCAAGGACATCACAAACATCCATGCCTCGAACCTGCGACCGTAGCGGTCGCGCGGTTCCAGACTGTAGAGCCTAGAACCGCTCGGCCACGACGGTCGGCGGTGAGCTGTGTGACACTTTGCCTTGTCGTGCTGGTAGTTGCAATCGCACCGAGGAGAAACAACTGCATGTAGGGTTGGACATGGTCCCCCAGGACAGATGCATACTTTTCTTGGCCCACTGTGCCTTCCAGAATAACGTGGTCACTCGGGAATGACACTAAAATATTCTCCAGATCATAACGTACCTCCTCGGGCTGGGATCCTTTCAAAAATTGTTGCAGTGTGTTTGCTTTCAGACGTTTCACGCCTTACACAGAAACGGTCATCTGCCCGCTGGGACATAGAACATGATTGATCTGAAATGTCGACCTGTCGGCACTTAGGAGACTCAGTTTGCGGTTGGCGTGCAATTCCAGCCTTCGTCGCCAATTAACAGAAGTCAGCAAGGGGGCATGAACCAGGCGCCTTCTGCGGAGGCCCATAAGCAGCAACGTCCGCTGAACGGTCATGGAGGAGACACTGTTGGTAGCCCATTTATTCATCTGGGCGGTCAGTGCCCAAAAGTTTCACTTCTATTCGCCCGTACACATCTCCGCAGCCGTAATTCGCCCCTGTCATCTACGGGCTGTGATTCGCAACAGTGGGCTCAGGGCCTGTTTTGGGTAGCACCATACGGTATATTTCAACCACGAAGGCACGCAGCAGTTTACAAACTTAGGCCTTTCCGAAATGCTTCCATTCTTGGCCCGAAACCCCATGATCATCCGCATTTGAACGACGGATAAGTCTCTCCCTTTTGTTTGTTAAGACGATGATTGCACGCTTTGCCCTGATACGCTTTATGTGCCCTCTGTGAGTGGTTGTCGCACTTTGACGTCCAACATAGGCGGTGGTCACATTAATGTGACTGGACTGTGTATTTCAGGTGGTCTTAGCATCGAATCAAGTAAACTGTTGTTTGTAAATTTACGGTATACGTTCGTTTAAACGTATAGTATCCTGTCTTGGTTAAAACTGTGGCTGAAAGAATAAAAGAATGTTAGGGACTGACGTCCCGTACATTACGAAGTCGCTAGTGACGTAGCACAGCCTCGAATTGGGAACTGACAGGAAAAGAAATCAACCGCATCCTCGTCTAAGTTAGCAGCGGTTATATGAATCTCTGACTACTTATATACTCAGTAAGTAAACGTACAGAATGTGTAAGAGGCACTTCGGACCAGTATCAGCGATTTTCTGCTCTATTCCATTCACCCATGAAACGATGGAAATGTGGCTGTATTTATATGTCTCTACCACTCAAATCTGTCTTTCTAACTTCATGACCCCTAGATGTGACATACGGTGCTGGCTGCAGAACTGCCGTAGCGTTTTCCTCGAATATGCATTTTCTCAGGTTATTCAAAAATCTGTCGCAAGAACAACGTCGTCTTTCGTCCAAGCAACATTTTAGTTTCCTGGGAATCTGTGTTACTCTTTCGTAGGGATTGTACAGACCTGCTACGATCATAGGAGTTATAGTGACTCCTCATTCGTCTCCATTCCTCTTATATACTCATATTTTGCTTACCGCTTTGTGTGTCCGAAACGCCAGCAAAAAGCATTGGGACCTCTCGGTGATTGGCGGTCATAACACGTTGTCTCATCAGTGTACCAGGAAAAAAATTTTGTTATTGGAGCACAAAAATGGCGAATGAAAATAATTTTATGGGCCAGTAAATTTTTTATAGTTTTCTTACGTGAAACTGAAATGATACAAAACTATATACACACATCGAAAAAAGTTTTGCATCACTTCGGTTCCGAGAGTAACGGGACCTGTTTAGAAAATTGGAATTGGGATCAACATAAACATCATTTTCACCCTTTTTATTGCTCATGAAGACCACTTATAGCATGTTGTACTACCATACAGCGAGACCTTCAGAGGCGGTGGTTCAGATTGCTGTTCACATCGGTACCTCTAACACCCAGTAGCACGTCCTCTTGCATTGATGCACGCCTATATTCGTCGTGGCATACTATCCACAAGTTTATCAAGGCACTGTTGGTCAAAATTGTCCCACTCTCAACTGCTATTTGGCGTAGATTCCTCAGAGTGGTTGGTCGATCACATCGTCCATAAACAGCCCGTTTCAATCCATCTCACGCATGTTCGATGGTGTTCATGCCTGGCCACTCTAGTCGAGCGATGTCGTTATCATCAAAGGAAGTCACTCACAAGATGTGCACGATAAGTGCGAAAATTGTCGTCACTGAAGACGATTGCGTCGCCAATATTCTGCCGATATGGTTGCACTATCGATTGGAGAATGGCATTCACGTATCGTACAGTTTTCCATTAGTACCAGCGGCGTACGTCGGCCCCATGTAATGCCACCCCAAAACAGCAGGGAACCTCCAGCTTGCTGCACTCGCTGGACAGTGTGTCTAAGGCGTCCAGCCTTACCGGGTTACCTCCAGACACGTCTCCGACGATTGTCTGGTTGAAGGCATATGCGACACTCATCGGTGAAGAGGACGTGATGCCAATCTTGAGCGATCCATTCGACATGTTGTTGGGCCCATCTGTGCCGCGCTCCATGGTATCGTGGTCGAAAAAATGGACTTCGCCATGGACGTCGGGACTGAAGTTGAGCTCTCAGCAACTGTAGTTAGATATCTGCAGCTGGAGCACAGAGAACAGCAAGCACCGCGTTTCCAAGCAGTTACCTTTCGATGAAAATTATCGACACTCACAACCATTTCAGAAAGAGTACTGTTAGGCATATCATCAACGCTTAGGGACCACTTTGTTTAATTAAAGAGATTAACACTAAAGTTCAAAAGTTCAGGATTTAATCAGTTTGAATATTTTTTTTTCAGGAAGCCCATAAAACAGGGTCAAATATATGTTGTATTCTCGCAGTTCGCAGTTGGCAATGCACAGTAATCCAAAGCTAAACAACTACATAGTTACAACAAACCCAGCATGCCAGCACGAGTTCTAAATCAAAAGAAAATAAATTTTTAATGAAAACTTCCTACATCTCAACTCCAGAACAAAAACAACCTGTGGACGCCAGTCGCGGATGGACGGAAATGCAAATGGCCGACAGTTATTTTCTGGAAAGAGTCATCACGGGTGACGAGACTTGGAATTATCAGCACGGACCTAGTGCAAAACGACAAAGTGCAAAAGTTCATGTGAAGGATCAATGCTTTGATGACACCAAGGACATTCAAGCCAATGTGACGTGCTAGTTGAGCAACATCCCAAAGGAATACTTTTCTGACAGTTTCGCATGGATGTATGAGCGTTCTGCGCAGTATATCCACAGGGAAGTGGGAGAGAGTGGGCACACTGTGCAGAATTCTTGAAGCGCTAAAAGCACCTTCTCAACATTTATTTAATTTTTTATTAATCCACTCTCGACACATTTTTGACTGACGGGGTGCAATACATTTGCATTCTGAGAGCAATGTAGCCACAAAGACAACTGTGTTGTCAAATCTAACCAGTTTCTAAGGTTGAGGTAAGAAAAGAGGACATTCTCCTCAGAAATGACTAAGAAAGGGTTGTATGGAAAATAGTAACTACAAGAAGGGTAAGGATGAAAGAACATTTGTTAAGACATCGGATTATTTCTGCCATAATACTGGGAAAACTGAGACTGGAATACGGAATATACAACACAATTAGTTGAGCGCTACTCTAAGATGAAAAATTTTGCATAGGAAAGGAATTCATGGCGGGTCGTATTAAGCCTAACACAAATCTGGTGAGCTCAAAAAAAAGTAGATATTCTGGAAACAATACTTTCTGACGTTACTAGCTGAGTACCCAGTGTTGTCTAGGTATGTATTTCTCCCAGTCTTTTGTTAGACCAACTGCTGCTTATTCCTCCCTCTGTTCATCCTCTGCCTATTTCCTGTCGTCTCTCTCTCTCTCTGTCCATCTCCCCCTACTGCTCTATCTGCCCGTCTGCTCCTCTCGCCTCTCCACTTCCCGTCTAATTCCATCTCCTCCCCCCACCTCCCTCTGTCCACTTCCTCTTCCCCCCCCCTCAGTGCCAATCTTGTCCTCCGTCCCTCCCTCCCTCCCTCCCTCCCTCTGCCCATCTCCTCCTCCCCCTCCCCATGTTCATCTGCTCCACCCTCCTCTCTTTTGGTCTCTTCCTCTTTCCATTCTCTATCCATTTCCTCCTCTCCTCTGCATGTCCATCACCTCCTCCCTCTTCTCTCTCTATATTATCACCCCATCCCAACAGGAGGCTGGAGGTTCTTACACTCACGGTATTTCTCTCCAGATCGCAGGTAACATGTGTACAAAATCTGGTTGGCATCGTTCCAGGGGCTTAGGATGAGATCTTTACCTGCAGCTTTGCCCACGTACGCAGGTGTCAAACATATTTCACCTACATTTAACATGGTTCATACGTACCTGTACACATACTTCAGTTGTATCTCTAGCGAATTGCACCGTGCAGTTTCATTTTTACGCAGCTCAATGGTTATGACTCGTATCTCCGGGAGTATATGTCGCACAATGATACAATTTTGCAGGTACAGTTAGTGGTATATGTATAAGCTGTCTGCGAAATGTGTTGTGAACAGAGTTAGTAGCAAAGAAGTAATAAATTAAAACATCACGCATAATGCGAGAGCTTCTCACGCATGTTAATATAGAGCGTTATGTCTCCTGAACTGTCGAAGAATGATGTGATTTTGTAGGTTCATTCAGCGGTGTACGTTGATAGTGTCTGCGAAATGTGTTGCGTAGAGAGCTAGTAGTAAAGAAGTAATAAACGTCATGCATGCGCGGCTGTTTTTTACGCCTCTCAGTGTTTACGGCGTCATGTCTCCTGAACTGTGTGTCGTAGGCGTACAGTGATGTCAAATGGTTCAAATGGCTCTGAGCACTATGGGACTTAACTTCTGAGGTCATCAGTCCCCCAGAACTTAGAAATACTTAAACCTACCTAACATAAGGACATTACACGCATTCATGCCCGATGCAGGATTCAAACCTGCGACCGTAGCGCCTAGAACCGTACATTGATGTCATTTTTCTGCTGTATTTAGTGGAATATATGAATCCCGTGTGCAAAATGGGTAGCGAATAGGTTATCAGTAGGGAAGTAATTAGTTAAAACTTCATGCCGGATGCGGCAGTCTTACTGCCTGGACAGTGAAAATATAGTAAGTGATAAACTGTTTAACTTAGATAATTTTTGTGGGTTGTAAGTGAAAAAAGTTTCTTAAAGGTTCTAAATTATGTGTAAAGTTTGTTGCAAGCCATTCTCAAATACTGTATGAATAAATTATGGAAATATCGCACATCGTGGGCTAGACAGCTTTTTCACTCTCACTCTACTCATGTGATAAGTCGGTGGTTCCTACCCCGAAGGTGATTATTTGCAGATAGTAAGTGACATGTGAACCAACTTTGTTGTAAACCGGTCCAGTGGTTGAGGAGGAGATATGGAACACACATACAAACATCTACACACATACATTCATATGCAGATCTGTTTTTATAATACATGTGGATTCAATGCATTTGCTTTCTGATAACAATATAGCACCAGAGGTATCTTGGTTAATGACTCTAAGTAACTATGTAAAGAGATCAGAGACACTGAAGAGCCAAAGAAACTAGTGAACCTGACTAACATGGTGTAGTGCGCCTGCGAGACGCAGAAGGGCCGCAACACGATTTGGCATAGGCTCGACTAATGCTGGAGGGAACTGACACCATGAATCCTGCAGGGCTGTTCATAAATTCGTAAGAGTACGAGAGTGTGGAGATCTCTTCTGGACAGCACGTTGCAAGGCGCCCCATATATGCTCAATAATATTCACGTCTGGGGAGTTTGGTGGCCATGGGAAGCGTTTATGCCCAGAACAGTGCTCCTAGAGCCACTCTATAGCAATGTGGGGTGTCGCATTGTCCAGTTGGAATTGTCCAAGTCCGCTGGAAAGCATAATGGACATGAATCGATGCAGGTGATCGGCCGGGGTGGTTACGTACATGTCACCTGCCAGAGCCGTATCTAGAACTATCAGGGGCCCCATAACATTCCAAC
This sequence comes from Schistocerca gregaria, assembly GCF_023897955.1. Lineage (NCBI taxonomy): Eukaryota > Metazoa > Arthropoda > Insecta > Orthoptera > Acrididae > Schistocerca > Schistocerca gregaria. The sequence goes on from NC_064927.1 coordinate 314,704,510, forward strand.
TGCACACGCCCCACATCATTACAGAGCCTCCAGCAGCTTCAACAGTTCTCTGATATACAGTGTACATGGATTCATGAGGTAGTCTCCATACCCGTGCACGTCCATCCGCTCGATATAATTTGAAACAAGACTTATCCGACCAAGCAACATGTTTCCAGTCATCAGTCCAGTGTTGACGGGACCAGGCGAGGCGCAAAGCTTTATGTCGGGCAGTCGTCCAGGGTACATGAGTGGGTCTTCGGCTCAGAAAGTCCGTATCGATGATGTTCCGTTGGATGATTCGCACGCTGACAGTTTTTGATGGCCCAGCATTGAAATCTGCAGCAATTTACTGAAGGGTTGAACTTCTGTCACGTTGAATGATCTCTTCAGTCGTCCTTGGTCCCGTTCTTGCAGTATCTTTTTCCGGCCGCAACGATGTCGGAAACTTGATGTTTTGATGGATTCATGATATTCACGGTACATTCATGAAACGGTCGTACGGGAAAATCCCCATTTCATCTCTACCTCGTAGATGCCGTGTCCCATCGCTCGTGGGCCGGCTATAAAACCACGTCCAAACTCACTTAAATCTGGGCAACCTGCCATTGTAACCGATTTAACGACTGCGCCAGACACTTGTTGTCTCATACAGGGTGTTACAAAAAGCTACGGCCAAACTTTCAGGAAACATTCCTCACACACAAAGAAAGAAAATATGTTATGTGGACATGTGTCCGGAAACGCTTACTTTCCATGTTTTATTACTTCTCTTCAAATCACATTAATCATGGAATGGAAATACACGGCAACAGAACGTACCAGCGTGACTTCAAACACTTTGTTACAGGAAATGTTCAATATATCCTCCGCTAGCGAGGATACATGCATCCACCCACCGTCGCATGGAATCCCTGATGCGCTGATGCAGCGCTGGAGAAAAGCATATTGTATCACAGCCGTCCACAATACGAGAACGAAGGGTCTCTACATTTGGTACCGGGATTGCGTAGACAAGAGCTTTCAAATGCCCCCATAAATGAAAGCCAAGAGGGTTGAGGTCAGGAGAGCGTGGAGGCCAAGGAATTGGACCGCCTCTACCAATCCATCGCTGACCGAATCTGTTGATGAGAAGCGTACGAACACTTCGACTGAAGTGCAGGAGCTCCATCGTGCATGAACCATATGTTGTGTCGTACTTGTAAAGGCACATGTTCTAGCAGCACAGGAAGAGTATCCCGTAGAAATCATGATAACGTGCTCCTTTGAGCGTAGGTGGAAGAACATGGGGCCCAATCATCACCAACAATGCCTGCCCAAACGTTCACAGAAAATCTGTGTTGATGACGTGATTGCACAATTGCGTGCGGATACTCGTCAGCCCACACATGTTGATTGTGAAAATTTACAATTTGATCACGTTGGAATGAAGCCTCATCCATAAAGAGAACATTTGCACTGAAATTTGCATTGACACATTGTTGGATGAACTTTTCGCAGAAGTGTACCCGTGGAGGCCAATCAGCTCTGCTGATAGTGCCTGCACACGCTGTACATGGTACGGAAACAATTGGTTCTCCCGTAGCACTCGCCATACAGTGACGTTGTCAACGATACCTTGTAGAGCAGCAACTTCTCTGACGCTGACATTAGGGTTATCGTCAACTGCACAAAGAATTGCCTCGCGCATTGCAGGTGTCTTCGTCGTTCTAAGTCTTCCCTAGTCGTGAGTCATAGGCTGGAATGTTCCGTGCTCCCTAAGACGCCGATCAATTGCTTCGAACGTCTTCCTCTCGGGACGCCTTCGTTCTATAAATCTGACTTGGTACAAACGTACAGCGAAACAGCTATTGCCCCGTGCTAATCCATACATCAAATGGGCATCTGCCAACTCCGCATTTGTAAACATCGCACTGACTGCAAAACCACGTTCGTGATGAACACTAACCTGTTGATGCTACGAGCTGATGTGCATGATGCTAGTACTGTAGAGCAATGAGTCGCATGTCAACACAAGCACCGAAGTCAACATTACCTTCCTTCAATTGGGCCAACTGGCGGTGAATCGCGGAAGTACAGTACATACTGACGAAACTAAAATGAGCTCTAACATGGAAATTAAGCGTTTCCGGACACATGTCCACATAACATCTTTTCTTTATTTGTGTGTGAGGAATGTTTTCTGAAAGTTTGGCCGTACCTTTTTGTAACACCCTGTATAGGCACTGCCGACCGCAGCGCCGTATTCTATCTGTTTACATGTCTCTGTATCTGAATACGCATGCCTATATCAGATTCTTTGGCTCTTCAGTGTAAGAAAAGAAGGCATTCATCACAGAATTGGGGGTGAAAGGTATATGTGGAATTCGGTAACTATAGGGTGGTTGAGGATGAAAAGAAATCCGTTAAGACATCAAGTAATATCTGCCGTCGTACTGGACGGAAAACATTGTAGAAAACTGAGGCTGGAATGTAACACACAAACATGTGAGTGCTACTCCGAGATGTAGAGCTTGGGACAGGAGAGGAAGTCGGGGGGTGGGTGGCGGGGCATATTAAACCTAATATTTCATGGCCGGCTTGTGTGGCCGAGCGGTTCTAGGCGTATCAGTCTGGAACCGCGAGACCGCTACTTGCCTCGTGCATGGATCTGTGTGATGTCCTTAGGTTGCTTAGGTTTAGGTACCGGGTGATCAAAAAGTCAGTATAAATTTGAAAACTTAATAAACAACGGAATAATGTAGAAAGAGAGGTAAAAATTGACGCACACGCTTGGAAAGACATGGGGTTTTCTTAGAACAAAAAAAAAAGTATTGCTAGACGCTTCAAAGATCTGTTGCGCGCGTCGTTTGGTGATGATCGTGTGCTCAGTCGTCACTTTCGTCATGCTTGGCCTCCCATGTCCCCAGACCGCAGTCCGTGCGGTTATTGGCTTTGGGGTTACCTTAAGTCGCAAATGTATCATCTCTAGTGATGCTGAAAGACAACATCCGACGCCAATGCCTCGCCGTAACTCCGGACATGCTTTACAGTGCTGTTCACAACATTATTCCTCGAATATAGCTATTGTTGAGGAATGATGGTGGACATATTGAGCACTTCCTGTACAGAACATCATCTTTGTTTTGCCTTACTTTGTTACGATAGTTATTGCTATTCTGATCGGATGAACCCCCATCTATCGGTCATTTTTTGAACGTTTGTATGTTTTTGGTTCTAATAAAACCCCATGTCATTCCAAGCATGTGTGTGAATTTGTACTTCTCTATCTATATTAGTCCGCGATTTATTCACTTTTCAAATTTATACTGACTTTTTGATCACGTTGTAAATGGTTCAAATGGCTCTGAGCACTATGGGACTTAGCATCTGTGATCATCAGTCCCCTAGAACTTAGAACTACTTACACCTAACTAACCTAAGGACATCACAGACATCCATGCCCGAGACAGGATTCGAACCTGCGACCGTAGCAACCAAGCGGTTCCGGACTGAGCACCTAGAACCGCACGGCCACCGCGGCCGGCGATCACCCTGTAGTTCTAAGTTCTAGGGGACTGATGACCTCAGATGTTAAGTCCCATAGTGCTCAGACCCATTTGAACCTTTGAACAGTCATGGCCTCGGCAAGAAATTACAGAGACACGGGAAAGAGAAAGTTTATTATATCAATTTATCGAGCTATGAATCGCCATCAGTGCCTGATTGTATGCCAGTAGAGTCAGAATTCGTCCATCAATTCTTCTACGTCTCGATACGTGGCCTTCATTTATTCCGTTTCAGAGAGAGTACAGTATGTTGCCAAACGGCGCAGCAAACACTGCAGTAGCCGCACTGTAGACGGCCCGCCCGAGTAGTGTACGTCAGCACGGTAAGCACTAGGGCCAGCGTGCGATGTTCAGTGCAGGACGTCAGCTGAAGCTCACGCGCGGCAGTGAGAGTCACGGTGTCGCTGCCATCGAGAGCAGGCCACAGAAGAGAAGGGGACGACTCCGACGGATATATCCGTGGCGTCGACTGCGAGTCTGCAGAGGGAGGCGCTGACGCGACTGCAGATTCCGCGCCGCTGGAGCGCAGCCGCACGCCGGCAGCCGGCTGACAGAGACGCACGGCCGTGTCAGCGCAGCCGCGGGGAGCCCGCTACACGCCACCGGCCAGCTACCTACCCCCTGCTTCTTGCACAAGCCGCCGCCGAGCACGACTGCAGCACACGTCGCCTGCCACGACCAGCCGCCATGAATCATCTGTCCCGCTGTGAGCTTGCTGACACACTACGTCACCTGCATGTCATATACAGTGCGCCACGGAAAATCGTCCTACTGTAATGTGAAATCAACAAACCCGTCGCAAACATCACGCTAATACAACCTCTTGCTTTATTAATGGCGTTATTTCGGCGGTGAAGTTTCCTCAGGTGTGCCGTGCCACCATGTCCTAGAGAAGTATGTGCTTAGCAAAAATATAGGGGAAGGGAAGGATCGACCTTGGTACAACAAACATATTACGAAGTTGCTGAGAAAGCTGAGAATTTTGCACAGTCGTATTAAACGTAGTCATTGCTCTGCTGAGAAACAGAAATTTGCAAAATGAAAGCAGTTGTCAAAAGGTCAATGAGAGATTAATTTAGCAAATTTGAAAGCAATATTTTATCTGCAGATTCTAAAAATAACCCCAAAAAATTTTGGTCGTTCGTAAAATCTATGTACGCTATAAATAATTCAATACCTTCTCTTGCTGACAGTACGACGAATGTAAGTGATGCGGCTGGTCCCGGCGGAGGTTCGGGTCCACCTTCGGGCGTGGGTGTATGTGTTTGTCCTTACGATAATTTAGGTTAAGTAGTGTGTAAGCTTAGAGACTGATGACCTTAGCAGTTCAGTCCCATAAGATTTCACACACATTTGAACATTTTGTAACTGATGATGATAAACAGAAGGACGAAATTCTAAATCTAGCTTTCAAAAACTGGTTTACGGTACAGGACTGCAGCTCCATTCCCTCTTCCAATCATCGAACGAACACAAGGATGTCTGACATAGTGTTTAGCGTATCTAGGATTGCAAAACAGTTAAGATCCTTTGACGCCAGGAATGCATCTGGCCCAGCCGGTGTCGCCGTAAGATTTTATGTTGACTATGCTACATTGCATTAGAACTACTGAGAACCTTGGGAGAGCCAGTCCTGACAGAACTCTACCATCTGATGAGCAAGATGTATGAGACAGGCGAAATTTCCTCAGACTTCAAGAAGAATATAATAATTCAAATCCCAAAGAAAGCAGGTGTCGACAGATGTGAAAATTACCGAACTATCAGTTTAATAAGTCACAGCTGCAAAATAATAAGTTGAATTCTTTACAGACGAAAGGAAAAACTGATAGAAGCAGACCTCGGGGAAGAACAGTTTTGATTCCGTAGAAACATTGGAACACGTGAGGCAACACTGAACTTACGACTTATTTTAGGAGAAAGATTAAGTAAAGGCAAACCTACGTCTCTAGCATTTGTAGACATAGAGAAAGCTTTTGACAATGTTGATTGGAATACTCTCTTTCAAATTCTGAAGGTGGCAAGGGTAAAATACAGGGAGCGAAAGGCTATTTACAATTTGTACAGAAAGCAGATTGCAGTTATAAGCATCGATGGGTATGAAAGGGAAGCAATGGTTGGGAAGGGAGTGAGACAGGGTTGTAGCCCATCCCCGATGCATTTCAATCTGTATACTGAGCAAGCAATAAAGAAAACAAAAGAAAAATTCGGAGTAGGTATTAAAATCTATGGAGAAGAAATAAAAACTTTGAGGTTCGGCGATGACATTGCAATTCTGTCAGAGACAGCAAAAGACTTGGAAGAGCAGCTGAACGGAATGGACAGTGTCTTGAAGGGAGGGTATAAGATGAACATCAACAAAAGCAAAACTAGGATAATGGAATGTAGTGGAATTAAGTCGGGTGATGCCGAGGGAATTAGATTAGGAAATGAGATACTTAAAGTAGTAAAGGAGTTTTGCTATTTGGGGAGCAAAATAACTGATGATGGTCGAAGTAGAGAGGATATAAAAAGTAGACTGGTCTTGACAAGGAAAGCGTTTCTGAAGAAGAGAAATTTGTTAACATCGAGTACAGATTTAAGAGTCAGAAAGTTGTTTCTGAAAGTATTTGTATGGCGTGTAGCCATGTATGGAAGTGAAACATGGACGATAATTAGTTTGGACAAGAAGAGAATAGAAGCTTTCGAAATGTGGTGCTACAGAAGAATCCTGAAGATTAGATGGGTGGGTCACATAACTAATGAGGAGGTATTGAATTGAATTGGGGAGAAGAGGAACTTGTGGCACAACTTCACTAGAAGAAGGGATCGGTTGGTAGGACATGTTCTGACTCATCGAGGGATCACCAATTTAGTATTGGAGGGCAGCGTGGAGGGTAAAAATCGTAAAGGGAGACCAAGAGATGAATACACTAAGCAGATTCAGAAGGATGTAGACTGCAGTAGGTACTGGGAGATGAAGAAGCTTGCACAGGATAGATTAGCATTGAGAGCTGCATCAAACCAGTCTCAGGACTGAAGACCACAACAACAACAACAAGATGCTACAAATATAGCACCATTTTTATCCATCACCTATTAGAGATCATTGGAACAGCGGAAAGTTCCACGGAACTGGAAGAAGGACCACGTCACAGCAATCTATATAAGGGGTAGAAAATCGGATGCAGATAATTACACGCCAATTTCACTGACATCGATATGTCGTAGAATCATGGAACATATTTTGTGTTCAGACATAATGACCTTTCTAGACTCTAAGAAGCTCATCTGCAGAAACCGGCACGATTTTAGGAAACAGAGGTCCTGCGAGACACAACTGGCCCTCTTTGTGCATGATATACGACAGGCTCTAGATACCGGCTCTCAAGTTGATGCCATATTTCTCAACTCAGTTCCGGACTGTCGCTTGCTCCAAAATGTGCGCGCTTACGGCCTATTCGATGACATATGCGGTTGGATTAATAGTTTTATAACAGACAGGGAGCAATATGTCGTCCTGAACGGGATGACTTCAACAGAAACAAGCGTACCTCAGGTGTGTCCCAGGGCAATGTAATACGTCCGCTGCCTTTTACGATTTACATAAACGATCTGGTTGATGGTATTGACAGCGGCATTAGAATGTTTGCCGCCGATGCTGTAGTTTACAGGAAAGTAGTGTCACACGAAAGTTGTGAACAAATCAATGAGGATTTGCAGAAAATAAAGCGTGGTGTAATGACTGGCAGTTATCTCTCAATATTAGTAAGTGTAACCTACTGTGTATAACAAGGCGAAAATCCCCATTAATCTACGAGTACAAAATAAATTCCCAGGCTTTGGAAGCGGTAACATCCGTCAAGTATCTGGATGTGACTATTCGAAATGATCTAAAATGGAATGATCAGATTACGCAAGTAACGGGCAAGGCGAAATCTAGATTGCGGTTTATTGGTAGACTCCTGAAGCGATGCAGTCTTTCAACAAAGGAAATTGTGTACGATAGGTTAGTTCAGCCAGTCTTAGAGTATTGTTCGTCTGTATAGGACCCTTACCAGTAGGGTCTGATTCAAGAAATTGAGAAGATCCAAAGGAGAGCGGCAAGATTGATGACTGGTACATTTAGCCATCGCAAGAGCGTTACAAATCTCATAGAAAGTTTGGAGTGGGACGCAATTGCAGATAGACGGCCCGCTAAACGGCAGGAGCTGCTCACTGAATTCCGAAATCCGATCTTCGCCTAGGATGTATGGCATATATCATTACCACCGACTTTCTAATTGGGCCAATGATCACCATTCAAAGATAAGAGCAATTAGAGCTCGTACTGAGGCGTTCAGACTTCGTTTTACGCTCTCGACAACCGCGAGTGGAACAGACGGGGGGAATATGACTTTGGCGCGAATTGTGCCCTCGGCCACACACCGCTTGGTCGCTAGCGGAGTATATACGTAGATGTAGATGCAACGTTCCATCCACTGTTCCAAGTAGTGCCGGACATTTTTAGGGGATCACGATGAAATTATCATGCTAATCAGTCAGATCACGATAGTACTACGAGAAGCACGTCGAAAGCTGGAAATTTTACTTTCTTTTTATCCACTCGACTAGTTTCAGATCATAGTAACGTAGCCAAAAATAGTATTTCCGAAGCTGTGAAAAGCGTGTCAAAAACGTGCCACGAACAGCTATATGCAACTCTGCAACTTTGGACTGATTTTCCGTTGTACCTAACAGAAGTTGCTAACCCACAGCTGCCCCAACATGCTGGAAGTTCGGATCACAATAGGGTACCTGACTGTTCGTGCATGCAGTACTTTGAACACGCATCTTGTCGTCTTGGGACAGGTGAATGTCCACAGGAGACACATCGTGAAGACGAAGAAGAAAGGGCAACAACTGGTCACCGAAAATAATGAAATAAATGTCCTGCCTCTTGTTCACGGTATCGTGAAGAACTGGAACCAAGTTATTTTGCGAGAAACACTACTAAAGTAGCACGGAACTACCTCAGAAGTGAATTACACTCTTTAAACGCCTCACTTAGGCCGTTGCTGCAACTGATGCCTTGCATCATTTACGAAGAGGCAAAATTGTGACTCCTCTCGTCACACCACTTAGCTTCAGCCGTCTACTGTCCAGTTTCTGTGCTGTGTGGCCCACTAGCCCTTTTGCGAGTTACCCGACCACAAACATCCATTGCTCGCTCGGAAATTGAGATGAACTGCATTCATGACAGCAGCAGTTCCTGTCACCGATAGTGGCATTGCTCTCCAGTTCCTGTGGATTAGAGCTTCTTACGATCTTTGTTCTTACGGTACATGCGTTACAATTCTCTAACTGGTACGCCATTCCTTTTAGGAACGTGGACAGTCGTAGTGTAACGCGACGTGTCGCACGGCTGCGTTTGCACCCGCCCGAACTCCCACAAAAAGAAAGAAAAGAGTAGTAATAAAGAGTCATTCAGTCTGTTACAAATTCAATATCCTTTGATAATGAACAGCTCACCAGTGGACTCATTTTTTAAATCAGTTTTATTTCGAGCTACAATATTTCAATTTTCAGTTGTGGTTTAAACCACCAATAAAACTTCCTAGAGAAAATATTAAAAATAATGAGCAGCCGAAATCTGGAACCAGATTTCAGCGACGGTGATTTTGAGAGAAATTTTCTTCTTCCTTTCTAGCCAGGCGAAAGCCTTTTTCCTTCGGTACCGCTCAGTCAAACCTGAGGTTGTCACTCCATCTTTCCTTGGACAATCAATATTTCTTTTGCCAGCTGGTGATTTATGTCTTACAATTTTAACTACCTTCCATTCATCCATCCTGCATATGTATTTATTCCATTCGTAGTTTGTCCTATCTACCTACCCATTAATGTAATCTTCTTATATCATTTGCAAATGATTTCACTTCTCTCTCTCTCTCTCTCTCTTTCAGTGTCTTCACTGTAAACCTTTTCTGAATTTTCATTTCTGTGGCTGCCAAAAGTCTTCTGGTTTTTGGGTTTCAGGTCTCGTCTCAGCTGCGCACGTCATAATACCAGGAAGTTAGGGCTACAAGCAGGCGGAAGTACGAGAACAATCCAAGTAAAATTTAAGTTAACCAGACGACTAAAGATAGGTGAATTTCAAGTTGAAGCAAGAAGGCGTAGCAGCTACCAAAAGGATAAACGTGTATGTGGGTCGTTAAGTACATTCTACACTTAATGTTTCTAGGTTATGATTAATAGTTGCGTATCTGTTTGACATGTCTGTTTTAATTTGCAAATAATATCACGAATATTTTGGGAGGTTGAACTTAGTGTCAATGTCAGTACCTAGAAGATATTTGTAAGTGTTAAATTAAAACAAGGTATTCGAAAAGTGAAAATAATGATCAACCATGGAACAGAAGAGAGAAAAGAGGGGCTAAGCTGCTACTCCATTGTGTTGATGTGACCAGTGACCCTCTTTTGCATTTCCAGATAGGAATTATAGTGGGTACATGATCCATCAACGCCTAAAGAGGCATGATTTTGATTCATTTAAATTAAGGATTAAAGTGGTGGTGGCACTACTGTTTTGTATATTCTTGCCTTTGTATCTTTTCCAACAGCTTGTTTTTCTAAACAATATCATTTAAACATCCTGCCACATTGCTCGCTTTTGCTTCTCGTTCTCTAACTTCCTAATTTCCACTGCTGGACGGTTCAGTACTAAGATATTTAAATGTCATTATCTCTCGAATAATTTTTCCATCCGCTTCAAGTTTGCATGTAATCACTGTTTGCCAGCCAGGGAAATTGTCAGCTTACTCAGAATAGTGCCAACCGTTAATAAAATCCGCAAGCTTCAAACGGTTCCTTCTTCATCCAAGCAAAGGCTTTGGAACACAATGGGGACCGTTTCCGGCGGTTGGGACACAGCCACTTGCTGTCAGCAAAACACTTTGTCAGTTCCCTAAGCCGCAGGAGGTAGACTTGCTGTTTACGGTCTTATTTTTTCGAAGTGGGAAGTTCAGTGGACGGTGGAGATTCCACAGTCATAAAAAGTTGGACCGCCACTGCCGTCGCCCCAATCAGTTTCAGTTGCGATGCTGACCGACAGATGCAGCTTCGTCTCCGTCTTTGACGCATTCTCCTGTAAGCACTTGCCGCCCTGCATTCAGTAAGAGCATAACCTGAACAGAACTCGGCAATGTCGCTCGCGTACGCACTGCCTTCAACATCCTCTCTCTTGCCTAAGCGTATTCCCTTCAACATGTAGCACAGCTCTGCTCTTTGAAAACCGCAAGTAAATTACGAATCATTGAGTTGTCTAGTTCCCGTGCACTTTTTTTTAAGTTTCCTATTCACGAACTCTTCTTTAGCAATGCATATTGGTAGTGGGGGCTGCCCTCAGCTGAATATTGTAAACTTATAATCTCTGATTACATTAATTTTTATCTCTTAAACCCGCTATTGACTTTTCTTTTGAACTCTGACCACCCCCCTCCCCTCCCCTCCCTCAAAATAAATCTTCCCCAGTCTCCATCCTAATTGAGGACTCTTTCCAAGTGGAAATGTTTCCGAGCCATTCCGCGGTCGGAGACTGAATAGAAAATTCTATGAAATTTCAGGTGAATTACCGAATGCCAGAAAATGCCATGTGAACAGGTAATCATCATTACAATTGCTGCAGCCCGCTGATACTTACCGCTTTCATATTAGCCGCTTGAGGTGGACTGCTGTTTTATAGTGTATACCTCCTTCTAGAAAAATAGAACACACTGATCTTGCCGAAAGACGAGAAGCAATTTATTCGTCTGTTGCCAGTCTGTTGTATGGAATCATCGAAGTAAGACTGCTTGGCTTCAAGAAGTAAAATACTGGCAGAAAGGAGCTATGGTACATGTCCATGGCCATATCATTGTCCTGGTCACCGTCAGTTTGTTCATGTGTCGAGACTTCGACGGCGGAACCCCATCGAGTAACCTAACGTCCGGGGAGGATTAAAAAATTCTACGGTGAATTCTACGAAAAATGTAGAATATTTCAGAACCGCCAGAACCCCAGCCTGCCGCAGTACAATGCTACTAGGAGGGAAAACAAGCCGGCAACCTAATCCCGTTGCTCTACTACGTTAACATTACACAGTCTCAAGTTGACACCAGCGAATACCGGTACATATGGTCTAGGTCGACTGAAGGTATGAACTGTCGCATTAGTCATTTACAGAACGGATGATATTAATTTTTCTACGGCAATCTAGTTCACGTGCACCACGTAAAATGGGCACGAGTCGTTGGCCAATGGGCTTCCTGTGGATCTCTTCGCAAGAGTGCGGTGGGAGTTTATATTTACTCTAGCTTTAAGGACTTTTTATTGGTCCAACTCTCCTGCCTAATGATGTTTGTAGACTTCCAATTATCCAGCTAGGATATTATCTTTGTTTCTCGCTCTACACTGCCATGTCATATGTTTTAAGAGACACCCAAAATTCTACTGGCCCGCTTCATACTGTTGGTTCTTTCCAGGTCTGTTGCCAGAAAACTGCAGCTTCTCCATCAAAGCAGTCCTAAAATACAATTTGATACATCAAAAAAGATTTTGCATCACCCCGGTTCCCAGAACTCCTGAAGATAGACGTTGACTGTCAATACTGTATCACAGATACAGTCACTTTGACACAGATGTCACCAAAACCCGCCCAAAAATGTAAACAACCATGCATGAGCAACAACTATTAGACGGAAGGGTCTGACAGCCGATCAATTCTAGTCATTCCAACAGGAAGGAGGTACACGGCTCGTATAGTCTGCAGTTCAATCATCCCTAGACGGTCAATACAGCGGTTCGATCGCGTCCGCATTGTTACTTTGTGCCAGGAACGGCTCTCAACAACGGAAGTATCGACGCGTCCAGAAGTAGCAAAAGCGATGTTCTTCGGACATGGAAGATATACAGAGAGACAGGACTCGCTCAGGCCGCCCAAGCGCTACTACCGCAGTGGATTACCGCTACCTACGGATTATGGTTCGGAGAAAGCCTGACAGCAACGCCACCATGTTGAATAATGCTACTCGTGCAGCCAAATAAATTTATGTTACGACACAAACTGTGCGCAATAGGCTGCATGATGCGTAAGTTCACTCCCGACGCCCGTGGCGAGGTCCATCTCTGCAACCACGCGATGCAGATGGGCCCAACAAAATGTCGAATGGATCGCTCAGGACTGGCATCACGTTCTCTTCACCAATGTGTGTCCCCACATGCTTGGAAATGCGGTGCTTGCTGTTCTCTGTGCTCCAGCTGCAGATTTCTAACTACAGTTGCTGAGAGCTCAACTTCAGTCCCGACGTCCATGGCGAAGTCCATTTTTTCGACCACGATACCATGCAGCGCGGCACAGATGGGCCCAACAACATGTCGAATGGATCGCTCAAGATTGGCATCACGTTCTCTTCACCGATGAGTGTCACATATGCCTTCAACCAGACAATCGTCGGAGACGTGTTTGGAGGCAACCCGGTCAGGCGGAACGCCTTAGACACACTGTCCAGCGAGTGCAGCAAGCTGGAGGTTCCCTGATAATTTGGGGTGGCTTTATGTGGGGCCGACGCACGCCGCTGGTGGTCATGGAATGCACTGCAACGGCTGTACGACAATGCCATCCTCCGACCGATAGTTCAACCATATTGGCAGCATATTGACGAGGCATTAGTCTTCATGGACGACAATTAGCGCCTCCATCGTGCACATTTTGTGAATAATTTCCTTCAGGATAACGACATCGCTCGACTAGAGTGGCCAGTATTTTCTCCAGACATGAACCCTATCGAACATGCCTGGGATAGTTCGAAAAGGGCCGTGTATGGACGACGTGACCCACCAACCATTCTGAGGGATCTACGCCGAACCGCTGTTGAGGAATGGGACAATCTTGACCAACAGTACCTTGATGAACTTTTGGATAGTAGGCCTCGACGAATGCAGGCATCCATCAATGCAAGAGTGCGTGCTACTGAGTATTGGAGGTACCGATGTGTACAGCAATCTTGGACCATCACCTCTGATGGTTGTATGGTAATCCAATATGCAATGTGTGGTTTTCATGAGCAATAAAAAGGGCGGAAATGATGTTTATGTTGATCTCAATTCCAATTTTTTGTACAGGTTCCGGAACTCTCGGAACCGAGGTAATGGAAAACGTTTTTTATGTGTATATTATTGACTATTAATATTCTGAACATATTTTTTATATTTTTGGAAAACGCAAGATTATATTCCTAATAGCAGTCTTACTTGCACTTATCACGAAGAAGTTGCCTGGTATTCGCCGTCTGTAAAGTTCAATCACGGAAGTTGCTCGACCTAAGTGGACATCATCGATCAAATTACAAGGCAACTGTCCAATCCGGTATGTGAAAACCTGTACAGGAAGAATACATCGAATTAAACAGAATGTCTTCATTTTGCTGGTAAGAGTCACTGTAAGTGCTTTTTTAAAAAAATGTTGAAAATTGCCTAATTTGTAACTCTCCAGGTGGCTGGAGGAATGTACACCCCTGCCATAGCTGAGGCAAAACTGCACATGCTCAACACGGCAGATTGGTTTATGGCACAAAGGCAAACAGACAGCACTGCACAACGCGATCGTAATTTGCAAAGTAAATTTCGGTTTCCCTTTGACATTTCTCTGACGCAATTGTTTCGCTTGAATTGTTACTAATTCAGTATCCATAATATTTAGCAGTTGCCTTTCTGGTATCGCGAAGTATTAACAATTGAGATAAAAGTTAATCAATTTTTTTGTATGTGCTTTGTACACGCCAGCTAACAGCATTTGTCTTTGCACGGCTCCAGTAACGTTGTCATATCATTTTGATTTTTGTAAGTTATCGATGTGCACGTTTTTGACTTTGCGCAGTCTGATACATTCTTAGTTGAAGTGTGGTAGGTGATGGATGCATTCAGTAGTGCTTTGTCCACTTGTGGTGGTAACTGTTAGAGGAAGAAAGGTTTAATGTAAAGGACATCAAAGACGAATATTGAATTTTTTTTTTTTTTGAAGAGAAGTAGTTTGCGGTAATACTGCAACACTGCACACCTAATTCGTAGCCGATCGGGGTGGCCGAGCGGTTCTAGGCGCTACAGTCTGGAACTACGCGACCGCTACGGTCGCAGGTTTGAATCCTGCCTTGGTCATGGATGTGTGAGATGTCCTTATGTTAGTTAGGCTTAAGTAGTTCTAAGTTCTAGTGGACTGATGACCTCAGTAGTTAAGTCCCATAGTGCTCAGAGCCATTTTTGAACCCAATTCGTAGGAATGTTTATGCTAGTTAACTTTGTTTGGCTCCTCAGAGCTGAGAGAAAGACCACCACTCTTCCCTGAATTACCCATTAAAATATCAACTTATTCAGCTGTTTGGTTTTTATAGAAATTTTCTGCTAATATTGCACCTTTTTTAAATCATTGTTCACTTTGCGAAGAATAGTATTGTTCAGATTAATATTATATCCGAAAATAACGCGAAGCTTCTCTCTGTCTTTTTGAATATATACTAAATACTGAAATCGTTGTCTTGGAATATCACTTCATAGGAATAGTTACTCTTTCCACCACACCGTTTATCATCACGCATTACCATATGTGGTATGAAACAGTTGGAAATTTTATTCAGAACAGAAATGTAGTTCGGCCACTGCCAGCTTGCTGTTTGCTATTGTGCTTTCGAAAAATCTGCTACAATGTTGTCACGATGCGACGCAGGTGGAAATTTTGGTTAGGGCCAGATAATTGCTTTACTTCCGTTGCGCATGTAATAAAAAGCCAAGTTACATACTGATCACTAATTAAAGTCCAGAACAAAAACGCATTACCTCCCTAGCCCGAAGAAAACATGTATGATAATAGTTTTCACTGTCAAAGAAAAGGCTGTAATTTTTTGTTTATCGAAGGAGGAAATACACCGTTAAAGTTAAGCAGAGTGAATAGCCGATTCCGTTTCATAAAAGCTGAACGTTATTTGTATAAAATCAATAAATATTTACACGAAGCACAAAATATTCGGCCGGCCGCGGTGGTCTCGCGGTTCTAGGCGCGCAGTCCGGAACCGTGCGACTGCTACGGTCGCAGGTTCGAATCCTGCCTCGGGCATGGATGTGTGTGATGTCCTTAGGTTAGTTAGGTTTAAGTAGTTCTAAGTTCTAGGGGACTAATGACCACAGCAGTTGAGTCCCATAGTGCTCAGAGCCATTTTTGAACAAAATATTCCCTAAAATAAATCCTGCAAAATTGTGAAAGTAAATCTGTTTTAAAGATCTAGAACTCCTCGTGAGAGTCAGTGCATCTACCAAGGGAGATCTACTTGACTGAGCACTGAATTGCAAGCGTGATTAGCAGTATTGGTTCTGGAAATTTGTTTGGAATCACAAATTGTCCTTTGCATTTCTTTTGATGCTTTTTATGCATATATTAATAAATGTAATATACTGGGTGTTGTGTTGGCGGAAGAGCCAACACCGTGTTACTAGTGGAGGCCGAATTGCACGCTTTTTTTGCTCATGCAGGCTGGCGTGAGGAGGGAAGGACTATACTGACATGATGTCTGGAACATGGCAAGGAATTAGCATTCAGAAAGCGGACGTAATTAGTTTGATACTTAACTAGAATCCATTAATGATGAACGTCGCTCTTGACGGTACATGATTCTCAATATTATCTGTTTAGAATACATTCATAGTAACTGAATATGGCGCCTTGCTACGTCGTAGGAAATGACGTAGCTGAAGGCTATGCTAAACCGTCGTCTCGGCAAATGAGAGACAGTGAACCATCGCTAGCAAAGTCGGCAGTACAACTGGGGCGAGTGCTAGAGAGTCTCTCTAGACTAAGCCTGCCTTATGGCGGCGCTCGGCCTGCAATCGCTGATAGTGGAGACACGCGGGTCCGACGTATACTACCGGACCGCGGCCGATTTAAAGGCTACCACCTGTCAAGTGTGGTGTCTGGCGTTGACACCGCACTGGGCATTATTTCGGTTCATTTGCTGTGTAAGTAACGAAAAAATTGTAAATAAAAGGAAGCTTTCGCATAGGGGCTCGACCCGGAGACCTTCGCATTACTGTTGTGCGCTCTTTCCGCCATTAATTTCCGCTGCCTGTAAACTACTGTGACATAAATAGCTCATGCCTCGCCTACGACCCTCAGATTATCGCTCTGTATACCCGTTGCACCAGCCGCTGCCTGGAAACTTAGCTACGTAAATGGCTTATGCGTCGCCCGGGACCTCTCCAAAAATGCTACTTTTTCTAAATGCTTCGCATTTTTGTGTTTTCCCATGACGGTTTGGTTCGTGCAGTGTCGCCATAAAGCAACGTTTTTCTTTTTTTCAGTTTATCAATATGAATCAGCTTAATTACATTGAGTGAAAAGAAATTAACGGATCGTTGGGGATTGATTCACTGAAGATGCAATGACATGAAATCAGTGGTAAAAAGACTTAATCACTAAACACTCAGTGTAATGAGTGTATTGAGACTCACAAAAAATTGTACCAGACTCAAAAGAAAATTTCCTGCTTGTCACTAGTAGTCATAAGAAAATATATGTGACAGTGGAAGTCTGAGTGAGGCCAGGAAACGTACTCTGAATGCCAAGTGGTTAAATTAGAGAAACATTTGAAAAGATACACAAAACCCACTGCCTAACACTCCGGTCTGCTCTGCCTGGAATGACATGGTTAATGAGAAGTTTCAGAGGCACCACGAAGCCGGCATACGTCTGACACCCTTCCGTGCATACTGAAACATCTAAGACGCTTTAGCCATTAATTTCTTCTGAAATGTCCAGAATTTAATCACAGCACTGACTAAAAAACAAATAGCCCACCCCAGTAAAACAGCCAATACCTACAAAACCGCCCAAGAGATACCTCACCCAGATTGGCACACCTTTCCAGTCACAAAACATAATTTCTACTTATGGCTCGCTGGACATTTTACTAACTACAGCCGCAACTGCAAAAGACAAAGTTTATCAACGACAGTTTGAAAAATTTCCAGAGCGCTCTCTTCAGGACTAGGTTCTTAGTTCAGTAATTAAGATAAGTAAGGATTTATTTCTACTAGCTCCTTTAAGTTTTTTATTAGCTACCAAGAAGAGAAACTTTCAGTTCGTTAAGTTTTTAATGGCAACGATACCAAGCTAAAAAGGTTAAAGATGACATTTTTTCCCTTAAGTTCCAAAGATTATTTTTTCAGAAACTCCGAGTTGATCGAATCAGCCTTACTTTTTTATGCATGAAGACAAAATTTACTGCTCAGAGATCCAGCACTGATGAAGGCAGTTACGGCGAATATAAGAACTGATGAAAGTGTGGATTCCCGAAAAAAACTAAAAGAAAAATAAAAGGCTTAGGCGACTGCGTGCGCCGCCCCTCTCGCCGGAGGTTCGAGTCCTCCCTCGGGCATGGGTGTGTGCGTTGTTCTTAGTATAAGTTAGTTTAAGTTACTTTAAGTAGTGCGTAAGTCTTGGGACCGATAACCTCAGCTGTTTGGTCCCTTAGAAAGACACACACATCTGAACATTTTTGATTCCCGGCGTAGTACAAATTTTTGGTGGCCTTGACACACTTATTACAGACACAAGTGTTGGTCATAATTTCGACACCGCAATTTGGATTTTCTTTTCTACTTAATCACGTTTAGACTGACGTCATCCCAAGATACTTATCGAGTTAGAGTGTTGGGAACACAGCCATAATATAGTCATTAACCAGACACTTGCCTATTAATGTCAGCTGATGAACTGTCCTCTATTCAGTTGACTGACTGAAACTGTCTACTCGGATTGCAGCACTATAGGTATCTAATGGTCGAGAAACTGGTCAGCTGAAGATTAGAAAAAATAGTTGATTAGATGGGGTCATGTACGGCTCACACTGATGTCGGGATGTTAATCGTGTTGGCATCCAGTCTACTAACTACCACTGCAACCATCTTGGACAGACATCAAGCCCCGAGTACAAAGTGCATAAACATTGTAATTTTCAGTTTCTTTTTGTTACTGGTAATGAATCCCTAAAAAAATGCTGATACAAAAGACGAGCACATATAGAAGGTGAACACAAAGATAACTGTACAGGATTTCATCGTAGCAGGATAGAATATACGTGAACTTGAGGTGGATTGTGAAAGGCGTGTATTTGAGATACTTTGTCACTGGTATGCACACAGTGTTTACAAGCGAGTTCTGTAAGTGCAAACCACATATTTTCCAAAACAAAACAAAAATAAAAAAATCCATACACATAATCGCAGAACTCTGAATGGCTGGGCTAGCACGCATTAGATTTGATTCCTCAGTTCAGCCGTCGCTGCTACATTGATTCCTCGGTCTGCGGATAAATTTACGCATTTAAATTGTGCGTAATACAGAATACACGATTTTAACAGGTGCTGATAGCGGGATTAGTTCATGTATGTCCCTAACATCCCGTATGTAATAGTCCGAGATTCCTGCTGATAACATGTTGCAGTGGTCCTTCATTTTAGGCGACTCAGTTACACATCGTCTCGGTGTAAGGTGTTCGAATATACAGGGTGTATCAAAAAGGATAGCGCAAACTTACACGACTGAAAGTAGACAATAACAGAAGCACAAATGTCAAGAAAACATGGGCTTTAAAACGTATACCTTAAGAGCTATGAGATATTCTTGATTTTCAATATTGTGAAACAAGTATCTTCTAATGCAAGCTCTTTGCTTTGGATATTTTGGGAAGTGGTAATATGGACCAAAACAAGAAAAAAAGTCATGTAAACATGTGCTCTAAAATGCATACCTCGAAGGTTATGAGCACTTGTTCCTTAGAAAAGATGTGTTCCGAAGTACCAAAGATGAACAGATAGTAAAGCTAATGAGGAGAAAGGAGGAGGTGTTCCTGGCCACTTTATTTGGTTTAAAGGAAAGCAGGACTGCGTAGGTTTTCCACAGTTCAATGTATTTAGAGGGTCGTATTACAAAGGGTTTCCAGGTTTAGATTCACCACCCTAAATTGCTCTCTTAAATACCCACAACTCGAGACTCTGATAGCCGATAAAATACAGACTTCACATTTGTTTGTGGTAAAAATTCACCAGTGGCAGCACCTACGTGGTCTAACGTTTTTAGAGCGCTGTTACTGTGTTGTGTTACTCTGCCAAAGTATTAGCCGCATCCTGTCATAATTCTCAGTGTGACTCTCACGTGCAGAGACTGTCATTAAAATATTCCATGATAATGGATAAAAGATGGAAAGAGGTAGGAGGATTTTAGAGCCTTAAAGCCATTATGATCTCACTTGTGCTACACCTAAGGGCTAGTAAATTGTGAGATTCATTCAGAAAACAAAAAATAATCAAAAAACCTCTGTGCTGTCATTATGGATTACAAACTCTGTTTCTCTCTACCTATATCTGAACTCTTCCGGTAATGTTACCAGCCCGATCTTTTGTGGAACTGTGAACTAGGTTGGATCGTATACATAAGTACTATTTGAGTTATAATTTATCTCCCATGATAGAATTATGATATTTCGTCCTCAGCGGATTTGCTCTTCACAAAGGAATTCAAATGGTTCAAATGGCTCTAACCACTATGGGACTTAATATTCGAAGTCATCATTCCCCTAGACCTAGAACCAATTAAACCTAACTAACCTAAAGACATCACACACATCCATGCCCGAGGCTGGATTCGAACCTGCGACCGCAGCATCAGCGCGGTTCCGGACTGAAGCGCCTAGAACCGCTCGGCCACAACGGCCGGCCTCACAAAGGAATCGTTACACTTACTCTGTCTATACGATTAATGGAAATGTTGGAGTTTTACTTGACCCTCTTCTTTTTCTGTGGCGTTGTTATTACTCTTCAGGATTCCACACCTGGTAGACAGATACGTGACCTGAAATTGGTACTTCGTTCTTACATTCTGTTTCTTGTAAAGTGACGTGGCACTATAACTATAGTATGACTTTGTAGGAAAGTGATTACAGTGTCCTTGTCTTCAATATCTTTCATTTTTCTGGCGTGGAGGTGGCGGGGGATTGTTAACAATTGTATCTTCGGGTAAAACAAACACTGGACGGTTGTTGTTCATGTTCAATCCACTTATAACTCGATTCGTTTGCAATTTAAATGGAAATCGCTTAGAGTTGTTTCACTTGAAAGTCTTGTTTTGATGTCATTGTGAATTTTAGTCAGCCGGCCTTGTATCCGAGCGGTTTTAGGCGCTTCAGTCCGGAACCACGCGGCTGCTACGGTCGCAGGTTAGAATCCTGCCTCGGACATGGATGTGCGTGATGTCCTTAGATTAGTTAGGTTTAAGTAGTTCTAAGTTCTAGGGGACTGATGACCGCAGATATTAAGCCCCATAGTGCTCAGAGCCATTTGAACGATTTTTTTGATTTTTAGTCTGAGTGCGACTACTCCCCCCTGCCCCTCTTCCTCTCGCCCCGTTACCAAATTCAATTTTCCATGATATCACAGAATGATCCGTAATAAAGTATCCCTTATTTTGTGTTACGCCATAAAATTTTTTCTCCTCGACTCAGTTTACTGCTTTGTCATTTTTAATCCGATCTAGCTACCCAATGTTCAGCATTCTTTACAAAATTAATTATTCCTCGGTACCTCAGATTTTTACCTACCAACGTATCCATCTTTTCTTCTCCATCCAGTTCACTGATTAGTCATTAGCAACCCACCCATCATCCAATGTTCAACATTCTTCTTTAGAATCATGTTTCAAAAGCTTCTACTTACTTCTTGTTTGTACTTTCAGAAAAGACGTTCTACAGCCTAAATTTATATTCGATGTCAACTTACATTTCTTTTTCAGACAAGATTTTCTTCCTGTTGCCAGCCCGCATTTTACATACTCTTTCCTTCTGCGATCGTTAGCTGTTTTTCTGTATCAGTTACAAAACTTGTAATGCTTGCCTTAAAATCTCGTATTTACTCCCGTATCCGCTTCCTTGTTAGCAGACTATTGCACTAACACAAGAGAATGTGGAGGAGGAAGTCGTAAAAGCCATGTGTCGGTGTATCTCGCATGGGGTAATACATCATATCTTCGTCAAAACACAACATTTCGACGGCGAACCGGGCAATCCAACCGCTCTTCAGTGTTTTATGGTCCCAGCGGTTCAGAGAGTAACAGCATTAAAAACAAAACAGACCGACTCCTCTGCAGACCTCATCTTGTTAGGCAGTTAGTGGTGGGTCTTAGGCGTGAGCTTCGAGTCGATTTGCGCGAAGATGAGCTGACAGAGAGGCCGCTGTCCGCGGGCGAGCTGAGAGTCCGTTCCCCGTCTGTTAACTCGTCTCGCCGCCGCATAGCCGGTTATTTGCAATTCGTCAGTTGGCTAGTTCGGACGTCATGTTGCAACATTGGCCAGACGAGGCCCTGGGAAACCGTTATGCAAAATAGCCGCGCACGCACCTCCCTTTAGCAGCGAGCGGGATCAAGACGTGCGAAGCGAATCTCGGCAGACATATTTCTTTGTGCATGGACAGCTCCGGAGTGCCCTCGTAGGCTACAAGTTTCCTTCCGCATTGCCCATCTGTGTGACCTACGTGACCTGACACTCTTCCTCACCAGAAACACTCCGCTTGCCCCGTTCATTGGCAGCAGCGCTTCTACAAGGTGTTTCCCTAAGAGTGTGCAAAAATGTAACAGGGCGTAGAGAATGTTCAAAATGGTTCAATTGGCTCTGAGCACTATGAGACTTAACATCAGAGATCAACAGTCCCCTGGACTTAGAACTACTTAAACCTAGGACATCACTCACCTCCATGCCCGAGGCAGAATTCGAACCTGCGACCGTAGCAGCAGCGCCGTTCCGGACTGAAGTGCCTAGAACCGCTCGGCCACATCTGCCAGCTAGAGAATGCTCCACTGAACAATTAGAGGTAGGGAAGTTGTAGTTGTTACAACTAACATGCGTATAAGTTTACATGTATGGTCCTGTTTATTTACATGTACATTCATTTTCTCCAAGTGAACAAGGAGGACGAATCTAATTAATAGGAAGTCATGATGTAGGTTTTGTTTACTTTACTTTTCCATGAGCTGGCTCTCTTATACCGCATTTACGATGTCCCACGACAGAACGTACTACGAATCAGCGACAGAGTTATTCACTGTTAAGTGCTATTCAGAGACGTTCAGTGGAATAAGGTGGATCAGTTTCGGAACAGTTTCGCACAACTCACCTTGTTTACGAGGAAGTACGTTGCAATGCTCTCGCTGCTGAAAGGCTGTACAGGGAACGATATCCTAAAAGGCGTCGTCCATCACGACGAGTGTTAATTTATAAGTAGTTACTGTTAAAATCACAAACTTATTTACTCTGGTAACCGGTTTAAATCACGTGTGCGGTCATCTTAAGATACACTCCTGGAAATTGATATAAGAACACCGTGAATTCATTGTCCCAGGAAGGGGAAACTTTATTGACACATTCCTGGGGTCAGATACATCACATGATCACACTGACAGAACCACAGGCACATAGACACAGGCAACAGAGCATGCACAATGTCGGCACTAGTACAGTGTATATCCACCTTTCGCAGCAATGCAGGCTGCTATTCTCCCATGGAGACGATCGTAGAGATGCTGGATGTAGTCCTGTGGAACGACTTGCCATGCCATTTCCACCTGGCGCCTCAGTTGGACCAGCGTTCGTACTGGACGTGCAGACCGCATGAGACGACGCTTCATCCAGTCCCAAACATGCTCAATGGGGGACAGATCCGGAGATCTTGCTGGCCAGGGTAGCTGACTTACACCTTCTAGAGCACGTTGGGTGGCACGGGATACAGGCGGACGTGCATTGTCCTGTTGGAACAGCAAGTTCCTTTGCCGGTCTAGGAATGGTAGAACGATGGGTTCGATGACGGTTTGGATGTACCGTGCACTATTCAGTGTCCCCTCGGCGATCACCAGAGGTGTACGGCCAGTGTAGGAGATCGCTCCCCACACCATGATGCCAGGTGTTGGCCCTGTGTGCCTCGGACGTTTGCTGTCCTGATTGTGGCGCTCACCTGCACGGCGCCAAACACGCATACGACCATCATTGGCATCAAGGCAGAAGCGACTCTCATCGCTGAAGACGACACGTCTCCATTCGTCCCTCCATTCACGCCTGTCGCGACACCACTGGAGGCGGGCTGCACGATGTTGGGGCGTGAGCGGAAGACGGCCTAACGGTGTGCGGGACCATAGCCCAGCTTCATGGAGACGGTTGCGAATGGTCCTCGCCGATACCCCAGGAGCAACAGTGTCCCTAATTTGCTGGGAAGTGGCGGTGCGGTCCCCTACGGCACTGTGTAGGATCCTACGGTCTTGGCGTGCATCCGTGCGTCCCAGGTCGACGGGCACGTGCACCTTCCACCGACCACTGGTGACAGCATCGATGTACTGTGGAGACCTCACGCCCCACGTGTTGAGCAATTCGGCGGTACGTCCACCCGGCCTCCCGCATGCCCACTATACGCCCTCGCTCAAAGTCCGTCAACTGCACATACGGTTCACGTCCACGCTGTCGCGGCATGCTACCAGTGTTAAAGACTGCGATGGAGCTCCGTATGCCACGGCAAACTGGCTGACACTGACGGAGGCGGTGCACAAATGCTGCGCAGCTATCGCCATTCGACGGCCAACACCGCGGTTCCTGGTGTGTCCGCTGTGCCGTGCGTGTGATCATTGCTTGTACAGCCCTCTCGCAGTGTCCGGAGCAAGTATGGTGGGTCTGACACACCGGTGTCAATGTGTTCTTTTTTCCAATTCCAGGAGTGTATAAAACGATGAATTATCAAAATGCAGTATCAGCAGGAGCCTCCTTCTGGTGGCAAATCACTGCTAGATAGAGCATTTTTTTCCTTTAATGAATTTCGATTCCCCCCTAAGGGGGCGGGATGGAAGCAGCTTAGTAGGCTCCTCTTCAGCGTACAAAAGCAGGCGATAAAACGGTGAATTAAATTGTAAAACAGCGGAAAATTGTGGAAAGTTAAAACAAAAAACAAAGGGTGGCCAATGCTAATAATATACACAGGAAGCAGACAGGTAAAATAGTAGACAGACAATTAAAAAAACATGGCGACAGTCTGGTTTCTGTTTGCGAGACATATAAAAATCACACCCAGCGACAGTAAGATTTCCGTTCGCAACACTTCGGTAAAGACACACAACACTAAACGCTCACTGTAAACACTGCACTAAAATGTCGGCACAAAGATGATGCACCATAGCCATGGGAAGATAGGGGAGGGGGGGGCTGGACAGATGAGGGTGAAAACGAGGAGGGAGGAGAGGAAAAACGAAAGGGGGGGGGGGGGACTGAAGGAGGTAGAGGATACACAAGGGGGGGGGGGGGCACGCAGACGCGAGAGGAAATGGGAAAAGGCAGAGGAGGGAAATACAAAAGGACTCGGGGGGGGGGGGGGGGAGAAGGGGGCAGAGAGAGGGTAGGCGGGGAAAAAAGAGCATGGAAGGGGGGGGGGGAGGAAACTAGATAGAGGAGTACATGTCTTACTTATATACTGGAGACTCCGCCCGCTTTTGACACAATGACGTCATCATTATCCGATGGGTTAAAAGTCAAATAACAACGTAAAATTGTGGTAATTAAAAGAACAATGACAAGAATGAAAAATAAAATACATGGAACTTAAATAGTTAAACAGCTATTTTCGTATAAAATATGTAAAAATATTAAACACATGAGATCAATAAAAATCCTTTCGACATTACATGAGTTGCCCTCCCTGGGCCTGTTGGAGAACCAGTTAGAAGCCTACTGGTAGCCATGGTAAGTATAGACGCTATTCCAAAGATGTTGCAGCAGGCTACTCTCCAACGAGATTGTTGTAATATCGATAGGCAAACACTGTCACGTCAGACGACGTACCATGAACAGCAGTATGTTGTTACAGAAACGATAGACGCTCTACCAGGGCGCTTTCCATTAGGGGGACTGAAAAAATCGTTGACTGACATATTGTAGAAAATGCTGCACAGATACAATTTCGAGGTGCAACAAGAGACATCCATTTGTATAGATTATTCGATAGATAATGATTAGTTCTTGCAGATGAAAACTAAGAAAGAAAGTAATCAAGAGGGCACAGTACTTGTGCATATTCTTAGAATACTGCCTAAAACACTCCTATATATATATATATATATTACATGAGACATTATTAAACGGCATTGCTATGTTTTATTTTACATGCCAGTCGTATAAACAAAAATATAGTTAAAGTATAAAAATATTACTATAAGACTAAGAATAAAACAATCACAGTGTAAGGTACAGAGTTAACAGGTACCTGTGACAAAGTCTGAAGCAGGTGACATGCATTATTGGTCAATACAATATATGCAGAAAATTATATATATAATAACAGTTTATATTAGCTTTTGTTTCTTTGTAAAATGTAAATGAAAAGGAAAAACTGAAGAGTGGCAAAAACTTAAAGACAGACTGTTACCATAGAATAAGATCACTTGCACATAAGTATATAAAAATGTTTATGAACCAAATATATAAACATAAATCTTGTATATACCATTATTCAGAAAGTATTGGTAATTTAAAATACAATACTACAACCCATAGTGTAAGAATGTTTATTTCTCTCGATCGACGAATGCGGGAGACTGATTCATTGGAAAGAAGAAACGAGGGACTTGTCAACACGAGGACCACTCGCACGCCCGATTTTGAAGGGGATGTGTTGGAACGCGTTGCAGTCGACCCTACAACAAGTACTCCTCGTGCTGCACGTCCTAGCGTTTGGCGACTATTCGAAGAACAACAATTACATCCATATCACCCAGAACGAGTCGATGCAATGTTTGTGACTGACTTTGCACGAAGGGTCACATAGTTTCAGTGGTTGATTCAAAAATGGATTGATTGACTAGATTTCCTTCACATCGTGTTGTTTACTGACGAGGCCTCGTTTGGTCGTGGTGGTATTTCGAACAGCAGGAATAGTCATGCATAGGATGAGGAAAATCGTCACACTATACTAGAGTCACACCATCAAGCATTTTTTGTTGTGAATATCTGGGACAGCCATGTAGGGGACAATCTCACTGGGTCTAATCTTCTACCTGACCGTCTGAATGTCCATCTGTACTTCAGTTCGTGCAAAGAGCTATACATGAGTTGTTCTTGAGAGGCTGTGGGCACAACACTTCCTTGTGGCTGTCCACAACCATCTCAACCTCCTGTTCGCAGGATTGGAATGAGAGGTCCCATTCCATGGCCTGCGGGATCACCTGACCTGATTTCGCCTTGATTATTCCCTATGGGAACAATAAAAGTCACTTGCGTATGAGACCCCACTTGGTACAGAGATGGAATTAGATGCCAGATGGCATGTGATGTGGTGCGAAACACTCCAAGAGTTTTTATCACGGTATATCAGAAACTTGTTAGCCCACGTCGTGCTTGCATTGAGGTATATGGCCGTAAGTTTTAGCACATTTGTAAGCTACAGTACAAATGGTACGTTCATTGTGTCAGTGATGGTAATTGCAGTTAACTGTAATGAATGTAAATAAAAATTACACAGTAATACGATTTTATTCGTATTATCTCCTTAGGCTGGCTTCTCTGACCTCGGGTTACCTACCTCAAATTGTTCAGTGGAGCACCTCTACGTTCTGTCAAATTTTTGCATGTTGAGCATCAACCATTAGTCGTGATAAATGGCTCTGAGCACTATGGGACTTAACAACTGAGGTCATCAGTCCCCTAGAACTTGGAACTACTTAAACCTAACTAAGGACATCACACACATCCATGCCCGAGGCATGATTCGAACCTGCGACCGTAGCGGTCTCGCGGTTACAGACAGTAGTGCCTAGAACCGCTCGGCTACTCAGGCCGGCCATTAGTCGTGATAGCGCACCATGTTGTAAAAGAAGGTGTGTATTCTAAAATGAATATCACTTAGCAGCTCTGTAACATTGAAAAACGGTGATGAAAATTTAAAAGTCGCAGCAGGAAAAAAATTGTTTTATTTTGTGGAACATCCCAATTTACTTTTTGCCATTTTCGGTGTTATTTTTTTCCAGTGTTGTGATGAATATGAAAACATACCAAGTACATTACATTGTAATGAAAATTCTATCGTGGATTATAAATAATTTAAAGAGTAAGGGTAACAGCTCACTGAATAGTGGAGGCTTAGTTTCGTCGGTAAGGACATAAGACTGAGAACATACTGTTATCTTTCGAATAATCCTTCCACACAGAAACATAGAAATACTCAGATGAATATATACTGATAAACCAATACATTATGAGCACTGCTCACCGTGACGTTGGATGCCGCCTGGTGGCGTTACGGGCACGTGACACCATAACAGAAGTATGTAAGCGGAGCGGACATGGACAGGGGATCACCCTAGTGAAGGTATGGGCTGCAGATGGGCAAACCATTGAGACAGGAGATTTTGATAAAGGCTAGGTTATTATTATGTACAGCCTTAACGAGAATCTCGAAAACAGCGAAGCTGGTGGAATGCTCACGTGCTACTGTCGTAAGCATCTACGGAAAGAGATAGGACAATGAATCTGCCACGAGGAGCTGAAGGATTGGACTTCCACTGCTCTTCACAGAACGTGGGGTTCGGAGGCTTGTCTACTCTGTATAATGATCTGTGACACATCTGCCGAAGGAGCAATATGCTCGTGCACGCACAGGTGTTACGGAGCACAACATTCGCGGTAAATTGTTGAACATGGACCTCCCCTATGTGTTCGCATGTCGACCCGGCGACACCGTCAATTACGATTGCAGTACGCGCGGGACCATTGTAAATCGACCGTCAATCAACGGAAACGTGTGAGCTCTTCGGGTGAATCACATTTTTGCTACACTACATCGCTGATTTCCTCCACAAGCGACGTCGACGAGGTAAACGGCGGCTCAAAAGGTTCCTCGCGCCAAGGACGCATGCTGGTGGGAGCAATATTACAGTTTGGGAGACATGCATGGGACCTGTGGTAGCAATAGGAGAAACGCTGACAGCTGCCTACCATCTGCGTCCCTCCTTGCTCGATGTCTTTCCTAACGGCAACGTCACCTTTCAGGAGTATAATTGTCCATATCTTGAGGCTAGAATCAAGCTACAGTCGCCTGAGGAGCATTGCAGTGAACTCATGTTGATGTCTCGAGGAGGAAATTCGCCTGATGTAAATCCTGTGGAACGTGCCTCATTCGCTGTCATGCCTATCACTGCTTT
Source organism: Schistocerca gregaria (assembly GCF_023897955.1). Taxonomy (NCBI): domain Eukaryota; kingdom Metazoa; phylum Arthropoda; class Insecta; order Orthoptera; family Acrididae; genus Schistocerca; species Schistocerca gregaria. The sequence goes on from NC_064927.1 coordinate 314,733,289, forward strand.
TGCAAATCAGTGGCCTGTTGTTTACGCGAATTAGATGACCTGAGAGCAGATATCTAATGCCACATAGCTACATAAATCCACCAAAAAACTGTCGGATCTCTGATACGCAGAATCATTGATGTATTTCGTTCCAAAGACGTACAAAAAAGCTGTTAAGCAGGTGGTCATAATGTTTTGATTAATTAGTGTACATACTCCATTAGCGCAAAGAGTTTCTAGAGTGGTTTAATAAACAACAGAGAAATATTAAGAAGGTGGTTTTAATGCTTCAGGTGTTCTACCCAGTCTTCCCACACTTGAGTTCAACGCACAGAGCGTTCATAGATATTATTTTGATCTGCGGACAACCACAGCCAAACATCAACATTTTTATAGGACGAAAAACACCGCTCTGGCAATGACCGGTGTCATGCCAATTTAGGTGCATCATCAGACAATGTAAACAGTTCTACTCAATACTGGCTTAGTAAATGCTATAATACATATTGTAATAAATATTGTAGGAAAGTATGCTTCGTTAAAGGTTTGAGTTATCGAGTGTCAGCTTGTTAACAGTGTGATGCTAAATACATGGGCCAAACCGGCAGAACTTTTTCAACTAGCTAACACAAATCATATATTTGGGGAAAGACGTAAAAATATTAATATTTTAAAGGAGATAGCGATTTTCCGAGCCTTACAAAGGTCTCCGGAGGTTGCCATAAACGAGGGGTCTCTAAGCTTTTTAGTCCGCAGGCCACATTGACTTCTCCACGAAGTCATAAGGGCCAAGATCTACCTAATGGGGTTATAGCACCCTAGCACTCCATGATGACCGTAATGTAAGGTTAAAGGAAAGATTAAATCGCAAAAATCTAAGGCTATGGGAATAGCTAGCATTGAAACGAACTACGATTTTTATTTAATTACATAATTTTGATTGGTGGACATACCTGACCGAAATTCTGGCGTATTTTATTCTGACGAATTTCACCAACAAAAAAGTATGTCACTGCACATTCTTCACGAAAGCGTCCTGCAAAGTTAACGAAATCTCAAAATCATTGTTGGCAACAGTGCAAGACGTCAACGCATTGTTATTTCAAGTGGCGCAACAATAAGTTTAGTTATGTAGTCTTGTAGCGAGTAGCAGAGCCAATGTCGCGGTGTATTGGTCGCGATAGGCCTCGAAACTCAATTGTTGGCAGTATAAGTACCATCTCAAATATTTGGCGGGCCGGATACGAGGGATGTCCACTGCGGCATAAACACCCAGACAGAACTGAGACATGGGAATATTATAAGAAATTTTGACTACCTAACTAGACATTTCATTGTTCTTATTTTTCGACAATGTATTTCGTTACATGTAAAATGTTTCACTGTTTATAAATTCTCCATTGATTTCCTAATTCCGCAGAATACTATCCACTGTAAACACTAATAGCTCACGTCATATTGAATTTACTGTATTAGCTTTCTATCCTCACATCGTTCACGTTTTATGTGAATTGCTCATCTACACTGTTATTTATTTTTACATGCAGCACCTCCCCTCCCCCCCCCCCCCCCCCCTTAAGCTTGGCCGTTCGGTGCAGTAGCCACACTTTCTCTAGCACCGTCTCGCTGTTTCACACTACGACTAGTGCAGTTTTCCTCATGGCTGCTTGCACAAAGCTCTAGCTAATTCAGTATTCCTTATGCCTGTGCCAACATCGTCTCCAGTCGGTAAATAATATGTTTTTATTGGTGTTTGTATACATTTTCTCACATTTTTCAGAGCTTATTTTATTCTACGCACCAAATAAGCGTGTTATTTTGTTTTAGGTACACCTCCTTCACATCAACTTGACAAACACTTCTAACAAGTTTTAATTTATCAGTGACGTGAATGACGAGGAGTGGCTTCTGAAGAGTATAAAATAATGATGTGCACATAATTTATTTAAGTACATCTGCACAGTACTCTTTCTACTCCATATAACAATATTTAAGTAAGCCAGCGTAAAAAGAAAAATGTAAAACACCTCCTCCTTATACCTGCTTAGATCACCTGAGTTTTCGCCTAAATTGGCGTGAAACCGCTCGTGGTTTAAATTTAAAAAATTCTACAGCCAGAGCAGTGTTTTTTTGCCTTCTTATAAAAATCGGATAGTAGGAAAAGGAACAGAAGGAAAAGTAGAAGGGGAATATGGAATGGGGGTAAGGAATGAAAGAGGAAGCCGCCTGGTAGAATTTTGCACAGAGTATAACTTAATCATAGCTAACACATGGATTAAGAATAATGAAAGAAGGCTGTATCCGTGGAAGAGGCCTCAAGACAATGGAAGGTTTCAGATAGATTATAAATGGTAAGACAGAGATTTAGGAACCAGATTTTAAATTGTAAGATATTTCCAGAGGCAGATGTGACTCTGGCCACAATCTACCGGTTGTGAACTGCAGATTAAAACTGAAGAAACTGCATAAAGGTGGGAATTTAAGGAGATGGAACCTGGAAAACTGAAAGAACCGGAGGTTGTAGAGAGTTTCAGAGAGAGCTTTAGGGAACAATTTACAAGAACAGGGGAAAAATGGGTAGCTTTGAGAGATGCAATTGTGAAGGCAGAATAGGATCAATTAGGTAAAAAGGCGAGGGCTAGTAGATATGCTTGGATAACAGAAAAGCTATTGAATTTGATTGATGAAATGAGAAAATATAAAAATGCCGTAAATGAATCAGGCGAAACGTAATGCAATCGTCTCAAAAATGAGATCGACAGGAGGTGCAAAATGGCTAAGTATAAATGGCTAGAGGACAAATGTAAGGATGTAGGGGCATATATCACTAAGAGTAAGATAGATACTGTATACAGGAAAATAAAAAGACCTTTGGAGAAAAGAGAACCACTTGTATGAATAACAAGAGCTCAGGTGGAAAACCAGTTCTAAGTAAAGAAGGGAAAGCAGAAAGGTGAAAGGTGTACATAGAGGATCTGTACAAGAGTGATGTACCCGAGGGAAATATTATGGAAATGGAAGAGAACGTAGGTGAAGATGAAATGGGAGATATGATACTGCGCGAAGAATTTGACAGAGCACTGAAATACCTAAGTGGAAACAAGGCCTCGGGAGTAGAGAACATTCCTTTAGAACTACTAATAGCTTTGAGTAAGTCAGTCCTGACAAAACTCTACCATCAGGTCAGCAAGATGTATGAAACAGGCGAAAAACCCTGCTACTTCAAGAGGAATATAATAATTCCAATCCCAAAGAAAGCAGGTGCGAAAATCACCGAACTATCAGATTAATAGGACACTGCTGCAAAACACTAACACGAATTCAATTCTTTACAGTCGAATGGGAGAGCTGGTAGAAGCCGACCGCGGGGAAGACCAATTTGGTTCCGTAGAAATATTGGAACACGCGAGGCAATACTTACCCTACGACTTATCTTAGAAGACAGACTAAGGAAAGGTAAACCTACGTGTCCAGCATTTGTAGTCTTAGAGAAAGCTTTTGGCAATGTTCACTGGAATACTCTCTTTCAAATTCTGAAGGTGTCAGGGGTCAAATACAGGGAGCGAGGGCTATTTGCAATTTGTTCAGAACCAGATGTCAGTTATAAGAGCCGAGGGGCACGAAAGGGAAGCAGTAGTTGGGAAGGGAGTGAGACAGGGTTGTAACCTCTCCCCGATGTTATTCAATCTGTATATTGAGCAAGCACTAAAGGAAACAAAAGAAAAATTCGGAGTAGGAATTAAAATCCATGGAGAAGAAATAAAAAACTTTGAGGTTTTTCGATGACACTGTAATTCTTTCATAGACAGCAAAGAACCTGGAAGACCAGTTGAACGGAATGGACAGTGACTTGAAAGGAGGATATAAGAAGAACATCAACAAAAGCAAAACGAGGATAAGGGAATGTAGTCGAACGAAGTCGGGTGATGCTGAGGGAATTAGATTAGGAAATGAGACATTTAAAGTAGTAGATGAGTTATGCTATTTGGGGAGCAAAATAACTGATGATGATCGAAGTAGAGAGGATCTAAAATGTAGACTGGCCATGGCAAGCTAAGCGTTTCTGAAGAAGGGAAATTTGTTAAAGTCGAGTATAGTTTAAGTGGTAGGAAATCTCTTCTGAAAGTATTTGTAAGGAGTGTAGTCCTGTATGGAAGTGAAACGGGAACGATAAATAGTTTGGACAAAAAGAGAATAGAAGCTTTCGAAATGTGGTGCTACAGAACAATGCTGAATATTAGATAGGTAGATCACGTCACGAATTAAGTACTGACTAGAAGTGGGGAGAAATTTGTGGCACAACTTGACTAGAAGAAGGGATCGGTTGGTAGGACATGTTCTGAGGCGTCAAGGGAAGCGTCGAGGGAAGAGTGGAGGGTAAAAATCGTAGATGGAGGCCAAGAGATGAAAGCACTAAGCAGTTTCGGAAGGGTGTAGATTGCAGTAGTACTTCGAGATGAAGAAGCCTGCACAGGATGTAATAGTATGCAGAGCTGCATCAAACCAGTCTCTGGACTGAATACCACAACAACACATAAAAACCGGCACAGAACTTTCATGGAAACATGTAAAAGTGTCAGAAGTGTCCTTCTTTGGGATGCTGTTCACATGTAGCATACGCACCTCCTCCGGTTTTGGCGAACAATCAATAACTTTGTTGAAACTTCCTGGCAGATTAAACCTTTGGCTCGCCTTCCCCACAATATTATCTCTGTGGTCTTTCCAACTGAAGTTGTTCGTAATTTTTACACCCAGGTACTTAGTTGAATTGACAGCCTTGAGAATTGTACTATTTATCGAGTAATCGAATTCCAACGGATTTCTTTTGGAACTCATGTGGATCACCTCACCTGCCACACCATACAGCAATTTTTTCTAAATCGCTTTGCAATCATGTTCATATCCTGATTCACATTCGTAATTTGGACGTTATGTGCATATTCCTGTTTCATGCTAGAGCACTGACTACACGGAAATCGCTATTGTGACCCAAGTCAGCTCACAGCGTATGGCGTATAAACTTATAATTGATAGACTCGGTAAAGAAACAGTTCCTTGACTCAGTAACATTGGACTGGCTGTGCACCACTCTTACAAAAGAATACTATCAACCTTTCATTACTTATGCGAAATGCTGACTGATATCAATATCTACTAGCCTAGCAATGCAAAATAATTCAGCTTAGTGGCGTAGCTCAAATATTTAAAGAACCATTTAAGGTACGGCAATTCTAAAGGATCAGTTTAGAAGAAACTTGAAGAAAACTGAATGCTGTGGTTACAGAGCGAGCTCGTACTTCCAATCTCATTGAACACATGAGCTCTCTTACAGCAACTTACAGAATCAAATATTCCTCCAACTACTGCTGTGGCCGAGCGGTTCTAGGCGCTTCAGTCTGGAACCGCGCGACCTCTACGGTCGCAGGTTCGAATCCTGTCAGGAATGGATGTGTATGATGTCCTTAGATTAGTTAGGTTTAAGAAGTTGTAAGTTCTAGGGGACAGATGACCACAGATGTTAAGTCCCATAGTGCTCAGAGCCATTGAGCCATTTGAACCTCCAACAACCATTAAGCGAAATCACAATCACTTCAGCCGAACCAAAAAAACTCGCATTATGACAAGATCTACAGCCGTAAACCACATGATAACACAATCAGAAAAGAATTTATACAAGGTAACAGCAGCCTCAACATTTCTCCTAGATTCTCCACCAATGAAAATCATTCCGATTTTATCTTCTGTGGTTGCATCATTCATCGTCCACCTGTACGTCTATTCTCAAAAAAATGGTTCAAATGGCTCTGAGCACTATGGGACTCAACTGCTGAGGTCATAAGTCCCCTAGAACCTTATTGGTAGTATTGACTTTAATTATGTTAAATTATGGAGATAGCAGTTACACTGTTCTACTCAATCTGGAAGTTAATGAAGAGCAGACAATTGCACTTCACTTAATCTTCAGCAACAGTCAAGTGACAAAGTAACTGACAGATACACTGCAAATTTTGTACTGCCATTGTTACGTTCTTCAGCGTTAGTATTTTAGATTGGACAGCATTTGATTTCAGAAGTAACAGTGACATAAGACTATTGGATCAGACACGCAATGAATTACAGAAAAAATTGAATATGTTTATTCCTCTGTCATGGATAACGCTGCGGACATATGTCTTACAAGACGTAGCAGGTTATCACAAGGTCGGCGCCTTTGACATCTTCCTGCCGGATCCAATAACGGGGTCACTCGTCAGCCAAGTGGAGACTGCTCCCAGACATTTTTTTGTTGATGAACACTTCATTAACTGCTCCTAGCAAGTGGTGACTTATAGAGGTCCATTATTTAGTAAATTTACCAAATCTTCCCCGCGGCGTATCGTAACAGGCAATAGACTGTGACCGGAGTTGAGGTATCGTGCAGGCGTAGAACAGACAGCGGCGCTAAGCATTACAATGCTTGCGCAGTGTTGATTACTCTCACGCCTACCTACAGTTTGGAGAATAGACGTGCAGGTGGAAGATGAAAGTTGCAACCACAGAATATAAAATCGCAATGATTCTCATTTACGGAGAATGTAGGAGAGATGTTGAGGCTGCTGTTACCTTGTAGCCAACCCGAATGGCCGAGCGGTTCTAGGCGCTTCAGTCTGGAACCGCGCGACTGTTACGGTCGCAGGTTCGAATCCTGCCTCGGACATGGATGTGTGTGATGTCCTTAGGTTGGTTAGGTTTAAGTAGTAATAAGTTCTAGGGGAATGATAACCTCAGAAGTTAAGTCCCATAGTGCTCAGAGCCGTTTGAAACATTTTTTTTTTTTTTTGTTACCTTGTATGCCGAGCGTTTCCCAGAGAAAGCTCGCTCTCGTTCGTTCTTTTACAAGGCTGTGAACGTCTTTGTGTGCTATGGCAGCGTACAGACTGGCAAAAGGAAAAAAAGTCCGTAGATACCAGTTTGTCCGTAGATACAATTGTCACAATAAGTCATACGCACAAGTATCATCCATGCCACGTATCACTGCATCAAGAAGCTCAAGGCGCCGATTTCCATAACCGGATAGTGTTTCGTGAATGGGCACATCGACAAATGCAGACGACCTCCATGTCCTTTGCCGAGGTCCTACACTCCTGGAAATGGAAAAAAGGACACATTGACACCGGTGTGTCAGACCCACCATACTTGCTCCGGACACTGCGAGAGGGCTGTACAAGCAATGATCACACGCACGGCACAGCGGACACACCAGGAACCGCGGTGTTGGCCGTCGAATGGCGTTAGCTGCGCAGTATTTGTGCACCGCCGCCGTCAGTGTCAGCCAGTTTGCCGTGGCATACGGAGCTCCATCGCAGTCTATAACACTGGTAGCATGCCGCGACAGCGTGGACGTGAACCGTATGTGCAGTTGACGGACTTTGAGCGAGGGCGTATAGTGGGCATGCGGGAGGCCGGGTGGACGTACCGGCGAATTGCTCCACACGGAGGGGGGGGGGGGGGGGGGGGGGTTGAGGTCTCCACAGTACATCGATGTTGTCGCCAGTGGTCGGCGGAAGGTGCACGTGCCCGTCGACCTGGGACCGGACCGCAGCGACGCACGGATGCACGCCAAGACCGTAGGATCCTACGCAGTGCCGTAGGGGACCGCACCGCCACTTCCCAGCAAATTAGGGACACTGTTGCTCTTGGGGTATCGGCGACGACCATTCGCAACCGTCTCCATAAAGCTGGGCTACGGTCCCGCACACCGTTAGGCCGTCTTCCGCTCACGCCCCAACATCGTGCAGCCCGCCTCCAGTGGTGTCGCGACAGGCGTGAATGGAGGGACGAATGGAGACGTGTCGTCTTCAGCGATGAGAGTCGCTTCTGCCTTGGTGCCAATGATGGTCGTATGCGTGTTTGGCGCCGTGCAGGTGAGCGCCACAATCAGGACTGCATACGACCGAGGCACACAGGGCCAACACCCGGCATCATGGTGTGGGGAGCGATCTCCTACACTGGGCCGTACACCTCTGGTGATCGTCGAGAGGGACACTGAATAGTGCACGGTACATCCAAAACGTCATCGATCCCATCGTTCTACCATTCCTTGACCGGCAAGGGAACTTGCTGTTCCAACAGGACAATGCACGTTCGCATGTATCCCGTGCCACCCAACGTGCTCTAGAAGGTGTAAGTCAACTACCGTGGCCAGCAAGATCTCCGGATCTGTCCCCCATTGAGCATGTCTGGGACTGGATGAAGTGTCGTCTCACGCGGTCTGCACGTCCAGCACGAACGCTGGTCCATCTGAGGCGCCAGGTGGAAATGGCATGGCAAGCCGTTCCACAGGACTACATCCAGCATCTCTACGATCGTTTCCATGGGAGAATAGCAGCCTGCATTGCTGCGAAAGGTGGATATACACTGTACTAGTGCCGACATTGTGCATGCTCTGTTGCCTGTGTCTATGTGCCTGTGGTTCTGTCAGTGTGATCATTTGATGTATTTGACCCCAGGAATGTGTCAATAAAGTTTCCCCTTCCTGGGACAATGAATTCATGGTGTTCTTATTTCAATTTCCAGGAGTGTATTTTCCCATGAATCTACATTCAAAAACCATGTTAGTAACCGGAATAACATGTATTACTGGAGTGTATAGTACCCTCACTGATTACACCAAGCTGACCATCAATGTCCTTGGTCGGTTAACGTATAGTGTGGAATCATCGGGAGCAAACTAATTGGTCTGTATTAAATGTGTATGTGGATTCATAAGAGGCTAAACTGCTGAGGTCATCTGTCCCTTGACTCACACACTACTTAAACAAACTTACGCTAAGAACAACACACACCCGAGGGAGGACTGGAACCTCCGGCGGGAGGGGCCGCGCAGTCCGTGACATGGTGACCTAAACCGCGCGGCCACTCCGCGCGGCGGTCCGCATTATATCGAGGGTAAATGTCGAACGCTTTTGGGACAGAAACTACAGCAGGATATTGGCCTGAACGTTCCACAACGTATCTACATCTACATACATACTCCACAATCCAGGATACGGTGCGTGGCGGAGGGTATCTCGTACCACAACTAGCATCTTCTCTCCCTGTACCACTCCCAATCAGAACGAGGGTAAAATGAGTGCCTATATGCCTCTGTAGGAGCCCTAATCTCTCTTATCTTATCTTTGTTGTCTTTGCGCGAAATGTTACTTGGCGGCAGTAAAATTGTACTGCAGTCAGCCTCAAATGCTGTTTCTCTAAATTTCCTCAGTAGCGATTCACGAAAAGAACGCCTCCTTTCCTCTAGAGACTCCCACCGGAGCTCCTGAAGCATTTCCGTAACACTCGCGTGATGATCAAACCTACCAGTAACAAATCTAGCAGCCCGCCTCTGAATTGCTTCTCTGCCCTCCCTCAATCCGACCTGATAGGGATCCCAAACGCTCGAGCAGTACTCAAGAATACATCGTATTAGTGCTTGTAAGTAGGCTGTTTACATTTTCTTATTGGTAACGCCACGTAGCGCTCTGTGTAAAAATCACTGGCTGTGCAGTGCGCAGTCTGTGGCTGGTTTGCATTGTTGTCTGCCATTGTAGTGTTGGGCAGCGGCAGCTGGATGCTAACAGCGCGTAGCGTTGCGCAGTTGTAGGTGAGCCGCCAGCAGTGGTGGACGTGGGTAGAGAGATGGCGGAGTTTTGAAATTTGTAAGAATTGGTGTCATGAAGTGATATATATATTATGACTACTAAGGTAAATACATTGTTTGTTCTCTATTAAAATCTTCATTTGCTAACTATACCTATCAGTAGTTAGTGCCTTCAGTAGTTTGAATCATTTATTTAGCTGGCAGTAGTGGCGCTCGCGGTATTCTAGTAGCTTGAGTAACGAAGATTTTTGTGAGGTAAGTGATTTGTGAAACGTATAGGTTAATGTTAGTCAGGGCCATTCTTTCGTAGGGATTTTTGGAAGTCAGATTGCGTTGCGCTAAAGATATTGTGTGTCAGTTTAACCACAGTCGTGTATAATTTTTCTAAGGGGACGTTTCATGCTTAATAAGCGGTCTCCCTTACAGATGAACCACATCTTCCCAAAATTCTACCAATGAACCGAAGACGACTATCCGCCTTCCCCACAACTGCCATTACATGCTTGTCCCACTTCATATCGCTCTGCAATGTTACGCCCAAATATTTAATCGACGTGACTGTGTCAAGCGCTACGCTAGTAATGGAGTATTCAAACATTACATGATTCTTTTTCCTATTCATCTGCATTAATTTACATTTATCTATATTTAGAGTTAGCGCCATTCTTTACACCAATCACAAATACTGTCCCCGTCATCTTGTATCGTCCTACAGTCACTCAACGACGACACCTTCCCGTACACCATAGCATCATCAGCAAACAGCCGCACATTGCTATCCACCCAAAGATCATTTATGTAGATAGAAAACAACAGCGGACCTACCACACTTCCCTCGGGCACTCCGGATGATACCCTCACCTCCGATGAACACTCACCATCGAGGACAACGTACTGGGTTCTATTACTTAAGAAGTCTTCGAGCCATTCACATACTTGGGAACCAATCCCATATGCTCGTGCCTTTGTTAGGAGTCTGTAGTGGGGCACTGAGCCAAACGCTTTCCGGAAGTCAAGGAATATGGCAGCCGTCTGATACCCTTCATCCATGGTTCACAACATATCACGTGAAAAAAGGGCGAGTTGCGTTTCGCAGGAGCGATGCTTTCTAAAGCCGTGCTGATGCGTGGACAGCAACTTCTCTGTCTCAAGGAAATTCATTATATTCGAACTGAGAATATGTTCGAGAATCCTGCAACAAACCGTCTATAATTTTGAGGATCCGTCCTTCTACCCTTCTTATATACAGGCGTCACCTGCGCTTTTCTCCAGTCGCTCGGAACTTTACGTTGGGCAAACGGATGTGATTTCAGCATGACGCATTGCGCACCGCATTTCGCAATGCGTTGATTCCTTGCAGCTCTTCCACCGCATTGTGCAATTGAAGTACGGGAGGTATTAGACGTGGTTGCACCACTCTGTGGTTCGGCGGAGGTGGCCCTATTAATTTGCCCGATAGGTTGCCGGATTTGACGTCGCCAGATTTGTTCCTGTGGGTTCTTTAAAAGATAAGGTGTACTAGCAAGTGCCAACGGTCCCTTAAGACATGGACGACAGCGGCAGAAACGCTGTGTGCGGTCATTTGAAAAGCGTATCACTGAGTGTACTGAAGTTGGTGGCACCACGTTTGAACACTTAGTCTAACTGGAAAAGTAGAGGCCTGTTCGATATCTATGAGGAGTTCAACTTTGCGAATTAGGTTTACAATTAGAAGTTATGGAATACTAGCCTGTCCTGCACTCGCAACATGCAGTTGGGGTCCCACTTGCCATTGGATATTCAATGGCCACTAAGTCTTCTTTCTTCTTTAGCTACTGCCTTTATCCCGCATTGTGGGCAGGGTCGCCAGGGCTAAGTACGGCTTTGGCATGGTTAATTTTAAGGGGTGGCCGGATGCCCTTTCTGCCACCACCCCATACCCCCCCCCCCAGGATGGAATTAGTGTACCCTAGCTGTCTGCGTCTAGTGTAAATCGGGAAATAGTGTGAATGTGTTTCAAATATCTGTGAGTCGTGTAACTAAGGCAGGACGTGGGAACCAACCCTGTATTCACCTATTAGGATGTGGAAAACCGCCTAAAAACCACATCCAGGCTGGCCGGCACACCGGCCGTCGTCGTTAATCCGCTGGGCGGATTCGATCAGGAGCTGCCGCGCCTACGTGAGTCCCGGAAGCTGGCATGTTCAATGACTATTGAGTAGCATGTCGTAAATTTCGATTGTGTACCCATTTCTGTTCCTCCGGTTACAGTGCCATATGTGGCGAAACGAAGAAAATTGCTCAGACAAAACGTGTGGAGATTTTGACGTACGACTGTAATCTGCTACAAAAAGCTTGGTTTCCCACTGAAGATTTCAAAGTTTTTCCCTGCCACCCATGCACGGGGGATCGAGTGTCGTATTATTGGATGTCTCCCTCCGAGACAAACAAATTGGGATTATCACATTTTTTTGATGAAATGTTAAGTTTTCTAGATATTTCAATGTCTTTAATTAAAATGAACACTGCATATACTGTATATGTGAAGTAGTGGTAATGCGGAACTCTTTTTAGTTTAAAGCAAAATACTGAATGTAAAATGTGGCTGTTCCGTCAAAAATCAAAATTATCACCTGCGTCTTTTTAAGTACATAAACGATCATTAATGATTTTGTCGAGAAATGAATATGTTAAATAATTACCATCGACTTTTTAACTTTCTATAAATTACGAACATTTGCAAATGGAACGGTAATATAAAACACATTTAAAATAAATATTCTCAGTTTACATTTTTATTAATGAATTGATAAAATTGTATTTTCACCTCACATGGAAAAAATTCACAAATTGTAGTGTAAATTTGTAGTAATTTTTTTTATGATCTGTAAATAACAATTATTACGATTCACAATTTCAAGTTCTTTGTGAACAAAGGACGCAGATGAAAACCGCAAACAAATACCCACTGCACAACGTACATGACCATTCCTGACACATTGCACACTGCACACAAATTCCCCAGATTTTGTAGTCTTAAGTGCCTCATCACAAAACAGAGTCTGGATCGTCGTTTTCAAGAATATTTTTCACAACAAACTCCATCTCTTTTCATTTACCAGAAAACAGCTCTATTTCCTTCTTCCTTGATAGAACTTTCGTCGTCATCTCTTTTTGCTGCTGGGAAGTCTTCTACATCTATATCTAAATCTACATGGTTACTCTGCGATTCACCCTTAAGTGCCTGGCAGAGGGTTCATCGAACCATTTTCATACTACTTCTCTACCATTCCAATCTCGAATGACGCGTGGGAAAAAGGAACACCGAAATCTTTCCGTTCGAGTTCTGATTTCTCTTATTTTGTTATGATGATCATTTCTCCCTACATAGGTGGGTGTGAACTAAATATTTTCGCGTTAGGAAGAGAAAGTTGGTGATTGAAATTTCGTAAATAGATTTCGCCGCAAAGAAGACCCCCTTTGTTTCAGTGACTGCCACCCCAACTCGCGTATCATATGAATGACACTCTCACCCTTATTGCTCGATAACACGAAACGACCTGCCTTTCTTTGAACTTTTTCGATGTCCTCCGTCAATTCTACGTGGTAAGGATCCCACACCATGCAGCAGTATTCCAGCAGAGGACGAACAAGTGTAATTAGACTGTCTCTCTAGTAGGTTTGTCGCATCTTCTAAGTGTTCTGCCAACAAAGCGCAGTCTTTGTTTCGTCTTCCCCACAATATTGTCTATGTGGTCTTCCCAATTTAAGTTGCTCGTAATTGTTATTCCTAGATATTTAGTCGTACTGACAGCCCTTAAATTTGTGCGATTTATCGTATACCCAAAATTTATCGGATTTCTTGTAGTACCCATGTGGATGACCTCGCACTTTTCTTTGTTTAATGCCAATTGCCACTTTTCGTACCATACAGAAATTCTTTCTAGATCATTTTGTAATTGGAATTGATCGTCTGATGATTGTACTAGACGGTAAATTACAGGGTCATCTGAAAACAATCTAGAGGGGCTGCTCAGATTATCAGCTAGATCATTTATGTAAATCAGGAACTGCAGAGGAACTACGACACTACCTTCCGGAACACCAGATATCACTTCCGTTTTACTCGATGATTTACCGTGTATCACTATGAACTGTGACCTCTCTGAGAGGAAATCACGAATCCAGTCACACAACTGAGACGATACTCCATATGCACGCAATTTGATTAATAGTCGATTGTGAGGAACGGTATCAAAAGCCTTCTGGAAATCTAGGAATATGGAATCGATCTGAGATTCCTTGTGGGCAGCACTCATTACTTCCTGGGAATAAAGTGCGTTGCACAGGAGAGATATTTTCTGAATCCGTGTTGGTTATGTATCAATGAGTCTTTTCTTCAAGGTGATCCATAATGTTCGAGTACAGTATATGCCGCAAAATCCTACTGCAAATTGAGGTAAATGATACGGGTCTGCATTTCAATGGGTTACTCCTATTTCCTTTCTTGCATATTGGTGCGCCCTGTGCTACTTTCCAGGCTTTAGGAACAGACCTTTCGTCAAGTGAGTGGTTGTATATGATTGCTAAGAAAGGCGCTATTGTGTCTGCATACTCTGAAAGGAACGTGATTAGTATACCATCTGGTCAGAAGACTTGCCTTTCGTAAGTGAGTTGTTTCGCAATACCTAAGACATCTACTTTTATGTCACTCATGCTAACAGTTGTTCTGGTTTCTAAATCTGTAATATATTCTTCGTCTTCTTTCGTGAGGAGTTACGGAAAACTGTGTTTGGTAACTCCGTTTTAGTGGCACAGTCATCGGTAACATTTCCATCGCTATAGCGCACTGGTGGCAGTGAAAGAGCACGGGCAGGGTTTCGAACCCGTATCTTCCTCCTGACGTGAGTGGACACCCTACCATTCGGCTACCACAGCATGCTGCCCCGACCGACACGAGCTTCCATATGTCGCCGCTTTCGTCTACAGCCTATACTCGCACAATTACTGTGAGTCTTCTACAGGAAGAGACTTCAAAGCTCTGTTATTGGGCTTGAAATACTACACTGCAGTTCCCTTCTAATGTACTTGGAATGTCCTTCAGACATGCATCCGTATATTGCAGTTTCCTGTTCTTTTCTAATGTGAGTTGTAACGTCCTTCAAACACTCATTTATGTGTGAAGGACATTGCAAAATGGTTCAAACGACTCTGAGCACTATGGGAGTTAACATCTGAGGTCATCAGTCCCCTAGAACTTAGAACAACTTAAACCTAACTAAACTAAGGACATCACACATATCCATGCCCGAGGGAGGATACGAACCTGCGACCGTAGCGGTAGCGCGGCACCAGACTGAAGCGCCTAGAACCCCTCGGCCACACCGGCCGGCGAAGGACATTGCAAGGTACATTAGAATAAAACAGCCGTGCACATATAGTATAATATACAGTATGGTTATAATTAAACTTTGGCTAATTCAGTCAGTGTAGATGGAAAAGTATTTACCTTTGGGTACCTATCTTTATAGGAATAATATTCAGACTGTGCGTTGACGTATTTGCGTTGTCTGTAGTGTTAGTATCAGGAATTGCCGGTACTGGTACGTCGACGAAGAGCTGAGGCTCAAGTCTCTGTGTGCTTTACAGCTGTAGACAGTCAAGTCAGGTCTGGACAAGGTGAGCAGGGCTTTAGTCGTAAAGCTATTTGTCGAAAGAACAACAATAGTGCTGCTGCGCTTCGTGGTATAGACGCATAAAACGCATAAAGAGAGGGATTGAAGAACATGATTTGAGGTTGGAAGTAACTGGCAATTGGGGGATTGTTCCCGGGACAGGTTGACTGCCAATTACACCACACACTGTTGAAGAAGTTGCTACTCTCTTGGCTGCGAATGTTGGACGTCATGTGAGATCTTCAAGCAGGGCACGAATTTTATACCAATAACTGAACATCCAATGGTCCACTGGTCGAAAAGTGCTGCGAACAATAATTGTGAAATGGTATCTCTAGTGCTGTTCCAGGTTGTCGTGGATGCAGATGATCGTCACACTGAGATAAGTTTGCAGTCTGTAACGTAAACACTGTACGCAATTAACAAATGTTAGGCTCTCATCTGGAAATTAAAATGTGTTTCTTTGAATAGTTTATTCGTTTTCTCTTCCGCATGTTCTTACGAATTTTTTCAAAGGGTTTCATTGTCTTATTATCACTCATTTTTCATGGAGGCACTGTCAAGTAGCGAAAGTTTAATTATAAACACCCTATATAATCTTCTGTAGGATGGGAGCGAACCCCAGGGCTGACTTCAAAGATATTGTTCGCACCTTGGCCCTGTCTTGAACCGTTACTTGACCTCTCTCGTGAACTTCTCTTTATGTAGATCGTCACTGAAGTTGATTCCGTATAATTGGGAGAGAAAGTTTTCATCGGAAAGTGATGTCAGCGTTCGATAGACTGCCCACAATATACCTATGAGTATATTTCGTCCTGCCACGCCCAGTTCGAAGTAGTTACGACGCATAGTACCTGTTCACAAGGAAACCTGTAACAGTCGCATAACACATAAACTGGCCTCCCCAACACGATAACAAAGCGATTGATAAACCACTTGTAAAACACTCTCGATTAACGTACTCTTTATCCTGCATTCCTACTTCGCACGCCTTGCGTATACTGTGCACGACACGATGTACATCTGCGTAAGTCAGTAATATTTCAATAATTCTTCGTATACTTATTCCTGACGGAGCACATATATCTAGACTCAAAATATTCAGTCCAATATCCTGGTTGTGACCGTTTGGAAGTTATTTTATCATTCAATACGCACAAGTCGTTATCATCTCCGCTCGCGAACCCGTTCAGTATTCACTACTAAAAGATTCGGTACCATAAGAGTAAACGAGCTGTGAGTGACAGTGTGAAAATGATTACATAATACCTGTGGAGGTTGTGAATTTTTTAGGGAATTCACGGGCAGCTAGATCACTATCTGCATGGGGACAGACCAGAAGGAGAGGGCCTGCGAACAAAATGTAGCAGTCGTGGAAGAAGCTGCAGAAAGTGTAAGAAAGGGTAGGCGATTCAAGAGCGTCGCCCAGAAAGAGCTTTCCGCAACTCGTGGTCTACTGGTTAGCGCTGCTACCTCTGGATCACGGGGTCACGGGTTCGATACCCGACCGGGTTGAGAGTTTTCTCTGCCTGGAGAATGGGTATTGTCCTCATCATCATTAATGAAAGTGACTAATTTGGACTGTGTACAGATTGGGAATGTGTACGGGCCCTGGTGACAGCGCAAACCAAACATCGTCATCATAATCATCTGAAAGAGCTAGCTGCGAGGGGTGGTGTGACGGATCCATTACATCTGGCTGGCTGTTCCATCCCACAAGTACTGTGGAGTATAACGCAACATCATCTGCCATTCCGTCACAGAGCAGAATCGCGATGGATTCCTGAATTGTTTGAGGGCGATATGGGATTTGCTGGAACTTCAGTCCTAGAGAATTCACACGTCGCCTCCACACAGCAGTGGACATCAGTGCAGAGCAGAGCATGGAAGCGCTCTCCCTAGTTCGTTATCTCAGCTGACACGGTCAACATCGTCGAGTAAGACTAGCTATTCGGGTAACATGATAATTAAAAAAGTCTTGATGGCAAATTTCTTTTAATCGGAGTGACCGGTTTAAATCTCTGAGTCAGTTCAGCGTCGTGGATCGGCGCAGCCTGCTCCACGGAAGTCTACCCGCCGTTCTGGTGTCTGAAGATGATCCATAAGGATTGAATCCGGTCACTCCGATTAAAAGAAATTTGCGATCAAGACTGTTTTTTAATTATCATATTAATATAAGATCGCTGACAATTTTTTCAAAAATTTTTATATTCGGGTAACAGATGGAAATGTACTTTTGTGAATGTTGAACAATGTACGTCAAGATAAGAGTTTATTAATTAGTGCATCAAGTCGTGGTTTAGCAGGCAATGACAGTTGTGAATTACAAGGCAAAGGACTGAATCAAGCTAATTAAGTCTTTTTCATCACTCATGAAATAAAGTGAACTAACATTTCGTATGTTGTAGTTCGATGAGCCAGCTCACAAAGCAATCGAAGACCATACAGCCATAGTTACGGCAGGACGATAGTAATTTGGTCTTGTCATAACGTGCATACATTCGAATTTCGAAAGTTTTGGGTGGGTTTTGGACTTTGTTGACTCATGTGTCATCTAAATGCTATACATGGAACTACAAGTAACAAAATAAATTTTCTGAATGAAAGAAATTGATGTCATGTCGTTGCTATTTACAACTTTCTACAGTTACGTGGAAACACATGCTGCACTATATTCTAAATGATGAGCGTCAAGATTATAAGCAACAATAATCAAATACGTAGTGTTGCAATAAAAATAACAATAAATTGATGCTTTACAGGAGTACATTCAAAAACCTAAAGCAATTATTCACAATTTTCACTTTTGGTTTACAAAATTACAAGAATTCTAAAAACTGCAGCACTTTACATACAGCTGTCAAACTATAAAGGTCTGCAACGAGTGGGGTGATGGAAGAATTATGATACTGGACTATATCCGAGGGGTCGCTAAATGCATCACTGTCGGCCGGGCGATAAATTGGAATCGTGTTTTCTTTCGAAGTTTCGGCAAGGACTGTTCTCAACAGGAATGCTGTCGTACAGGTCAAATACAAACTTGGTACGAATATGTTAGATTTATTCTTAAAAATCATATGCTTGAGGACTCCAGTCGCTGTAGAAGTTTTAAACAACTCATAAAATAGAGTCGTGTGTCGCTGGATCGTTTCAGAACTTTCCCTCTTCGACAACAGATGTTATACATACATTTTTGTGCATATTTGTAACAGGAACGTCTCAACAGAAACATCGACGACCGTTACTAATGCCTGCTTACCTTACGCTGGTGTTCGTACTCATCGCACGCCGGTTACAGGCTCACTCACGTATTTACACAAGCATCAATTTTATACAAATGTTTCCACGAGGAAAACACATACCACGTTGCCATGGGGACCATAAGGAGCAGGTTCCGTGCCAATCTGAGTGTGCAAACCTCAGAAGCGTGTTTAAGAGTCAAGATGAGACGAGAGACAGTGTTACGTGAGGCTCAGTAAGTGCCCAGAGGTTCCGCAATTTACATAAAACGTACCAGTGAGATGCGACATTAACGGCTGCACTATCTGCGTGTTTCCACGGTAGTCCATAACAGAATACTGAAATTCATTCTAAATTTATTGGAAACCTAGAATCGTGTATTGTATGATATGACATACATTTTATTCTAGTAGCACAGCAAATGTTTTGTCGTGTGCATAACTTAATATTACATTAATTACAATATAATATTTTTTACTTTAAATGAAACAACACGTTTACTGTTACCAGTCACCGTTTTATTTTTTCCACGGCGCGTTTCGAAGGTTAAATCTCCATCATCGGGTGGATTTATATTAGTTAGTATTACATATATGTGTGTGTTGTGTTACGATTTTGGAGGAACTTGTGGCACTGCCTAGTGGAGAAACAAGACACTATTTCAGAATATGGTTTTGGATTACTTTTGTCTGTGCCAGTAGTTGATGTACACACACACACACACATACACACACACACACACACACACACACACACACACAGACACACACACACACGTGCACACATTCTAATATTTACCATAAATATTGACAGCCGCCAAGAGTACAAGGTATTGACCTCATTCACAGATAATTCATCACACCAACAGCTTTTACCCCTTGTCAGCTGAAAACTGTATGTACATCAACTACTGGCACAAATGTATACCTATCTGCATATTTTATAGCATTAACCAATGTATTACCCCAACCTTTAGGCAGCTAATATATGCAACATGTTATCTTAAGACTCCTTACCATGTAAATGTTTGCTCTTATATAATCACTCTTTCCTCTCTCTCTCTCTCTCTCTCTCTCTCTCTCTCTCTCTCTCTCTTTCTTCAAAGAGTGTCATCTATGTATGATTTTACTGCTGTAGTCAATATGGTCATTGTAATTCAAGTTTGTAACATTTTACCTGATTGTTATTATCAAGTATGAAGTTTAAGCCAGTTTAACATTTCACCTGATTGTATAAACGAGTACGAATTGGATTTATATACCACCTGAAGTACATACTCATATATTGGACACCTCAAAACAAACACCTCCAAATGCTTTAAACGATTATTCTGTAAGAATTTTGTTACGATGTATATTCTTTGCACTTTGCGATTATGTCTTCTCTTC
Source organism: Schistocerca gregaria (assembly GCF_023897955.1). Classification (NCBI taxonomy): domain Eukaryota; kingdom Metazoa; phylum Arthropoda; class Insecta; order Orthoptera; family Acrididae; genus Schistocerca; species Schistocerca gregaria. Next base: position 314,753,169 of record NC_064927.1, read on the forward strand.
TGCTACACGAACCTTGCACCCAGCTAATTCCAGACACCATTTTGATTACAAATGTGGCAGTATACATGTGATGTGTTACGACATAAAAAGGAACCTGTGACCACTGGAGGTACTCTAGTTTACTTATCAAAGTTTACCATTAGATATCAGTTTAATTTTTTGACAAAAGTAATCCAAAACAATATTCTGAAATAGTGTCTTGTTTCTCCACTAGGCAGTGCCAAAAGTTCCTCTAAAATCGTAACACAACACACACACATATGTAATACTAACTAATGTAAATCCACCCGATGATGGAGGTTTATAGCTTCGAAACTCGTCGTGGAAAAAATAAAACGGTGACTGGTAACAGTAAACTTGTTGTTCCATTTAATGTCAGTAACAGACACGGTAAAGCCTAACCTAAAAATGTTCGCATTTAAAGTTAATTCTTTACTTTGAAAATTTGCGGTAAGGTCTTATGGGAGCAAACTGCTGAGGTCATCGGTCCCTAAGCTTACGCACTACTTAATCCAACTTCAGCTAACATACGCTAAGGAGAAGACACACACCCATGCCCTAGGGAGGACTCGAACCTCCGCCCAGGGGAGCCGCGCGGCCATTGACAAAACCCTTCAGACCATGCGGCTACCCCGCGCGGCGTTTACTTTCAGTGAGGCTACTTATGAGAAGAGTAAATGGGAAGAAGTAACATTAAAAAAAAGTGGGTGGCCGTTACGAGAGGCGACCGGCCTGACACGCTCCTATGATTAAGGCTCGCGCCTACCTGACAGCCGCAGTAAACTCACAACACTTACTGCGCACTCAACTCGCTTACGTGCTCACATCCCAGCTATATAAGCCGCACGTAATTTTGAGCAATTTTACTATGAGAAAAATGTCGTTTCTCTCTCCAATAAGTGCGTGACGAAAGTATACACGACAGTTCGTGTAGCTACATTCCAGAAACATTACTCTTTCATCATGTAGGCAGTTTGTCTTATTATTACCATATGCCTCAAGAAAATCTTACGACCTCTCCTCATCAGATTGTGGGTAACATCAGGTACGTTCTCATAAAGAAAATGAATCTCTGCTACCAGCTACTATTTTCATTTTGGTAACCAAACACGTTTTGGAAATTTATTCTCATTTTCACGTGCTTGTTCTTACATCATTTCTTCACGGAAAGAAACCTTATGTACGCACATTTATAAATCATCTTAAACGATTTTTCCGTCACTGTTTGATATAACTATCTCACGATTAGAAATGAAGAGCGCTAAATTGTGGCTGTTTTACAGTCGTAATTATTTAGTTAACCTGATTGCCTCTTATAGGGCCATCATTAGACTATAACTGACAGTCCTCATCAAAGGGGATACAGTACTGGTGAACAATATTTAAAAATATGCTGCACATAGATAAAGAGTTGCGAACAAAATATCAACTTTGACAGTGCAATAAGAACGTAATTAAAAATAGTGTACGCGAAAAGAAAATAAATATTAAAAGAATAAACCAAATAATACTAGGACTTAACACTGAAAAACTGTATGTGTGAGAGTGTGTGTCTGCTTGCGAAGAAGAGGTGGTAACACTACTCCGAATCATAATTAACAAGAAAGGGAATGTTGTTGTTGTTGTTGTTGTGGTCTTCAGTCCTGAGACTGGTTGATGCAGCTCTCCATGCTTTCCATCTCTTTGTCTCCCTCTAAGATTTTTACCCTCCACGCTGCCCTCCAATACTAAATTGGTGATTCCTTGATGAATCAGGACATGTCCTACCAACCGGTCCCTTCTTCCCGTCAAGTTGTGCCAAAAACTCCTTTTCTCTCCAATCCTATTCAATTCCTCCTCATTAGTTATGTGATCTACCCATCTTATCTTCAGCATTCTTCTGTAGCACCACATTTCGAAAGCTTCTATTCTCTTCCTGTCCAAACTATTTATCGTCCATGTTTCACTTCCACACATGCCTACACTCCATACAAATACCTTCACAAACAACTTCCTGACACTTACATCTATACTCGATGCTAACAAATTTATCTTCTTCAGAAACGCTTTCCTTGCCATTGCCAGTCTACATTTTATATCTTCTCTACTTCGACCATCATCGGATATTTTGCTCCTCAAATAGCAAAACTGCTTTACTACTTTAAGTGTCTCATTTCCTAATCTAATTCCCTCAGCATCATCCGACTTCATTCGACTACATTTCTTTATCCACGTTTTGCTTTTGTTGATGCTCATCTTGTACCATTCTTTCAAGACTCTGTCCATTCCGTTCAACTGCTCTTCCAAGTCCTTTGCTGTCTCTGACAGAATTACGATGTCATCGGTGAACCTCAAAGGCTTTATTTCTTCTCCGTCGATTTTAATCCCTTCTCCGAACTTTTCTTTTGTTTCCTTTACTGCTTGCTCAATATACAGATTGAATAACATCGGGGAGATGCTACAACCCTGTCTCACTCCCTTCCCAACCACTGCTACCCTTTCATGTCCCTCGACTCTTATAACTGCCATCTGGTTTCTGTACAAATTGTAAATAGCCTTTTGCTCCCCGTATTTTACCCCTGCCACCTTCAGAATCTGGAAGAGAGTATTCCAGTCAACATTGTCAAAAGCTTTCTCTAAGTCTACGAATGCTAGAAACGTGGGTTTGCCTTTCCTTAATCTTTCTTCTAAAATAAGTCGTAAGGTCAATATTGCCTCAGGTGTTCCAGTATTTCTACGGAATACAAACTGATCTTCCCCGAGGTCGGTTTCTGCCACTTTTTACCATTCGGCTGTAAAGAATTCGCGTTAGTATTTTGCAGCTGTGACTTATTAAACTGAAAGTTCGGTAATTTTCACATCTCTCAACACTTGCTTTCTTTGGGATTGGAATTATTATATTATTCTTGAAGTCTGAGGGAATTTCGCTTGTCTCATACATCTTGCTCACCAGATGGTAGAGATTTGACAGGACTGGCTCTCCTAAGGCTGTCAGTAGTTCTAATGGAATGTTATCTACTCCCGGGGCCTTGTTTAGGCTTAGGTCTTTCAGTGCTCTGTCAAACTCTTCACGCAGTATCCTATCTCCCGTTTCATCTTCATCTACATCCTCTTCCATTTCAATAATATTGTCCTCAAGAACATCGCCCTCTATATACTCCTTCCACCTTTCTGCTTTCCCTTCTTTGCTTAGAACTGGGTTTCCATCTAAGCTCTTGGTATTCATACAAGTGTTCATTTACTGCATTTTTGTATTTTTTCTTTTCATCAGTTAAATTCAGTATCTCTTCTGTTACCCAAGGATTTCTACTAGCCCTTGTCTTTTTACCTACTTGATCCTCAGCTGCCTTCACTATTTCGTCTCTCAAAGCTACCAATTCTTCTTCTACTGTATTTCTTTCCTCCATTCCTGTCAATTGTTCCCTTATGCTCTCCCTGAAGCTGGGTACAGCCTCTTGTTCTTTCAGTTTGTCCAGGTCCCATCTCTTTAAATTCGCACATTTTTGCAGTTTCTTCAGTTTTAATCTACAGTTCATAACCAATAGATTGTTGTCAGAGTCCACATCTGCCCCTGGAAATGTCTTACAACTTAATACCTTGTTCCTAAGTCTCTGTCTTACCATTATACACTCCTGGAAATTTAAATAAGAACACCGTGAATTCATTGTCCCAGGAAGGGGAAACTTTATTGACACATTCCTGGGGTCAGATACATCACATGATCACATTGACAGAACCACAGGCACATAGACACAGGCAACAGAGCATGCACAATGTCGGCACTAGTACAGTGTATATCTACCCTTCGCAGCAATGCAGGCTGCTATTCTCCCATGGAGACGATCGTAGAGGTGCTGGATGTACTCCTGTGGAACGCCTTGCCATGCCATTTCCACCTGGTGCCTCAGTTGGACCAGCGTTCGTGCTGGACGTGCAGACCGCGTGAGACGACGCTTCATCCAATCCCAAAGATGCTCAATGGGGGACAGATCCGGAGATCTTGCTGGCCAGGGTAGTTGACTGACACCTTCTAGAGCACGTTGGATGGCAAGGGATACATGCGGACGTGCATTGTCCTGTTGGAACAGCAAGTTCCCTTGCCGGTCTAGGAATGGTAGAACGATGGGTTCGATGACGGTTTGGATGTACCGTGCACTATTCAGTGTCCCCTCTACGATCACCAGAGGTGTACGGCCAGTGTAGGAGATCGCTCCCCACACCATGATGCCGGGTGTTGGCCCTGTGTGCCTCGGTCGTATGCAGTCCTGATTGTGGCGCTCACCTGCACGGCGCCAAACACGCACACGACCATCATTGGCACCAAGGCAGAAGCGACTCGCATCGCTGAAGACGACACGTCTCCATTCGTCCCTCCATTCACGCCTGTCGCGACACCACTGGAGGCGGGCTGCACGATGTTGGGGCGTGAGCGGAAGACGGCCTAACGGTGTACGGGACCGTAGCCCAGCTTCATGGAGACGGTTGCGAATGGTCCTCGCCGATACCCCAGGAGCAACAGTGTCCCTAATTTGCTGGGAAGTGGCGGTGCGGTCCCCTACGGCACTGCGTAGGATCCTACGGTCTTGGCGTGCATCGGTGCGTCGCTGCGGTCCGGTCCCTGGTCGACGGGCGCGTGCACCTTCCGCCGACCACTGGCGACAACATCGATGTACTGTGGAGACCTCACGCCCCACGTGTTGAGCAATTCGGCGGTACGTCCACCCGGCCTCCCGCATGCCCACTATACGCCCTCGGTCAAAGTCCGTCAACTACACATACCGTTCACGTCCACGCTGTCGCGGCATGCTACCGGTGTTAAAGACTGCGATGGAGCTCCGTATGCCACGGCAAACTGGCTGACACTGACGGCGGCGGTGCACAAATGCTGCGCAGCTAGCGCCATTCGACGGCCAACACCGCGGTTCCTGGTGTGTCCGCTGTGCCGTGCGTGTGATCATTGCTTGTACAGCCCTCTCGCAGTGTCCGGAGCAAGTATGGTGGGTCTGACACACCGGTGTCAATGTGTTCTTTTTTCCATTTCCAGTAGTGTATAATCTATCTGAAACCTTCTAGTATCTCCGGGGTTCTTCCATGTATACAACCTTCTTTCATGATTCTTGAACCAAGGGTTAGCTAAGATTAAGTTATGCTCTGTGCAAAATCCTAGCTGGCGGCTTCCTCTTTCATTTCTTACCCCTGACCCATATTCACCTACTACGTTTCCGTCTCTTCCTTTTCCTACTGTTGAATTCCAGTCACCCATGACTATTAAATTGTCGACTCCCTTCACTACCTGAATAATTTCTGTTATTTCATCACACATTTCATCAATTTCTTCATCATCTGCAGAGCTAGTTGGCATATAAACTTGTATTACTGTAGTAGGCTTGGGTTTCGTGTCTATCTTGGCCACAATAGTGGATTCACTATGATGTTTATAGTAGCTTACCCGCATTCCTATTTTTTTAATTCATTATTTAACCTAATTCTGCGTTACCCCTATTTGATTTTGTATTTATAACCCTGTACTCACCTGACCAAAAGTCTTGTTCCTACTGCCACCGAACTTCACTAATTCCCACTAAATATAACTTTAACCTATCCATTTCCCTTTTTACATTTTCTAACTTACCTGCCCGATTAAGGGATCTGACATTCCACGCTCCGATTCGTAGAACGCCAGTTTTCTTTCTCCTGATAACGACATCCTCTTGAGTAGACCTCGCTCGGAGATCCGACTGGGGAACTATTTTACCTCCGGAATATTTTACCCAAGAGGAAACTATCATCATTTAATCACACAGTAAAGCCGCATGCCCTCGGGAAAAATTACGGCTGTAGTTTCCCCTTGATTTCAGCCGATTGCAGTACCACAACAGCAAGGGCGTTTTGGTTATCGTTACAAGGTCAGAGCAGTCAAACATCCAGACTGTTGCCCTTGCAACTAGTGAAACGGCCGCTGCCCCTCTTCAGGAACCACACGTTTGTCTGGCCTCTCAACAGATACCCCTCCGTTGTGGTTGCGCCTACGGTATGGCTATCTGTATCGTTGAGGCACGCAAGCCTCCCCACCAACGGCAAGGTCCATGGTTCATGGGAGGGGACGTACATGCAGTAAAACAACCTCACCATTTTGTCAAAACTGAACGTATGAGTCACAAGGGAGTTATGCTAGACCCCTTTTTAACTGTGTAATTTTTTTAGTGTGCAGATCACAGATTTTTATTTACAAATTACCAGTTTCGTATAATGTCGTCCACCTTCAGATCTGAACGATTTAGAAAAGTTATCTGTTTTTTGCGAAAATTGTCAATTGACCCTAAATAATGAAAAGTTTGGGGTCATTCTTATGAAGGCTAAAATCCGTTAAACTTCCGTTACACGACAAATCAATCTAATCCAAAGGCCGCAACATTCAACTAAATGTCTTGAAATTACTATTACGAACAACTTTAATTGGAATGTTGTGGGGAAGGTGAATGAAAGACTCATATTTATTGGCAGAAGACTTGGAAGATGCAATAGATCTACTACAAGACTGCCTACACCAGGCTTGTCCATCCTCATTTGTAGCACTGCTGCGCGCTGTGACATCCTTACCGGGGCATTAGCGGAGTACATCGAGAAAGTTCAAAAAAGAGCAGCACGTTTTGATATAACGAGAAATGGGGAGAGTGTGTCACCGACATGATATAGAATTAAGGGTGGACTTCATTAAAACAAAGGTGTTTCTCGCTGCGGGGGTATTTTCTCACGAAATTTCAACACCATACTTTCTCCTCCGAATGCGAAAATATTTTGTTGACGCCGACCTTCGGAGGGAGAAACGATCATCTTAATAAAATAAGGGGAATCAAAGCATTTACGGAAAGATATAGGTCACCGTTTATTCCGCACTCCGTTCGAGAGTGGAATAATAGAGAATTATTTGTGAAACTTCCCGGCAGATTAAAACTGTGCCGGACTGAGACTCGAACTCGGGACCTTTGCCTTTCGCGGGCAAGTGCTCTACCATCGGAGCCACCCAAGCACGACTCACGCCCCGTCCTCACAGCTTTATTTCTGCCAGTGCCTCGTCTCCTACCTTCCAAACTTTACAGAAGTTCTCCTGCGAACCTTACAGAACTAACACTCCTGAAAGAAAGGATATGGCGGAGACATGGCTTAGCCAGAGGAGAGCTTCTGTAAAATTTGGAAGGTAGGGGACGAGGTACTGGCAGAAGTAAAGCTGTTAGGACGGGGCATGAGTGGTGCTTGGGTAGCTCAAACGGTAGAGCACTTGCCCAAAAAAGGAAGTTTCATATCAGCGCACACTCAGCTGCAGAGTGATAACCTCATTCTGGAATTATTGTGAAGGTGGTTCGATGAACCCTCTGTCAAGCACTTAAGTGTGATTTGCAGCATGTAGCTATAGATGTAGATTCAAATTTGTTTCTAAACCTATGTTTACAAATCTTTAAATTTTTTAAACTGTTGTCTGTTGTCTCCAATCAATTCGATTAGATTATCTGCAGTTACACGCCTTCTACTCGGCTAAACCTGGACATAATGCTACTGTGACTGTCATCAATCGTCCTGGCGACAACAAAAAAAGTCACATTGATGGTTGAGTATTGTTTTACGTAGCATGTGGAAAACGCGCATTACCTCAATCGCAGATGTTACGTGAGAACATGTCATACTGGCTGTCCACGTTCAGTCTGACGACGAGAAAAAAGCTAGCCACTTGTCACTAACATTGATCATTTTCCTTGTTTCAGCCGTCCCATGCATATCTCCACTCATAGGTGTAAGAGATGTATTAGGCTAATAGAAATTTTTCTTGAATTGGAGGTCATATACGTACCAAGTTTGGATTGACTACTTGAGGCAATCCAAGGTTATATTTGTGTCTAATTTTCTCTCATCCTCCCTCCAACCTCTAGAGTCCTGCGTTGCCTAGCTTCTACCCACAGCCCCTACAATATCTAAAGGCAGTAAGATGAATTGATGTAGTTAGTTTAGCCCCACGCTGTAAACGTAATATATCATTTAAGTAGTATACATTCGAATGCGCTGTAAACATGGGGAGCTGCATCAAACCAGTCTTCGGACCGCAGGCCACAATAACAACAACTTTCAGATGCGTTCACAACTACGTATTTCTGAAGTGTCGCAGTCGGATAGCCCCTCGTTGAGTGCTATTTCAGCAGTGAGCAATTTGTTAAGGCCTCAATTTTGAAGTAAATTAATGTCAATTTTATTTACTAAGCAAGAAAAATTCCTGTCTCGTGGGCCCCTACCACCACGTCACAGCGCGTCCCCAGGTTGCGGATAGGGGATACGGCCTTCAGATCAGCCGGCATGGTAGTTCAGCGTGTTCGGTCAGAGAGCTGGTTGGCCTCTGTAATAAAACAACTGAGTGGAATGATCATCAAACGAACTTGAACGAATGTCATGTGACGTCCGCAACAAACAAACACAACGATCAGCAACGAACAAAAATGCAAAAAGAAAAAGATATGAAGGGCAGCTGCGAATACAAGAAATAAGCAGTCGCGGACAGGCGGTGGGGAGGACGCGATGGCGTGATGAACCATCCCTGTTTCTTCTTCTCTTACTATCAAATCTCTTCATCAAGAATCAGCAACATTAATGGACATGGGTCCCTTTGAAGTAAAATATTCCGGAGGTAAACTAGGTTTCCATTCAGATCTCCGGGCGGAACCTACTTCGAAGAGATTCAGGCCCGAAGGAACTTTCAGGTTGGGAACATGGAACATTAAAAGTTCGAACAGGCCAGGAACATACCAGACGTTATTAGGCGAATTAGATAGATACTATGTAGATATTACAGCTATTCAAGATTCTCGATGGCAGGGGCAGGATAGCATAAAGGTGGGTAACTGTACAGTTTTCTATGGAGGTGCGGAAGCTCAGACTTTCGGAACAGATTTCGCAGTACAGAGAAAAGTGTTTCACGCAATCAGAGGTATAAGGTTCATTAGTGACCGACTATCAATTGTAGTGTTGTCCAGCAGGTGGAAGAGACTAGTAGTAATTAATGTACACGCACCAACTGAGGACTCCGTAGAGTGTGTGAAAGACGGTTTTTATGAGGAACTAGATCAACTGTGGGACGAGTTCTCCTCGTATGATACAAAATTAATCATAGGTGATTTTAATGCGAAGATAGGGAAGGAGGAAGCATTCCGGTCTACAATTGGGAAAGAAAGTTTGCATAACATTTCGAATGACAATGACACAAGGGTGCACACTCGAAACCAAACTGATCATGTTCTTGTAGATCGGAGATGGCACACTAGTACAGAAAATGTTAGGACTTTCAGGGGAGCAGACAGTGATTCTGATCATTTTCTTGTAGTTGCCAAAGTTCACCAACGGCTATCTACAGCAACATCAAGGTGTCACAATGCAGAACTTGTTTAGCACTGACAAGCTAAATGATGAAAACATTAGAAGAAGGTACATCGTAGAAATTTCAAATAGGTTTGATGCTCTCAGGACACACGAAGATCAAAATGAGGATGTAAAAAAACGGTGGATCACTGTGAGGAACAATATCAAAGAGGCAGCGAAGGTCACAATAGGTACAATTAAGAAGAACGGGAGAAAACCATGGTGTGATGAGAAATGGAAGAAATTGGTAGAGGAAAGGAGAAAAGCGCGATTAGATTGGGATAGAATGGGAGACAGAAAACGAGAGGAGTTCTTGAACATGAGAAGGTCTTAGGCTACGGGCAAGGAAGAGGGATTATTTGAACAATCAAATTAAAAAAATGGAAACAAACAATAAAACAAAAAACATTAGGGAACTTTAACTAGACATAAATGCGTATAGGAAGGGTTTCAAGGCTAGGACAAATGCACTTCGAGGGCATGCCGTGGGAACACTGACAGACCCCACTGCTATATTAAGTAAATGAAGGGCGTAATTTGAGCTTCTATTAAATGTACACCAGGAAGCACGAAATGAGCAGGCGTACGAAACACATACAGCACAACCCCAAATACCTGTGCCAACGTTGAAGGAAGTAAGAGATGCAATCAGCAAACTGAAAAACCATAAAGCACCAGGATCAGATTGCATAACTGCAGAATTAGTTAAAAATGGGGGACAGAAATTGGTGGAAGTAGTTCACAAAGTGATAACTAAAGTATGGAACTCAGAGATGATACTTGAAGAGTGGCAACAGTCGATTCTGATCCCAATTTTTAAGAAGGGCGACAAAATGGATTTTAGTAATTATAGAGGGATTTCGCTATTACCAGTATGCAGACGAAATTGTGAGAGATTACGAAGCTGGCTTTCGGAGGAACAAATCAACTATAGGCAAAATATTCACCCTGCGTCAAATTTTGGAAAAGAAATGGGAATAGAATAAACCAGCTCATAATCTTTTCGTAGATTTTACAAAAGCATATGATTCAGTATTGCGTTCAAAATTGTACAGAATTCTATTGGAACATGGAATACCAAAGAAGTATGTTAGACTTATAGAAGCGAGTTTGAAAAACTCAAAAGGTAGAGTACGCGTGGGGAAATTGGAGTCAGAAGAATTTGTAATAAAGAACGGACTTAAGCAGGGAGATGTCCTGTCTCCGCTACTTTTTAGTTTAATCCTGGAATATATTGTACGAATTGCAGCAGATAATTCAGAGGGTGAGGAGTTAAATGGAAATATTAAGATATTACGGTATGCAGGTGATCTAAACATCATTAGCCATACGAAAGAATCCGTAACAGCAAATGCGAATGCCTTAATCAAGGCTAGTGAGGATGTAGGTCTTAGGGTAAGCGAAGACAAAAGTAAATACCTGGTTACTACTAGAATGCCAACAGCAGTAGATCAGGAAATGTTAAGAGTTGGAGACATGCAGTGTGAAAAAGTGAACACAATTAAGTATCTAGGCGTGGACATCACTTCGAGAAATTAGATTGAACCCGAACTGAAGAAGAAATTACGGGCGGGAAATGCGTTCTACTTCTCACTGAATAGATTACTTTCATCACGGATATTGTCTAGGAATTTAAAGATTAGAATATACAAAACTATTATTCTACCAGTTGTGCTGTATGGGTGTGAGACTTGGTCTCTCACTGTACAAAACAAAAAGCCGTTCCGAGTATTTGAAAACAAAATTTTGAGGAAAATTTTCGGAGCAAAAAGGGACGACATTAGCGGAGAGTGGCGAAAACTGCATAACGAAGAGGTTCACGGACTCTCTTCAAGCTCTGACATAATAAGTATTATTAAATCACGTAGGCTGCGATGGCGGATCACGTAGCTCGGATGGATGAGGGCAGGGCAGCGCCCAGAGTACTGGTAGGGCACTTAGAGGGAGAACGTCCTTTGGGGAGACCGAGACGTAGATGGGAGGACAATGTGAAGGCTGATTTGAGGAGCCTAGGTATTGAAGGTGTTGTTGTGGTCTTCAGTCCCGAGACTGGTTTGATGCAGCTCTCCATGCTACTCTATCCTGTGCAAGCTTCTTCATCTCCCAGTACCTACTGCAACCTACATCCTTCTGAATCTGCTTAGTGTATTCATCTCTTGGTCTCCCTCTACGATTTTTACCCTCCACGCTGCCCTCCAATACTAAATTGGTGATCCCTTGATGCCTCAGAACATGTCCTACCAACCGATCCCTTCTTCTTGTCAAGTTGTGTCACAGACTCCTCTTCTCCCCAATCCTCTTCAATACTTCCTCATTAGTTACGTGATCTACCCATCTAAATTTTAGCATTCTTCTGTAGCACCACATTTCGAAAGCTTCTATTCTCTTCTTGTCTAAACTATTTATCGTCCATGTTTCACTTCCATACATGGCTACACTCCATACAAATACTTTCAGAAAAGACTTCCTGACACTTTTTTTATTTCTTCTCCATGGATTCTAATACCTATTCCGAATTTTTCTTTTGTTTCCTTTACTGCTTGCTCAATATACAGATTGAATAACATAGGGGAGATGCTACAACCCTGTCTCACTCCCTTCCCAACCGCTGCTTCCCTTTCATGTCCCTCGACTCTTATAACTGCCATCTGGTTTCTGTACAAGTTGTAAATAGCCTTTCGCTCCCTGTATTTTACCCCTACCACCTTTAGAATTTGGAAGGAATTAGCCCAAGGCAGGGACAGATGGCAAAAATACGTTGCTGCGGTAATGGACTCTAGAGTCTGGTATGACCAGTGAGTGTGTATGTGTAAGGAAGAAAAAATTTCCGTTGAGAGTGGAATTTGCAAAAAGATAACAAATGCACCAGCTGAAGGAATATTAGCAGAGCATATTACAATTGTTTCACTATTGCAAAAAACGGCTCTGAGCGCTATAGCACTTAATATCTGAGATCATCAGTCCCCTAGAATTTAGAACTACTTAAACCTAACTAACCTAAGGACATCACACACATCCATGCCCGAGGCAAGAGTCGAACCTGCGACCGTAGCAGCTGCGCGGTTCCGGACTGAAGCGCCTAGGACCGCTCGGCCACAACGGCTGGCATCGACGGCTACATTCTATGGAAAATCTGACCAGGTTTGAGGGTGGATCCTCTTTTCTATACTTTTGGGCTGCTTCTTTGTTCTTCAACTTGCTGCATGTGGGCGTACCACGAAAGTAAGTTTGAGGTGCATTCTCAGTGGCTTGTTGCTCAATAAGTTCTTGTATGTGACTGCTCCACGTGCACTATAAACATTCTGTCTCTATTTGCTACAGATTAAGTTAGTGTTTGTAGGTGGCTCCACATGTACGCTGGTGGATTAATGCGCATCTTAGAAATTGTAGCATGTCACATAGAGATTATCTGAACGGAAGTAATAGGCTTCACTCTTTGGCAAACTGACAACTTCGCTACATGGTGGTCTTCACGAACGTTATATTTTTATTCTATCTGTGTTTTGGTGTGCTCGCAGATTGCTCTATAATGACTAAAAAGTGGAAACTGACCAACAGAACATGATAATTGTGCTAGCTGCTGCGCACAAGGTTTTTTTTCACATATACATTAACGTTGTACACATATGTTCAAACCAAAATACATTTTAATAATTATTACTGAAGATGAGAAAGGTTCCGTTCGAATGGCGTACGCTCCAGAACCTGTATGCTAGTCAGGCGAAATCGGAGTGTGCTTTGAGTTAAGCGATACGTGCTTGGTATAACACCGTGTCCTGCTGCGTGAAGAAGTCTGTAAATTCAGCTGCACGTGGTGGCCGAGCGGTTCAAGGCGCTTCAGTCTGGAACGACGCTACCACTATGGTCGCAGGTTTCAATCCTGCCTCGGGCATGGATGTGCGTGATGTCCTTAGGTTAGTTAGGTTTAAGTAGTTCTAAGTTCTAGGGGACTGATGACCTCCGATGTTAAGTCCCATAGCGCTCAGAGCCATTTGAACCAGTTTTTCAGCTACACTTCCTCGTCAGACAGGAATTTCCGACCCTTCAAGGCATTTTTTGATGGACCTAAGGCGTGATAATCACAAAGGCAGGTATCAGGACTATAGAACGGGTGCTCCAGCGTCTACTGCTTGTGTTGCCGTAACTTCTGAGTTAAGACATTTGCCATAGGGGAAGTGCGTTACCATGAAGCAACAACAGCATCCCTCGGCGCGCAGCATGGTATCCCATACACATTCTTCGTCCTCCAATGGACCGGATTTTTCCCTTCGGCAGCCAACAAAAAAATAACAGCACTTTGGCCTTGTTTGGAAGCATTTGGTAATAACGTCGCCATAGTTCACGTTACCGCATTTACCGCACTCAAGAATACCACACTATCCACTTGTCTACATGTCGGTGCTTGTATACACGATCGCAGTCGCTCTGTGTTGCATATTTCTTGTAGAAATGAACTCAGAAGGAAACTTATTTATTGCCGTTTGTATGTCAGGTTAGCTTATCTTGCGAGGCAGTTATTATCTTTTACTTAGGTCCTTTCGTAACCAGATAATGCTGCGCTGTGCCCTTGAGATGGCAATATTTTAGGGGAGCAGGCGTGTACTGGCTGGTAAAGGCCACTGTCTTACGACTGCGTCAGAGGTGTGGACGGAGTCTGCAGTCTTGGCAGCAATGACTCTCACTGAATACACAACAAAGATGTTGAACAAGTTAGTAATGGTTTAACTGTCTTATTCAAGATCTAGCAACAGAGTGTCTCCCATAAAGCCCATCAGCAAAGAGCATTAGACTATGAAGATCTCTTCTGCAAAACTACATTAATCTGACTGACCAGCTAGCATTGTTTGTCGTGCCACTGAAATTATTCGGCAGCAAATTCGCTGAAGTTGAGAAATGCGCTCATTCACCAGAATGACAGGTTCACACAATCATCAGATATGTCACAGGCGAAATTGTTGTGAAACTGGTTTCGTAGTTTCCACAGATGTCAGTTGCTATTGCTGGGGAATAAATAATCTGCTATCATCATTAGATCAATACCGTGTACAAATGAGTGAATCAACCAATAAAAACAGTAGTAATAATTTATTAATAGCCGGGAGAGCATGGCAAATGCTACAACTCGAATTCCCAGAAACTTCGCTCAGTGGAAGAACGGTGATAATATGCGTACACCTTGTAAGATGGGCATTTCATTTTCATTTTTGCAAATTATCGATGTGCACATAAGAGAGACATCAAGCTATGTTACTGTTAAACAAGCTTTGGCATTGTTATGGCGTAGTCTTTGCCTCTTCCCAGTCTGATACATTCGTAGTTGAAGTGTGGTCGGTGATGGACGTGTTCAGTAGTGCAGTGTTGACTTGTGATTGTATCTGATGGACGAAGAAATGTTTATCGTAAGGGCCAGCAAGGATGAATATGATGTATATATTGGAAAGCGACAGAATATGAATTTCGAATGACGTAAGACTGCAGTATTGTGCAGGTAATTTCATGGAATAATTATTGCCAGCAAGTTAACTTGCTCAGAGCACATGGGAAGACCACCTCACTTCCCTGAGTCATGCGTAAAGATATCAACTGAATAAGCTGTTTGGTGTTATGAGAAATTTTCTGTTAACATTATACCCTTTCCAAATCATTTCTCACTTTTTTAAGCATAGTGTTCAGATCGATGTTACGTGTGAAGATCACGTGATATTTTACTCTGTCTCTTTGAATAAAAACTTCATTCTAAAATCGCTGTTTTGGAATATCACTTCATATGAATACTTACTCTGCCCATCTCACCCTTTAAAGAGTGTTTATCATTACGCTTTACCACTCTGCGCCATATTGTGTGTAACAGGTTGAATATTGTTTGTAAATTTTATTTAAAAAATAGAAATCTAACTTAGCCCCTTCCTCATTGTTGTTTGCTGTTGTGCTTTCGTGAAATCTGTAACAATGTTGCCAAGACGCGAGGTAAGTGCAAATTTTGATTAGAGCCAGGAGCATATTTAATATAAAGACAAGATGTATTCAGACGAGTTACAGTTCAGTTCAAATTAGGTTCTCTTTAGTCAAAGGTTAGTATACTAGTCTAATCTGTATAACGGTTTGCGAGTACATAGTTTTAGTAATACGTAGACTTTTTATAAAGTGTGGGGGGGTAAAGCTAGGCTAAATTTCATAGAGAAATATGTAGTGTGATGGGGATTACAACGTGTCTTGGCTTATCTGTAGATACTCGACCGTTTCTTAGAAAACGACGGTAAAAATTTTCGAGATACTTCTTGTGCCTTTTAGGTAATACGTCGTTCTTTCGAAGCGGTGACGCACTGGCTAGCGTCGCCGCTTCACACCTTTTCGCCCCGTGTTCGAAACTCGATTATTACTATTATTATTATTTTTCTTTTTCGTTTATCTATCCTTGTCCTTGGAAGATTATACGGACGCTTTCCAGTGTATATGGAAATAACGTTGTCCTTATTCGTCTACTAATTGTGCATCTTGTGAAAGAATTTTTAACATTTTGCATCCCTGTCAGCAACTTTGATACATTTATATGTCAAAAAGCCGCCTCAGTTGCGAAATGTTACTGGTCTTTACCCAGGTTTCAGCTAGAGTAATCTAGCCTTCTACAGAAGCATAAAATAAACTAATACATGCCAGAATAATGCACGGTCAAACATAAAAAGCTAAAGTATGAAGGTATCATGTCGGGCTACGTTACTTAGCTGAGCCCCACTTCGTAGAAGGGGATCGGTCAGACGAGGACGTTACGTAGGAACTGACCGTGGCACGCGGATATGTACCGAGCAAGACGGCGGCCCATGCGCATGCGCGCACGGGAAGTCAAACGTGCCTGCCATCAGCTGTCTTTATGTTATGTACTGGGAAATTAGCTACAATGTTAAACCTTAAATTTGTAAGAGAACAAGGTACTAGGTAGATAGAATCCCGATGACCATTAACTGTAAACCGAGATCTTAGTAACTGTAAGTAGGCTGTTTAGGTTTTCTTATTGGTAACGCCGCTTAGCGCTCGGTATGAAAAATCACTGGCTGTGCTGTGCGCAGTCTGTGTTTAGTTTGCATTGTTGTCTGCCATTGTAGTGTTGGGCAGCGGCAGCTGGATGCTAACAGCGCGTAGCGTTGCGCAGTTGGAGGTGAGCCGCCAGCAGTGGTGGACGTGGGGAGAGAGATGGCGGAGTTTTGAAATTTGTAAGAATTGGTGTCAAGAACTGATATATATATTATGACTATTAAGGTAAATACATTGTTTGTTCTCTATTAAAATCTTTCATTCGCTAACTATGCCTATCAGTAGTTTGAATCTTTTATTTAGCTGGCAGTAGTGGTGCTCGCTGTATTGCAGTAGTTCGAGTAACGAAGATTTTTTGTGAGGTAAGTGATTTGTGAAAGGTATAGGTTAATGTTAGTCAGGGCCATTCTTTTGTAGGAATTATTGAAAGTCAGATTGCGTTGCGCTAAAAACTATTCTGTGTCAGTTTAAGCACAGTTATGTATAAATTTTTCTAAGGGGACGTTTCATAACTAATAAGAAATTTACTTAGATTAAAAAAAAAAATACATATCTGATCACCACTATGTTGTATGGTTCCGCACGATCTCACGAGGGGATGAACAAGGTTACATGTCCGTAATGCGAGACCTTCTCCGGGTTAGAAGAAAGTGGAAATAAAATTATTTCCATTATACACGGAGTAATATGTCAATTTGTTAACACGAAATTTTACTGACGTTTTTATGTTATGGAACAGCAATACTACGCATTTATGACTGACTGGGTGTGTAAAGCTTAGGGCATCATTTATGACTTTATACACGAATAGTCAACGTTGTGTTTATGAAACCTGTAGTAACTAGAGTCTGTATTTCGACAGGGCGGCATAAACTATTTAAATGCATAGGGGTCTTGAACCCACTACTAATGATTAACCTTTTCCCTCAAGAGTTTTTTTCCACGTCATCCTTGTGACTACATATAGTGAACGGTTGTACATATCATATTAATAGTTAGCGTATGTTTGGTCAAGTTATTACAGGTTTCCTAAACACAACATTGACCATCTGTGCATAAAGTCATAAATGATGTCCTAAGCTTTACACACCCAGTCAACCATAAATGCGTAGTATTGCAGTTCTATAACATAAAAACTTTAGTAAAATTTCGTGTTAACAAATTGACGTATTACTCCATGTATAATGGAAATGATTTTATTTCCACCTTCTTCTAACCCGGAGAAGGTCTCACATTACGGACATATAACCTTGTTCATCCCCTCATGAGATCGTGCGGAACCATACAACACAGTGTTGATCAGATGTGGTTTTTTAATCTAACAAGCTTAACTTAAAGTCTAAGTAAATTTCTTATTAGTTAATAAGCTCTCGGTTTACAGTTAATGCTCATCGGGATTCTATCTACTTAGTGCCTTGTTCTCTCGCAAATTTACGGTTTAACATTATAGCTAATTTCCCAGTACATAACATAAAGGCGCATGATCCGCCGTCTTGCTCGGTACATATCCGCGTGCCACAGTCAGTTCCGCGGCTAGCCGACCCCTTTCTACGAAGTGGGGCCGGGGCTGTTCCTCAGCTAAGTAACGTAGCTTGACATGGCGCCATGGTACTTTAGCTTTTTATATTTGACCTTGCATTTTACTGGCATGCATTAGTTTATTTTATGCTTATGAAGAAGGCTAGATTACTCTAGCTGAAACCTGGGTAAAGACCAGTAACATTTCGCAACTGAGGCGGCTTTTTGACATATTCTTGTGAATGAATTAACAAAAACCATAGGTGAATGAGAAGATTATTTGAAATCGTTTTCGGTGAAATTCCTGCAGTGTATCTTGATTCATAATCAACTGTAATCGGCAGTTTTCGGATAAGTGATCCATCACGCGTGATTTGCCGCGAATAAAACTTCCTTAAGAATAAACATAAGAATGAAATATAATTCTTAATATAAGAATTCATATAAGAATGAGACATAAGAATACCAGAATTTAAAGAGATTGTAACCCCCTAAAAATACCACACACACACGTATTATGCAATAAATGTTCAACACTTATTATGAAACCCAGTTATAATTTCACGATTAATATAACACCCTTGCATCTTCAAACTTGATAAGGAACATTCATATAGTAACTTTCTACTCACGTGGATAGATAAATGAGAAAAATAAAAACAGAATAAAGAAAAATAATAATGGGTTTCCAATAAAAGGCGCAAAAGCGAAAAGTAGATACTGTATCGCCATACCACCATTTCGAGTGAGTCTGTAGCTCACTAAAAGGCACATAAATTACCTCGAAAACTTGGATCATCGTTTTGCCAGAAACGGTCGAGTATCTGAGGATAAGCCGAGACAGGTGTTCGCTTACTTTGACTCCCTTTCCACCGACCTAAGTTTCTGGGAAATCGAATTATGAAACTTACCGTATTCTCCTCTTAAGTTAACTCACCAGAGAAGTTCCTCTGTCTATGCGTTAGTGTGTTATCGAGAATCACGTTTAGCTTTCCTGATCTTTGCAACCTTCAAGTCCTCTTGCGTTGTTAGTTTTTCAGATCCATTCGACTAGCACTTTTATTGTTGAAATGCACCTGTAGGTGGAAACACGTGTTTGGTCCCTGATGGTCTGTGTTGACGCTACATCAGTAGCTTCCTGTGAAGACTTCCTTCTGTCTCTGGCTGTAGGCATCGTGAAGTCCTCTTCTCCCTCCTTGATGACACACTACTAAGTCAAATGTTTACCAAATACATCTGAAATAATTCTAGGCTTTCCAGGGCTGTTCATACGTACGTACTCTTGAGTACTAGACAGAGGGGTTTACGATTATTGTTTCTTGTCCACAGCTTGGTCCAAAAACAAATTAAAATTCGCATCTGCAGTACTCCTCTTTCAATGTGAGAAACCAGTGTCCACAGTTCATTAACAGATAAATAATGTTTAGGGACATCGTTTCTGATAAAAAATCGAGGTGCATTCAGCCAAGTATCTATCCAGGCATAGCAAAGTGAAACAGTGGAAATGAATTTTGAATAGACAGAAACTGATTTCTTGAAGGTATTTTAGTTCTGTCGTTGCAACTGCAAAAATGAGCGTTTTTTTCACTTTATTGAGGTAAAGCATCATCAGTGGTGGTGATTTCCGCTTGATTTCTCGCTTACATCGTGAAATGCCGTCTGTTAGCACATCGTTGCTGTCTTTCTTCTTGAGACAGTGGTAGTTTACTGTTTGTTTTTGTACTTCTAAGTATGTGTTCTGGTTTGTGAAACAGTGGTGTGCGAAAAGTGTGGTACGAGAAGCATTTGAAATGGATAGTGCTACAAAACAACTACAAATTAGACCACAACTAACAGTGTCTAAAGAAGAGAAACATCAACGATGTGATAGAAGACGGCATTTCCCGATCTAAGCAAGAAATCAAGCGAAAATCACTACCACTGATGATGCTTTAACTCAACAACGCGTCTGGTGAAAAGAAACACGCATTTCTGCAGTTGTAACGACAGAACAAAAGTACCCTCAAGAATTGTAAAGCAACTATGAACAACATGGCCACACAACTGAAGAAAGAAACTGATTTCTTTCCGAAAAAAGTTGAAAGACTTGGTACAGAAACATTTCTTGTATTGTGTGCAGTATATGTGTTATATGTTCCTACTGTTTCTTTTGACACTGATTCTAATGGTAGAAAATGATAAATCTATATTTATTATTATGTATGGACTAACTAGATTTTTCACAGTACTGAGTTGTAAGGAAGTTAACTACTTTCTCAGCGAACTGTTCTGCAGGTCATCAGTGTAACTGCCGTCAGCAGTTGCCAAAAAAGGTCGTCTCTTCACACACCGTTTTGAAAGAACACTTGTGTGGAACACAAGTGTTCCACACACTGAAGGGCCAATGAAACTGGTATAGGCAAACGTGTTCAAATACAGAGATACTCAAACAGGCAGAAGACGGCGCTGCAGTCGGCGACTCCTATATAAGACAACAAGTGCTGGCACAGTTGTTAAATCGGTTACTGCTGCTACAGTGGCAGGTTACCAGTATTTAAACGAATTTGAAAGTTGTGTTGTAGTCGGCGCACGAGCGATGGGACACAGCATCTCCGAGGTGGAGATGATTTTCCCGTATGTCCATTTCACGAGTGTACCATGAACATCAGGAATCCGGTAAAACATCAAATCTCCGACATCGATGAGGCCGGAAAAACATCCTGCAACAACTGGACCAACGACGACTGAAGAGAATTGTTCAGTGTGACAGAAGTGCAAATCTTTGGCAAATTGCTGGAAATATTAGTGTTGGGCCATCAACAAGTGTCAGCGTGCGACCCATTCAAGGAAATGTCATCGATATGGGGTTTCGGAACCGAAGACCAATTCGTGTAACCTTGAAGACTGCCCGACACAAGGCTTTACGTCTCGCCAGGGCCCGTAAACACCGGCAGTGGACTGGAAACTTGTTGGCTGGTCAGACGAGTCACGTTTCAAATTGCTCCGAGCAGATAGACTTGTGCGGGTATGGAGACAACCTCATGAATCCACGGATCCTGCATGTCTGCAGGAACTGTTAAAGCTGGTGGAGGCTCTGTAATGATGTGCAGTTGTAGTGCTGTGGAACCCCTCATACGTCTAGGTACGACTTTGACAGGTAACACTAACGTAAGCACCCTGTCTGTTCATCTGCATTCATTCATGCCCACTGTGCATTCCGACCGACTTGGGCAATTCCAACAGGATAATGCGACATCCCACAAGTTCGTAATTGTTACAGAGTGGCTCCAGGAACACACTTCTCAATTTAAACACTTCCGCTGACCACCAAACTTCCCATACATGAACACTGTTGAGCACATCTGGCATGCCTTGCAACGTGTACAGAAGAGATCTCCAACCCCTCGTAATCTTACTGATTTATGGACAGCCCTGCAGGATTCATTATGTCAGTTCCCTCCAGCACCATTTCAGAAAATGGTCCAGTCAATGCCTCGCTGTTTTGAGGCACTTCTGCATGCTCGCGGGTGCCCCACACGATATTGGGCAGGTGTACGGGTTTCTTTGCCTCTTCAGTGTGTTACTGTAGAGATACCGCGCGGAGCCTTCTGTTCCCACATTGTTTTTGCCTCTCCTGCCAGTCGCCTATATTTGGCCATTTCCTCACTGTAGGCGTGTGTTGGAAACAGCAATTTCTATGGCGATAGTGACTTGCTCAGCTTTATTGATCGTTGTTAAGTCACGTCGATTACAACTGACTGTTTTATCGGTTACAATGTTGCGGTTCCTGTGTGACTGCCCGTAGCAGCAGTACAGCACCTCTTTTACTGCTACGCTGTCTTATCAAGAGTATCCGGACACCGATTATTGGACAGTAGTCGACTTAAACTCTGCCGGGGACACTTTCAAACAGGTGACTGAGAGTCTGTCAAGGAATGGCAGACCATTCTTCCTCAAGTGCCGAAACCAGAAAAAGACAGTGATGTTGGACGCTGGGTCTGGAGCGAAGTCGACGCTCTAACTTTTCCCAAAGATATTTGATTAGTTTCAGGCCGGGACTCTGGGCAGGGACAGTGCATTTCAGAAATGTTATTTTTCACAAACCTTTGGCCCACAAATGATGCTTTATGATGGGGTGCGCTGTCCTGCTGATAAAATGAATCATCGTCTCCGAACAGTCCCTCTACTGTACGCAGTACACAGATCGTCCACATTTAGTGTTTCTTTCAGCGCAAAAGCGTACCGCAACCCAACTATGAAAATCACCCCCATACTTCCTCCGTACTTTGATGTTGGCGCTACACTTGATGACAGGTAAAGTTTCCCAGACAGTCACCAAACCCAACTGCTTCCATCACATTGCCGCATGGTACACCATAATTTGCCACTCAGAATCACTTGTTTCCATTCATCGAAAGTTTGTGGAGTGGCAGATAAATTATCTTCGCCGTTTACAAGAGCCAAAAACTATTTTTGAAGTGTCAGCCAGTAAGCGATGGAGAACATACTGACCATAATTTCCAGTCCGCAAATCGACATTTTATTAACTGAAAGAAAATGTTACGACTTGCTGTTTACTCAGCGGGATGGGGAACTATGACTACAAACAAGTTTTGAGTTTTAACTAATTGATACTTTCAGTAAACGTTCACACTGAAAAAACATAATAATATTGCTGATAATAATAATAATGTCCCAATTGGATACTGCACTATCAATAGTTCAGAGGGGATCTCCACAAGAAGTTTCATGTAAAATGGTCTACTGCCCTAACTACCAACCACCAAAAGTTAATTGCTCGCCTTAAAAGTGGAAAATAATGTCGCCACTTGACAAAGGGTTTTCTCAACATTATGGGAGGCACACAAACAGGTGAAATCCAAGCGATCCAGAACGGTGTACAGTACTCTCGGGTTCACTTCCTACTTTTACCGAAAACGCGTGTGGTAACTATTCGGCTGTAAGGTCATCCGAGGCACAGTCCACGCAGGCGTTTGACAGACGCGGTGCGAGGTGTGTCCTCTCATTGCCTCTCTGGCCGTATTTAGTTACGTATAGGCGCAACGGACCGCTCTAGGCACAGGTAGCAGCATCTAAATGGCCCCTTTCTCGGACACACATCAATTAATGCCTCTGTCATGAAACTTCGCGGAAGGTGATAACTGCGTGCCGGACTGAGACTCGAACTCGGGACTTTTAATTTTCACCGGCAAGTGCTCCACCAACTAAGCTATCCAACCACGACTGACGAACTGTCCTCACAACTTGACTTCCAGCAGTATCCCATCTCCTACTTTCCAAACTCCACAGAAACTCTCCTGGGAAACCTGCAGAGCTGGTTCTCATGGAAGCTCAGCTGGTAGAGCGATTGCCTGCGAAAGGCAAAGGTCCCCGACTTCGAGTCTCGGTCCGGGGCACAGTTTTAATCAGCCAGGAAGTTCCATATAAGGGTACACTCCGCTGCAGAATGAAAATCATATTCTGGAAATATCTCTGTCGTTTAATAATTTACAATCTTAATTTTTGCATAAAAAGAGCTAAGTTTGCTTTAGTTACTTACGAAGTTTTAGCTCGACTGCATGTAAACTTCGTTGGCTACAATTTTTTGAATGGAACTGACAGTAGAATATGACATCTGAGCTGCCTTTTTAAGGTTCCTTGTAACGATTTATGAAAACTGATAAAGCTATATTATTTCATCAGTGTAATGAAGTGCTGTAATTACAACTTTCTATAACAAACACAAATGATACTTTATCTATTAGGAGTAAGGACGTTTTACGTTCAAATTTGGTTTTTAGTAAATAACTTGAAAACTGATAGCGGTAGCTTAATTGAGTCACGTAACTGATGTTTTTATATCAAACTAAGGCTACGTACGAATTTTTATCTTTCTCAGTCCAATACATAAAGCCTTCAGTTTTTCCAAACACGCTGATTTTGACCAAAATATGATCTAGCTGAGCCTAGTAACTTTAATTGCGACACACATTTGCAGATTCTGTACAGATTTTAGCTTTTTAGATACATTATTAAGTAGCACTTTTTTTTCTTAAAATAATATATTTAGCGAAACATATTCATTAGATCATTCTGAGACTACACAATGGTAACATTAATATACTGAAAAATATACTGATAAAGTTTGGAAACGTTGTTTCAATTTTTAATGTCACTTAGATTATGGTGCAATCCCTTGTATGTTGAGCACAGACACGTTATGATGAAGTGGCGTTGGTTCTAGTGATATGGAATAAGTCGCGGCACACTCTATCGCCTCTTTATCCCCCCGCCCCTCCCCCCAAATGATACCGAGCTTGTTTCTTCACAGGACCAGTGGCGTCACCTTTTACACCAACAGAAGTGTGGCTTAGAACTGACTACAGAATGATACGGCTTGTGAGGAGCCGATCGACCGTTTTATCGCGTTCTTTTGAACTCACTACGCCACAGTCATTGCACTAACTGGACTTCTAGCACTATGGAACTGATGACTGATTTCTTTCTCTGATTTTATGCAATTTTTTTTACGATTACCCTTCGCAATTCTCTACAGTTCCTATCTGTCAATACATGAGATCTGTCTGGTCTTGGCTTAGTTGTGGTTGTTCCTTCGTGCTACCACTTCACAATCACATCACCAACAGTCGACCTGAGAAGATTTCGAAGGGTTGAAATATCTCTGATGTAGTTATTACTCAGGTAACATCTAGAGACTGGTGAACTCCTTTTATACTGGCTGGTCCGACTCTCCTGACATGTAGAGATCAGTTCTGCAACACATAGGAATTTCTGGGTAGTGTTTATCATTCACTATACTCTAAGAACTGCCTTACAGTGCACGGCGGAGGGTACTTCTCGTGCCACAGTCATTTCCCTTTCCTACCCCATACGAAAAAAAAGCGCGTGAAGAGCGAGATATGGGTAGCCTCCGTATCAACTCGACTTTCTCTAATTTATCCGTCACGGGAGACATATGTATGTGGAAATCATATGTTGCCGACTCTTGGTGGAAGTACGCTCTGGGATTTTTAAAAATAAAATGTTTGATGATCATCTCCATGATAAACTCGCGCTTATTGAACAGACCGCTGAATAAGCGCGACCCTCTTCTTTAAGTGTTCTCAATTTCCTATATGAATACTGCATGACATGGGTCCCTTACGGACGAGAAATACTCAACAATCGGACACTGAACAGTTTCTTTAAGTTAGCATTTTGTGTGTGAATTACATTTCCCGACGATAATTGTAACGATTCTGAGTTGGGACCTACTTTTCCTATAACTAGTTTTAAGAGGCCGTTCCCTTTTATATCGTACCATACCATACTCATGTATACGAGGGCGCCGGCCGCAGTGACCGTGCAGTTCTAGGCGCTACAGTCTGGAGCAGAGCGACCGCTACAGTCGCAGGTTCGAATCCTGCCTCGGGCATGGGTGTGTGTGATGTCTTTAGGTCAGTTAGGTTTAATTAGTCCTAAGTTCTAGGCGACGGATGACCTCAGAAGTTAAGTCGCATGGTGCTCAGAGTCATTTGAACCATCATTCGAGGACGTGCTGGAAAGTAGCGCCTCCGAACTTTTTGTGTGAAAACTTAAAGTTGTTAAGTAAAATAAATCTTCTTAATATCCTACATTTTTATTCCGGATGGCTCCATATTTGCAGCCCTCTGCCGCTAGAGGGATCCGAATTGTTGCGTGTAAGATGGCGATGTGTAACGTATCTATGTCGGTGTGTTAGATCCAGTGCATTGTAGTCGAGTTTCGAATTCGGAGAGTTCGCCTCCACATGGAACACCGTTTCCTGCAGCACGAGAACGCCAGAGCACACACGAGCGATACTACATACGCAAAACCCCGACGCCTTAGGTTCGCAGCCATCGATCATCCTCCAAACAGTTCCAACTTGCCCCATCCAACTTTTATCTGCTTTCAAGACTTACGGAACATCTTCGATGAATTCACTTTCATGGAGGAAAGCGGCGCAAGCAGAAGTGAAGTTGTCGCTGAACAATGTGGTCTCTCGTTGGGAGAAATGTGTTCGTCGCGCAGGGTGAACATGTTGAGAAATAAATATGTAAACATGAAAAATGGTGGGTTGGTTGATTTGGGTGGAAGGGGAACAAACAGCGAGGTCATCGGTCCCATCGGATTAGGAAAGGATAAGGAAGGAAGTCAGTTGTGCCCTTACAAAGGAACCGTCAGGGCATTTGCCTGAAGCGATTTAGGGAAATCACGGAAAACCTAAATCATGATGACCGGACGCGGGTTTGAACCGTCGTCCTCCCGAATGCAAGTCCAGTGTTCTAACCCGTGCGCTACCTTGCTCGATGAAGAATGAAAATGTTGAATGTTAATAACGTTTAATAACGTTTAAGAGTTTTCATACAAAAGCTTCGGAGGCATTACGTTTCAGCACACCCTCGTAAATAAAACCACAATTGTGATCGCTCAAGAAGCCTTAATTAATAGAATCGAGTCTGCCCCAGATAAGACTTTATATAGTGTCAAAAGACGGAGGAACTCTCATGTTACGTGCAGTACTCCGACTGCGGGAATGAAGTAAAAAAAAAGTCGGACAAGTGTGAAAAGGAACCGCGTCCCGAAGGTTCTGTACAAACTTTGATACGTATACGGATCGTTCATTCATACGGTGAATCTAGAATTTCAATGCTTTTTGCCTGCTATCGATGTCTACATTGGCGAGAAATCAAATAAGTGACACAAATGGCCGTATCTTTTGGGTGCATGGATATAGAAGTTTAATTTCTTTCCATCGCCAAGGGGCCATACAGTGTAGTGTGTGACGTAAATTTCAACTTTATTGTCCACCCGTTCCTCAGAAAAAAGTTGTCTTAACAGACGGACAGATGAACTATTGGATCACACGCACAAAAAAACTCGTGCATTATAAGTTCAAATGGCTCTGAGCACCATGGGACTCAACTGCTGTGGTCATCAGTCCCCTAGAACTTAGAACTACTTAAACCTAACTAACCTAAGGACATCACACACATCCATGCCCGAGGCAGGATTCGAACCTGCGACCGTAGCAGTCGCACGGTTCCGGACTGCGCGCCTAGAACCGCGAGACCACCGCGGCCGGCGCATTATAAGTACAAATTAACAATTTTCTTATTTTTTTCCTTTACTTGTACCGTCGATCCTTGCATCTTAATAAATTTCATGAATTATGAGTCAATGAGAATTGCTCCATAGGTTTTGATGAGTGAGTTTGCGAGTATCAAAATCTTTTGACTGCATTGACGTAGAAGCTTCAATTTAATATCTTGCGAGGACCGTGTGTGAGGTAAATTTCAACTTGATATGTCCACCCGATCTTGGAAGGAAGGAAGACCACGTTTGAAGACCCAACGATATCAAGGTCATTAGAGACGAAGCACAAGCTCGGTTTGTGTCAAGGATGGGGAAAGAAATCAGTCGTACTCTTTCAAAAGACGGCATTTGCTTGGAACGATTTAGGGAAAACATGGAAAATGTGAATCTGGATGGCCGGACGCGGGTTTAGACCATCGTCCTCCCGAATGCGAACCCATACCTGTTCTATAAAAAGGTTGTCTTTACAGTCAGACAGACAACCTGTCCTATAACAAATGAGCAAAAAAAATTTTTCATTTGATATACTTACAAATCAATAATTTTCGGATTTTTTCCTTCCCTTTTACTGTAAAACCTTGTTACTTTCCACGTCTCATGATTCTGTCGACAGGATGTACCCCATAGGTTTTGATGAGCGAGTTTTCGAGTATCAACATGTGTGACATAAGTAGCCGCAGCTTTTGATTTCATTGACGTAGAAGCTTAAATTTTTTACATCGCCGAGGGACCATAGACCCTACTACCTGCCATAAATTTAAACTTGATTCATCAACCCATTCCTGAGGAAACAGTTTTAATCTACCAGGAAGTTTCATATCAGCGCACACTCCGCTGCAGAGTGAAAATCTCATTCTTGAAAACATCCCCTAGGCTGTGGCTAAGGCATGTCTCCGCAGTATCCTTTCTTCCAAGAGTGCTAGTTCTTAAAGGTTGGCAGAAGAGCTTCTTGAAGTTTGGAAGGTATGAGACGAAGTACTGGCAGAATTGAAGCTGTGAGGACGGGTCGTGAGTCGTGCTTGGGTAGCTCAATTGGTCGCGAGCGAGGTGGCGCAGTGGCTAGCACACTGGACTCGCATTCTGGAGGACGACGGTTCAATCCGGCGTCCGGCCATCCTGATTTCGGTTTTCCGTGATTTTGTCATTCTCGCTTCGCGCGTCGGGCGACTAGGTTGTGCTCTTAGTTCCGCCTCTACCGTACCGCAGCGTGTTTTCCTCCTGTCAGTTTAGTGCCGTGTTGGTCTCCGTGCGCGTCGCATCGCTGGTTGTCGGCTGGTGTTTGGTGTTCGTGCGGCCCTTCCTGTCGCGGCGTCGTCTCTCGCCGTGATGTCCACCATGGTTCCCACGAAAGTTCCGCGTACAGGTACAGTCAGTTTTACCTTTGACAAATCCACGCGTCACGTCCAGCCCGGTTCTTTGGAGATACATGACTGGTTAGTCGATACAGTTAAGGTCACTACTGATCAGGTGCATACCGCATATTTCGACAGCGAATTATATGTGTTTTTTGTTAAGTTTCTTGACCCGCTCCAGGTTGATAGGCTACTTTCTCGTCATGGTTCTCAGGTACCCTTTACGCACCGTGATGGTTCCACTAGTATGGTTCTCTTGGCAAATGCAGAAGTGATATATACGAATGTTCGGGTATTTAACCTTCCGCCCAAGGTTGACTACTGTTTTCTGAAGTCCGTTTTGCTTCCTTATGGGGACGTACGCCATATTCGAAAGGAACGCTGGTCTGCTCAGCACCGCTTACAGGTATATCGTGGTATTCGGTCGGTGGAAATGGTGGTCAAAAAACCTATTCCTTCTCACCTACAGGTATGTGGTTAGAGGGTCCATATCACGTACAGTGGCCAGGAAGGAACATGTTATTATTGTAATGAAACTGGTCATTTCCGTACTAATTGTCCGCGGCGTGTGGTGGTATTAAAACCTACATACGAACAGCGTAAAAAATTGACTTTAGCTGATCTTCTCCCGCAAGGATCTCGGACTGAATCGCTCACTGTTACTGAGGGACGCAGTGATCCGTTACCCGACAACGGCCGTGATTTTCCCCCGTTGTCCTTGAGTAGGGATGTTGCTGCCCATAATTCCGATGTTCCCGCGCTGATTTCTCACAACAAGCGTCGGCGAACACAGGATGATGCGGCTGATGAATCTTCCTTATTGGCTCGCCCTTCCGATGGGCCTCCGGTAAAGGACTCTCTTTCTCAGTCGGAAATCGTGGATGAGGACGCCACAGGTGCTATCACGCCTTTGCAGAAGCTCCTTGACACCTTATCTGACGTTGTTCCTGCTGCCGCGGCAGCCTCTTCGGAGACGCCCGAGACGGAACCTGCTTCTGGTTGCCACGTGTCTTCTCCGGTTCTCTCTGACACTTCTCCTATTGACTCTGTTTCGCATCCCCCTTCTGGAATTTCTGTCGCCCCCTCTGGGTCACAGCCTCCTCCCATCAAGCAACTGATTGATTCTCCAGAGCCAGTGGATCCCGTTGTTATTCACCAACTGTCCCACCGTGAACCCATGTCTGCGGACGAGTGGGATGTAGAGGCCTCTCTCCCGCAATCTGACACGGAATGTCTACATGATGCTCCCACGCAGCCGAACGCTGCAGCGTCGGCACCGCGGAGCCGCAGTCGAATCCGTAAACAGCCACAGAGAGCCGCGTCACGGCCGAAGAAAAAGCAGCGGGAAGATGAGGGTTCTGTTTCGTAGTTTTTCTCTCTGTGGTTCAGCGCTTGTTTCTGGTTGCTCCGTCAGCTGACGGCTCTCTACCGATCTTTGTTCTTCTTTCTGGATTGAAGTTCCATGCAAGCATATACATTTCTTACTCTGAATATTAACAGAATATGTTCTGAGCTTCGGCTCGCCGCTTTGCGACAGTTTATCTATCAGTCTGGGGCAGATGTTGTTTTTTTACAGGAAGTCCTATTCGACCAGTTTTCCCTTCCTGGGTTCTCGACGTTTTTTAATGTCGCTTCCGAACTTTCTACGGGCACTGCCTTGTTTTATAGAGAAGGCATTCCATTGATGAATTTCGAAGTACTCGACAGTGGAAGGGGGATCGGGTGCACGTTTTATGATCTCAGTTTACTCCTTCTTTATGCCCCTTCTGGTTCGGGTTGTACTACCGCACGTTCGAGTTTCTATAAAGAAGAAGTCATTTACCTGCTTCGTAAATCCCCGACAAAGATAATTTTAGGTGGGGACTTCAATTGTGTTCTACGGCCGGTAGATCAGTCTCCTAATTTTAATTTCAGTAAAGAACTCGACGACCTTGTGCGCTCCTTGCACCTGCGTGACGTGTGGGTTTCTCGCTATCCTACACTTGTGCAACATACCTACTTTACTCCCACGTCTAGCAGTCGCCTCGATCGCTTTTACCTTTCCGATTCCTTGTGTGGGCAACTTCTGGCTGTTGATGTGATACCAGCCTATTTTACTGATCATTGCGCTGTAGCCGTTACGTTTAATTACGAGCGACAACCGGTAAAATTGTTTCGTCCTCCTTGGATGCTCAATATCGCGTATTTGCAAGATACCTCCTGGAGGACATTTGGACTCGTTGTTCTCGTACTATGGACCGGTACCCGTCTATCGTGGCATGGTGGACACTGTATGCAAAACCACACATCCGTAGGGCTCTCATGCGTTTTGGGGCTGCGAAGGTGGCAGAAGATCGACGAACGCAAGAATTTTACTATTCTGTCTTACGTCAACTGTACGATAGTGCTACGCATGCTCCCCTACGGGTTACTGATATACAGCGCATCAAAGCCAAATTGCTGCAGCTCAAACGCATTCAAATGGAGGGCCTGCGGACGAGGTCTCAACCACGTTCCCTTCTACAAGAGGAACTGACGTCACTCTACGATCTAGTCCGTTTACGGTCGCGCCGGAAACGTGGGTGCCTTGCCTCCCTCACAACCGCTGACGGCCGCGTGTTCACCTCTCACCGTGACATTTCTGACTTCGTTTACACCTATTTTACTGATCTGTACGATACTCATGTCCCGGCGGAAACCTCTCTTGACGACTTTACCTCCTTGCTGCCTCGCGTCGTCACTCCTCAATTAAACGACGCCTTTCTGCGTCCCTTTCAGAAGGATGACATATATGATGTTGTTGCAGGATCGCAGTCCCGCAAGTCGCCTGGATTAGATGGTATTCCTAAGGAGTTCTATGTTCAATTTTGGCCGCTCATTGGTGACACCTTAACGTCAATGGTAAATGAAGTGATGCGGGGAGTCTCACTTCCTGCTCCTTTTCAGGAAGGCAGAATGGTCCTCCTCCCGAAATCCACAGGTCGACCTGCAATTGATTCCCTCCGTCCTATTACTCTCCTTAACTTTGATTATAAACTTGTCGCTCGAGCAATTAATATCCGTCTCTCTAAGCTGCTCGATACCATTATTGCCGCCCACCAAAGCTGTGTGCCTGGACGCACGATACTGACTTCCGTTCTCGAATGTCGCGATGTAATCTCGGTGGCGGCTGCCGCTAATATCCCAGGGGCTTTGCTTTTTCTTGATTTCCAAAAAGCGTTCGATCGCGTCAGCCATGATTTTTTATCGAGAGTGCTCACCTCTGTCGGCTTTAATAATGATGCTCGACAAGTCTTAACTAATCTTTTTACCGGTATCAGTGTCTCGGTGATTGTGAACGGTCACCCTACCCCCCGGATATCGATCAGACGGGGGTTACCCCAGGGAAGCCCCTTATCCATGTCACTTTTTGTTCTATCCTTAGAGACCTTACTTCGCCATCTCACCATGCAATTACGTGGCTGGAATATATTGGGGGAAATTTTTGCAGTCCGTGCATACGCCGATGACGTCATGGTTTTAGTACGACATGACGAGGACATACCGCGGCTTAAGGATACCTTGGTTTCATTTTGTGGTCTTGCTGGCGCTCGCATTAATGATCGCAAATGCACGTTCCTGCCGTTGAGAGGCTTTGATCATGTCGTCATTCCTTGGGCGACGGTTGTCGATCGCCATAAGACCTTGGGGATCATAGTGGATCGTAATCCGATCAAAATGGCGGCACTAAATTGGCGTGAGGTTACGAGTCGTGTTCACGGGGCGATCCTTGAACATGACCGCCGTTCCCTTAGCCTCCTTCACAAGGCACGGGTTATAGAGACCTATGTCTTCAGTAAAATATACTACGTTGCGCAGGTCTTCCCGCTTCCCGCGATGATGGCCCGCAGGCTGAAACAGCTGTCTAGTCGTATTTCTGTGGCGCCGCCATGTCTTCCGTGTCCGGTATGAAGTTGTGGCCAGGCCTCGGAAGCTTGGAGGATTGGGTCTTTCAGATATCAAAGTGAAGACGTCCATCTTATTTGCCCGCCGCAATGTTTTAACCTGCACGCGGGCTCCGCATTCAGTCACCTCTCGTTTACTTTCCCGCCTCCGGCCGGCCAGTCTGACCCCTCCTGTTGATGTTGGACGGATTAATCCTAAATTGCGGCACATTCGTGAATACTTTGTACTGGTCGGTATTCTGGGTGCTGATATACTTTCTATGACGCATATTACTACCAACATGCTACAAATCCGTTGGGGTACAGCATGTTTCCCTTTTTCTGTTGAACTTGCTTCCCCGTCAACGTCATGGAAAACGGTCTGGTCTCATCTTAGTCTTCCCATTTTGCCGATGGAGATTGTTTCAACGTGGTATAAGGTCATTTACCGTCTGATACCTACTGGTGATCGTCTTTTTCGTATTGGCCTTCGTCCGACTGATCAGTGTGAGGAATGTCATCAAACTGACACCTTACTTCACAGGCTAGTTGCTTGCGGACGGGATCATTGGCTCTGGGTCCGCCGTCAATTAGCTTTTCTTACTAGAGGGCCTGAAACCGCATTCCCAGACGGCATCTTCTTACATCCGGACATCTCTTATTTTCCTCAGACGAAAACGAACACGATTGTCTGGCTCTTGGGTTACTATGTCCACTACGTCATTGAAGGCGGTAATGACCCAGATCCCCGCGTTTTTCACCATTATTTGTCAACTGCGCATTGGAAATGGCAGCGGTTACCACAATACCGAACGCTTTTTGCGAATATGCTTTTTCTTGTGTTTAACCGTCAAGGTGTTGGTTAAGTTCCCCTGTGATTCCTGTTTCTTCCCTGAGCTTGAGTCCCCTCCCTTGTTGTATTTTTTCGTAATTTTTTTTCTCTTTTGCATGTATATATATACACCCAAAATTCATACGGGTGGGATAACGGGTTGGTCTTCCCCTTCAGAAGAAATGTTTTATTTGTGTTTCAACTAATTTGTTGATTTTCTTTTTGCAGCTAATATTAAATGATGATTTGACTATGGTTGTCTGAATTCTCGTGAAATATACCAAGTCAATCTGATAATTAAAAAAAAATGGTAGAGCACTTGCCAGCGAAAGGCAAAGGTCGCGAGTTCGAGTCTCGGCCCGGCAAATAGTTTTAATCTGCCAGGAAGTTTCAGTCCACTGTAAGTCTATTTATCAAAGTGTACTATAGACCCAGACAAGCTGTTTTGAGACTTTTAAGTTTCATCTTCTTGTGTATATCGGTACAGAATATTTTTTTAAAATTAATCCTTTGAAAAAGAGGAATGTCTTCAATTACTGAATAACTAGACTTAAACAAGGAAGTCCCCCCATCAACTATGGACCTTGCCGTTGGTGGGGAGGCTTGCGTGCCCCAGCGATACAGATGGCCGTACCGTAGGTGCAACCACAACGGAGGGGTATCTGTTGAGAGGCCAGACAAACATGTGGTTCCTGAAGAGGGGCAGCAGCCTTTTCAGTAGTTGCAGGGGCAACAGTCTGGATGATTGACTGATCTGGCCTTGCAACATTAACCAAAACGGCCTTGCTGTGCTGGTACTGCGAACGGTTGAAAGCAAGGGGAAACTACAGCCGTAATTTTTCCCGAGGACATGCAGCATTACTGTATGATTAAATGATGATGGAGTCCTCTTGGGTAAAATATTCCGGAGGTAAAATAGTCCCCCATTGGGATCTCCGGGCGGGGACTACTCAGGAGGACGTCGTTATCAGGAGAAAGAAAACTGGCGTTCTACGGATCAGAGCGTGGAATGTCAGATGACCTTAATCGGGTAGGTAGGTTAGAAAATTTAAAAAGGGAAATGGATAGGTTAAAGTTAGATATAGTGGGAATTAGTGAAGTTCGGTGGCAGGAGGAACAAGACCTTTGGTTAGGTGAATACAGGGTTATAAATACAAAATCAAATAGGGGTAATGCAATAGTAGGTTTAATAATGAATAAAAAAAGGAGTGCGCGTAAGCTACTACAAACAGCATAGTGAAAGCATTATTGTGGCCAAGATAGACACAAAGCCCATGCCTACTACAGTAGTACAAATTTATATGCCAACTAGCTCTGCAGATGATGAAGAAATTGATGAAATGTATGATGAGATAAAAGAAATTATTCAGGTAGTGAAGGGAGACGAAAATTTAATAGTCATGGGTGACTGGAATTCGTCAGTAGGAAAAGGGAGAGAAGGAAACATAGTAGGTGATTACGGATTGGGGCTAAGAAATGAAAGAGGAAGCCGTCTGGAAGAATTTTGCACAGAGCATAACTTAATCATAGCTAACACTTGGTTCAAGAATCATAAAAGAAGGTTGTATACATGGAAGAATCCTGGAGATACTAAAAGGTATCAGATAGATTATATAACGGCAAGACAGAGATTTTGGAACCAGGTTTTAAATTGTAGGACATTTCCAGGGGCAGATGTGGACTCTGACCACAATCTATTGGTTATGACCTGTAGGTTAAAACTGAAGAAACTGCAAAAAGGTGGGAATTTAAGGACATGGGATCTGGATACGCTGAAAGAACCAGAGGTTGTACAGAGTTACAAGGAGAGAATAAGGGAACAATTGACAGGAATGGGGGAAAGAAACACAGTAGAAGAAGAATGGGTAGCTCTGAGGGATGAAGTATTGAAGGCAGCAGAGGATAAAGTAGGTAAAAAGACGAGGGCTGCTAGAAATCCTTGGGTAACAGAAAAAATATTGAATTTAATTGATGAAAGAGAAAATATAAAAATGCAGTAAATGAAGCAGGCAAAAAGGAATACAAACGTCTAAAAAATAAGATCGACAGGAAGTGCAAAATGGCTAAGCAGAGATGGCTAGAGGACAAATGTAAGGATGTAGAAGCTTATCTCACTAGGACTAGGATAGACACTGCCTACAGGAAAATTAAAGCGACCTTTGGAGAGAATAGAACCACGTGTATGAATATCAAGAGCTCAGATGGCAACCCAGTTCTAAGCAAAGAAGGGAAGGCAGAAAGGTGGAAGGAGTATATAGAAGGTTTATACAAGGGCGATGTACTTGTGGACAATATTATGGAAATGGAAGAGGATGTAGATGAAGACGAAATGGGAGATAAGATATTGCGTGAAGAGTTTGACAGAGCACTGAAAGACCTGAGTCGAAACAAGGCGCCTGGAGTAGACAACATTCCATTAGAACTACTGATGGCCTTGGGAGAGCCAGTCATGACAAAACTCTACCAGCTGGTAAGCAAGATGTATGAGACAGGCGAAATACCCTCAGACTTCAAGAAGAATATAATAATTCAAATCCCAAAGAAAGCAGGTGCCGACAGATGTGAAAATTACCGAACTATCAGTTTAATAAGTCACAGCTGCAAAATACTAACGCGAATTCTTTACAGACAAATGGAAAAACTGGTAGATGCGGACCTCGGGGAGGATCAGTTTGGATTCCGTAGAAATGTTGGAACACGTGAGGCAATACTGACCTTACGACTTATCTTAGAAGAAAGATTAAGAAAAGGCAAACCTACGTTTCTAACATTTGTAGACTTAGAGAAAGCTTTTGACAATGTTGACTGGAATACTCTCTTTCAAATTCTGAAAGTGGCAGGGGTAAAATACAGGGAGCGAAAGGCTATTTTAATTTGTACAGAAACCAGATGGCAGTTATTAGAGTCGAGGGGCATGAAAGGGAAACAGTGGTTGGGAAAGGAGTGAGACAGGGTTATAGCCTCTCCCCGATGTTATTCAATCTGTATATTGAGCAAGCAGTAAAGGAAACAAAAGAAAAATTTGGAGGAGGTATTAAAATTCATGGAGAAGAAGTAAAAACAGTGGGGTTCGCCGATGACATTGTAATTCTGTCAGAGACGGCAAAATACTTGGAAGAGCAGTTGAACGGAATGGACAGTGTCTTGAAAGGAGGATATAAGATGAACACCAACAAAAGCAAAACGAGGATAATGGAATGTAAATCGGGTGATGCTGAGGGAATTAGATTAGGAAATGAGACACTTAAAGTAGTAAAGCAGTTTTGCTATTTAGGAAGTAAAATAACTGATTATGGTCGAAGTAGAGAGGATATAAAATGTAGACTGGCAATGGCCAGGAAAGCGTTTCTGAAGAAGAGAAATTTGTTAACATCGAATATAGATTTATGTATCAGGAAGTTGTTTCTGAAAGTATTTGTTTGGAGTGTAGCCATGTATGGAAGTGAATCATGGACGATAACTAGTTTGGACAAGAAGAGAATAGAAGCTTTCGAAATGTGGTGCTACAGAAGAATGCTGAAGATAAGGTGGATAGATCACGTAACTAATGAGGAGGTATTGAATAGGATTGGGGAGAAGAGAAGTTTGTGGCACAACTTGACTACAAGAAGGGATCGGTTAGTAGGACATGTTCTGAGGCATCAAGGGATCACAAATTTAGCATTGGAGGGCAGCGTGGAGGGTAAAAATCGTAGAGGTAGACCAAGAGATGAATACACTAAGCAGATTGAGAAGGATGTAGGTTGCAGTAGGTACTGGGTGATGAAGAAGCTTGCACAGGATAGAGTAAGATGGAGAGCTGCATCAAACCAGTCTCAGGACTGAAGACAACAACAACAACAACAAACAAGGAAGTAAATATTATGCATCAAATTAAGAAATTAGGCGTGGATCACATATGCCCTACTAAAAACGGGCTTTTTTAACATATTTAGTAAAGATGATTTGTAGTTTCATACCAAAAGAGGGTTGCTTACAAAAGTTATGCCGTAAGGTGTGGGGAGTACAACGAGCCTCTTACTTGTTTACTTTGTGATAAATGAACTCTATATCTTACCTCATTATTTGCAATGAACTTTCGTTCATTCTGAGAATACAAGTTAAGTAAATCTATTTTTTGTGTAAACTTGATTGCTATCATTTGTGTTCTGCCAACTTTCCTACGACGACAGTTCCTGCACCACTCTGTAGCTCAACGGACAAAGGCCTCGCCGCAGTGGATACACCGGTTCCCGTCAGATCACCGAAGTTAAGCGCTGTCGAGAGTGGCCGGCACTCGGATGGGTGAACATCCGGGCCACCATGTGCTCTTGCCATTTTCAGGGTGCACTCAGCCTCGTGATGACAACTGAGGAGCTACTCGACCGAATAGTAGCGGCTCCTGTCATAGAAAACTATCATAACGACCGGGAGAGCGGTGTGCTGACCACACGTCCCTCCTATCCGCATCCTCACTGAGGATGACACGGCGGTCGGATGGTCCGGATGGGCCACTTGTGGCCTGAAGACGTAGTGCTGTAGCTCACCTCTCCTTACTGTTGTGTATGGAGCCGTACGCAACAGATGGAAGCATGACAAAGGAAAAGAAAAGGAAAGAAAGAAAAAGAAAGACCGCATGGCTCGGCGACCTTGCCCAATCTGGGGGTAGTTCTGCCATCTACTGCACATCGTTCAATCTGACACCACTTTGGTGGCTTTTGTAATGATCAGAAGAAGTGATGACAGTCACACAGAAACACTTGCCGCAGTCGATACACCAGTTGCCGTCAGATCACCGAAGTTAAGCGCTGTAGGGCACACACACACACACACACACACACACACACACACACAGAGTCCACAAGCAAAGAAACTCTCCGATCAGGCTAGGAACTGAACCCGAGACGTCAGCACCTACAGGCAGTATCGCTAATAACTAGACCACGAGCTTGTTTCAGGAACAAAAGGACGTCGTGCGGTGCCTTTAAGATAAGAGCCGACTGCTCGCGCTGCAGATCGCCGTGGCTAGCATCTCCGACCCGCGAAGCTGGTGGCTGGGCTGGCGCGATGCTATCGGCCGCCACCTTGCGCCGTCGCTAGCTGCTGCGCTGTGCCGGCAGTGTCGCCCGCGCCGCGCGTGTAACCTGGCGCTGGGGGCACCGGAGCAGGAGGCGGCCGCGGGCTGGCGGCTGGAGAAAGCGCGCGGCCGACCCGGCTGACCCGGCTCATCTGCCGGCTTATGTTTTATTCAGCGCGGCCGCCGCAGAGCCTCGCCTCGCCTCGCCTCGCCTCGCCTCGCCTCGCCTTTCGCCGGGGGCGCCGGGTCACGGCGCCGCACACCTGCCGCGGGCGCGGGCCGCGAACCCACCGCTGGCCGTGCGTGGAGGATGCGCGGCTGCGGCTGCGTGGGCGGCGCCGCCCACCTCGCGCGCTCGCCTCGCCCCCCCTCCCCCTCCCGCCGCTCCTCTCCACGACATCCCAGCGGGCACGTCGTGCCGAGCTGCGGACGGTGAAACCCGCAATCGCCAGCCTGTGCGCGCCTTCGCACACATATACACTCCACTGCGGCCGATTTCTTCTCGTAACGTTGAACATTTTTCGGACTTTCACCTCTATCCAACCTTGTAATCGATGTTTAATACACACTCAAGAGCCACAGAAACTTGCACACCTGCTTAATATCGTGAAGGGCTCCCACGAGCATGCAGAAGTGCCGGAACGCGTGCCATGGACTCGACTTGTTGTGTTGTCAGAAGAGCTAACACCGTGTTATAAATGGAGGCCGAAATGTACGCGTTTTAGCTCACGCAGCCTGGCGTGAGGAGGGAAGGACTATACTGACGTGAGGTCTGGAACAAGGAATTTGGATTCAGAAAGCGGACGTAATCAGTTTGATACTTAACTTTAATCCATTAATGGTGAATGTCGCTCTTGACGGTACACGATTCACAATATTATCTGTTAGGAATATGGCGCCTTGCTAGGTCATAGCAAATGGCGTAGCTGAAGGGTATGTTAAACTGCCGTTTCTGCAAATGAGAGCGTATGTAGTCAGTGATTCATCGCTAGCAAAGTCAGCTGTACAACTGGGGCGAGTGCTAGGGAGTCTCTCTAGACTAGACCTGCCGTGTGGCGACGTTCGGTCTGCAATCACTGATAGTGGCGACACGCGGGTCCGACGTATAGTAACGGACCGCGGTCGCTTTAAAGGCTACCACCTAACAAGTGTGGTTTCTGGCGGTGACACCACACGACTAATGTCTCAGTTAGTGCTGGAGACATTTGACATCAATAATCCCGCAAGGCAGTCCATAAATCCGTAAGATTACGAATGGGTGGAGATCTCTTCCGACCCTTAACATACACAATTTAATGTATTGAAAATACATAGAAAGAAGGATCCTTTATTGAATGATTATATGATAGCGGAACAAATATTGGTAGCAGCTACTGCTGTAAAATATCTGGAAGTATGCGTACGGAACGATTTGAAGTGGAATGATCATATAAAATGAATTGTTGGTAAGGCGGGTGCCAGGTTGAGATTCATTGGGTGAGTGCTTAAAAAATGTAGTCCGTCAACAAAGTAGGTGGCTTACAAAACACTCGTTCGACCTATACTTGAGCATTGCTCATCAGTGTGGGATCCGTACCAGGCCGGGTTGACAGAGGAGATAGAGAAGATCCAAAGAAGAGCGGCGCGTTTCGTCACAGGGTTAATTGGTAAGCGTGATAGCGTTGCGGAGATGTTTAGGAAATTCAAGTTGCACACTCTGTAAGAGAGGCGCTTTGCATCGCGGTGTAGCTTGCTATCCACGTTTCGAGAGGGTGCGTTTCTGGATGAGGTATCGAATATATTGCTTCCCCCACGAATGTAAAATTAGAGACATTCGAGCGTGCATGCAGGCTTTCCAGCAGTCGTACTTCCCGCGAACCATACGTGACTGGAACAGGAAAGGAACGTAATGACAGTGGCACATAAAGTGCCCTCCGCCACACACCGTTGGTTGGATTGCGGAGTATAAATGTAGATGAAGATATGCTCAATAATGTTCATGTCTGGGGTATTTGGTGATCAGTGTAAGTGTTAAAACTGAGAAGAATTTTCCTGGGGCCACACTGTAGCAATTCTGGACGTGTGGGGTATCGCATTGTCCTGCTAGAATTACTCAAGTCCGTCGAAATGCACAATGGACATGAATGGATGCAGGTGATCAGACAGTATGCTTACGTACGTGGCACCTGTCGGAGTCGTATCTAGACGTATGACGTGTCCCATATCACTCCAACTGCACACGCCTCACATCATTACAGAGCCTCCACCAGCTTGAACAGTCTCCAGCTGACATGCAGGGTTCATAGATTCATAAACTTATCGCCATAACCGTACACGTCCATCCTCTCAACGTAATTTGAAACGGAACTCGTCCGACCAGGCAACATATTTTCCAGTTGCCAACAGTCCAATGTCGGTACTGACTTACCCAAGCGAGGTGTGAAGCCTTGTGCAATCATCAAGGGTACACGAATGGGCTTTCGATTGGTTCGCACGCTCACTTATTGATGACCAGCACTTACCCAAGCAATTTGCGGAAGGTTTGGACTTCCGTCACGTTAAACGAGTCTCTTCAGTCGTCGATGGTTCCGTTCTTGCAAGATGTTTTTCCGGCCTCAGCGATGTCGGAAATTTGATGTTGCCGGATTCCTGATATTTCCGGTCCACTTATGAAATGGTCGTACGGCAAAATGCCCACGTCGTCGCCGCCTCGGAGATTCTGTGTCCCATAGCTCGTCCGCAGACTATAACACCACGTTCAAACTCACTTCATAACCTGCCATTGTAGCAGCAGTAACCGATCTAACAATTGCGCCAGACACTTGTTTATAGGCGTCGCCGGCCGCACCGCCGTATTCTGCATATTTACATATCTGTGTATTTGAATACGCATGCCTTTACCAGTTTCTTTGGGGATTCCGTGTATTTTCTTCTTCTTGTTCCTTTTCTTCTGCCACTCTAGGGGTAGGCCTAGACCTGTTCCGGTCTCACTGACTCTTTGTCGGTCTTCCCATAGTTGTGTTTTCCCATGAGTTCTAATGCATTCCTAATTTACGAACTACACTCCTGGAAATGGAAAAAAGAACACATTGACACCGGTGTGTCAGACCCACCATACTTGCTCCGGACACTGCGAGAGGGCTGTACAAGCAATGATCACACGCACGGCACAGCGGACACACCAGGAACCGCGGTGTTGGCCGTCGAATGGCGCTAGCTGCGCAGCATTTGTGCACCGCCGCCGTCAGTGTCAGCCAGTTTGCCGTGGCATACGGAGCTCCATCCCAGTCTTTAACACTGGTAGCATGCCGCGACAGCGTGGACGTGAACCGTATGTGCAGTTGACGGACTTTGAGCGAGGGCGTATAGTGGGCCTGCGGGAGGCCGGGTGAACGTACCGCCGAATTGCTCAACACGTGGGGCGTGAGGTCTCCACAGTACATCGATGTTGTCGCCAGTGGTCGGCGGAAGGTGCACGTTCCCGTCGACCTGGGACCGGACCGCAGCGACGCATGGATGCACGCCAAGACCGGAGGATCCTACTCAGTGCCGTAGGGGACCGCACCGCCACTTCCCAGCAAATTAGGGACACTGTTGCTCCTGGGGTATCGGCGAGGACCATTCGCAACCGTCTCCATGAAGCTGGGCTACGGTCCCGCACACCGTTATGTCCAGTAGTGTCGCGACAGGTGTGAATGGAGGGACGAATGGAGACGTGTCGTCTTCAGCGATGAGAGTCGCTTCTGCCTTGGTGCCAATGATGGTCGTATGCGTGTTTGGCGCCGTGCAGGTGAGCTGCCACAATCCGGACTGCATACGACCGAGGCACACAGGGCCAACACCCGGCATCATGGTGTGGGGAGCGATCTCCTACACTGGCCGTACACCTCTGGTGATCATCGAGGGGACACTGAATAGTGCACGGTACATCCAAACCGTCATCGAACCCATCGTTCTACCATTCCTAGACCGGCAAGGGAACTTGCTGTTCCAACAGGACAATGCACGTCCGCATGTATCCCGTGCCACCCAACGTGCTCTAGAAGGTGTAAGTCAACTACCCTGGCCAGCAAGATCTCCGGATCTGTCCCCCATTGAGCATGTTTGGGACTGGATGAAGCGTCGTCTCACGCGGTCTGCACGTCCAGCACGAACGCTGGTCCAACTGAGGCGCCAGGTGGAAATGGCATGGCAAGCCGTTCCACAGGACTACATCCAGCATCTCTACGATCGTCTCCATGGGAGAATAGCAGCCTGCATTGCTGCGACAGGTGGATATACACTGTACTAGTGCCGACATTGTGCATGCTCTGTTGCCTGTGTCCATGTGCCTGTGGTTCTGTCAGTGTGATCATGTGATGTATTTGACCCCAGGAATGTGTCAATAAAGTTTCCCCTTCCTGTGACAATGAATTCACGGTGTTCTTATTTCAATTTCCAGGAGTGTATTTGTGGTTGCATACTAATAGACATTCTCTCCATTTTTCTTTATATTGAATTGCCTTATGCGTTAGTGGTTGCATAGGACTGCAGCACGCCCTTAATTACGTGAGCTCAGAATAGGGAAGGGGAAAAGGGCCCGGTTTAATCTCACCAAGTCTTATTTAAGGGGAGACGAAGAGTGCAACGAAAATTTTATGTCAACTTTTTAGTTAAGAGAATGTACATCATTATAACGGCAAAAAGTTTGCTTGGCCAAACTAATCTTCAGCGTAAGCAATATTCAGACAGCCCACCAATCTTTATGGCCTCTCTAAACTGAATGCTTCACACATTTTGCAAGCCCCGGATTCCCCGATTTGAAACAACTGCCGCACAACTGTCAAATTTCACTCAGGGAGTCGAAATTACTGCGCGTCAGTCAGTGAATCAGGAGTGATATTCCACAACGCATGCAGAGCCATTGTTATTGTACTCAAAATGAATGTATAGCATACCTTTTATAATGTGGATGTTAAGCAGCGTGCTGAAAAATTGAAAGAAAAGTGTGAGCAAGACGTTAATTGTTCGTGGCAAAAAGCTAAGCCGTAATTCAGAGACAAAAACTCTCTTAGTGATTACCTAAATCAAGAGAATGAAACGCTACAAAATCATACGGTTGAAAGGAATGTACAAACAATGTTGTCTTTCATCTGCAAAGTAAGTGAAGATGGTTCAAATGGCTCTGAGCACTATGGGACTTAACATCTATGGTCATCAGTCCCCTAGAACTTAGAACTACTTAAACCTAACTAACCTAAGAACAACACACAACAGCCAGCCATCACGAGGCAGAGAAAATCCCTGACCTCGCCGGGTAAGTGAAGATTCAAGACATTTAATGTATATATTATATCAATGGAAGATCAGTTTTTTAGGGATTTGTCAAAACCGTTATTACTGTCAGTCAGTGAACACTACTTAGTGTTTTAAATCAGATATTAAAATCACTATTTAATACACTTTTTTAGTCTAGGTGCCTTTTTCTGGGAAACTAGAGCTCAAAATAATTGCTGCGTTCATGATGCACTATAATGAGTTAAGTTAAATTAATTGTATTGAAAGCTGCCAAATTGCAGAGAATATTTAGAGAATAACCGTTATTATAAAGGACAGAATTTATTTTATAAAATTAATTCGGCGCTGACGAAAGGAAATTTTTATCGACTTGAAACAAACACAGGACAAACGACATAAATTTAATTGTTTAAAAATTATCTTCACGCCAAATGGAGTAGTGACTTGAACCACATCTTATCAAATCTCACCATGGGGGGAGTGGGTAAAAAAAACATCTGAACTAACTAGTGGAAGTCCTTTAATTCTCCCATACTACGTCGTTTCTAATTTTGTCTTTTTTCATCCAACCTTTCAAAGACCTTAAAAATGTCATTCCTGATGCTTCTACGTACTTGCCGAAAACCTTTATTTCTGAGCGTTCATCTTCGCGCCCCATACGACAAAGTGGGAACTGCCATGACTATAAACTTCCAGATGAATTTCTTTCTTTGCTGCATCCTTAAATGTTCTCCGTACTGTGCCTCATATACGCTGGTAAGTATTGGTTTCTTCTGTATTTCGTCATCTTGACCGTATGATACGTCACA
Organism: Schistocerca gregaria; assembly: GCF_023897955.1. Taxonomy (NCBI): domain Eukaryota; kingdom Metazoa; phylum Arthropoda; class Insecta; order Orthoptera; family Acrididae; genus Schistocerca; species Schistocerca gregaria. The sequence goes on from NC_064927.1 coordinate 314,797,397, forward strand.
TCCTAAACATTTGAAATGTTTTATCGGTTAGCTATTGAAGACTATTTTCGTTCGTACCGGTTGAATACCTAAAAAAAAGCTATGGTTTTACTTTCATTTACACAGGGCAGTGGGAAAAATCTGAAAAGCACGTGTTCCAGGGTATGCCGTGCTGAGAAAAAAATGTTAACAAAAAAATTTGATACGCTGCGCCTTGTGCGATTTATTTTGCGATGAAACTAGCCAATCAGGTCATTGCACGCTCAGATTCAAGCAGCCCACCAGAGATGGTGTCGCGAAACGTGTTCTTCATTTGGTTTGCTCAAATCGAACAAGAGGGCGATACAAGAACTAGATGTTTAACGGTAGTAAAGATGTAACGCGAGCCAAAGGCTGAAGGGTCTCGTCCGCTGTCATCTACGCCCTGAGATGGAAAAACAAACATTCAGAAGATGAGTTTGTCCAGTGGGTCCAGGTGCCACGAATTGCAATGTCACACGGTTTTCGGGAGGAATAGTTTGATCCAGAGGAAAATGATTTTTATACGCAGACCAGGGATCAAGCAAAAGCAAATTATTTCCGCCAGCTATTCGGCAAAAGCAATGCTCACACCGTAGTTGTAGTTCTCTTACGCCAGTTTTCCCACTCTCGCTCGCTGTGACGTAAATATTCCCTACTGCCCTTACCAGATCACACACGAGAGAAAGAATCATAGGAGGAAGAGCACCGTCAACTTTTCGAACCACAATAAATAACTTTTCAATCATTTTACCAACCAGATTAAAAGTTGGCGTGATTGTATATGAATGCGTTAAGGTAATGACGGTAGTTGATCTTCGTATATTGGTATCTCTAATTTGCAGTGTTCCTTTCAGACGCATTTCCTCTTCAAATCCCGATTGTTAGGAGTTCAAATTCCTTACTGAACAATAGGATAAGTTGTATTAATCTCATCTACTAATTTTCTGGCCGAGTTTGCTGTGCATCGTCAAGTCAACGCTTTGTCTTAAATTTCGTTATCTTACGTCTTCCAATTCTGTTGCACCGTTTGAAGTTACGCAAGAACCCACTGCTTCCCTTGAAATCAGAGTAATCTATTTCGCGCGCAGTTTGATGTGTGTAAGATAGTAGGTCACTATCATGCACGGACTGTACACTGTATCGTGTAAATTTGAAACTGGCAAACAACTGTTTTTGTAACAAGTGCCCCTTGTCCTCTCTTGAGTATCCATAGTTTTTTCTTAGTGACCACACTGCCATATTGATGCGGACTTATTAGATATCTGTTCGTCATTTTATTATGCTGTGGATGACCTTCCATGTACGTAATTTTGTTTAGTCCCTGTTCCTTGCACAACGACTGACCTTTACTACGTTTCACTGGAGACGATATTTGTGACTCCCTGTTCGACAAGAATGATCAGCTACATGTCTCGACACCTGTTTCAGTATCACTTTCACTTATTAGGCACGTATCGTCGTCATTGTAACTATCATGTCCACAGTCGAGTGTATACGACACCACACCACCTTGCATGCCACTGACTCATCATGAAGAAACGCTAATATTTCATCTGCCACTTCTTTCTTACTCTGTGTAATTCCTTGGTTTCCTTTCTGAGGATTTGCCAACTTCGTCAACTCCTGTTGTACATGTAATGCAATGCTTGCCTCTTTTTATCGTTGCCATTGCTCTGCTTTATATCAACACCACTAGCACTGTAGCACTGCTGTGAGTTACTCGTCGACGAATACTTTAAGCTACGCTCCTGGCCTCATTCTGTGCTCACGGATACCTCCAGTATCACCCCGTGTTGCCATTAACAGCCAATATTGTGGTTGCTTGGTAGACAATATGTGGGGAGTCGAGTGCTGTAAACATCATTATCGTTTTGCCATCTCACACTCATGGTGTTGCATGCAAATTCCTCGGTGTCTCTCAGAGCATTACAGTACTATCAGTTAAGTACTATAATCAGACGATGACTACTGTCGAAGCAGTGTACTGTCTTAATATTATAGAAGTCAATATACAAGTAAAGATATCCCTATGTCACTGAATGCTGATACAAATTATAACCAAACATGGCGCCTCACTTTCAAGCGTATGAGTCTCTCAGCACTCTTGAAATAAAACATAGCTTACTGTAAATCAACTGAGACGAAACTGTTCAGACGTACTGAACAGAAACGAACACTAATATCCTTCAGTCTCTGTCCCGCGACGCTATGACTCCATATGAGCTCACTATTCACCATCGCTCCTCACAACAAAGATCCTGATATTAGAGCACAGCCGCGGGTAAAAGCTAGTTCTATAACAGTTTTATAGTTTATCTGTTTCAATTCAAGACGAAAACAAACATACTGAGGCAACAAAAGTCAAGAGATAGCAAGTGCACATATAAACATGGGCGGTAATACTGCGTACACAAGCTACAAAAGGGCAGCGCGTTGGTGGATGTGTCATTTGTACTCAGTTGATTCATGTGAAAAGGTGTCCGGTGTGATTAAGATGGCACGACGGAAATTAACAGACTTTGAACGAGGAAATGGTAGTCGTAGCTAGACGCATAGGACATTCCGTTTCGTAAATTTTAGGGAATTCAGTATTTAGACATCCACAGTGTCAAGCGTGAGCTGAGAATACCAGATTTTTGCGTTATCTCTCACCATGGACAAAGATAGAATGCAGCTAGAGGCATCGGACATTTCATTTCTGAAACCGTTAGGGAATTCAGAGATCAACAGAAGCCAAGAGTGTGCCGAGAATACCAAATTTCAGTCATTACCTCTCACTACGGACAACGCACTTAAGAACCGGCAGCAGCGCATTTTACGTAGAGTTGTCAGTGCTAACAGAGAAGCAACAGTGCGTGAAATAACTGCAGAAATCAATATGGTACGTATGACGAACGTATCCATTAGGGCAGTGCAGCAAAATTTGGCATTAATGGGCTATGGCAGCAGACGACCGACGCCAGTGCCTTTTTGCTAACAATACGACATCGCCTGCAAGCGCCTCTCCTGGGCTCCATAGCGGTTGGACCCTAAGCGACTGGGAAACTGTGGCCTGGTCAGATGAGTGTCGATTTGTATTGGTAAGAGCTGATGGTACGGTACGAGTGTGGTGTAGACCCCACGAAGCCATGGACCCAATTTGTCAACGAGGCACTGTGCATACCGCTTGTGAGTCCATAGTGGTGTGGGCTGTGTTTACCTGAAATGGATTGGTTTCTCTGGACCAACTGAACCGATCATTGATTAGAAATGGTTATGTTGGGGTACTTAGAGTTCTTCAATGACAGAACTTTTATCTATGATGATGCGGCATGTCACCGGACCATAATTGTCCGCGACTGGTTTAAAGAATATTCTTGACATTTCAGCTGGATGGTTGGCCACCCAAATTCCTCTCATGAAATCCATCTAACATTTACAGGACATAATCGAGAGGTCAGATCGTGCACAAAATCCTGCACCAACAACACTTTCGCAATTATGGACGGTTATACATGCAGCAACGCTCAGAACTTCCACCGTCGAGTTGCTGCCCTTTCCCAGGCAAAAGGAGGTCCGATACGATATTAGGAGATATCTCATGACTTTTGTCACTTCAGGGTAAAGACGTTGGACCTAAGAATAGGAAAGTTACAGAAGCGTTGAGATATTTTCGCGACAAGTGGTGTAAGTAGGCTATTTAGGTTTTTTTTATTGGTAACGCCACATAGCGCTCTGTATGAAAATCACTGGCTGTGCTGTGTGCAGTCTGTGGCTGGTTTGCATTGTTGTCTGCCATTGCAGTGTTGGGCAGCGGTAGCTGGATGTGAACAGCGCGTAGCGTTGCGCAGTTGGAGGTGAGCCGCCAGCATTGGTGGATGTGGGGAGAGAGATGGCGGAGTTTTGAAGTTTGTAAGAATGGATGTCATGAACTGATATATATATATATATATATATATATATATATATATATATATATATATATATATATATATATATATATATATATATATATATTATTAAGGTAAATACATTGTTTGTTCCCTATCAAAATCTTTCATTTGCTAACTAAGCCTATCAGTAATTAGTGCCTTCAGTAGCTTGAATCTTTTATTTGGCAGTAGTGGCGCTCGCTGTATTGCAGTAATTCGAGTAACGAAGATTTTTGTGAGGTAAGCGATTTGTGAAACGTATAGGTTAATGTTAGTCAGGGCTATTTTTTTTGTAGGGATTTTTGAAAGTCAGATTGCGTTGCGCTAAAAATATTGTGTGTCAGTTTAAGCACAGTTATGTATAATTTTTCTAAGGGGACGTTTCAGTGGACTATAAACTATTTTTGGGCAGCTTGAAACCCATATGCTTAAAATTTAGTCACACTTCCTCGGTTTCTAAAAGTATAACACCAGACGGTATTACGAGGCTTAACATGCTGTTACGTTTGACACGCAGGATGACCATTACAAGACCAGGAGAACGACTAAAGAAGAAAATGTTTCACTCAACAACAGGTACTTACATGAGAGGATTCAGGGTCAACATGCTATGTGACAGCGAGTTACACTGTGGCCATTATACTGGCAAAAAAAAAAAAAACCAAACCCATATTCAGAAGGCGAAATGGTTAAGGAATGCTTAGAGAGCGCCAGTGAAATTGTGTACCCAAAAAACAAAAGGATTTTCAAAAATTACTCTGTTTCGTCGAACTATTAGTTAACATGTGGACTATATTGCAAAACAAATTTAAGATAATTTAACATACAATGCCTCTCAGTTCATGTTTTATTCTCTAGCGTTGGATGCATGTACAGGTATGGCTGATACCAAATGGTGATTTATGTGAGGGGTGTTGATGCCCATTATAGTAAAGCAAAAGAATTAGCGGCACTGTATCCACATGAGGATACCTCGAAGTCACGAGTTATGTTGGGAGCAGTTACATAGACAATGTGTCGTTTTTCGCTAAACTACGGTCGCACGTTCGAATGTTTGTTTTTTCCATCTCAGGGCGTAAATGATAGCGGACGAGACGTTTCGGACTTAGGCTCGAGTTACATCTTTACTACCGGCCCACATCTAGTTTTTTTTACCGATTCATATTGTTCGATTTTAGGAAACCATGTGAAGAACACGTTTCGCGACACCATCTCTGGTGGGCTGCTTGAATTTGCGCTTGCATTGACCTGATTGGCTAACTTCAGCTCTAATTAAATCGGACAAGGCACAGCGTATCGAATACTTTTGTTAAAAATTTTTCCCAGCGCAACATAGCCTGCAACACCCTTAAAAGTTTTTCAGACTGTTTTCTCGCCGCCCTTTGTAAATAAAACGAAAACCAAGCCTTTTTAGGTATTCACCCAGTACGAACAAAAATAGTCTTCAATAATCAACCGATAGAACATTTCATATGTTTAGGATGTGAAGAATCATATGATCAAGATGACGAAACTAATAGTTACCAGCTTATATGAGGCACAATATGAAGGACTATTAACGGTTCAACAAAGAAAGAGATTCGGCTGTAAGTTTATAGTCCGTTATAATAACGGATATTCTCTAAGTATTGCCGGCCGCAGTGGCCGAGCGGTTCTAGGCGCTTCAGTCTGGAACCCCACGACCACTACGGCCGCAGATTCGAATCCAGCCACGGGCATGGATGTGTGTGATGTCCTTAGGTTAGTTAGGTTTAAGTAGTTCTAAGTTCTAGGGGACTGAAGGCCTCAGATGTTAAGTCCCATAGTGCTCAGAGCAGAGAAGTGAGAACCACTAATTTCGCGATATGTCTATGCAAAACTTTCATTATATTGTCCATCAAGAAAATGTATGTGCTAAGTCGCTCAAATTGAACCATGTCATGAAGGTAGTTGTCAAAACACTGAACTTTGTTCGGTCGAAAGGATTCAGTCACAGGCAGATCAACGAATTTCTCAAGTATTCATTTCAGATCATGATAATGGTACGTTTAATGCAAAAGCAATTTGGCTGACTCGTGCCAAAATGTTGAAAAGAGTGTCTGAAGCAAGTAACAGAATCAGTGTTTGAAAGCAAATCACGGACTATCGTGGAGCTTGATGCTAATGAGTGGTTTCCCGAGTTAGTGTTCTTGAACAATATAACTTGCCACCTAAGTTCGTTAACACTCGTCTGCAAGAAAAAGACCAACAGTACTGTAGTCTTCTTTTGAAAATCAATTTATTTGCCAAGCTCGCAATATAAACACAATTATTGGATTATTAGTTTCGGCAATATGCATTACCATCCTCAGACCCAGAAATCCGAGCGTTGCTAGTTATACGATACAATGCTTCGACTTTTTTATGCTTGTTGTATATTCCTCATGTGACAGCATGGTGTAAACAGTGTATTTTGCCGGATTTTATGAATTTGAGGACGGCAATATATACTGTAGAAACCAGTGGTCCTGTAATTATGTTAACATAGCGATCTTGACAAATAAATTGGTTTCCAAAACAAGACTACAGTACAAAAAATTGTAGACCACCTTCTACAGTGAACAATCATTTCAAGGAATAAAAAGATCAACTGAATAATGTTCAGCATTATCTTATTCCCGCATACCGAATAAAACTTGGGCCTTGGAAACAAATTTACTGACAAAAAATTTCCGTCAGTTTCGCATACCGTAAAAGCGATCGAACATCACACAGGCCGCAGCGATTAAATACTGATATTTGATGTCTTACTTCAAATTCGAGTTCGAAAACTGGTTTTAAGAAACATTGTCTGTTTTTTCTGTATTTGCCACGCCGTTCGCTGCAGACATGAGTTCACTACCGGGAATGGAATGCTGCGAAATGCTATGTGATACACAGTTAATGTGTATATTTAATCTGGTTGTTTTGGAAGAGTCCTATAAAACATATCTGGACAAGATGAAATATGCTTGCTTTGTTGACGATTTCATTATTTGGAAGCACTTACGTGCATGAACAGCTTTATAGCTGGATGAATTACATCTACACTCCTGGAAATGGAAAAAAGAACACATTGACACCGGTGTGTCAGACCCACCATACTTGCTCCGGACACTGCGAGAGGGCTGTACAAGCAATGATCACACGCACGGCACAGCGGACACACCAGGAACCGCGGTGTTGGCCGTCGAATGGCGCTAGCTGCGCAGCATTTGTGCACCGCCGCCGTCAGTGTCAGCCAGTTTGCCGTGACATACGGAGCTCCATCGCAGTCTTTAACACTGGTAGCATGCCGCGACAGCGTGGACGTGAACCGTATGTGCAGTTGACGGACTTTGAGCGAGGGCGTATAGTGGGCATGCGGGAGGCCGGGTGGACGTACCGCCGAATTGCTCAACACGTGGGGCGTAAGGTCTCCACAGTACATCGATGTTGTCGCCAGTGGTCGGCGGAAGGTGCACGTGCCCGTCGACCTGGGACCGGACCGCAGCGACGCACGGATGCACGCCAAGACCGTAGGATCCTACGCAGTGCCGTATGGGACCGCACCGCCACTTCCCAGCAAATTAGGGACACTCTTGCTCCTGGGGTATCGGCGAGGACCATTCGCAACCGTCTCCATGAAGCTGGGCTACGGTCCCGCACACCGTTAGGCCGTCTTCCGCTCACGCCCCAACATCGTGCAGCCTGCCTCCAGTGGTGTCGCGACAGGCGTGAATGGAGAGAAGAATGGATACGTGTCGTCTTCAGCGATGAGAGTCGCTTCTGCCTTGGTGCCAATGATGGTCGTGTGCGTGTTTGGCGCCGTGCAGGTGAGCGCCACAATCAGGACTGAATACGACCAAGGCACACAGGGCCAACACCCGGCATCATGGTGTGGGGAGCGATCTCCTACACTGGCCGTACACCTCTGGTGATCGTCGAGGGGACACTGAATAGTGCACGGTACATCCAAACCGTCATCGAACCCATCGTTTTACCATTCCTAGACCGGCAAAGGAACTTGCAGTTCCAACAGGACAATGCACATCCGCATGTATCCCGTGCCACCCAACGTGCTCTAGAAGGTGTAAGTCAACTACCCTGGCCAGCAAGATCTCCGGATCTGTCCCCCATTGAGCATGTTTGAGACTGGATGAAGCGTCGTCTCATGCGGTGTGCACGTCCAGCACGAACGCTGGTCCAACTGAGGCGCCAGGTGGAAATGGCATGGCAAGCCGTTCCACAGGACTACATCCAGCATCTCTACGATCGTCTCCATGGGAGAATAGGAGCCTGCATTGCTGCGAAAGGTGGATATACATTGTACTAGTGCCGACATTGTGCATGCTCTGTTGCCTGTGTCTATGTGCCAGTGGTTCTGTCAGTGTGATCATGTGATGTATCTGACCCCAGGAATGTGTCAATAAAGTTTCTCCTTCCTGGGACAATGAATTCACGGTGTTCTTATTTCAATTTCCAGGAGTGTAATAACAAATTAGAACATGAATTACTGATGTTCATCTGGAAAACATTTTGCATATAGGAATAACTTCAGCTGACATCGACATTGGCACATTTAGTTCAGTCAAACAAAGCCTGATGTCTTACTAACGCTGAGTTTCATTAAATTATCTGGTAAACATGTTTTTCCTCAGCTGTATTATATTTTCTCAAAAAAGACATGAATAATTATTGCTTATTTAACAAAATAAAAATTGGTAATGTGGTCCGCAGGGAAAGCCACTTTCCAAAATTTGGTCCGCCTGCCGAAAAGGTTGGCCACGCCTGCCCTAGCGGCAGCTACATGAATCGATAATTTTCATATAGAAGCTGAAAGCTTACCGCAACAGTAGTTGTAAGCTAAAATCATCCCAAATTTCTGTCCCCGTTCATGTAGCCGATACAGCTTTGTGAAGTCGTATGAATATTTTTTGAAGCTCCAGTATTAAAATTCCGTGAATTCACTTTTCGATAAGATTTAGATAACCTATCAATTCCTTCCAAAGTCATTTTTCGAAACGACCACTACGATAAAACAACAACAAAACATTGTGGTCGTAAAGGGGATAGGGACAGTCGTCCTATCCACTCTCCAGATGGTAGGGGGAAAATGGTAGTGGAAATATCATTTTATTATTTCTACGACATTCCACCACATATCGTAAGGGGCTGCAAGAGGTTATACGTAGCTGTAATTTTAGCTACACGACATAAACTAGGAAGCCATTAAATCCATGAAATCGGGAGACTCGTATTGAGGGCGTTGGTTCTTCACAACATACTACGCTCTTATGCCAAACGTCACGTATCGTTCTGCAGTGCATATCATTGGTACATCGTCATGTACTTACTCCATTAAACCATGTGCACCCAAGAAAGAAGGAATGACGCACCACGAAGGACTTATCCGAATGAGACGGCAATCAGTAGATGCGATGTACATTTACAGACATGCAAACGATTACATTGCCACAAAAACTGGATGATTTATTCACGAGAAAGAGCTTTACAAATTGAGCAAATAAGTAACGCATATGTCCACCTGTGGTTCTTATGCAGGCATTGTTCGGCTTTGCATTGGCTGATAGAGCTATTGGATGTTCGCCTAAGGGATATCGTGCCACATTCTGTCCATTTCCAGCGTTAGATCGTCAGAATCCCGAGATGGTTGGCAAGCTTTGCCCATAAAGCTCCAAGCGTTCTCAGTCGGGGAGAGATTCGGCGACTTTGCTGTCCAAGTCTGGATTTGTCACGTACGAAGACAAACAGCAGAAACTCTTGCCGTGTGCAGGCACGCCTTACCTCGCTGAAATGTAAGTCCAGGTTGGCTTGCCATTTAGGACAACAAGGCGGGGCGTTGAATATCGCCGATGTAACGCTGTACTGTAAGGGTGCCGTGGATGGCACCCAATGTTGACTTGCTATGAAAAAAAATGGCGTTCTAAACCATCACTAATGGTTGTCGGGATGTATGACGGTCCACAATCACTTCGGTATTCCACCGCTCTCAGAGGCGTCTCCAGGAATATTTTCTGCCTTGAAGCTCATAGACTGGAGTAGAATCGTCTTCCGTGATGAGTCTCGCTTCGAACTGAGCCCCGATAAGCAGCGAAGACGAGTATAGTGGTGCCTTAGACAGCGGTGAAGTATCAACCTGACTGTGGCCCGGCATACGACCCGCCAACCTGGAGTGACGGTGTGGGACAGTATTTCGTTTCATAGTAGGACATGGTCAGCACCCTTATAGCACAGCGGTGTCTCGACGATACTGCAGGCCCCGTTAGGTTGCCCTTCGTGGCAAGCTTACATTTCAGCAAGATAACACACGCCCGCAACAGCGAGAGTTTCTTCTTCTTGTCTTTGTACTTGCCAAACCTTACCCTGCAAGATCACCGAATCTCTCCCCAAGCGAAACCGTTTGGAACATCATGGCAGGGCTCACTAGTCAGCTCGGGATTTTGAGAAACTAGCGCGCCAGTTAATAGAATCTGTGGCACGTAACCCCCCCTCCCAAGAGGACTTCCAACAACTCATCATTCAGTGCCAAGCTGTATAACTGCTTGAATAAGAATCAGAGTGGACTAACGCGTTATTGACTTTCTCAGTTTGTGAAACACTATAATTGTTTATTTGTCTGTACATGTGCATCACACGTACCGATTTCCGTCCCATTCAGATAATTTCTTCGTGGTGCCTTTTTTTTCTTAGAGTGTATACTCAACAATCACTGATATAACAATTAATAATCGGTATCGCTGCCTGCTACTGTCTTCAGAACTGATGAAAACTAATTGTATTTGAAACTCATTGAAAATTCAAACATACATCATCCGAGATACTCGTCTGCATATAAAATTTCGATGCACTGCTATCGTAATCGGATTTTCACAGCTCGTAATACCAAAGACAAAAATTGTTCAGTCATCAGTCAGCGTGAAACTTTCATTATTTTTGTGATGTAGTTCAGGACGACTTAAATAATAAACGTTCCAGGCCAACTGAGGATGGATAGTGCTCCTTAGTGATATGTAATCCGCATGACATTTTCGGATTGTTAGGAGACCCTCTAATGTTGGTGTGCTGGCCAAGTCCTTACCATTTGGACTGAATCTGGTGCCAGTTTATTTTGATCCCTCTTATCGGTCGCAATTTTTTCTGGTGTTTCTTTGAAAGTGGCATATTTTATGTGATGAGGTATTTTGTAAATCTGGGTTTCATTGTGGGACTGTAAATACCCCATTTATGTGTTACATGACGAAAGCATACTGCCACATAATTTAACTTTGGTATCGTGACGCAACACCTTAATCCTTGTGAGTACACGCATGGGTATCTTAAGCCACCGTTTTGGGTGTATTATTTATTGTATGCCGCTTGGAAGGTGTTTCTTTAAGTTGGCCTTTGTGACGTCTGTACTGTCCGCTCCGTTTGTGGCTGAAATCTTACTTAAACTGTTAATATTGTGTTGTTTGTGTTTACAAATATTACTGTCTTTTACAGAAGGTGGAGACCTGAATAGTCCTCCGGTTGCCTATGTTGTAAGGCATCCCGATCTTTTTTCATGGGGTGACGTCGGGGTGACGATACTCCTCCTGATTCTCTCACATTCGTAAAATTTGAAATCACGCTCCACAACTGTGAGGTAATGGCGAATTAGTTTCCGTTATCTGCTATTATCTCCTTTCGAATTTATTTTTAAAATTTTGGCTGATATTATTAAAGTTTCTTCCTGTAGAACTTAGAATTAATTAAACCTAACTAACCTAAGGACATCACACACATCCATGATCGAGGCGGGATTCGAACGTACGACCGTACCTGTCACGTGGTTCCGGACTGAAGCGTCTAGAACCGCTTAACCACCGCGGCCGGCTGGGAAGACAGCTGTGCAGGTCGGCCAGGCCGTGGCTTGTCATGCATACCTTTTTCACCACCTTCAAAATGCCGTACCCATCGCCTCACATCGCTCACGTCTACTCTATCGTCTCTATACACCTTCAGCAAGCGTCCATAGATTTCAGTCGGCGCAATCTCTTCAGCAGTGAAGAATTCAATCACACGTCACTGTTGTATATGCGCGTCCATATCAGACTCCTCTGCTGGCGCAAACTACCGCAGAACAACGGAACCACCTGCAAATGGAAGAGGAAGGTTCAGGCATTAGCGATACACCAACGACAAAGTCACCATAAAAAATAGGAGGTATTACTTTCGGAGCGACCCTCGCATATGGCAAAAAGGTAACTATTTGCTCAAAACAATAAAACCGCTTGGTCACCTCGGGCTGTTGTTCCCCTTCTGCATCTCTACAATTACTTTAGTGGGTTTTCCAGAGCTCTCTATTTCACATTATTGGATCTTAATCAGGCCTACTACCACATCCCTCTAGTGGAGGAATCGAAGCTTTTTAAGGCCTTTTCCACCGACTGGAATTTTTATAGATTTAATCGGGTACCCTTTACCCTAACCACCGGTGCGGAAATGCTGTGCAGGATGATTCTGTTCTGGGAGTTTAAATTTGTCAACAATTATCTCTATGATGTGGTTATTTACAACTGCTTCTTTCCAGAACACTTGCAGCATATTAGGTAGGTTTTGCAGATGTTGAAAGAAGGGGGTTGACCGTCCAGCCTTCAGAAGTTACCCTATCACGACAGAAGGTTTCCTTTTTGTGGCATCTTGTCTCCTCCGGTGGAGTCTGCATAGATTAGACGCGGACTCAAGCTATTTATAACTTCCTGCCCCCGCAGACCAAGAAGAGAGTAGCTTGGTTTACATGTATGGCGAATTTTTTTCCTACGTTCGTGCATAAATTACCCGAAATCGTCGACCCTTTAAATCAGTCACGTAAAAAAGGGAACCTTTTAAGTGGACCGAAAGTCAGCAGGCCGCTTTTGATACTCTGAAGGTCGCATTGAGCAGTGCTTCCGTATTAGCGGGCCTTGATTATGAGCAGGCATTTGCTGCCCATATCGACACCTCTAACTCAGTGAGAGCCGCCGTGTTGGTACACCGAAGAAATGGTGAGCTTAGACTGGTTGCCTATGCTTCCAGGGATTTGACTAGAGCTGAGAGTCGGTACCCCACCTATGAATTAGGAACCCCTGTGGGTTTCTTTACACTTGAAAAGTGTAGGTTGTACCTAGAGCACAGGGAATTTGGCATTGAGATCTACAATCAGGCTCTCAGTTGGATTCTGGAGCATCCTTGGAAGACTGGAAGAAAGCGTTCTGAGAGGGAGGAATTTAAACCTTCCAGTTTCTTGTTACACGTTTAAGGGTAACCAAAAATGTAGTTGCGCGTGCCCTGAGTAGTGTTTGAGCTGGAAGAGAATGAGCTTCGTCCACCTGAAGTCACTGAGACCGGAGAAGCTGTGTGTGGGTACTGACTGAGGTACAGGCACCGTTCTCTGACGTCAGAGGACAACAGGAGTGTGACGTCCACCTAGCATCTATTAGGCTTTGGTTGAGCAGGGGTGAGAAGGCAGAGGGTTACAAACATCAAAAAAGGGTACTCCGCTACCGTACACGCCGAAATTGTGAAGATTTGTCTTTCTGAAGTCTTGGTTCCGGTGGTATTTCGGTATTGTTATGACTCCATAGTTGGTGGACGTTTGTGAGTTTATAAGACCATACATAAAATAAAGGTGTCACTGACTTAGCCGTCACTTTATAAGGACGTGAGAAGGATGATGGGACAGTGTCGAGGCTGTAAGGTTGCGAAACCAGTTCGAACGGTCGTAGAGGTGACATCCAGTCGCTGTTTTCGGAACAATCGATGCAGCGTCTGTTTATTTTTTATGTGGACCGTTTACCTCGTGCTCAAGGGAGGAACTGGTACATTCTGGTAGCAAATAGCTCGTTTTCCCGTTTCGTTTGGTTGGTGCCTAGTGGAGGGTCACTGCAAATCTGAGTGTGAGGAACTTTACAATTTTCTCGATCTTTGGTCAGACAGAAGTCTTGGTGAGCCATAACATTTCCGCATTTGTGTCTACAGAATTCAAGACATTTTGTGTTCAGCACTGAGTAATGAATATGACCAACATTCCTTATTAAACTCAACTGACTTTCGCTGAGAGGTTTAATCGAAATTTAAAGTCATTATTAATCGCGTACCATGCCGAATCTCATACCCAGTGTGATTGTAGCTTACCATTGTTGAATTTGGCTTTTAATACAGTTACTCACGAAGCCCAGAAGGCTGCTCTGGCCTCTTTAATGTTTGCCTAGTCCTCTTCCAAAATTTGGGCTATTAAAGATCTGCTGCCCACCGAGGTTGCTCCTGATGTTATTAAGACCAACTGGAAGAGGGCCGAGAGGAACAGAGAAAGAGGTCATCACAGTGAAGCTGTTCAGTGCAGTCGCGGCTTCAAACCTGACAACATCAAGGTGGGAGAGAGAGTTTATGTGAAGGATTTCAAAGGGCGCGGTCAAGCCAGGAGGGCTTAGGGACAATTGTCGCCTCGTTTTACGGGGCCTTGTCGGGTGATTAAGGTACCGACTGCCGTTACCGTGAAGACAAGAGTCAAGAAGATGGGCCTGATCCATCGAGAGCATCTGGGCTAGGTGAAGCTGATAGTTTAGGGTAACTTTTTTCTTTTGTTTGTTGTAACCGGTTCTTGTTGATTTTATGATTTTTGGATTTACATTAGCTGAACCCATAATTCACACCATGTGATGTAACAAGGCCCACTCTTTCTGAAGATGATATTTTTAGAAATATCGAAACCTAGGCCAAAGTCTAAGAAACCTTCATTTTGCAACTGGTTGGCTGATTTTTTCAGCCTGCTCAGATTTATACAGTTGCTGATTCCCAGCCATGTTCAAGATTTTGTTCTAAATACGTTCTTTTTCAACGGTGAAATATCTTGATGAAAGTACCTAATCCTGGGCATACCAACACTTTCCTTCCTTTTGCTTCAATCCCTACAACCTGTGTGTCAACATGAGACTTCAATAACGCCCTTCGATTCTGAGTGTGACGGAGTACTGTTAGACTGAGAGATTTCGTTCATTAGTCAGAGATTAAAAATTGATTGGATTGTCCTTCTAACGAGCAAAAATAGATATTATAATTTACATGAATTTGTAACAATTACGAATACAATTTCCTTTCGAAAATAAGGTTCTTGTTTGACGTGTAACTTGTTTTAAGACATCGAGGTTCAGTTTGTGTTATAGGTATGTTAATCTATTATAAACCCTTCGTCTTATTTCGATACCGGTTCTAGTTGATTTTCATGATTTTTGGATTTTGTTTTGCTAGAGGTTTTTGGATTTTTATATTGGTATGGGGGATTCGAACTGAACTACACTGCCGGAAAAAAGATTAGAACACCTGGAAGGACGATGTTGATTGCGATTCAATGACAGCATATACCACCTGGAGGATAACAGATCTACTGATAATGGTTTCAGCGTCGTACACCAACAGATAGCGTAGTGGCACAGCTACGAGAGCGTCATCTGTGTCTACATCTACATCTACATCTACATCTACATCCATACTCCGCAGGCCACCTGACGGTGTGTGGCGGAGGGTACCCTGAGTACCTCTATCGGTTCTCCCTTCTATTCCAGTCTCGTATTGTACGTGGAAAGAAGGATTGTCGGTACGCTTCCGTGTGAGCTCTAATCTCTCTGATTTTATCCTCATGGTCTCTTCGCGAGATATACGTAGGAGGGAGCAATATACTGCTTGACTCTTCGGTGAAGGTATGTTCTCGAAACTTTAACAAAAGCCCGTACCGAGCTACTGAGCGTCTCTCCTGCAGAGTCTTCCAGTGGAGTTTATCTATCATCTCCGTAACGCTTTCGCAATTACTATGCTCTCCGTTGGATCTTCTCTATCTCTTCTATCAACCCTACCTGGTGCGGATCCCAAACTGCTGAGCAGTATTCAAGCATTGGGCGAACAAGCGTACTGTAACCTACTTCCTTTGTTGTCGGATTGCATTTCCTTAGGATTCTTCCAATGAATCTCAGTCTGGCATCTGCTTTACCGACGATCAACTTTATATGATCATTCCATTTTAAATCACTCCTAATGAGTACTCCCAGATAATTTATGGAATTAACTGCTTCCAGTTGCTGACCTGCTATTTTGTAGCTAAATGATAACGGACCTATCTTTCTATGTATTCGCATCACATTACACTTGTCTACATTGAGATTCAATTGCCATTCCGTGCACCATGCGTCAATTCGCTGCAGATCCTCCTGCATTTCAGTACAATTTTCCATTGTTGCAACCTCTCGATACACCACAGCATCATCTGCAAAAAGCCTCAGTGAACTTCCGATGTCATCCACCAGGTCATTTATGTATATTGTGAATAGCAACGGTCCTATGACACTCCCCTGCGGCACACCTGAAATCACTCTTACTTCGGAAGACTTCTCTCCATTGAGAACGACATGCTGCGTTCTGTTATCTAGGAACGCCTCAATCCAATCACACAATTGATCTGATAGTCCGTATGCTCTTACTTTGTTCATTAAACGACTGTGGGGAACTGTGTCAAACGCCTTGCAGAAGTCAAGAAACACGGCATCTAACTGTGAACCCGTGTCTAAGGCCCTCTGAGTCTCGTGGACGAATAGCGCGAGCTGGGTTTCACACGACCGTCTTTTTCGAAACCCATGCTGATTCCTACAGAGTAGATCTCTAGTCTCCAGAAAAGACATTATACTCGAACATAATACGTGTTCCAAAATTCTACAACTGATCGACGTTAGAGATATAGGTCTATAGTTCTGCACATCTGTTCGACGTCCCTTCTTGAAAACGGGGATGACCTGTGCCCTTTTCCAATCCTTTGGAACGCTTCGCTGTTCTAGAGACCTACGGTACACCGCTGCAAGAAGGGGGGCAAGTTCCTTCGCGTACTCTGTGTAAAATCGAACTGGTATTCCATCGGCCTTTCCTCTTTTGAGCGATTTTAATTGTTTCTCTATCCCTCTGTCGTCTACTTCGATATCTACCATTTTGTCAACTGTGCGACAATCTAGAGAAGGAAGCACAGTGCAGTCTTCCTCTGTGAAACAGCTTTGGAAGAAGACATTTAGTAAATCGGCCTTTAGTCTGTCATCCTCTGTTTCAGTACCATTTTGGTCACAGAGTGTCTGGACATGTTGTTTTGATCCACCTACCGCTTTGACATAGGACCAAAATTTCTTAGGATTTTCTGCCAAGTCAGTACATAGAACTTTACTTTCGAATTCATTGAAACCCTTTCGCATAGCCCTCCTCACACTGCATTTCGCTTCGCGTAATTTTTGTTTGTCTGCAAGGCTTTGGCTATGTTTATGTTTGCTGTGAAGTTCCCTTTGCTTCCGCAGCAGTTTTCTAACTCGGTTGTTGTACCACGGTGGCTCTTTCCCATCTCTTACGATCTTGCTTGGCACATACTCATCTAACGCATATTGTACCATGGTTTTGAACTTGGTCCACTGATCGTCAACACTGTCTGTACTTGAGACAAAACTTTTGTGTTGAGCCACCAAGTACTCTGAAATCTGCTTTTTGTCACTTTTGCTAAACAGAAAAATCTTCCTACCTTTTTTAATATTTCTATTTACGGCTGAAATCATCGATGCAGTAACCGCTTTATGATCGCTGATTCCCTGTTCTGCATTAACTGATTCAAATAGTTCGGGTCTGTTTGTCACCAGAAGGTCTAATATGTTATCGCCACGAGTCGGTTTTCTGTTTAACTGCTCAAGGTAGTTTTCAGATAAAGCACTTAAAAATATTTCACTGGATTCTTTGTCCCTGCCACCCGTTATGAACGTTTGAGTCTCCCAGTCTATATCCGGCAAATTAAAATCTCCACCCAGAACTATAACATGGTGGGGAAATCTACTCGAAATATTTTCCAAATTATTCATCAGCTGCTGAGCCACAACAGCTGCTGAGCCCGGGGGCCTATAGAGACATCCAATTACCATGTCTGAGCCTTCTTTAACCGTGACCTACACCCAAATCATTTCACAATTCGAATCTCCGTCAATTTCCTTCGATACTATTGCACTTTTTATCACTATAAACACGCCTCCCCCTTCACTGTCCAGCCTGTCTCTGCGGTATACATTCCAATCCGAGTTTAGGATTTCATTACTGTTTACGTCTGGTTTCAGCCAACTTTCTGTTCCTATTACTATATGGGCGTTGTGACCGTTTATTAATGAGAGCAGTTCTGGGACCTTTCTATAGACGCTCCTGCAGTTTACTATAAGCACATTAATATTGTTATTCCTTGTTGCATTTTGCCTACTCCTGCTTTGCCGCGTCTCAGGAGGCGTCTTGTCGGGCCTAGGGAGGGAATTCTCTAACCTAAAAAAACCCCATGTGCACTCCACACGTACTCCGCTACCCTCGTAGCCGCTTCCGGCGTGTAGTGCACGCCTGACCTATTCAGGGGGACCCTACATTTCTCCACCCGATAGCGGAGGTCGAGAAATTTGCACCCCAGCTCTCCGCAGAATCGTCTGAGCCTCTGGTTTAAGCCTTCCACTCGGCTCCAAACCAGAGGACCGCGATCGGTTCTGGGAACGATACTACAAATAGTTAGCTCTGATTCCACCCCGCGAGCGAGGCTTTCCGCCTTCACCAACTCCGCCAACCGCCTGTACGAACTGAGGATGACCTCTGAACCCAGACGGCAGGAGTCATTGGTGCCGACATGAGCAACAATTTGCAGTCGGGTGCACCCAGTGCTCTCTATCGCCGCCGGTAGGGCCTCCTCCACATCTCGGATGAGACCCCCCGGCAAGCAGACAGAGTGAACACTGGCCTTCTTCCCCGACCTTTCCGCTATTTCCCTAAGGGGCTCCATCACCCGCCTAACGTTGGAGCTCCCAATAACTAATAAACCCCTCCCCCCCCTGTGCCTGCTCGGACCTTGCTGAAGGAGCAGCCACATGTCCACTCACAGGCAGAGCGGGCGATGCCACACGGCCAGCCTCCACATTGACCCTCCGCCTCGTGCGCCGCGAACGCCGCTGAACCCGCCACTCCCCTTGGGGAGAGGGTGGCCCAACCGCGCCCGGTACCCGCGAAGATGTCTCGACAGCAGGGACAGTGGGTGAAGCATGTAACACCTGGGGTGTACCTTGCGACGCACCAGACTCCCCACTGCCGCTACACTCCGAGGCAGCAGCCTGAAGACGGCTGACCGCGGCCATCAACACGCTCAGCTGTTCGCGAAGAGTGGCCAGCTCCTCCTGCGTCCGTACACAGCAGCCACACATCCTATCCATCCTAAGAAATCAATTTACTATAGAGTGTTAATAAACTTTGAAATAGACTGCTAATTCACTAAAGGCGGTTGATTATTGACTAAACTGTGATTGCTAACCACTTCTTGTAGAAAACAAGGAAAATAGCACTACCTGTCTCTGGACTGTATTCAAAACAAACACTAGCACTACTAGCACTATGGCTGACTAAAGGGACTCTCTGACTGTATTCTAAACAAACACGAGATCTATGGAACACTTAATAGCACTCTACTATTAAAGCTTCCTAAAAGCAAAAACACGCAGAAGAAGAAGTGACAAGTAAGAAAAATACAGTTAATTTAAGGTAGCTCGCTGCACAGCAGACGTGAAGCAGACGGCGGTTAGGGCGACAGTGACACTTCTGGCACTATGGCTGACTAAAGGGACTCCCTGACTGTATTCAAAACAAACACGAAACCTATAGAACACTTAATAGCACTCGACTATTAAGGCTTCCTAAAAGCAAAAACACACAGAAGAAGAAGTGACAGTAAGAAAAATACAGATAATACTTAAATTAAGGTAGCTCGCTGCACAGCAGACGTGAAGCAGACGGCGGTTAGGGCGACACTATCCCTTAATAGGGAGTGCTCACAGACAGAAGGCTCAGTGTGAAGCAACCAGGCATTCATGTCATGGAAAAGCACTCGTGCTTCCTACAGTCATATGAGCGAGTTTGAAAAGGATCACTTTCAAGCCTTCGGAGTGGCGGGATGCTCCTTCCAGAGGATTGCCGCACTGGTTGGACGTGAAGCGTCATTTGTGCAAACGCTACTGGTGTCTGTGGTCACGCGAACTTTTCACACCCATAGATGAACTTCTGGACGTCCACGCAGCACAGTCACCCGCCAGGGTCGTCGTATTGTGAGGGCAGCACGGACAGGTCGTACAGCTATCAAAGCACAGATAAGAGGGCTTGTGAGTCCAGACGTGTAAAGACGAACTTTTGCCAACCAGTTGTTAGGTGTGGGACTATGGGCATGCACACTTCCAACCCGTTTTCCACCTATGCCATACCCTCAACGCTCACAACTGGACGTGTGCCGTCAGAGGATCACTTGAAAGATGGAATGACGCGCCGTGGTGGTCAGCGATGAGACCAGATTCTACCTGCACGCATTTGCGCGTACGGTGTATATCTGGTGTGCTCTTTATCGCAGAGTGCATTTGTCAAAGACACACTGGTCGCAATTCAGACACTATGGTCTGAATTGCGATAAGCTACATCCTTCTTTCACCTTTGGTGTTTCTGGAGGAGACGCTAACCAGGACTCGGCACGTGCAGAATGCCGTCAGACCCGTTCGTTTGCCGTTCTTAACAGGAAGGTGATGTGGCGCTCCAAGACGATTATGCTCGGACACACACTGCCCGTGGAATTCAACCTGCTCTGCAAGCTACTTCCCTGGCCAGCAAGATCTTTGGACTTGACTCCAAACTCTCACATAACAGGACCAGCAGGCGTTGTATAACGTATCCCAGGGCAGTATTCGCCATCTGCACGATGGACTGGTTACCAAAGTGAGGGTCTGCATTGCCGCCCATGAAGGCTACACCACGTACTAATAGGGTGTTTCAGCACCGGTCGATACCTGGTACCTCAGAACCGCTTGTGTTATTGATCTGTAAGTTTAAACATTTCACGCACTTCAAATGCACTACCGCGACAATAAATGTTGAGTGAAGTGGAAACCTCTAAAAGGGAAATATGGAAATTTGTGGTAAGGTCTTATGGGACAAAACTGCAGAGGTCATGGGTCCCTAAGCTTACACGCTACTTAATCTGACTTAAACCAACTTACACTATGGATAACACAAACATCGATGCCCGAGGGAGGACTCGAACCTCCAACGGGGTGGAGCTGCGCGGACCGTGACAAGGCTCTAAAGGAAGTACTAATTATTTTGCGACCTTGTATATAGCACAAGTGATGTTTTTTTAAAATGTGCTTCGCTAGTTCTCCAGATTTTTGGGTACTTGTATTGTTATTACTGTTTGTCTTTTGCACTGATAATCGGTTTTTGGGTTTTCCTATTGATATCGACGTTTTAAGTGGAGCTATAAATGTCAAGTGATGTACTCGCCATCTCGTGCCATTAATTCTTGCCGGCTTTAACTATTCATCGATCGAGCGATGTTGTCGCAAGGGTGTCTTGCGATTTTTGGCTATGTATGTTGATATCACCTTTCAGCTTTCTATACTGTTATTGGTTTGTGGCTAGTGCTTCTGTTGTTGCTTCGTTTTGTATGTTTGGCCATTATCGAGATTTTGTGGTTGTTATTTCAGTTTGTCCCTGTGTAAACGCCCCAGTCCCCGCGGTTGTCTCGTTAGCTACAACTTTTGTATTTGCGAATGTGGAGAATACTGTATTTGATTTTATGCGACGGTTATTTGGCGAGTAAAGTGAGTAAGGTGAGTAAGGTGCGAAATGGGAACTGCAGTGAAAATACAATAAGGCTTTTCACAGATGTGTTGGACAGTGTCTGAAGTATGCACATCGATTGCATCACGTCGCTGCTTTCCGCTCTGAGCGCACACCGACCACTTGAAGATGCCTAGAAATATAGTGTCTCCCGCAGTTCGTATAACACAAGTATCATGCGTTTTCTTCTTTATGACAATTTTCGGCCACACTCTGCAGGGGCAATGAAGATGCTCCTGCAGCTTGTGGAAGGGAAATGTTGATCACTCACAATACAGCCCGTAGTTGGCTTCCCCTGAATCTCATCTCTGCTCACATGAACCTCTGCGTACGAAGACAACATTTTGGCACTGACCACGACCTGTAGACCAGTGTACAGACTTGGTGGAAAGCCCAGGCGGCTGCCTTCAATGACGAGGGTACCGGAAACGTGACACAGCGCTAAGACAGACGTCTAAGTCGAAGCGGTGACTATGAAGAAGCAGCTGGCTGTGGAGCTAACTGTTGCAAATAAAAAGTTTTTAATTTTCGCAGTGGTTTCCATTTCACGACCGTTTGGACCTTACTTTGCGAGTAGCCTTCTATTTCGGCGCCACGGCAAAGTGCAATGTCATTCGCCGCCATTTTGAAATCATATTTGTGTAGCATTTTGGGATAGTTATGACATCATTGGTAAAAGTGAACGGTTGACATCGAAAGCTCTGGCTCGTATAACACCAGGGAAGAAACACAACGGGCAGAGAACGGACGACTGACGTAGGCAGGCGGTTGCCAGGCGACGCGCAGAGAATGGAGAAGGGAGACGGAGTCGGAGTCGGCGTGGCATTTCGCGCTCGGCCTTCCGGGTCGCCGCCCAGCGTTTGGAGGGCGGGTGGGCGTGCAGAAGATGCGCAGCGCCGCGTGGGCGGGCCCCTCCGTGGCCGCCGCCGCCGCCGCCCCCGCGCCTTCCAGGGGTCACGCCGCCGCGCTGGCCTACGCCCTCCGCCGGAGTCTCGCAAATTCCGAGACGCCCAGTTGTCGCGTCCATCTGCCCGGATGTCCGTGACCGGGACACGCCCGCACTGCACCGCTACTCTAACGAGCTGGCGCGGGCAGCTACGTGTCCCATCCACTGTTTTCAGCTGTGGGAAGAAAACGTGTTATCACGACTGGAAGTCGCAGTATTTCGGGAGGTGACGCTGGCGGCTCTCCGTACGAGAAACGCTTATACCACATGTCGCTTGCATCCTTACTGACGTACAGACGGTTAAAATTCTTTATCTTATATACAGCGTGATCAGAAAGAGCTCGGAAAATTTGTAAGGGTAAAGTTCTTGAATGCTTACTGTACCCCACCTGTCAGATATTTATTAACGGACGTTTTCTGTACACCATGAGCTACACTAGAAATTTTTGTTTTGCGAAAAACTGCTTTCGGGCTTATAAGCCATCATCAGTAGCATCTGATACAGAGGAACAAACAACTGTATCTACACCGATTTCTAAAAAATGATAACTGTATATATCAGTGACGTAAGTCTGCTTACATTATGCACTTCTATAGCAGTGACATGCATGTGAGTTAAATGACAGGATCTGAAATATTTCCCAACACAGAAACACACGGCATAGTTTGTCATGTATGTTACTGCTGCTAAATCTTAGGCAGTGACGATCCTTGATAACGTTTGATATAACAGTCATATAGAGTAATCATGGAACTGACAGCTTAAATAGCCCACATTACACCGGCCCGTGTGGCCGAGTGGTTATAGGCGCTTCAATCTGGAACCGCACGACTGCTACGGTCGAAGGTTCAAATCCTGCCTCGGGCATGGATATGTGTGATGTCCGTAGGTAAGTTAGGTTTAAGTAGTCCTAAGTTCTAGGGGACTGATGACCTCAGATGTTAAGTCCCACAGTGCTCAGAGCCATTTCAACCAGTCGACATTACCTGTCTTTTGTTGCTTCTAAGAATATGTTTCGTATAATTATGTAATTTACAATTTTGACAATTGGCATATGAAGGTAGAAAAGCTTGCAAGGGTGCTGCAGGGTAGACTGTGCTGAGGAATAACTGCTACGAAAAAAATTCGAAACATTGTGCCGTTTGCCAGCTAAGTAGCATTGAAGTTAGCCAATCAGGTTGTTGGTAGTGTAAATTCAAGTGGCCCGATAAAGACGGTGTCGCTGAACGTGTTCTTTGTTTGAGTTCCTAAAACCGAACATGAGAACGATAAACGAAATGGGGAATGGGACGGCAGTAACGATCTAACCAGAACGAAAGGCTTAGCAGCTTTGTGCGCTATTATCTACGCCATTATAACAACTGACACTAACTGTATCCGGAGGGCCACTTGAATCACAGCGCTAATTAACTCGGAAACGGATCAACGTATCGAATTTCTTCTTAAGAAATACTTTTCGGGGCAATACCCTTACAAGCTTCTCAGACGGTTTCTGATCACCATGTCCATTATAAATGTGCGTGTGTGTGTATTACAATGTTTTTTACTCCTACACGCTGAAACGGCTGGATGGATTTGGATGAAATTTGGAATGGAGATAGGTTATATACTACCATATATAAAACTTTCTTTCAAAGCTGTGAGGGTGGAAAAGAAGTGTAGCCATGATGTGCGAATACCCATACTTTAATCATCCACTATTTGAAAATGAGAGCACATTATCACTTGCAACAGAATTTACACATAATATCAAACCTTCATGAAACATTTTATCGCTTACAAACCCTACAAAACGCTGACAAACCCTACAAAACAATGAACGGAAGAAAGTTAATCACTTGCTACATCTCCTCTGTCCATGCTGTAAAACTTCCGCATGAAGCACGCACGACTTTTTAGTTTATCACTTCTTCACTACTAACTATATTCGCAAAATATTTCGCAGTCAGTGTCCACATATGTTTCTCTCGATCGCTGACTATACCTAAAAAATATTTCATTGTACGATGCATAGTTTAGGAGACATGACCCATAATCATCGAGCTGCATGAAAATGAAACTTCAGGGCGAAATTCGCTAGAAATAATATGCGAACAAATAAGGGTCAAATATGTTAAATACATGCGAAGTATATTTTACATGTGTGTACGCGGGCAAAGGTACAGATGCAAAGGTCATCCTAAACACCTGAAACGTTTCCAACCAAATTTGGTACACATATTAGTTACGATGCGGAAAGAAATTTATGGGGCTAAGAAGAACCAGCTTCCTACTGGGGTGCGGGTGATAACGAGAAGAGAGAAGGGGGCAGGAGGAGATGTACAGACAGCGAGTGGGAAGGACGAGATTGACACAGATAAGGAGGAAGGAAGAGGTGGACAAGTAGGACATTGGAATAATGTACACTGGTCACTCAGAACATTATGATCACCTACCTACTATCGATATAAACCTGACCAGACGATAGCAGCATCAACTGGCGAGGAATGACTGATATTCAGACACATGCAAGGTGCAAGTACACTACTGGCCATTAAAATTGCTGCACCACGAAGACGACGTGCTACAGACGCGAAATTTAACCGACAGTAAGAAGATGCTGTGATATGCAAATGATTAGCTTTTCAGAGCATTCACACAAGGTTGGCGCCGGTGGCGACACCTACAACGTGCTGACATGAGAAAAGTTTCCAACAGATTTCTCATACACAAACATCAGTTGGCCGGCATTGCCTGGTGAAACGTTGTTGTGATGTCACTTGTAAGGAGGAGAAATGCGTACCATCACGTTTCCAACTCTGACAAAGGTCGGATTGAAGCCTATCGCGATTGCGGTTTATCGTATCGCAACACTGCTGCTCACGTTGGCCGACATCCGATGACTGTTAGCAGAATATGGAATCGGTAGGTTCAGGAGGCTAAAACGGAACGCCGTGCTGGATCCCAACGGCCTCGTATCACTAGCAATCGAGATGACAGGCATCTTATACGCATGGTTATAACGGATCGTGCAGCCACGTCTCGATCCTTCAGTCAACAGAAGGGGACGTTTGCAAGACAACAACCATCTGCACGAACAGTTCGACGACGTTTGCAGCAGCATGGACTATCAACTCGGAGACCATGGCTGCGGTTACCCTTGACGCTGCATAAGAGACAGGAGCGCCTGCTATGGTGTTCTCAACGACGAACCTGGGTGCACGAATGGCAAAACGTCATTTTTTCGGATGAAAACAGGTTCTGTTTACAGCATCATGATGGTCGCATCCGTGTTTGGCGACATTGCGGTGAATGCACATTGGAAGCGTGTATTCATCATCGTCAGACTAGCGTATCACCCGGCGTGATGGAACGGGGTGCCATTGGTTACACGTGTCGGTCACCTCTTCTTCGCATTGACGGCACTTTGAACAGCGGACGTTACATTTCAGATGTGTTACGACCCGTGACTCTATCTTTTATTAGATCCTTGCGAAACCCTACATTTCAGCAGGATAATGCACGACCGCATGTTGCAGGTCCTGTACGGGCCTTTCTGGATATCGAAAATGTTCGACTGCTGCCCAGTCCAGCACATTCTCCCGATCTCTTACAACTGAAAAGTCTGGTCAATGGTGGCCAAGCAACTGTCTCGTCACAATACGCCAGTCACTACCCTTCATGAACTGTGGTATCGTGTTGAAGCTGTATGGGCAGCTGTTCCTACACACTCCATCCAAGCTCTGTTTGACTCAATGCCCAGGCGTATCAAGGCCGTTATTACGACCCGAGGTAGTTGTTCCGGGTACTGATTTCTCAGGATCTATGCACCCAAATTGCGTGAAAATGTAATCACATGTCATTTTTAGTATAACATTTTTGTCCATTGAATACCCGTTTATCATCTGCGTTTCTTCTTGGTGTACCAATTTTAATGGCCAGTAGAGTATGAAACAAATTATCATTGTTATGTTTACATTTATGTGTTTGACACATATTGTTTTCTCTGGGAGGCAATTTATGTAGTCTTTATATACAGCCAGCCATTGTGGCCGAGTGGTTCTAGGCGCTTCAATCTGGAACCGCGCTGCTGTTACGGTCGCAGGCTTGAATCCTGCCTCGGACATGGATGTGTGTGATGTCCTTAGGTTGGTTAGGTTTAAGTATTTCTAAATCTAGGGGACTGATGACCTCAGATGTTAAGTCCCATAGTGCTCAGAGCCATTTGAACAATTTTTTTAAAATATGAAGTCACATATTTTATTACACTTGAAAAGTTATTTCTCTCTATAGGTTTTACACTACACCCGCTTTCGTAGTTATGTTTATAAAAAAGTTACGCTACTTTCTTTAACTTTAGAAATAACGCAAAGAAAATGAATTGTCCAGAAATAAAGTGAACATATCTCATTATTGACGGGGAAACTCCATTTGCTGTTGCTCGGCTGCTTCGTGCAAGTCTTTCTACACGGACGGGAAAAAAATCGCATCACCAAGAAGGAGCTGTGATGCATAAGTTGATAGGCGTATTTCTACATTTGACAGATAATGTGTGTTTCAGTTTCACGCCAGGCACATAAGGGTGGCGCTAATAGCGTCATAATTTGTTTCAAATACACGCTGTAACGGTCGTCAGCGTCAGTTGCCTTTGAGACTGGAGATGATGAGTTGACGTTAGTCAAGAATACCTTTAAGGTGACGAAGACGCCATTATCAACACGTCACTGACTTTGAATAAGGTCATGTAATAGGGCTAGGAGAAGCAGGACTTGACCGGAATGTAGCCACTGTACTTGATTGCTTGCATCAGCGGTCACGAGAATGTACGGTCAGCAGAGATCGAGTTCCGGACAGCCACGTGGCACTATCGAGGGGGAAGACCATCGTGTTCGGCCATTGGCTGCGACACATCGTACTGTATCTGCAGGAGCTATTTGAACAGTAGTTGGCACCACTGTCACACAACGAACTGTTACAAGTAGGTCAGTTCAAGGACAGCTCCGATCCAGATGCCCTGTGCTGTGTATTCCACTGACCCCAAGCCACCGCCATTTGCGACTTCAGTGGTATCAAGCGATAGCTCATTGGAGGGCAGGCTGGAGGTCTGTTGCGTCTTCCGATTAATGATGGCTCTGCCTCGGTGCCAGTGATGGCCGTGTGTTTGTTGGAAGAAGGCTAGTTGAGTGGATATTGAGGGCCTGCAACCAACCTCTCTGGACCTACACCTGGAATTATGGTCTGAGGTGTGATTTCATATGACATCAAGAGCACTCTCGTCGTTATCCCACGCAGCCTGACTACAGATTTGCACGTCAGTTTGATGATTCGACTTGTTGTGCTTCCATTCACGAACAGCATTCCAGGGTGTGTTTTCAACAGGATAATGCTCATCTACGTACTTTCGTTGTAATATGCTCTATAGAGCGAAGAATCGAGCACTTATGGGACATCGAACTAAAACTCCAGTGTCATCCACAAACAGCTTTAACCTTTCCTATATTGACCAACCATGTGTAACAGGCATGGAACTCCATCCCCCAAACCTACATCTGGCACCTTTACAACACAATATATGCATGTTTGCATGAAACAGTCTAGCAGTTACACAGTTATTAAATAACGAGAGAGGTGGCATAATGGTTACCACACTGGACTCGCATTGAGGAGGACGACAATTCAATCCCTGGTCCGGCCATATTGGTTTAAGTTTTCCGTGATTTCCCTAAATGATTCCTTTGACAGGGCACGGCCGAATTCCCTCCCTAATCCGATGAGACCGACGAGCTCGCTGTTCAGTCTCTTCCTCCTAATCAACGCAACAGTCATTATTGTTCCAGCATTTCACATTTGCAATGGCTTATTCTCACGTACATTCACTTGTGATCTTGCAATGCTAACGGGTTCAATATTTTTACCTATACAAATGTATTCCCGAAACTTCATTAGTCCACATTAATTATTTTTGGAGTTGCGATTTTTTCCGTCAGTGTATTTGACGCCACTTAGGCTGCTTGCTCAGCTATGTGACGATGAGATGGTATGGTTAGGACAACACACACCCGAGCGCAGAAAATCTCTGACGCGTCCGGAAATCGAGCCCGAGACGCTACGACTTAGAGGCTGCGACGCCAACCACTACACGACAAACTGCGGACTATTGCCCAGAAAAGCTCTGCACTTCTCTGCTGATGGCATGGAAAGTGCACGCTTGGTTGCTGTCAAACCCTACGTGCTCTTCGCGTATAATCACAACGTGCGATGCAAGCGGACGCACTAGGTGGAAGTGACGCCAAGTCAGTGCTAGTCGGACGGTAACAGTGAAGGGAGCGAAGACAGATGACATGATAGTGCTCACAAAATACTGAAAAAATTGACGTTTAGGGAAGAATGTCCAGTGTGCGAATCCTTTCCTTTCCTTTAATGTGGGCCTTAGTCCCGTGTGGCGTAGGACCGGCCGTGTTATTACTGATGTGGCAATGTTGGTAGCAGAGGGTAGCCGGGTGCCCTTCCTGCCACCACCCCGAACCCCCTGGGACGGAATAAGTGTACCCTAGCTGTCTGCATCTAATGTAATCCATCAAATAGTGCAAACGTTTTCAAATATCTGCGAGTCGTGTAACTGAGGCGGAACGTGGGGACCAGCCCGGTATTCATCTAGCGAAATGTGGAAAACCGCCTAAAAACCACAACGAGGCAGGCCGCAGACCGGCCCTCGTCATCAATCCACTGGGCGGATTCGATCTGGGGCTGGCGCGCCTACCCGAGTCCAGAAAGCAGCACATTAGCGGTCTCGGCTACCCTGGCGGGTTGAAAGGAGAACACGATTACTTCAAGTATAATAATGAAGCAATTACAGAAGTGATGTCTGTATTCGAGAAAACGTCTAAGAAGACTAACCAATGTTGTGTAGTGAGTAACAGTATTGTGTATCAAGAATTGGTGCCGAAAGAGGAAAGTGGAAAATTGTAATTCAATTCGACTAACTGTGGGTTTGTTCTTCAGTGTAATCATCGTTCCACAAAACTTCACCACGAATGGAGCGACACAGTCAACCGTGGCTCGCCGCTGAGCTCCAGGTAAAACCCAGCATTTTAATGGCATGCTCCAGAAACCGTATTTTCAAGCGTAGAAGACGGATCACGACGCACTTTTTAACACAAAGTCTATGCAGTGCAGTGCTCCACAATACACTAGAGGTGTTTATGACATCATAATCCAAGGTGTCTGACTTGGTGACATGAAAATAATCTTTATGAAGCCACAACAAAAGATGGCAAATGAAGATGGCGAAGTGAACATACTACGACAGCCTGTATATCATGGCGAACCACGAAGGTGAGAAGAGCATACCTGAACACACTATATGACATCACAACCCTAAATGGTGGCATAAGATGACGACAGTGGTACACCACCATAGTCTGCACGGTTGCCAGGTCACTAAAATCCAAGATTATGGACCTCGGAATCCCAAGACAGTTTGCATGGTTGCCTGGTCACTTGTGCTAAGTACAGAATCCCGTCCTAAGTTTGAAATTGGGGAATACTGAAAATTCCACAAGATCTAATTTTGAAATATGTCCAATTAAAAACCATTTGCTTACCGTAATTGTAAAATGATGACGAACTTAGAATTCCAGTTACCCTAACTTTAAAATGGTGTGAAACGCGATGATTGTTGTTGTTGTTGTTGTTGTTGTGGTCTTCAGTCCTGCGACTGGTTTGATGCAGCTCTCCATGCTAATCTATCCTGTGCAAGCTCCTTCATCTCCCAGTACCTACTGCAACCTACATCCTTCCGAATCTGCTTAGTGTATTCATCTCTTGGTCTCCCTCTACGATTTTTGCCCTCCACGCTGCCCTCCAATGCTAAATTTGTGGTCCCTTGATGCCTCAGGACATGTCCTATCAACCGATCCCTTCTTCTAGTCAAGTTGTGCCACAAACTTATCTTCTCCCCCATCCTATTCAATAACTCCTCATTAGTTATGTGATCTACCCACCTAATCTTCAATATTCTTCTGTAGCACCACATTTCGAAAGCTTCTATTCTCTTCTTGTCCAAACTAGTTATCGTCCATGTTTCACTTCCATACAAATACATTCAGAAACGACTTCCTGATACTTATAATCGATGTTAACAAATTTCTCTTCTTCAGAAACGCTTTCCTTGCCATTGCCAGTCTACATTTTATATCCTCTCTACTTCGAACATCATCAGTTATTTTTCTCCCCAAATAGCAAAACTCCTTTACTACTTGAAGTATCTCATTTCCTAATCTAATTCCCTCAGCATCACCCGACTTAATTCGACTACATTCGATTATTCTCGTTTTGCTGACGCGGTGATTGTCAGAATTAAAGCACTTGTCCTAACTTTAAAACTGAATAGCTCACTGGCACAGACTGTGTGTTTGTCAAACACTCGTGACCATCATGTTGAGTGCGACAGGAATATGAGACATACACACTTGCAGCTTTATTTAATCACCGTGCTGCATGGTCACAGATCCTGGACCGCGTTAACACCTCTGCTGCCGCCGCCTCAGCAGTACACTATGGGCAGTGCACTACAGCTGCAGTTGGCTACATGATTTCTCAATTAGCCCAGCTTTCATTGTAGAACTGTGTGGCGTCCCATTGCTCTGCAAAACCATTATGAACTGCACACTAGACCTCGTCAGCGACCTCTTGCCTTTACTGTCACAACTGCCGCTCAAGCTTCAAGATCCCATCTCTGCTCATGTCCAGTCAGTATACTACCATCGTGATCCAATCTGTGACGTGTTGGGTCATATAGGAGATTCCGACGTGCGACGCCACATAACAGGCGCTTTCACAGACGCATCCGTAAGGCACTAATCAAGATTAATTTTAGAACTGGACAGCAGCTTACTGTGTCGATGGGTGTCCAGGCAGGGCACTGAAATTAGAGCCGAAACCATCATGCTCACCGTCCCAGAGAGCATTACTGTTAGAAGATGAAAGAATTCTCTCTAAAGGAATTCATTAAACTACTTTAAAGCCTCAAATTTCCTCTACGATAAGAGCAACACACCATTTGCTAGAAACTCTCCAGTGCAATCACAGATCTAGTTAGATATTCCATATGTTATTCGCATATCGAAAGCATGGAATTGTGTCGAACATGAAGTCAATAGACACCGATATCTATTGCCTTCTGAGTCTCGAGGGACAGAGCGAGCTGAGCGTAATACAATCATTGTGTGTGAATTCGTAAGGGACCAAACTGCTGAGGTCATCGGTCCCTAATGCAATCATTGTTTATGGAAAGTATGCTGATATTCTGTCTCCAAGAAAGTTATACAGGTAAGACGTACTCCAAAATTGTACAGTCAATCGCGTTAGCGATTTAAGCCTTAAGGTGTGTGCGACAACTCGATGACAGTTTGTACAGTTGCCGAGAATTCTTGCGGGTTATATGGCCGTGGTCCATGGAACTCTTCTGTCCCTGACATTTCATCCAAAGCTACGTTGGCCGTCTTCGGAGGTGCTCCTGGATGTGCTGAGTCTTGCCGACTGACTAGTCGGACGTCGAATAAATGCTTAAATACCGTGTAAAGTGGGTATGGTCTGGAATTCACGGGATAGCAGAGATAAACCTTGTCAAGGATAAGATAGAACTATCGATCATAGTACTTCTCATCGATTCTGTAGCGCCACTGTCCATATATCGCTGAGTTTCATAGCTTCTTCTTTCCTGTTAAAATTATCCCCATGTTTATTTATTTCGATGGCTTCTCTATATAGCCGTGGATAATAGTTCGCCATAGTACATAAAACCTCAGTTTACGAAAATTTCACTCAGTCATCACCCGACTGAAGAGCATGTTCCGCCATGGCTGACTTGTCTGGTTTCCCTAGTCGGCAGAGACTATTAGGTTGAACATAAAAGTTCTAGGAGTCCTGTGGTGAGTGTCTTCTACATGTGGCGAAACCAAGGTGAAACCACATCCAGACGTCGTGGGGTTGGGCGGGCACCCTTCATTACAGATGTCGGACTTCATAGGTTGACTCGGCTCTGAGCACTATGGGACTTAACATCTTAGGTCATCAGTCCCCTAGAACTTAGAACTACTTAAACCTAACTAACCTAAGAACATCACACAACACCCAGTCATCACGAGGCAGACAAAATCCCTGACCCCGCCGGGAAACGAACACGGGAACCCGGGCGCCGGAAGCGAGAACGCTACCGCGCGACGACGAGCTGCGGACTCATAGGTTGGGCAAACTGGTAAAACAGGACAGGCGGCGGACTGTGGCGGAACTAACATCAGACTTTAATGGTGAGCAGAGTACAAATGTGTCTGAACACACAGCGCACTGATCACTGCTAACGATGGGCCTCCACAGCCGTTGATCCATGCATGTGCCAATGTTAACACCACCGCATCGTCAAGTACGACTGAAATGGGCAAGTGCCTATCGGCACTGGATGTTGCTGCAGGGGCAGAATTGTTGCTTGGTCTGATGAATCCCGATACTTTCATCATGCCGAAGGGAGCGCGCGAATCCGTCCTTTTCTAGGAGAACAGCTCCTTGACACCTGTACTGAGGGACGGAGACAAGCTGGCGACAGCTCCACTACGCTCTGGGGAACATTCACGTGAGCATCCTTGGATCCAGTGGGGCTTGTACAAGAAACCACGACGGCGGAGAAGTGTCGTACACTGGTTGAAGATCACTTACATCCCGTTTTCCGACTACAGTGGCATATTTCAACAAAATAATGCGCCAAGTCACAAGGTCAGGAGTGTGAAGGAGTGGTTCGCAGAATACGGTGTCGAGTTCCATTTGACATGCTAGCCCTATTCGCCAGAATTGAACCCACTCAAACAGATCTGGGATGTGACTGAACGTGGCGTCAGAGCACATTGCCCCCTCAGAATTTACGGAATTAGGTGACTTGTGTGCACAGGTGTAGTGTAACTCCCTCCAACGACCTACCAAAGCTTCATTTTTTCCATGCCACGACGCGTCGTCGCTTTTGTCCGTACCAAAGGTGGACTTACAGTGTGGTAGGTAGGTGGTCACAGTGTTCTGGCTTATCATTTTATGATGTTACAGATGAATGTTGAAGGTTGCATTAGTAGACAGAGTAATTATTGAGGAGTTACTGAGACAGGTTGTGGATAAACAGAATTTGTGGCAGAACTTGACTAAAAGAAGGGATCGATCGATAGGACACATTCTGAGGAATCAAGGAATAGTCAGTTTACCATCAGAGTGGATTGCATGGGCTGAAATTCGTAGGATAACACCAATTGTTGAGTACAATGAGCAGGTTCAAATGGTTGTAGGTTGCAGTAGTTATGTGAAGTTGAAGATCCTTGTACAGGACAGTCTACTGTGGAGAGCTCCATCAAACCAATTGGAGAGCTCAATCAAACCAATCTTCTGCCAGAAGTCGATAACAACAACAACAACAACGACCTTAGACTGTACCCAGATCGGAATAAGTAGAAATGGAGCAACAGAAAACTCAGATACAGATCCGCATCTTTCAGTACCTGAAAGTGCATACAGTCATCTCTATGCTTATACACTAATCAACTTTAACTTGTATGACCTTGATCATGTTCGTGTTCGCAACCGAATAGTGAAGCAGACTAATTTAGACTCAGTTGCTTTCCTTGTCAGTATCGACTTACTATAATCTGTATAAACAAAAAGGTAAATGTTCGTTGACAGAACGATGCATTGGACTACATGGGTGTTGTTATATACCTCTTTTTG
The DNA here is from genome assembly GCF_023897955.1 of Schistocerca gregaria. Taxonomy (NCBI): domain Eukaryota; kingdom Metazoa; phylum Arthropoda; class Insecta; order Orthoptera; family Acrididae; genus Schistocerca; species Schistocerca gregaria. The sequence continues at coordinate 314,831,679 of NC_064927.1, forward strand.
AAATATATATATAACATGGAAAGTAATATGTAATACATAAAGTGGAAAGATTATTACGAAAAATCTCGAAAAGTTCTTGACCGATTTACTTTAAGTTTTTACGTAGTACTCTAACGGACATTCAGTCAGCCACATAATAAATCAGGCTGAAGGTCAGAAGGAGGTGGGACGAAGAGATGGGCAGAGGGGTGGTAGGAAATGGAGATAGAAAGCGAAAAGGAGGAGATGGATAGAGGGAGGACAGGACGAGATGGCGAGAGAGGGGAAAAGACGAGTTTGGGAGGGAAATGGGGAATAGGTGATGGACACAGAAAGGCAGGAGAGCGAGGGGGCAGGAAGAAATGGAAAGACAGGAGGTAGGAGTCGATGTACAGAGCAAGGTGGAGGAGGTCAAGGACAGATATAGGGAAAGGAGGATGAGGTGGACAAAGAAAGGGGCCGAAGGAGGACATGGAGAGAGACATTGGGGAGGGGGGGGGGGGGGGGGGAGTGAGAAGGCGATTAGGACGTGTAGCCAGTTCCCACACATGTTAGAAGGGTATACTTTCTGTTCTCTTTCTTTTCCATTTAACTACCCTGAGCAACAGCAACGTGTGGCTAGGAGTAGCTACTTAATCACGAAACTAATTCCAGCTATAGGTGAAGCCCATTTAGCCACTATCTTGACGATCCCTGAGTTTGTTTTCTGCATCTACAAGGTGTAGCAGTGTGAAATGAGCGTTAAGATACAAATGTGTCGATAGGGAACATTTGTTGTGAACGAGCCTTATTTTTTTTGTTTAGTTGGTATGACATGTGTCAAAGATATTTAGTATACATCAAGTCATGGAACAAAGAACATCATATGTTTTGATCGTGTTAACAATGTCGAATTTTGTACGAGAAAGTGATGATTTGCGGAAAGCATTAATTTTTTGTTTTCATTTGAAAAAAAAGTGCTGCAGAGTCGCATCGAATGCTTGTCGAGGAAAATGGTGATCATGCTCTAGCAGAAGCAACATGCAAAAGATGGTTTCATTGGTTCGGAAACAATGATTTTGATGTAAGAAATGAAGAACGTGGAAGACCACCAAAAAAGTTTGAAGACTCCGAATTGCAAGCAATATTGGATGAATAAGATACTTTGAGTCAGAAGCAAATGGCAGCAATGATAAATGTTGCACAACAAACAATTTCTGACCGTTTTAAAGCTATGAGAAACATCCAAAAGTGTGTAAAATGGGTGCCACATGAATTGAATGAAAGACAGATGGAAAACCGAAAAACCATTTGTCAAATTTTGCTTCGAAGACATGGAAGAAAATCAATTTTGCATCGAATTGTTAATGGCGATGAAAAATGGATTTATTTTAAGAATCCTAAGGGGGAAAAATCATGTGTTAATCCGGGACAACCATCAACATCGACTGCAAAACCAGATCGATTCGGCAAGAAGACAATGCTCTATGTCTGGTGGGATCAGAAAGGTGTGGTGTATCATGAGTTTCTAAAACCCTGTGAAACTGTGAATACTAATCGCTACAGACAACAAATGATCAATTTGAACTATGCATTGATCGAAAAAACATGAGAATGGGCCAGAAGACATGGCAAAGTTTTCTTTTTTACACGACAATGCACCTGTACACAAAGTAAAACTGGTTCAGGATACAATCAAAACACTTGGCTGGGAGCTGCTACCCCACCCGCCGTAATCACCAGACTTGGCCCCTTCCGACTACCATTTGTTTTCGTCAATGGGGCACGCATTGGCTGAGGAACACTTCGATTCCTACGAAGAAGTCGAAAATTAGGAGTCTGATTAGTTTGCTTCAAAAGACAAACATTTCTATTGGCGTGGTGTCCACAAATTTCCAAAAAGGTGGTCAAAATGGACAAAAAGCAATAGTCAGTACTTCGAATAAAATGTTTTTACTTTTCAATTCAAAAAATGGTTCAAATGGCTCTGAGCACTATGCGACTTAACTGCTGAGGTCATCAGTCCCCTAGAACCTAGAACTACTTAAACCTAACCTAAGGACATCGCACACATCCATGCCCGAGGCAGGATTCGAACCTGCGACCGTAGCGGTCGCGCGGTTCCAGATTGTAGCGCCAAAAACCGCTCGGCCACTCCGGCCGGATTTTCAATTCAAAATTAATGTTTCATGTTCACAAAGAAACGCTCATTTCCTACCGGTACACCTGGTAAACGGCCACGATTACGCGAAAGTTTAAGTAAAAATTACCCGAACTTTCACGCGCATTAGCTTTTCGAGATCATTCTTTCACAGTCGAATTATTGACGGCAACTCATGTCCTTCTCCGCTCTCGGTTCTTCACAGCGCTCCTTAAGCTACTTGACACTTGTCTGTTTCGTTTTGGTATCACGAGCGCAGGCTCTGGGTGCATCTCCAGACCGGTTCTGCTCATGTCGTCCGCGTGCAGTGGCGAACCCCCGGAGCGCTACAAGGCACTCGCTGGCCGCATATCACCGCCTAGGGCCGTGGGAACGGCCAGGAACACCTGCTGGCGCCGGTAAGGCACTGCAGCGACTGCGTTGCAACAAAGCAAAAGAACGCTGCGGCCACGCTTTCTAGTGCACCTTGACACATTGCATGAATAGGCATGGACTGACCTGACAATGGCAAATTTTCAAATTCGCTAAATCAACACGAACAACCAGTACACTCAGTTGTGGAGAACAATAAATTGCAACTGTGTGCAACGAACGTGCAACTGCAGTAGAGTTGGCGAAAGGAGATGCCTGGCAGTCGGCAGCAATGTTCTCAGGGTCTAACTGCGTTATACGAACTGCTACAGACAGGGATAGTAGTCCAGAATGAGATTCTCTCTCTGCAGCGGAGTGTGCGCTGATATGAACCTTCCTGGTAGATTAAAACTGTGTGTCGGACCGTGACTCGAAGACCAGAAGTTTGGAAGATAGGAGACAAGGTTCTGACAGAATTGAAGCTGTGACGACAGGTCGTGAGTCGTGCTTCGATAGCTCATACGGTAGAGCACTTGCCTGCGAGAGGCAGAGGCCCCGAGTTCGACTCTCGGTCCAGCAAACAGTTTTAATCTGCCAGGAAGTTTCAAAAGTTCGAGGGCTATTCGGAAAGTAAGGAACGATAGGTCGTGAAATGGAAACCAAAGTGAAAATAAAAACTGTTTTAGTTGCAACAGTTAGCTACAACTTCCAGCTACTTATCTCCATAGTCGTCGATTCGACTTAGACGTTTGTCGTAGCGTTGAACCAACTTTTCAATACCCTCGTTATAGAAGACAGCCGCCAGTGCTTTCCGCCAATTCTCTACGCTGGCCTACAGCTCGTTGTCTGTGCCAAATTGTTTTCTTAGCCAGCGGTTCATGTGAGCTGAGATGAAACTCAGAGGGAGACAATTACGGGCTCATTGCGGGTAATCAAAATTTCCAATTTAAAACGATGCAGGAGCATCTTCATTGTCCCTGCAGAATGCAGCTGAGAATTGTGTTGAAGAAGAAAATGCACGACAGGTATGTAATGTTAGCTGCATAGCTTCAGGCGTAATTTCTCACCAGGCCCTCATAATTAGAAGGAGGTACTATTGCTCTAGGTATCTTTATGTGCTTCCTGTGGGCTCAGAACGAAAAAGAACGACGTAACGCGATCGACGCCCATACTAGAGGCACTGCCCAACACACTTGTGCAAATCTTCATCGGATTTTCACTGTGATTTCCATTTCGCAACCGATCGTCCCTTCTTTCCGAATAACCCTCGTAGTAGTCGTCTGTAAGACGGCGAAAACACCGACGCGTTACATAGATGTGTTATGAAACGTCCCCTTTGAAAAATTATACACGACGCTGCTTAAACTGACACACAATAGTTTTTAGCGCAACGCAATCTGACTTTCAATAATCCCTACAAGAGAATGGCCCTAACTAACATTAACCTATATGTTTCACAAATCACTTACCTCACAAAAATCTTCGTTACTCGAACTACTGCAATACAGCGAGCGCCACTACTACCAGCTAACTATAACATTCAAACTACGGAAGTCACTAACTACTGATAGGCACAGTTAGCAAATGAAAGATTTTAATAGAGAACAAACAATGTATTTACCTTTATAGTCATAATATATATATCAGTTCATGACACCAATTCTTACAAATTTCAAAACTCAGCCATCTCTCACCCCACGTCCACCACTGCTGGCGGCTCACCTCCAACTGCGCAACGCTACGCGCTGTTAGCATCCAGCTGCCACTGCCCAACACTACAATGGCAGACAACAATGCAAACCAGCCACAGACTGCACACGGCACAGCCAGTGATTTTTCATACAGAGCGCTACGTGGCGTTACCAATAAGAAAACGTAAACAGCCTACTTACATAGCCCCCATGCTCCCCACAAAAAAAATTACAAATTGTTTTGGGCAGTGGCCAATACAGATTTGAAATTTTTTTTCATAATTATGATTACAATAGCGAAGAAATCAAATGCACACACTTATTGATACAATGTTGGTCAAAAGCTGAAATTTTCTCACAGTCCATATAGACAGTCCTGATCATTCATCACAGTAAAATAGCAGTGTTTTTCTCAAAGACTGAGCGATAAAACAAAATGCACACGGAAGTAGTGGATTTCCATGCAGTCTTGAAGAAGTAGTGTTGTCCTTCCAACGGAAAGACAGTGCTGGCTCTTGACATGCAGACAGGTAATGGGCCACAACAGAGCAAACCCATAGCAGAGTCAGTCCAAGTTTTGAAGAATATTGGTAGGAAGGTCAACACAGAGTAGACCCATTGTAGTCCTGGTAGAGATAGCCAGCAGCCATCTGTTTGACTGTTCAGGCGCACATATACTATGACCAGCAGAAATGTGTGCAGTGAAATGTAATTTACAAGTTACTTAATTTGATGAACTGGTGCCAATTACAATTTTATAACATAAGAATACAACAACAAAGGTACAAAATATATCTTTAAAGAACATAACAATACAGATAAAATTTGCAGTAGTACAGGGTTTACAAAGAATCGAAATAGCAAATACATCAGTGTTACAAAAATTACGACGTAAGTAAATACATAAAAGATCAGAATAACTTTTGAAACATCAACTTCATACATGAGCATTAGAACAAAACAGAATACATAATGTGTAAACATCTTTATGAAGTAAATAACATGTTGTTAATGCAAACTGTATTTGAGGATAACAGTATTCCTCATCATAGTGAATATAGCTTAATATTAGAAGAGAAAAAATTCTATGAAACAGTACACAGAGACAGGAAGAAAACAAATACACAAGGGTACACAAACACATAGTGGGATAACACAAGGGGAAAGGGCAGGGTTTGTTTTCAGTGTAACATTTGGTACGGCAGTCCAACCCAAAACGTCATTCTGTAGATCTTTCGACTTATCTCAACATTTGTTTCCACCAAAAATATCCTATCCAAGCATGCTTTCTGTATTTTGTTCACATCCTCTTTCAAAAATAGTTTTCCTCCACTGTACACTACTTTTTTGGCCAAACCATTTTCTTATAGCTTCTCAATGCATTTCTTCCAATTCCTCACAGTTAGTTTCTTATATAGTCCACCCCCTCTTAAGCTAACTTAAAATCTACTGAGCTCAGATGCTAAAGTAAGGGACGACGCAATGCAGCAGCACAAAACAACTAACACAAACAGCAATGACTAAAAAATGCAAGTAAGCATAGCAAGCAGCAATAAATGTAATAACTTATACCAAAAAATAATAAAGCTGAAGCAGAAAACATATTACAGTAAAAATGTTTAATACCTATGTCACATCTTAACACTAGAGTTATGCATCACGAAAACATACGCTAGCAGACAAGTTACCAAATTGTAAAAAAATTATTTTTGCAATTCCTGTGAAGGGAAATGTCTATTTGTGCTCTCTTTTCTAAGAAAGTACATCATAAAATGATTCTTTACTGGGTCTGTAGACAGAAAATAGTGATACTAGTACATCTATTAAATTTTATTTTAACCAATGCTGCAGTGCAGATAGAAACTGGATATTAAACAAAATGAGCAATCTCTCACCTAGAAAGACAATAGATATAAAATGTTTCTCATCATTTCATTTCAGTAAATATCATAAATTAAGAACTCTACAGTGTAATCATGTTTTCAAGTTTGAGGGTGTCGTATTTACGATGCTTTCTACAAAGGAATGTCAATAGCGAGGATAATGGCCTCTTTTTTTTCTCTCTCCACCTGTGCCTCTGACAGGCACACACTAATGGCTTTCTTTTGTCAGGTGGTTGTCGCCCAGCTGGGTGCCCACGACGCATTATGTACAGGTGGTCACTTAACTGTATTATCGAAATATTTACGACACCAGTTTCCGCTACAGTGGCAGTCTCATATAAAAAAAAAAAATTCACAGGTCAAGAATTTGCGTTACAAATCTGTAGAAATAAAATCATTTAAATATAATAGTGTCCAAAAAATTTTCGCCAGCATAGTGATACATTCACGCATATACACACATTTCATAACTCTTAAAGTACGATTCTCGGTTTCCAACATCCTTTTTCACAAATCAGATACCCTAACCACTACTCATTATTCCTTGCTTTATTACTCATATACATATTCATAGACACTTCTTCAATATTTCATCATAATAAATATGTAGCATAACCAAATAACTCATATAACATCAGCTTAAACATACCACAGCAGCATAATTCACATCGTCGTCGTAATAATAACATCATAACACCTCAGTCAAATCTCAAAAACGTCATAGCTTTCTGCAATAATTTCAAAACCTAAAAAAAATTCTCTGCTCAAGTCAAAAGTGTCATGTGCCTCAAACGTACTTTAAAAATCATGATCCCATACCAAATACATCATTCAAAGCTCTCATAGTATCACAATGGTTTCGAAAAATATGAAGAGTTCACAAAGAACAGACAAAATACAGTTTCATAAGTGTGAAGTTATCCAACTGTGTAATTACGTAAAGATCTGTCACTGATGTAGTAAAATGAATGTTTGTCTCCCCCAGTTAAATGATCAGATAGTTGTGTAATTCTGTGTTAGAGAAATATCTTACCGATGTGTAAAGTTGTATAAGCAAATACCATATTAGCTAGGGCTCCTTGTGCTTGCCATACACATGGTACACAAAGTAAGCGTGTACCCCCCCCCCCCCCCCCCCTGAGGATTAATGTAATTATATCCTCAGGTGTTATAGATTACAGCAATGGAATGAAACGTATCACGGAAGACCTTTGTATCATTGTACTTCAAATATCTTTAAAAATAAATGTTTTAAGTACAAAACTGATCACTCAAATACGCGTACTGTAGCGCTAAACTGTGCGTCTTGTTGTAAGATAATCTCTGTGGAAGTGTCGTAGTTATCGTCCTCCGAAAGCTAAGTTCTGCAGAAGTCAATGTACTTACCTCATGATAAACAAAAGTGAAATGCTTTGCGTATAGATATCTTAGTTATTACGCTTATTGCCTTGATGAAGTAAGTACTGTACTGTAATGTATTGTTGTGCTACGGAAAAGGCTGTTTTATTGTAGCTATACCACAAAAGTTACTACTAGAACATGTTTTCCTTTCCAGAAGAATTCAGAAAAACTGTGCAGATATAAAACAGAAACACCACAAAAGCAACATTGTAAATTATCACTCATTAGTAGCGTCGTGATAAAATCGTGTAGCTGTCAAATAAACCAAATACTAAGTCATCTTTAATGTCACAAAACTGCTTGAAATAAGGAATGTCTTTACAAGTAAACCAAAATGTTGCATTAAAATCTCATTACCAGTATATGTTCTAAGTATGTAAGCCTTTGTCGTTAGTAATCACTGTGTCCTCTGTTCACTATCACAGTGCAGTGGTAATTACTGTTTAAAAATGTTCCCTAGGTTCTAGACTGGATGGTTAACTTCAAAACATTGTTGCATGTTAACAGTTTCTTAGTGTGACAAATTGTTCTAGTAGCGTGAAGTGAAAAATTTTATGGCAAAGACAAAGTTGAAAAGCAGATTATCTTTCAATAAACGGTTTTACTTGTGAAATGTGGAGCAATCTTTTACTCTTACTAGTGCGCAGAGTTTCAGTCTCAACGCAATTATCATGTGGTTACGTCGGTAAGGAACACTGGAATTTTGCTCAAGGTTAGCTTATGTTATTTTTCTCTGAGCCAGCCGGCGCACGCGGCTGCCTGCGGTGCGAGTCATTGTCTGTCTCTTTGTTGGCGCGCGCCGTTATTGGGATTAGGAGACCTAACTTCTACAAATTCACCTTGTCGAAAGGGCCCTGCTCTGTTTGAATCCCGCCAGTTCTGATGGAATTCAGGTTTGTCGTTTTGTCGGTAGTTTCTGTAATTTCTTTCTTGTCGGTTAAGTGGTGGAGAATTTCTCGCTGAATCGTAACTGCGCGCTGGACCGTTGCGTCTTAAATTATTCTGTCTTCTGTGATAATAATAGTTCTGGTTGCCATATTGTCTATTTCTATGATTTTATGTGTAACACTCATTACTACGGAAATGCGATCTTTCTCTGTAACTATTACTCTGCCAGTGGTTGTCATATGGGTGGTGTCTGTTTTGGTCACGATTTGTGTTGTGAGAATAGCGTTGTCGTGTCCAGTTATTATTTCTTTCATCTCGGAATTGCGACGGATGTGACCTGTAATTGTTGTGTTCCTCTTTTCGCATTCCGCGATTGTCAGTGTCAATTTCTAATTCTTGTAACAGTCGCTGAAAAGCTTCAATGTCGTCTTTGCATCGTCCTGCCAAAATAATATGTCGTAAATGTTCAGGCAATTTCATTAAGCAAATGTGGATGAGTTCTGTGGGGCTGTATGGGTTTGAAAGATACTGATTCTTATGTAACATGTCTTAAAAATATTTCACAAGACTGGAAAATTCAGATTGTTCGAAATGTTTCATCATAATGATGCTATGTTTTACTCGGTCTTGTGTAGCTTGAGACCAATATGCTGAGAGGAAGGCATGATAAAATTCCCCTTCACTGTGACAATCGTAAATGACCGATCGCATTCTTACAGCTGGTTCATTCTCTAAGTAACCAAACATAAATTCTAATCTGTGCTCTAATGACCAGTTTGGGGGGGGGGGGGGGGGAACAATGAGAGAATTGATGAAGGCATGCTTGTGGATGAATGTCGTTGTCAGAATTCTTAAATGTTTTGAATTTACGTGTAGTAATGAACAGCTTATAATCAAAAACATCATGTCGGCGAGTCGCATGTCGGTCATTGTTATATCGTTTCGGCGGTTCCATCTCAAAATTCGGGGTACTTTGCCAATTTATTTCATAATTTCCGAAGTGTGCAGTGTTATTATTTTGTGGCTGTTCCGTATTTCTATGTCCCTCTTCCAGTATTGGAGCGCGAGTGTCCTCTGAAATATGTAATTCTTGTATTACTTGAGCCAACTGATCTTGTACTTCCCGCATTTCTCTTCTGTACTGTGTGTTGATTTGATTTTGATTCTGTTTAAATTTTCTAATTTGTTCATGCTCTTCTTTGTCAGTGAAGGCTACAGGTTTTGTGTCATTCAGATCATCATCTACCTTTGTAGATAAGTTAGTGAACTGATCTGAAAGTTCGGCTACTTTATCCGACAGTGAAATTATTTCCTCTGTGTGTCTTTCTGAACCAATTTTCAGAGTATCTACTGTGTCCTTTAAGTTCGCTTGAGTTTTTGCAAGTTGCGTAACCGAATCGGTAGATGCAACTGAGTCAATTTTAGCTTGCAAGGTCTCATGATTTTCATGAACAATAGTTTGCAATTCTTTTATGGCTGCTTCGTGATTCTGTAATGCATTTTCATGCCGCGAATAAATAGGTTGGAAATGCTCAAAAATTTGTGTTTTTACGTCATTACAGACTTTTTGACATTTCGATTCGATGTTATGTAACTCATTAGTTAAATCTTCACGTGTTTGTTCAAGTGTGGTGTCTAACTTTTGAAGCTTTTGTTCCATTGTGTCTAACTTTTGAAGATTTTGTTCCATTGTGTCTAACTTTTGAAGATTTTGTTCCATTGTGTCTAACTGTTGCTGTGTTTGTCTCAGATTTTGTTTCATTTGCTGCATTAATGGCAATAATAATGTATTAGTGTCTGGAATCTGTTACTCTATGCTTTTCGGCAGTGCATTTGCACCGGCAACGTTCACATTTTGACAAGCAGAAAATGTGTCTTGACTTATTTGAGAAACGGGTGAGGACGCAAAACCTGAATGTACAGTATTTCCTAGATTTTGTCCTGTCATTTCGGATTCCTGACGCGAGGTGTTGCCGACCGATCGATCGATAATGGTTTCCTGTTCATTAAATGATTCATTGCCTACACTATATTTGCAGCCCGCTCCATTTCCCTATGCACTATTACCAAATTACTACTTTGAACATTAGTTAATTCATTACATGGTGGCGCTAACACACTGCTTTCGTCTTCACTGTCATTTCTCAGTTTACTTTGGAGCCTAGTATTACGTTTTTCACACGCCATTATTGTCACAATATTTCACACAACACAGAAAAACATAATTTGAAGAGCACAAAGAAGAGAACGCATTAACATAGCAAATAATATCTAGTTAACTGCAAGCGCAGCTGCGAAATACTTGGTGCAAATCTACATGCATGCCACAACTGTTTTACTGTACAACAATGAAAGACTACAACTACAAAGGAGATTCTCTCTACAATTACGCGCTAGCAATAAACAAAATCTACACTAATTATACAAACTACAAGAAAAAATCAGAAGATTCCAGTGAGGTATCCTCAGCTAAGGGTCGACTTATGAAACGTCCCCTTTGAAAAATTATACACGACTGTGCTTAAACTGACACACAACAGTTTTTAGCGCAACGCAATCTGACTTTCAATAATCCCTACAAGAGAATGGCCCTGACTAACATTAACCTATATGTTTCACAGATTCCTTATCCCACAAAAATCTTCGTTACTCAAACTACTGCAATACAGCGAGCGCCACTACTGCCATCTAACTAAAACATTCAAACTACGAAAGTCACTAACTACTGATAGGCACAGTTAGCAAATGAAAGATTTTAATAGAGAACAAACAATATATTTACCTTTATAGTCATAATATATATATATCAGTTCATGACACCAATTCTTACAAATTTCAAAACTCAGCCATCTCTCTCCCCACGTCCACCACTGTTGGCGGCTCACCTCCAACTGCGCAACGCTACGCACTTTTCACATCCAGCTGCCACTGCCGAACACTACAATGACAGACACAATGCAAACCAGCCACAGACTGCACACGGCACAGCCAGTGATTTTTCATACAGAGCGCTACGTGGCGTTACCAATAAGAAAACGTAAACAGCCTACTTACAGTGTGTACAAAGATGTTACGTGATTGGTTGAGGTAGACACGAGACGCAGTCGCGCCTTGCCACTCCAACAGCCAGGAATCTTCTTTCTCCGACTCCACTATACTGAAGAATGTTCAAATGTGTGTGAAATCCTATGGGACTTAACTGCTAAGGTCATCAGTCCCTAAGCTTACACACTACTTAACCTAAATTATCCTAAGGACAAACACACACGCCCATGCCCGAGGGCGGACTCGAACCTCCGCCAGGATCAGCCGCTCAGTCCATGACTGCAGCGCCTTAGACCGACACTGAAGAGCCAAAGGAAACGGTACATCTGCCTGTTATCGTGTAGGACCCCGGCCAGCACTCAGAAGTTCCGCAGCACGATGTGGCATGGGCTAGAATAATGTCTGAAGTAGTGCTGGAGAGAATTGACACCATGAATCCTGCAGGCTTGTCCATAAATCCGCAAAAGCACGAGAAAGTAGAGACCTCTTCTTAACAGCACGCTGCAATGCATCCCAGATATGCTCAGTAATGTTAATGTCTGATGGGTATGGTGGACAGTGGAACTGTTTAAACTCGGAACAGTTTTTCTGGAGCCACTCTGTAGAAAATCTAGACATGTGGGGTGTCGCATTGTCCTGCTGGAATTGCCCAAGTAATTCTGAATGCACAATGGAAATGAATGGATGCAGGATGCTTACGTACGTGTCATCTGTCAGAGTCGTATATAGACTATCAGGTGTCCCATATTACTCCAACTGCTCACATCCCACATTATTACAGATCTTCCACCAGCTTGAACAGTTCCCTGCTGATATGCAAGGTCCATGGACTCATGAGATTGTCTCCATAACCGTCCACGTCCATCCGCTCGATACAATTTGAAACGAGACTCATCAGACCAGGCAACATGTTCCGAGTCATCACCAGTCCAGTATTGGTCTTGAGGGACCCACTCGAGCCGGAAGCCTTGTGTCGTGCAGTCATCAAAGGCATACGAGTGGTCCTTCGTCTCTGAAAGACCACATCGGTGATGTTTTGTTGAACGGTTTGCACGCTGACACTTGTTGATAGCCCGGCGTAGAAATCTTCGGCAGTCTGCGGAAAGGTTGCACTTCTACCACGTTGAAGGATTCTCTGCAGCCGTCGTTGGTCCCGTTCTTGCACGATCTTTTTCCGGAAGCAGTGATACCTGAGGTATGATGTTTACAGGCTTCCTGATATTCACTGTACATTCGTGAAATGCTCGTTCGGGAAAATCCCTACTTCATCGCTACCTCGGAGATGCTGTGTCCCATTGCTTGTGCACCGACTATAACACAAAGTTCAAACTCTATTAAATCTTGATAATCTGCCATTGTAGCAGCAGTAACCGATCTTACAACGGCTCTAGATACTTGTCTTATATAGGCGTTGCCGACCGCAGCGCCGTATTGTGCCTGTTTACTTATCTCTTTATTATAATACACACGCCTATACCAGTTTCTTTGACACTTCAGTGTATATTGGTGACGGAAACTCTCACACGGAGTAAATCGAATCGAACTGCTTACAGTTAAACTATGTTTCGTGACAGTGAAGAGGCTGACAACAGACACAGTCTGAATTTTAGTTTTGAATACTGAACAACTGTAAATCCACTTCCAAATACCTCTATTGGAAAGTCCTTTGCCCCATTTCCACAACGATGGATTTGACTGGAAAAAATGTACAGGCTGTTCTCATGGTTGTAGAACGAAATATCTCCAAATATCTCTGAGCAAAGGTATCAAACGTGCTGGAGTGAGCAAGTATTTGAACACGAATGGGATTTTGTGATGTGCAGTATCAGACAAAACGACGTAGAAGCGTATGTGTTGACCACATCTTCCACAAAAAGAAACCGTTTTTCAGGTAATAACATAGTTAACAAATGCCAGGAATAAGTACATTATTAATTGTAGTGGCCTACATAATGAAAATAAAAATATAATTCTAAGATTGTGAATAAAGTTCTGATCGCATAGAGACACCATATGAAATCGATGTAATTCTCACTGCTTCTGAAATGGCGGTAGTTGTGGCAGCAGATGATACTGTCAGTTAGAGGCTAAATGGACCAACAGTTAAGTGCCATGTTGTTACAGTGTTCCTTTGTGCTTATGCATCAGACGTTTAGGCAAGGCTGCCAGTTTTCGACGAGCAAAACACTTAGCATCTTTTTGCTCACTAGTCGCGACGACTCACGTAACAGTCTAGGCATATATATTTCTTTATTCTCGACTAAAATGTTAATTTAAAGTAACAATTGGAAAAATATTAATTTCAAATTGTTGCAGAGTGACAGGAGACGAGTGAAAAGTAGGAAAAATCTGTTGTTAACGATTTTTTGAAAAAATATGTTCTATGTAATCGGCAATGAAATTCCGAGTCTTCATACTACTTCGAGTTCCAGGAATGGAGGACCTGAAGAACTGATGTGTATGCGTTCCAGGTCCTGAATAATAGATTAGAAGGGTGAAGGAAACATCAGGGCTTAACGCCCCGTCGACACAGAGCTCGTTAGAGACGGACCACAAGCTCAGATTGTGTAGGGGACAGGGAAGGGAGTTGCCCATTCCCTTTGTAAGGAACAATCCCGGAATTTGCCTGGAGAAACGTAAGGAAATCGCGCAAAAACTAAATCTGGATGGCCAGATGCATATTTGAACTACTGTCTTCGCAAATATGAGTGCTATGTTTTAACGAGTGCACTGTCGCGCTCGGTATTGACCAAAACCCACAGAAACCTCATAGTGCGATTGTCGTGGAGAAACAAGAAAGTCTTCTAATTATACCAGCCAGTCGTTTTTATCCGTTTTGGACTGATCAACATGTATTTGCGACAGAGCTATTTCAGTTATCCTTCATTATTCTTCAAAGATTGTTAAGAAGCTATTACTAAGATGAACAGTTCCTGTATTATCATTAGCAGAATATACTAGGATTTTAGTTCAGTGGTCAGTTATTTATTTTACTGAATAAATATAAGTCAGTGTGGGAGTATTGTTTTTTCAATCAGTTTACATAATGTGGAGGTTTTTTAATAGTGATTTGAAACTGGGACAGTTATTTACTCATTGTATTGTCATTTAGTAGCTATGGTAGTTGTTGGAGCATAAGTTGCCAGGAGCATAAGAGCATTATTAACAGCAGTGAGATGCATATTCTCGGGACCCAGCCGTAATTTTAACACTCACTCACTCACTCACTCACTCACTCACTGGTCATACCGGACTCGAGAGTCCATTACCGCAGCAACGTATTTTGGGCTAATTCCTTCCATTCAGCTTCAATACCTAGGCTCCTCAATACCTAGGCAGCCTTCACATTGTCCTCCCATATACGCTTCGGTCTCCCCACAGGACGTTTTCCCTCTAAGAGCCCTACCAGTACTCTGCGCGCTGCCCTGCCCTCATCCATTCGAGCTACGTGACCCGCCATCGCAGCCTACGTGATTTAAGAATACTGATTATGTCAGGGCTTGAATAGAGTTCGTGAACCTCTTCGTTATGCAGTTTTCACCACTCTCCGCTAATTTCATCCCTTTTTGCTCCGAAAATTATCCTCAAATTTTTGTTTTCGAATACTCGAAGCGGCTTTTCAGTTTGCACAGTGAGAGACCAAGTCTCACACCCATACAGCATAACTGGTACAATAATAGTTTTGTATATTCTAATCTTTAAATGCCCAGACAATATCCGTGATGAAAGTAATCTATTCAGTGAGAAGTAGCACGCATTTCCCGCCCGTAATCTCTCCTTCAATTCGGATTCAATCTCATTTCCCGAAGTGATATCCACGCCTAGATACTTAATGTGTTCACTTTTTCAAACTGCATGTCTCCAACTCTTAACATCTCCTGATCTACAGCTGTTGGCGTTCTAGTAGTAACCAGGTATTTAGTTTTATCTTCACTTATCCTTAGACCTACATCTTTACTAGCCTTGATTAATGCATTCGCATTTGCTGTTACAGATTCTTTCCTATGGCTAATGATGTTTAGATAATCTGAATACCCTAATATCATAATATTTCCATTTAATTCCACACCCTCTGAATTATCTGCAACCATTCGTACAATATATTCTAGGACTAAATTAAAAAGTAGCGCCGGCCTCGGTGGTCTCGCGGTTCTAGGCGCGCAGTCCGGAACCGTGCGACTGCTACGGTCGCAGGTTCGAATCCTGCCTCGGGCATGGATGTGTGTGATGTTCTTAGGTTAGTTAGGTTTAAGTAGTTCTAAGTTCTAGGGGACTAATGACCACAGCAGTTGAGTCCCATAGTGCTCAGAGCCATTTGAACCATTTTTTGAAAAAGTACCGGAGACAGGGCTCCAATCAGTTCTTTATTAAAAATTCTTTTGACTCCAATTTCCCCACGCTTACTCTACCTTTTGTGTTTTTCAAACTCGCTTCTATAAGTCTAACATATTTCTTTGGTATTTCAAGTTCCAAAAAAATTCTGTACAATTTTGATTGCAATACTGAATCATATGCTTTTATAAAATCTATGAAAAGATTATGAACTGGTTTATTATATTCCCATTCCTTTTCCAAAATTTGACGCAGTGTGAATATTTGGTCTATAGTTGATCTGTTCCTCCGAAAGCCAGCTTGGTAATCCCCCACAATTTCATCTGCATATGGTGTAAGCCTGCTTAGCAGAATATTCGACAAAATTTTCAAACATACTGGTAATAGCGATATCCCTCTATAATTACCTCAACCCATTTTGTCGCCCTTCTTAAAAACTGGGATCAGAATGGACTACTGCCACTCTTCAGGTATCATCTCTGAGTTCCATACTTAAGCGAACTACTTCCACCAATTTACGTCCCCCACTTTTAAGTAATTCTGCATTTGTGCAATCTGATCCTAGTGCTTTAAGGTTTTTCAATCTGTTGATTGCATCTCTTACTTCCTTTAACGTTGGCTCAGGTATCTGGGGTTCTGCTGTACGTATTTTGTACGCCTGCTCATTTCCTGCTTCCTGGTGTACTTTTAATAGATACTCAAAATACGCACTCCATTTACTTAATATAGCACTGGGGTCGGTCAGTATTCCCCGGCATGCCCTCGAAGTGCATTTGTCCTAGCCTTGAACCCCTTCTTATAACCATTTATTTCTAGGTAAAGTTCCCCTTGTTGTTTATTTTACTGTTTGTTTCCATTTTTTTTAATTTGATTGTTCAAATAATCCCTCTTCTTTGCCCGTAGCCTACGACCAACTTCCCTTCTCGTGTTCAAGAACTCTCTCTCGTTTTCTGTCTCCCATTCTGTCCCAATCTAATCGCGCTTTTCTCCTTTCCTCTACCAATTTCTTCCATTCCTCATCAAACCATGGTTTCCTCCAGTTCTTCTTAATTGTACCTATTGTGACATTCGTTGCCTCTTTGATATTATTCCTGACAGTGATCCACTGTTTATTTACATCCTCATGTTGATCTTCGTGTGCCCTGAGAGTATCAAACCTATTTGAAATTTCTATCATGTACCTTCTTCTAAAGTTTTCATCATTTAGCTTGTCAGTGTCGAACCTAGCAAGTTCTGCATTGTGACACTTTGATGTTGCTGTAGATAGCCGTTGGTGAACTTTGGCAACTGCAAGAAAATGATCAGAATCACAGTCCGCTCCTCTGAAAGTCCTAACATTTTCTATGCTAGTGTGTCATCCCCGATCTACAAGAACATGAGCAATTTGGTTTCGGATGTGTCCTTACGGAGAGACCCAAGTTGCTTTATGAATGTCCTTCCTTTTGAAATATCTGCTCCCAATAATCATGTCTTTTGAAACATCAAAATTTACCAGCCTTGTGCCATTATCATTCGAAATGTTATGTAAAGTTTCTTTCCCAATTGTAGGCCGGAATGCTTCCCCCTTCCCTACCTTCGCATTAAAATCACCTATGATTAATTTGTATCGTACGAGGAGAACTCATCCCACAGTTGATCTAGTTTTTCATGAAAGCCGTCTTTAACAACCTCTTCAGTGTCCTCAGTTAGTGCGTGTGCATTAATTACTACTAGTCTCTTCCACCTGCCGGACAACACTATAACTGATAGTCGGTCACTAATGAACCTTATATCTCTGATTGCGTGAAGCACTTTTGTCTGTACTGCGAAACATGTTCCCAAACTGTGAGCTTCCGCAGTTCCATTGAAAAATGTATAGTTACCCCTCTTTATGCTACCCTCCCCCTGCCACCGAGTTTCTTGAATAGCTGTAAAGTCTACATCGTATGTATCTACTTCGTCTAATAATGTCTGGAACGTTCCTGGTCTGTTCAAACTATTAACGTTCCAAACTTTTAACACTGGCAAATTTTTATTTTAGGTCCCTTATAGAGCTGATTCACTTCAGAAATATTGTATTAACTCAAATTATATGACATTTATCATTTGGGATTCAATTTTCAATTCTTTTTTTTTTAATGGGGTGACCACACTGTAGACCTCTTCTTTTAGGATCAAACTTAAAGTTGAATCTTCTCATTTATAAAAAGGGTGTTTTGTTTCAGAATGTAGTGTCAGCACCGAGAGTGTGAGCTGCCTGAGATACGTGTGACCGCTGCTCACCTCTCACTGCATCTGATGCGGCTCCTGGCGTTCCTGGTTGAACTAAACGGTGCCGGCTGCCTAGGCTTAGGTTCAGTGATCGAATACTCATACGTATTTCGAGGTAAGCACGGGTGACACAACCATTACGTGTTCGGATCTGGCTGTGGGTTCGTTGCCTTGCTCAAAGTGAGGTGTTGGCATGAGAGTTTTCGTGTTGTCACCAGGGATTACCACAGTCTGTGGGCATTCCGATGACCAAAAGGGATGCTATAGTACCTCTCCCACTCATCGCAGTGAGTCGCAGACGCCTCGTGAAAGACGATGATTTAGC
The DNA here is from genome assembly GCF_023897955.1 of Schistocerca gregaria. Taxonomy (NCBI): domain Eukaryota; kingdom Metazoa; phylum Arthropoda; class Insecta; order Orthoptera; family Acrididae; genus Schistocerca; species Schistocerca gregaria. Next base: position 314,849,964 of record NC_064927.1, read on the forward strand.
GGCTGGTGGTCTGCGTTCACAGTCGCACTTTAGACCGTACTCTGTCTTCTCAGATTCCTAACTAAGGGGCACTGTTTAAGCATCTGCATCTTGTGGTATCCGACGGCGGCATTCATGTTCCTGTCCGTGGATGATCGATGCAGCTACTGCACAATGGTTACGTAATGGCATCTAATAAGCTGAAGCGATCGACATTTATTTGAAGTATAAGCAGTAGTAGCATTGAGAAGGAAAAAGGGTCAGACGTAGGTACGTCAGACTATCCACTAATACTACCTGAATGAATAGGAGATGAATTTCATGTTGACAGAAATCAGTAGAAAATAAGGGGAGGAGTTTAGAAGGATTGGTTGTGGCGATTTGGAAAATAAAGAAGATCCATGTTGGGTCCAGGAAACGTTGCAGGAACTAACTACCTAATTAACTACCCAAGAATGGCCTAATTAACTACCCAAGAATGGCCAGGCAACAGTAGATTGGAAGGAAAACTAAATGTCCAGTTAGAGTCTATCAGCATAGAAATGAGGTCAGAAATTAGTTCTAATCATAGACAACTAAAGTCTGAAAGTAGTCGGTTACAACACAAAAGTTATGAATTAAGAAGTGGTCTCAGAAAAACTAGAGCAGTAGCAATAAGTACTTGCTATTAAAACTTTATTTAGTTTAAGGATGAAGTCTCTGTAGATTTAGCAGAAGCAAAGAAGAAAATGGTTACTTTATTTGTTAAAACTAAAACCTATGAGAAATGAAAAGAGAAGCAGCTGAAACTATTTGTTCGGCTGGGGAAGAAATTTCTGAGTTAAAAGGCTCTTCTGAGACAGCGTACAAATATCAGTGTCTAGCACTTGAGATATATCAAGACGGCATAGAAATATCAGTGCCTAGCACTTGTGAAATATCAAGTAGAGTAAGTCAAGTAAAATCAAAGGTGGAGGAACAAGCTGAAACAGTGGAAAAACGAGGAATACAAGCTAGAGAACTGAAATCCCATTTATAGACTTATTTACATAAACCTAACAAGTGGAGTATGTTCTGAATGATCCTGAATGACAGAGTAAGCGCAGTGGAATGCAATGTAGATACTTTAGATAATGTTACCTCCCAAGCCAAACAATTCGGAGTTAAATATACAGATTTAAATATAAATACAATAATACAAAGTAAACAACAATGGTTGAATGGAACTACGTTGGTTAAATGAGTTATAATGGAAGCACGCGAATTAAAGAATTAAAATAATCCAGTTTACTCATTATCATCCAGCATTTCAGACTGTGGATTCTAAGGATGGTCAGAGGAATGACAAATCGAATTTGTCGTCAGCATTCTAAGACGTGAAGCTGGCCAGTAGGCTACAGATTTACATGCCAATTATAAGGCATTTAATCAGTTTCCATTAGTTTTTAAACTTCGATTCTGGTCAGAGAGAGATCAGAATAAGTAAAGTTTAGAAATGCTGACTCGTAACAAACGTACTAACATGTATGATGGTTTCAAAATTTATTTTAAAAAAAATTGAACCTTTTCAAAAATTTTGGTAAACCATTGAGTTACAGATAATTTGAACATAATTTAATACGTCGATTGCTATGCTCAGTAAAAGAAAAGATAATTGAGAGACATTTTTAGCACAGACGCACACACGTGCGTTTCGTTGAGCCTGATAAAGATAGAGACATAAAACATCAGGGTATTTAAAATTCTGAATCAGAACCAGGCTATCCGAGACGGAACGAATTGTATGACGGAAATAGTGGGAGGACAGGATGCCTAATTAACAATCTTACAAATTTGATTGGCGTTTTTCACCCTAACAAATAATTTTTGCGTAGTTATGAAGCAACCAGTGGCTCCTCAAGATTTTGAACTAATTGGGCAGAAATCCACACTACTTTCATTTTTCTACAAGACGAGTTAGTAACATAATCCCAAGACGGCGGCTCTGTTGAAGATATAGATTCTACTCGTTACATTCAGACTCAGTTCGCATTAACAATTCGGCGGAGAGAGATGATGGTTTTCGGGGGCTGACCTATACGACGCCTTTCCAGAATAGCCAACGTGAAAACTGCGGGGCCCGCCCACGCTTTTCGCCTGACCCGCTGCAGGAGAGATGCACTGCTTCCCTAGGCAGGTTGGCAGTACACGACTATTTTTCCTCCCCGAGGTTATAAGCCCGAAAGAAACGCGCTCACACGCCCACTCTGAAGCAGCTCCTAGTCGCGATCCTTCGGTTACAGTTTATCCGAAGTTTGGCGTGTGAGTCAGCATCCGTCTTAGTTGTAACACATCTGTACATCATCATCTTGAATCCAGACGTATTCAGAAACACGTATGTTGAATCTGACAAAATTTTTTGATAATGAAGACCAGAACTGCGCTCGCTTCCAAGTCTGAGGGCATCAATCTGACTCGCTCGTGTTGTCGTTTCCTCGTTTCTCTGATGGTCCTTTATTATGGGTGTACATCTTCCATTGATGGTTACCTCTAAATACTACATGTAATTCTGTCGTAAGGCTAGAGGAATCAGTCCATTATTCACTTTCTATCTCATGCATCAAATTATTCGTCGACAGCGTTCCGGGGCCACTTGTAGTTTATTTCATGCATCAAGTTATTAGTCGATAGGTTTCTGTGGGCGCTTCTAGTTCGCAATTGTGGGTATTTGGCAATTCCCAAATTCTGAGGTTGCTTCAATTTTTTCATGGTTTTTGAGAATAATGTGTTGTTGTTGTCTTCAGTCCTGAGACTGGTTTGATGCAGCTCTCCATGCTACTCTATCCTGTGCAAGCTTCTTCATCTCACAGTACCTACTGCAACCTACATCCTTCTGAATCTGCTTAGTGTATTCATCTCTCGGTCTCCCTCTACGATTTTTACCCTCCACGCTGCCCTCCAATGCTAAATTTGTGATCCCTTGATGCCTCAAAATATGTCCTACTAACCGATCCCTTCTTGTAGTCAAGTTCTGCCACAAACTTCTCTTCTCCCCAATCCTGTTCAATACCTCCTCATTAGTTACATGATCTATCCACCTTATCTTCAGCATTCTTCTGTAGCACCACATTTCGAAAGCTTCTGTTCTCTTCTTGTCCAAACTAGTTATCGTCCATGTTTCACTTCCATAAATGGCTACACTCCAAACAAATATTTTCAGAAACGACTTCCTGATACATAAATCTATATTCGATGTTAACAAATTTCTCTTCTTCAGAAACGCTTTCCTGGCCATTGCCAGTCTACATTTTATATCCTCTCTACTTCGATCATCATCAGTTATTTTACTTCCTAAATAGCAAAACTCCTTTCCTAATCTAATTCCCTCAGCATCACCCGATTTAATTTGACTACATTCCATTATCCTCGTTCTGCTTTTGTTTATGTTCATCTTATATCCTCCTTTCAAGACACTGTCCATTCCGTTCAACTGCTCTTCCAAGTCCTTTGCCGTCTCTGACAGAATTACAATGTCATCGGCGAACCTCAAAGTTTTTACTTCTTCTCCATGAATTTTAATAGTTATTCCAAATTTTTCTTTTGTTTCCTTTACTTCTTGCTCAATATACAGATTGAATAACATCGGGGAGAGGCTACAACCCTGTCTCACTCCTTTCCCAACCACTGCTTCCCTTTCATGCCCCTCGACTCTAATAACTGCCATCTGGTTTCTGTACAAATTGTAAATAGCCTTTCGCTCCCTGTATTTTAACCCTGACACTTTCAGAATTTGAAAGAGAGTATTCCAGTCAACATTGTCAAAAGCTTTCTTTAAGTCTAAAAATGCTAGAAACGTAGTTGCCTTTTCTTAATCTTTCTTCTAAGACAAGTCGTAAGGTCAGTATTGTCTCACGTGTTCCAACATTTCGACGGAATCCAAACTGATCCTTCCCGAAGTCCGCGTCTACCAGTTTTTCCATTCGTCTGTAAAGAATTCGCGTTAGTATTTTGCAACTGTGACCTATTAACCTGATAGTTCGGTAATTTTCACATCTGTCAGCACCTGCTTGGGATTGGAATTATTATATTCTTCTTGAAGTCTGAGGGTGTTTCATCTGTCTCATGCATCTTGCTTACCAGCTGGTAGAGTTTTGTCATGACTGGCTCTCCCAAGGCCATCAGTAGTTCTAATGGAATGTTGTCTACTCCGGGCGCCTTGTTTCGACTCAGGTCTTTCAGAGCTCTGTCAAACTCTTCACGCAGTATCGTATCTCCCATTTCGTCTTCATCTACATCCTCTTCCATTTCCATAATATTGTCCTCAAGTACATCGCCCTTGTATAGACTCTCTATATACTCCTTCAACCTTTCTGCCTTCCCTTCTTTGCTTAGAACTGGGTTGCCATCTGAGCTCTTTATATTCATACACGTGGTTCTCTTCTCTCCAAAGGTCTCTTTAATTTTCCTGTAGGCAGTATCTATCTTACCCCTAGTGAGATAAGCTTCTACATCCTTACATTTGTCCTCTAGCCGTGTCTGCTTAGCCATTTTGCACTTCCTGTCTATCTCATTTTTGAAACGTTTGTATTCCTTTTGCCTGCTTCATTTACTGCATTTTTATATTTTCTCCTTTCATCAATTAAATTCAATACTTCTTCTGTTACTCAAGGATTTCTAGCAGCCCTCGTCTTTTTACCTACTTTATCCTCTGCTGCCTTCAATACTTCATCCCTCAGAGCTACCCATTCTTCTTCTACTGTGTTTCTTTCCCCCATTCCTGTCAATTGTTCCGTTATTCTCTTCTTGAAACTCTGTACAACCTCTGGTTCTTTCAGCTTATCCAGATCCCATGTCCTTAAATTCCCACCTTTTTGCAGTTTCTTCAGTTTTAACATACAGGTCATAACCAATAGATTGTGGTCAGAGTCCACATCTGCCCCTGGAAATGTCCTACAATTTAAAACCTGATTCCTAAATCTCTGTCTTACCATTATATAATCTATCTGATACCTTTTAGTATCTCCAGGATTCTTCCATGTATACAATTCTCTCCAAGGGTTCACAAGCCTGGACCTTCTCAAACATTTACCACGAAAACACGAATACAGCAACCTGAGTGATGTTCAAAGTCTGCTAATCTATTAGAAATATTAAAAATAGTGTATTAAATGATAATAATTTGAAGGGAGGGGCTTGAATTGTGTCTATTAGTGGCACCCAGATGAAGGCAGTAAATATCATATAGATGACATCAAGAAAATAACGTTGCAATGGTCCTCAAAGTAACCAGTGGCATGACTGTAAAAGATATTTTTATTTGTTTAAAAGCAGCTTGATATCCTTATATTCTTTAATTAATTGAGGCGAATCTGGCTTTACTTGGTTATTCAAGTTATTGATATGTACTGCATGTTACTAAAGGACATACTAGACAATAATTATTTATTCAAAGAATGTTTAAAATGTTTCGTAACTTGATTAATGATTAGCAGAGTTCATTTGTTCATTGTCAACGAAATAAGATCTACATCCATACTCCGCAAGCCACCTGACGGTGTGTGGCGGAGACTACCTTGAGTACCTCTATCGGTTCTCCCTTCTATTCCAGTCTCGTATGGTTCGTGGAAAGAAAGATTTTCGATATGTGTGGGCTCTAATCTCTCTGATTTTATCCCCATGGTCTCTACGCGAGACTTACGTAGGAGGGAGCAATATACTGCTTGACTCCTCGATGAAGGTATGTTCTCGAAACTTCAACTAAAGCCCCTACCAGCTACTGAGCGTCTCTCTTGCAGAGTCTTCCACTGGAGTTTATCTATCATCTCGGCAACGCTTTCGCGATTACTAAATGATCCTGTAACGAAGTGCGCTCCTCTCCGTTGGATCTTCTCTCTCTCTTCTATCAACACTGTCTGTTACGGATCCCACACCGGTGAGCTGTGTTCAAGCAGTGGGCGAACAAGTGTACTGCAACTTGCTTCCCTTGTTATCGGACTGTATTTCCTTAGGATTCTTCCAATGAATATCAGTCTGGCATCTGCTTTACCGACGATTAATTTTATATGGTCATTCCATTTTAGATCACTCCTAATGCCTACACCCAGATAATTTATGGAATTAACTGTTTTCAAACAATAGGCCTGCTTGAAATGGGTGCATTGCTCATTATGATTCCCAAACAGTCTTATACTAGCACCTAAACGTTTATTTAATTCTACACTGTAATGAGTGCCAAAGATATCTCACTCGTAAATTAGGCAGCAGTGTGGGAAGAATTACTCCATTGGTTCCTAAAGAGTAGATGGAAATGGATGTAAAAATTAATAAATCAATTTCAGAAAATTGGTCGCTTTTAGTAGACAAGTTGATGTGGCGAGGTGCGACAATAATGTGATGAGACTGACGTGAAAAAAAAGTTGCGTACGGTTTTAGTCAATCTCCTTCGAAGTAGTTCCCTTGTGACTGCACACATTTTTTCCAGAGCTTCTGCCATTAATGTTAACATTTCTGGAACACATATTTTGTAATGTCCTGCAAGAAACTCGTCACAGCTTTTTGGACATCTTGTATCGTTTGTAAATGGTGTTCCTTGACTGCCGTTTTGACTCTTGGAAATAGCACAAAGAAATGGTGGCATGCCATTGGACAATATTATGAGGTTCCATTTGCATGCTGAGAGACACAAACACCGTTTCACTGCTCAGAGATGTCACTAAACCCGCCCAAAGATGTAACCAACCATGCATGAGCAGCGCCTATTAGAAAGAGAGGGTCCGACAGCCCATCAGTTCCAGTCATTCCACCAGGAGAGGGGTACACAGTTTGTGTAGTGTGTAATTCAGACATACCTAGACGGTCAATACCACGGTTCAATCGGCTCCACATTGTTATTTGAGCCAGCTGCTGTGGCCGAGCGGTTCTAGGCCGGAATTGCGCTGCTGCGACGGTCGCAGGTTCGAATCCTGCCTTGGCCATGGATGTGTGTGGTGCCATAGCGCTTAGAGCCCATTGAATTTGTTACTTGTGCCAGGAAGGGTTCTCAACAAGGGAAGTATCCAGGCGTCTAGGAGTGAACCAAAGCGATGTGTTCGGACATGGAGAAGATACAGAGAGACAGAAAGTGTCGATGACATGCCTCGCTTATGCCATCTAAGGGCTACTACTGCAATGGATGACCACCACCTACGGATTATTGCTATGAGGAACCCTGACAGCAACGCCACCGTGTTGAATAATGCTTTTCGTGCAGCCACAGGACGTCGTGTTACGACTCAAACTGTGCGCAATAGGCTGAACGATGGGCAACTTCACTCCCGACGTCCATGGCGAGGTCCATCTTTGCAACAACGACACCATGCAGTGCGCTACAAATGGGGCCAACAACACACTGAATGGACCACCCAGGAATGGAATCACGTTCTCGTCACGGATGAGTGTCGCATATGCCTTCAACAACACAATCATCTGAGACTTGTCTGGAGGCAACCCGGTTAGGCTGAATGCCTTAAACACACTTTCCAGTGAGTGCAGCAAGCTGGAGGTTCCCTGCTGTTTTGGGCTGGGATTATGTGCGGCGACATACACCGCTGGTGGTCGTGGAAAGTGTCATAACGGCTGTAGGAAACGTGAATGCCATTTTCCGATCGATAGTGTAACCATATCGGCAGCATATTGGCGAGGAATTCGTCTTCATGGACCACAATTCGCGCCCCTATCGTGCACATCTTGTGAATGACTTCCTTCATGATAACGACATCGCTCGACTAGAGTGGCCAGACATGAACCCTATCGAACATGCCTGGGATAGACTGAAAAGGGCTATTTATGGACGACGTGACCCATCAACCACTCTGAAGGATCTACACCGAATCTCCTTTGAGGAGTGGGACAATCTGGACCAACAGTGCCTTGTTGAACTTGTGGATAGTACGTCACGACGAATACAGACATTCATCAGTGCAACAGGACGTGCTACTGGGTATTAGAGGTAGCGGTCTGTACAGCAGTCTGAACCTCCACCTCTGCAGGTCTCGTAGGTGGGAAAGGTGTGGTCAATGTGGGGCAGGAAATCGTATGGGATGGGGGTGCGAGGGCGGACATAAATGGTGGCACAGGTGATGGTAAGGGTGGGGAAGAAGAGGCTGAGGGTGAGATGCTCGGCAGGATTGTTAAGGAGAGGTTGGGGCCGGACAGGGAGGTGCTTGAGATGGCCTATAGCAACTCCTCCACGCGCCAGAGGGTACGGGTTATTGGTGCGGTGAAGGGTGTAAGGAGCCATGGAGATGGAGATACGGGGTTGAAGGAGGGTTTCATTTAGGACGAAGGCATCCACGCGGTGTTGACGGAGAGTGTGGAGGAAGAGGAGTTTGTGGGTGGGCATGGAGCGAATGTTGTGGTACAGGATACGGTAGGGTTGTTGTACGATGGGAGGGGAGAGTTAGACGAGGGTGGTGAGGGGGTGAAGGTGAAGTGGGCCTGCTTGTGGGAGTATGTGGCATAGGTGGTAAGATGGAATATGGAACGGGCAGCGAGGGCGATTTGGGAAAGGGTGTGAGAAGGCTGGAAGGGGTGGATATTTCGGAGCACTATGGTGATGAAACGGATGATGTCCTCTGCAGTAGGTTGAGGGCGGAGCGAGTTGTTGGGGTGGATGGGGTCGTCAACAGGATGGACAGGGACGGTGAGCTCAGGGGTGATTGGGGGAGGTTTCGCTTTACACTTCAAGGAGTAGGTAGGATGCGGTTTGTTGCAAGTGTTACAGGAGGGGGGAGAGGTGAAGTTGGGGCAATTCTTGAGGAATTGTGAAGCCTTGCAGTGCGGACAAGTAGGGGGGTTCATGAAGGCAGAGGTAACGTGGTCATTGTACGTGAGACAGCGTTGGCAGTGGTAGGATTGGACTGAGGAACGGGAGTATTCCACCTTATGACAGCGATTGTAGATGAGGGCTCCCTCGGTGAGGAGGCGGTCAATGGAGGAGGAGGATTCGGTGAATATCCGCACAAGAAAAGTCGGCCCGGCATCACTGAAGATGCGACAGGCCGAGCATATTTCAATGTCGGACCGAGAGTTTAGTTCCGCCAACGCCTCAGCCTCCGTGATCACGGGTCTAAGCTTTGTGATCACAGCGGTGAAGGTTGGTGGGCGTCGGGGAGGTTGAGGCTGACGGGGAGAGGACGGGGTGCGGTAGGGGGTGAGGGTTGCACGTTGGCCAAATTGGATACGGGGAATGTGGGAGAGGAGATCGGTGTGGAAGGAAGAATTGGTGGATTTAATGAGGAGGAATCAGAAGGGAGATGGGGGCATTGGGGTAGTATTTCCAAATGGCGAGGGTGAGGGAGCGGGCATCAAGGAATTGAGGGTCAGGATTAGAGGGGACAAAGGCGTGGGTGGCAGTCGTTGCAGGGGTAGGGGCCGGGGTCGCGTCCATGGGGTGGGTGGGTCACGGGGATTGGGTTTTTTTTGGAGGAGATTTCGTGTGAAGGGTCTACATTCGGGCGCTTTGAAGGTTTCGTGGTCACGACTGGGTGGAAAGGGGAATGGGGGACGGGTTGCAGTGGGGAGATGGCGGGGGGCAGGACCACCCTGAGCAGCAGGTGACGCAGAGGGAGTGGGCGCGGGAGTCGCAGAGAGAGTGGAACGTCGAGCCGAAATCCGTGCTGGCTTGGAGCACGTGGGAGGCGGTGCAGGGAGCGGCGGAAAGTCAGTAACTGGCGATGGGGCGACAGTGATAGGGGAGGGAGAGTTGAGGGTGGTTACAGTCGCAGGTGCGCAGGGGTGGGGTGGACAGGGAGCGAAGGAAGGACGGGAAGGAGGGTGGAGGATGAGCGCCATGTGATGGCGGTTGGAGCAGCGGAGGGAGAGGTGAAAATGATAGTGGTGGTGGGTTGGGACATGGTGGCGGCGCGCGAGAAAGGCGGCGGCAGCAGACGGCGGCGGCGGCGACAGCAGGAAGCGACCGAACGGCGGCGGCGAGCACCGGCAGGCGGCGGCAGCGGCGAGCACCGGCAGGCGGCGGCGGCGGCGGCGAGGAGGACCGGACGGCGAGCAGCGGTAACGGTGAGCAGACGACACGGCAAGGAAATGGTGGGGCTCTTCCACGTCGAAGATGCACCCTGAGAGTAGCCCAGGCAGTGCTAGTCCTGGATGCAGAGGTGAGGGAATCCAACCCTCGAATGGTCGTGAACTAGCGAGGTTCCCACTTTTATATGCAAAGGACGGCTTCTGATTGGCTGGAATACGCCATAGCAACAGAGATATGGCGCGCAGTGAAGTTGTGCCCTCTACTTCCATAGATGTAGTTTCTATCCCGCGTTGCTTGCAGCGCCATACCTTGAATCAGGAGGTAAAGTGCGGGAACTTTTTCTCTGTGATTTTTCTTTATCCAGTGCACTCTTCCAAGTGTTGCTAAGTGCATAGCCGTTGTCTCTGTTGAAGTTACTATCGCTAAGTCTAATTTCGACTGCTTCCCGAGTCACAGAGTCCCAGTAATTCGATGCGTGGGCTATTACTCTGGTTTCTTCAAATAAAATCTTATGCTTGTTAAGCAGGCTGAGCACGGCCACCGCTAATTTTTCCAAATACCTGTATTTCAGGTTGCGCTGGTGCTCGATGCATCGGTCGGCAACGGTTATTACAGACTGGTCCACGTAATTCTTGCCGCATTCGCAAGGAATAGTATAAATTCCCGGCACTCTTAAGCCGAGACTATCTTTGACTGATCTCAACATTTCCTTAATTTTCCTAGGTGGTCGGAAAACTGGTTTTATTCCTTGCCTCTTCAGGACTCTGGCTATCTTGCTCGTTGTAGCACCGCAAAAAGGATGCCGCGCTATGTGTTGGTCCTCTTTTTGTACATGGCTGGCATCGTGTCTTACTTTCTTGGACAATACTGATTTAATTTCAGCGGCAGAATAACCATTCCTCTTGAAAACAGTCGTCAAATGGTTGACCTCGGGACCGAGGTGGTCCTTGTCGGAAATAGTCCTGGCTCTGTGTACTAAAGTATTCAGCATAGCTCTCTTCTGAGACGGAAGATGGAAGCTATGGCTATGCAGATATAAGTCTGTATGTGTTGGCTTCCTGTACGCAGAATGACCCAGTCGTCCATCCGGCTTTCGCTCCACCAACAGATCTAAAAAAGGTAACTTCCCTTCCTTCTCTACCTCCAATGTAAATTTTATGTTTGGATGTACACCATTTAAATGTTCGACGAACTGCTGCAGCATGTCGCTGCCGTGTGGCCAGATTAAGAAAAGTATCGTCGACGTATCTGTAGAAGCATGATGGGTGGAGGTGAGCACTGCTCAACGCTCGTTCTTCAAAGTCCTCCATGAAAAAATTCGCTATTGCTGGTGACAGTGGCGAACCCATGGCTGTTCCATCCGTCATTTCATAATAATTTCCACTGTATAAAAAGTAAGTAGTCCTCAAGGTATGCCGGAACAACTTCAAAATTTCTGAGGAAAAATGAGCAGCCAACAGTTGTTACGTGTCATCCACAGGTACTTTGATGAACAGAGAAACCACGTCGAGGCTGAACATGATATCATTTGGGCCTATCTTCATCTGTTTTATGATATCAACAAACATTTTTGAATTCTTAAAATGATGTGGGAAGTGACCTCCTACAGGCACCACCAATTTAGTTAAGTGTTTTGCAAGCTTGTACGTAGGAGAGCCAATAGCGCTAACAATCGGTCTCAACGGGACGTTCTCCTTATGAACATTTGGCAAACCGTACAGTCTTGGTGGCCTAGGTGCTCTCGGCCGTAAATTCTTCACCAGTTCGTCGGATAGCCCACGCATCGAATTACTGCGACTCTGTGACCCGGGAAGCAGTCGAAATTAGACTTAGCGATAGTAACTTCAACAGAGACAACGGCTATGCACTTAGCAACACTTGGAAGAGTGCACTGGATAAAGAAAAATCACAGAGAAAAACTTCCCGCACTTTACCGCCTGATTCAAGGGATGGCGCTGCAAGCAACGCGGGATAGAAACTACATCTATGGAAGTAGAGGGCACCACTTCACTACGTGCCATATCGCTGTTGCTATGGTGTATTCCAGTCAATCAGAAGCCGTCCTTTGCATATAAAAGTGGGAGCCTCGCTAGTTCACGAGAGTCAGTTTTAGCCCTGACGACGACCATGGAGGTAGTGGTCGAAAGCTTGGAGTTTTATCCTGATATGACGCGGCATGTGCACCGAGAGATTTTTATTCAGTAACATGGTATGTTTGTTAGTTAATATTTCTCATATAAAATATTGTAACATGCTAAATATTTAGTATTAGAGAGCGATGGACCATAAGAATAGTTAGAGCCGACATCTGTCACACATGCAACTATCCTACTGCAGTCTCATAGTTCCTTGAGTTGACAGCATTTTCCCTTGTTTTCATCAATATTTACAATCATTCAAGTGTTCCATTACGTCACAAAAATCAGCTCAATTTACTATCATCTGGAGGCTGATGTAATAGTCCAGTTACACACATTTTTCATTACTCTCTGCTAAAATGCTAATTTCAGACATAACTAGAAAAATATTGATTTCAAACTGTTGATGATTGATGGGACAAGGGCTAAAAGTGCAGAAAAATTCTTTTATTAATCACTTTTGGGATAATGTGTTCCATGTAATGAGCAAAGACTTCTCAGCTGCCACATAGATTCAAGTTCTGGGGAACACAGTAGCCAGAGAACTAATCTGCATGCATTGAAGGTTCTGAATAATACATGGAAGCCACAACGTGCAGTTATCACTGACAACCCAGTCAGTCATTGCTTTGTATCAGTTTTGGATTGATGGACATGCATTTACACCACAGCTATTCCTGTTTTCCTTCATTAGTCAGTTCATTTTACTGAGTGGACGTGACTGAAAACGGTAGTACTGAGCACATTTTATTTCCAATCGCTTTGCAGAATGTCTTTTTTTTAACACGGCGTGGCATCAGGAGAGTTATTTATTCCTTGCCCATCAATGGAAATGTTAGTGACAGATGTTTGTGAAGTTCTGCAAATCCTATGTACACATTTGCTTGACAGTTGTCCTGTTTACGGACTTAGTGCAGCATGGCATATAATTTCACATGTCAAAAACCGCTGCTATGCGTTTGTCTGTTTCCTTGTAAGAGGTATTTTCGATTGCTGATGTTCATTTTTATAGGACTGAATCGAACGTAGTGTAATTTCTGAACCATGATCTGATATGAACAGTGAGCGCTATATAACTCCATAAATTTATATGTGCATAACCCACAAAGAAGCTATGTTTTTCTTTGGTGTAGAAGGAAGCAGTTTTATCATATTAAGGTTTGTCAGCGTATTGAGTGGGATTAAAAACTTGCAGGGTGGATGTGTGTCAGATGTAGGACATACATGTCCTGCATTAGAGTATTAAAAGCGTTGCACTCCACACGACTAATATTCTGGAAACCACATGGCTTAAACATTACAGTGTGTATAAGTGCAGCCTGAGGAGTGCATGTGTTTATGTTCTATGATCATTTATCTCTTGCGGACACCTTCTTGTTACTAACCCCAGACTCTAGAACAATACTTTAAAATTGATAGAGCAATTGATTTACGTAAAATGCTTCAAACTCCGTCCATCTGGACATCCATCATGCATAAACCGCACGTTTCTTCTGAAATGTTTGTTATATCAACACAGCTCTTTCATACCTACCGTACACCAATAAGGGAGCTAACTTCCTCGACATGCACACACAGGGAGATGTCTTGTGCATTTGGGCGTGTGTCTGAGTAAGATTGGTGTGAAACAGTCTTCAGTGAATAACAGTTGTGGATTCAGCTCACTGTGTTCCTTCATGAGATGTGGAATGCAGCGGGTATAGTACCCTCCTACTCCTGGCCAGCTGCAAATTAAATCGGCGATAGTGTTACAGGGAGGGTCGTTTAAGGACGATGTGCGAAGATCTTTCAATCTCCAACTTTTATCCTGTGAATACGAAAATACTCAGTGACTTCCATCCACAAAGGGAAAAATGGGCAGTCGTAATCGTTAATGGGTTCAAATGGCTCTGAGCACTATGCGACTTAACTTTCGAGGTCATCAGTCCCCTAGAACTTAGAACTACTTCAACCTAACTAACTTAAGGACATCACACACATCCATGACCGAGGCAGGATTCGAATTTGCGACCATAGCGGTCGCTGGGTTCCAGACTGTAGCGCCTAGAACCGCTCGGCCACTCCGGCTGGCTACACAATTTGATCGAAGTACTATAAATATGTAGATATTTTAACTGCATCGGTAATCAACGCTGTGTGGTATACTTTGATGTGTATGCTGAAGAATTAACCATGAATGGACTTACTGCACAGTCATCTATCTACATTGAAAGTCTAGTACGTGGTACATGCAAGGTAGTGGAGGTGTGGTTTAGCAGTGATACAGAAATTTGGAAGCACGATGCTGTGTCATTATTCGGCACTGTAATTACGGTAAAATCTGGTAAAAGTGCAGAAATTGATAATATTATCAAATGCTGTTCTTATTACAGAACATAGTCCCATGCAAATGGTGTCTTTTCCATCCCATCCGTCCATTGGTATACATAATAATGATGGACTGACACCACTTGTTAGAGATGGAGGGAGTCTCGATGGGAGTGTGCCTTTCAGGGATGGCCAGCACCGAAACAATGATCACGTTCATGTCTGCAGTATGAGGAAACAATGCTATTGGTGTCTTGAAAACAGAACATCTGCTACCCTGTCACTATGAAAGATGAGATTAAATGTAGAGGTCATCATCTTTGGGTAGCTATTTGGAAACGCTCCACAATGCTGCAAACTCTTCCAGTTTTCATATGTTGCGATGAACTCCACAGTTTTGTCAATCAGAAACACCTGCTCTGTGTTTTATTTCACCCATTCTGTGTGTTGTGGGAGCGGCATAGTTTGCACCATGTGGGAGTCAATGTCAATGACACATGTTGGTTTAGCACCTGACCCAGACCTCGAAGTTGTGGTGGAAAAAGATAATGTATGACGGTGTATAAAACTATAGTCATACACTGCTTGGATGTGTTACAGCAGAAAAACAATACATCAAGCTACTGAAGAAAGAACAACTCAGTGACATTCTCTTGTGATTGATAGTCTATAGGATATAGTTCTCCTATAGTATGGGTGACGAAACTTCACACTGGTCTGTGGAAACTACTTCAATGAATGCCCACCTGCTCCAGTGGAACAATATCTGTCTGTTTAATAGGATCGCCACATACGCTCAATGTCAGCATGCAGATGGTATTTCTTTTCGATTTATCAGAAGAGAGGAACATGGTAATATCATATCGAGTTCTCTACTGGGTGACATTAGAGAAGTTTTTCTCTGTTGGATAATGAGGATAGAGAGAATGTTTGGGTGACAGATATGAATGAACACTGAGTGACATAGATCTCCTTCATACTGCAGTACCTGAATGTAGTTAGGAAACACACCGCAATGCACTAGCAAAATTCTCGTCCTTCCAGTTCTTGTATGATGTGGAGTCTTCCTACTTTTTCCGTTAAGAAACACCAGCATAATTGGTGGCACTGTCTTTTCTGCTACCTCATGTTGCAGGGGAAAGTTTCGTTAGGTGCTGATCTTCCACATTGTACCTAGCTGGTGGAGATATGACAACATGTTCCCATTTCCACTGAGTAGTCAACATACAGTCCTGTCGCATTAACTCAGCTCACCCTGTTTCTCCATGGAATGCAGGTGGCAGATATAGTTCTCTCCGACTTTCGTTCAGCTCCGACTTCAATTGGAACGATCACTTGGTCAAAGCAGCAGGGAGTGCGGGTTGGAGCCTGAGGAACAGTTACAAGATGCAGAGAGACTATCTAACACAGCGCTGGAGTTTTGCTGTATGGGGTCCTTAGCAGAAAGGTTCGAAAAAAGGTGACTCATTTCGAGATATGACTCATTTCGAGATATGAGAGTGTAACGAATATGTTTCACCATTGGTTGTTATCATTGAAATACATCTCCGTGGGGTTCAACGCAAGTGTGTGATTGAATGGAGAGTCTTCATTCCAAATTGCAGACAGCATTTCTACCAGAAAGCGCAACACTATAGATCTGAAAAGCCAGTATAATGGTCATAGGATTTTGTACATTTTTACAACTTAAGTCTAACGTTGTATTTTGTAAATGATTCTTCACATAGCACACCATCATTCTCAGTCAACCTTCATTCTCCCTCGCCTATAACCCCATGGATACATCGCAGAATCTATGTTACACTGTCTGCATGGTATCGAGGTAGAGTGCATTACAAATACTCTTTGATAGCGAAGGAAATATCTAACAGTGGCACGAGGAAGTTGGAAATATTGGATTAATAGCACTTTCCTTAGCCGAATCACGTTTCAAATTCGGTGAGAATAGTGATTTTATTACAAGGTAACACCACTGGCGACGTGTGCCCACACTTTTGATCTATTAGTACACAACCTGCGTTCACCGTCTGTATTCAGTGTCGTGGTATTTTTGGGGAAGACCATACGGAAGCAATACCATACCTCGATTTATAAAGTATGTATATTTTTTAACATGAATATCGTTACTGATACTTTCATGTGCCTGTGGAAACAAGACCGCTTTTCATGCAGGGTGACAGTAACGTGGTCTTGCGATCGCGTTTTTAATAGCTGGTCGCTTATAAAACGATTATGTCTCTCTTCCTAAGACACACTGGTGCCACTCACAAAGGTACAAAGAAAAGTTTCAGCTGGCCGGCAGTCAGTTCTTGCCTGCAGCACTGGGGCCTACTCTCAGCAGCGGTCCTCATGACGGTCTCTGGATAGCTGAATAGTGAACTAATTCTCAAAACGTGATGAGTTGCCTACGCGATCGCATATGTTGCATGTATCGCCTGTGGAAAAAAGAGCCATTCAGTATCAAGCACTGCAAAGTGTTGGCGCAGGACATAACATCCGAATTCCTACTACTCCAGTCATGCCCAGATGCCCTTTGTGGTGTCACCGCCAGACACCACACTTGCTAGGTGGTAGCCTTTAAATCGTCCGCGGTCCTGTAGTATACGTCGGACCCGCGTGTCGCCACTATCAATGATTGCAGACCGAGCGCTGCCATACGGCAGGTCTAGAGAGACTTCCTAGCACTCGCCCAGTTGTACAGCCGACTTTGCTAGCGATGGTTCACTGACTTCTACGCTCTCATTTGCCGAGACGATAGTTATCATAGCCTTCGGCTACGTTATCTGCTACGACCTAGCAAGGCGCCATGATCAGTTTCTGTTGATATTGTAAATCATGTACCGTCAAGAGTGACGTTCGTCATTAATGGATTAAAGTTAAGTATTCCACCAACTACGTCCGTTTTTCTCAATTCTAATTCCCTTGTCATGTTCCAGACCTCACGCCAGCCTGCGTGAGCTAAAACGCGTGCATTTCGGCCTCCTTTAGGAACACGGTTGGCTCTCCTGCCAATCACAACACCCTTCATGGCTGGGATTGTGCACTCTGGCGTACATGCATGTCCACGACTGAGGCTGTGGTCATGGCGGCAGTTTTCTCTGACCTCTGAGTTTTGCCACTAGCAGTGTATGAGGGGATGGGCACAATGCATGTGAACATCTGGGGCAAGGTGTGTTGTGTGTGTGTGTGTGGGTGTGTGTGTGTTGAGCTGTATGTACGAGTGTTTTACCAGTCTCAGGAATCTAGCTGTCACAACTACTAGTATTGTGGTTTAGTGCTTCTCAGTGCATTGCACCGCACTCAGCCTTGTAGTCGTATTTGTTGTTGCTGCTATCGTATCATGCAGTAGACCCTTTCCTCCTCTTTCTTTGTCTTAGGAACTCTACAGTGCTTTAAAAAACACTTAGCATACCTTCAGCGGTCAGGAATTTGACAACCATGATGGTATGAATTCATGGTGTAATTCTAAACTACAGCCGTAATTTTGTACAGCACCACTTCTAATTGAGACATCAAATTCCCAATTGGTTAATTTATTGTTTCCAGTAGTGGTTCTGAGAGCACATACATCAATCCAAACCCTCTGAAACTGTTTAATGACATAGCATGCAATTGACCAAAAATCTGAAATCCTCAACTGCCTCGAGCATGACGGAGCCCCTTACCAAATGACCTAGCTGTGTCATTATCCATAGGCAAGGGAGAAAAAAACTGGAATGGTTTAGAAATCAGGCAGTTGCAGGATCAGATCCTGCCACATATATCAGTCCTAGTATCCACCAACAGGATGTGAGGAAAAACTGTCTGCATACAAAGGGTATAGATCTAATTAATTAATTAGTCAATCAGTCTGTTAGAGTGAGGGAATATTTCCAAGACATCCACAACTGGCGATTTACAAGGTATCCACTGTTTTGTCCAAGACAAAAGAGTGGTTAGTGTGAAATATGACAGACGGTTGCTGGGCATGAAGTAGCCACCTGAGAGAGAGAGAGAGAGAGAGAGAGAGAGAGAGAGAGAGAGAGTGAGAGGGAGAGAGAGGGAGGGAGAGGGAGAGAGTGCAAATATTTTGAGAGGAATTCCCCAGATATCAGTATCAAAGAGTTGCTCCCATCTGTATCAACTAGTTGCCGTCACCTGTTTCTTTGTCCGACTGGAGATAAAGAGAGTTTTGAGCGGAAAGAGAGGAGTTAATTGGAGGGGGAAGGGGTGAAGGCTGCTTCTTCCACGGTCCTCTGCCAGCGGTGCTGTAAACTAACTCAGTTGCTATCAGCACAGTGGAGTGACCACATTGGGCGGCTGTTTCCACTGACCTGGTATGGAACATGTGTTTTGCAAGCAGAGTGTGCAGGTGCTGCAGATAGAAGTAGCCATTTGAGGTGCCAAAGGAAACCGCCATGAACAAAGGGGACCGTGGTTATGGGGGTGACCGGATTGCCTGATGGTCACAAAAAGTAAGCACAGTATTCTGAGGCACTACGATCTGCTGGTTTGGACAAGTTGATACCAAGCAGAGGAACATGACAGGTGTGGCCACTTGAGAGAGAGGATGGGGGGGGGGGGGGGAGGAGAGCATGTGCTTTGACAGGAATTTTTAGGGTATCAGTTACAAAGGGTTTCTGCCATCTAACATTTTGCTCGGGAACTAGCACGACTTTCAGTCTGTGTGATACACGAGCCATCTGGCGATGTGGCAGCTGGCAGTAGTTATGGGGCTCAAGCAGGTGTAGTGGGATGTCTTGGACACTGGCCCATGGTGCAGCCCAGCAAAGCAGTTAGAGTGTGGGCAAGCAGTACACTGCAGTTCATGTGAAAGATTTTTGACAGAGTTGTAGTGAGTTCTTGACATTGATTTCATGACAGTATTCCTTGCACAATTGTGAAATAAGAGACATCTGACTAATTACTTCTTTTTTATGTATTTTACAAGATTTGCATCTTCTAATACAGTAGAGAATGATGAGCAAGGAAGATCCAGCTCCTTCGAAATGAAATTTATAAATAAACAGTATATCCTTTGCTACATAATTGAATTAACATGTCATGAGATCAGATCCTTCTCCTCTCCAGCACAGACCCGCCAATTTCCAGGTGGGGAGTGGCTGAGGGGATTAATTTATCGACTTAATTAATCACTCATTTAATTTGATATCAAGGGTATGCTTGTATCGGCGAAGGGAGATCCCAGAGGAGTGGGAGAGGAGGACGGGGAAGGGGAAGGGGTGGGGAGCTTCTCAGAAAGACAGATGATCCCCAAGCGGTCATAAATCAACCCCATTAGTTGACAAACCACTCAGCAGAACAGAAGGTTAAAGGGAGGGGGAGGGGGACGTAAATCAATCAAGTTTGAACCTGAACGTATACTTGCCCCTGAATTTATGCAACCCACACTAACAAATGGAACCCAGGACTTCAACCTAGTGTTTCTGTCAACAGGTATTTTAGCTCTGGGTTTTCCAGCCACATCAGTGCAAAAGGCAGGTCGTCTGTTTTGTAATAAGAGTATCTCCTCACATTTCATCTACACATATGGCTGGCTACACACATAGTAAGGATGCACGTTTTAATGTTTCCTTTTATTTTTAACTTTTAATTTTATTTTTTACACCTACCTGGTTTTCTTTTTAAAACATAACTGCAGCAAATAACTAAAATTCTTTTCTTATTTTATGAATTTTATTTTTTCACACAAATTTTTATAAGAAAGATTGAGATTTTAATCGCGATCTTAAATTCTCTGAGTCGTTGTACATTCCTACAATTTCTTTTAACTTTTTGTCGAAATATATGTGCCTTTTACTTCTTTCTGGATGAGATAGGCCAATGGAATATCTTTCCTTTTTTTAAATTTTAGATATAACATTTATTGCTTCCTCCTTTGGCTTGTTTATCAATATACTTCTGGGTGATTTTGATTTAGTGAGGAATTAAATTTCTTATACCAATCTTCGACAGCATTCGTTGTCCTGTACTGCTTGTTAAAACTAGGATTTTTGCATCCTTTGATTGATCAAATATTATGAGATTTTGATGACCTCCACTGGGCAATTCCTCCATTTATCCCAAGCTTCACCAAGACTGCTTGATTCAAGATGTGCCACAGCACCAAACATGCGGCAAAACAATTGGATATCTTCTATACCTTTGTATTCCTCCATTAATTCCAGTTCTTGTATTTTCTTCCATAGACTCCAACAGGGAAGAGATGATTTGGGGAACACCGTTTTGATAGCTTTAAGTGTAACTGTTTCGAAGTTTAATGCTGCAGTTTTCGATGACAATCTAGACATCAACATTTTCAATCCAGGAAAAGGTCTTTCGTATGTTGGCTCTGTGAACTATGGCACTTAACATCGGAGGTCATCAGTCCCCTAGAACTTAGAACTACTTAAACCTAACTAACCTAAGGACATCACACACATCCATGACCGAGGCAGGATTCCAACCTGCGACCGTAGCGGGCGCGGTTTCAGACAGAAGCGCCTAGAACCGCTCGGCCACACTAGCCGGCCCGTCTTTCGTATGTATCTTGAATTTTGTTTGGGAGCAAAGTAAATAAAACAGGAAATATCTCCGTCATTCTTTTTGTGCTTCTGATGGCTTGAACAGATTCGAAGACCTGCAAGTGTCCCCTTCACAAGAACAGTGCCATTTTCATGCAGGATTTTCTCCGCTTCTTCTGAAAAGAACACCAGGATCTTTTGTCAGAAACAGACCCATTGTCAGTTTTCAGAAAACTATTACCTCGGTTGATTTCGAAATGTCATCGCTCAGCTGAATTTTCGAACCAGAGCCAGGAATTTGAATTTGTGGTAAGATCTTATGGGACCCAACTGCTTAGGTCATCGGTCCCTAAGCTTACTCACAACTTGATCTAACTTAAATTAACTTCCGCTACGGACAACACACACACACACACACACACACACACACACACACACACACACACACACATGCCCGAGGGAGGACTCGAACCTCCGACGGGGGGTGCTGTGCGGACCGTGACAAGACGCCCCAGACTGGAGTTCTCTTAATTTGGCATATTTACGATGAAATCTTTCAAAATTTGCAATTTGCCTTTAAAATTTTGAAAACAGGCATTGTATTTTCTTCCTGTACTCTTTTCCTACAGTTACGCACTGGCTTCTTAACTTCCACGTCTGCTTCAATAGGTGGGCCAGATTGTTCCTGTTTGGACATGATTTTGCCATTTGCAATTTTTAAACAGCCTCGTCGCTTACACCCTTCGGGATTCATGAATAACTATTGCGCACATTCATCACATTTTTTGTGTACCCGTTGGCAATGACCATCCTTGAGAAGATACGGCTTCGCTTTCGTTGTTGTAATTATTCCCATTATACATACTGTATTGAATTCAAGTAACTGTGGCCTATGAAATTATACGGAAATTAACGCTGTCGGTGAGGGCACTGCGTGACTGACCAGTGACAATACCTCATTTGCAGGAAGATCTGCAGCGGATAGGCACTTGGTGCAGGGAGTGGCAACTGACCTTTAACATAGGCAAATGTAATGTTTTGCGAATACATAGAAAGAAGTATCCTTTATTGTACGATTATATGATAGCGGTACAAACACTGGTAGCAGTTACTTCTGTAAAATATCTGGGAGTACGCGTATGGAGCAATTTGGGAATGATCATATAAAATTAATTGTTGGTAAGTTGGGTGCCAGGTTGAGATTCATTGGGAGAGTCATTGGAAAATGTAGTCCATCAACAAAGGAGGTGGCTTACAAAACACTTGTTCGACCTATACTTGAGTATTGCTCATCGGTGTGGGATCCGTAGCAAGTCAGGTTGACGGAGGAGATGGAGAAGATCTAAAGAAGAGCGGCCCGTTTCGTCACAGGGTTATTTGGTAACCGTGATAGCGTTACGGAGATGTTTAGCAAACTCAAGTAGCAGACTCTGCAAGAGAGGCGCTCTGCATCGCGGTGTAGCTTGCTGTCCAGGCTTCTGGATGAGGTATCGAATATATTGCTTACCCCTACTTATACCTCCCGAGGAGATCACGAATGTAAAATTAGAGAGATTGGAGCGCGCACGGACGCTTTCCGGCAGTCGTTCTTTCCGCGAACGATACGGGACTGGAACAGAAAAGGGAGGTAATGACAGTGACACGTAAAGTGCCCTCCGCCACACACCGTTGGGTGGCTTGCGGGGTATAAATGTAGATGTAGATGCTGGTGGACAAGTACTTCTACATCTACATCTACATGGTTACTGTGCAATTCACACTTAAGTGCCTGGCAGAGGGTTCATCGAACCATTTTCATACTACTTCTCTACCATTCCACTCTCGAATGGCGCGTGGGAAAAAGTAACACCTAAATCTTTCGGTTCGAGCTCTGATTTCTCTTATTTTATTATGATGATCATTTCTTCCTACATAGGTGGTTGTAAACAAAATATTTTAGCATTCGGAAGAGAAAGTTGGTGATTGAAATTTCGTAAATAAATTTCGCCACAAAGAAAACCGTCTTTGTTTCAGTGACTGCCACCCTAACTCGCATATCATATCAGTGACACTCTCACCCCTATTGGGCGATAACACGAAACTGGCTGTCCTTCTTTGCACTTTTTCGATGTCCTCCGTCAATCCTACCTGGTAAGGATACCACACCTCGCAGCAATATTCCTGTAGAGGACGGACAAGTGTAATGTAGGGTGTCTCTTTAGTGGGTTTGTCGCATCTTCTAAGTGTTCTGCCAACAAAGCGCAGTCTTTGTTTCGCCTTCCCCACAATATTATCTATGTGGTCTTTCCAATTTAAGTTGCTCGTAATTGTAATTCCTAGGTATTTAGTGGAATTGACAGCCCTTAGATTTGTGCGATTTATCGTATACCAAAAATTTAATGAATTGCTTTTAGTGCCAATGTGGATGACCTCGCACTTTTCTTTGTTGTTTAGTGGCAATTGTCACTTTTTGCACCAAACAGAAATTATCATTTTGTAACTGGCGTAAATCAAAAGTGAGGGAGCCTCTAGTCGGAAAACCCGCGCTTCAAAGCTGGTTGTCTGGACGACCTGTGCCACACACAAAGTGATCGAGAACACCACCGCCGTAAAGTCCATACAGCCGTCTCCTGTATGCAGTGAGCCATATGCTTTGCGACGATTACCATACTACACTGAACGCCAGTTAAGTAGCCGCATCCTACCATGTTCACTACGCGTCAATATGTAAACAACTGCTCAGGTAGCGTGTCTACTCTCTCACCCATACACTGCGACTAGCCGCAACGTTAGGTCTTCAATTGGCGCACTCCAGCCCGTTACGTCAGTGAGGTTGAATACAAGTAACGCTTCCAAATTAACAGCAAAATTAAGGAAGTAGAGGGGAAGCAGAACCAGTCTTTCCTTAGATTAGGTGTTCGTGAGAGAAACAACACTGTGCTGCAGACACCATCGGCATTTAAGGAAAATGCTATGCTGCAGGGCTGTTGCTGCACTGACGAGCCATTACTCGCGTTTTTGCTCGTTTGTGACGGTCAGCGACGTAAATCTCGCTTAAGAGGCCTCGCTTGCAATTAACGCACTGGCTATATCACCCTGCGTTTCTCTAGCGAGTCACATCGTTATTCATCAGATGAAATTATCTTGAAACGGAGTGCGCTAGACAATAACGTTATTATACCGATTGTTTTGTTTTATAGTTCCGCTTAGGCGCGTCATTAAATACCATTACACTGTTGTTGTTGTTGTTGTTGTCTTCAGTCCTGAAACTGGTTTGATGCAGCTCTACATGCTACTCTATCCTGTGCAAGCTTCTTCATCTCCCAGTACCTACTGCAACCTAAGTCCTTCTGAATCTGTTTAGTGTATTCATCTCTTGGTCTCCCTCTACGATTTTCACCCTCCACGCTGCCCTCCAATACTAAATTGGAGATCCCTTGATGCCGCAGAACATGTCCTACCAACCGATTCCTTCTTCTAGTCAAGTTGTTCCACAAACTTACCTTCTCCCCAATCCTATTCAATACCTCTTCATGACTTATATGATCTACCCATTTAATCTTCAGCATACTTCTGTAGCACCACATTTCGAAAGCGTCTATTCTCTTCTAAGCTATTTATCGTCCATGTTTCACTTCCATACATGGCTACACTCCATACAAATACTTTCAGAAACGACTTTCTGACACTTAAATCAATACTCGATGTCAACAAATTTCTCTTCTTCAGAAACGCTTTCCTTGCCATTGGCAACCAACATTTCATATCCTCTCTAACTTCGACCATCATCAGTTATTTTGTTCCCCAAGTGGCAAAACTCCTTTACTACTTTAAGTTTCTCATTTCCTAATCTAATCCCCTCAGCATTATCCGCCTTAATTCGACTACATTCCATTATCCTCGTTTAGTTTTTGTTGATGTTCATATTATACCCTCCTTTCATGACACTGTCCATGCCATTCAACTGCTCTTCCAAGTCCTTTGCTGTCTCTGACAGAATTACAATGTCATCGGTGAACCTCAAAAGCGTCAAAATACTCTTAGCTATGCATCTGGTTCAGTTCCGGTGGTGATGAGTTTCTTCGAGGAATTCACTTTACTATTTTTGGTTTTCTTGCGGTACTAATAGCGCAAAAACGACTCACCTCACAAATGGAAATTCAGATTGTTGCTATCCGTCGAGACAAAATATTCAATCTAGTCAAATTAATGTGACCACCGCTCACGTTCGATGTGAACTAACAGATGGTCGATGAATGTACCAGCAGTGGAATTGTGGAATCGGAGCGATTTTATCTTACGTCCAAAGGAGAACGATAATTAGTTTTCTACATCTACATCTACATCCATACTCCGCAAGCCACCTGACGGTGTGTGGCGGAGGGTACCCTGAGTACCTCTATCGGTTCTCCCTTCTATTCCAGTCTCGTATTGTACGTGGAAAGAAGGATTGTCGGTATGCTTCTGTGTGGGCTCTAATCTCTCTGATTTTATCCTCATGGTCTCTTCGCGAGATATACGTAGGAGGGAGCAATATACTGCTTGACTCTTCGGTGAAGGTATGTTCTCGAAACTTTAACAAAAGCCCGTACCGAGCTACTGAGCGTCTCTCCTGCAGAGTCTTCCACTGGAGTTTATCTATCATCTCCGTAACGCTTTCGCAATTACTAAATGATCCTGTAACGAAGCGCGCTGCTCTCCTTTGGATCTTCTCTATCTCTTCTATCAACCCTACCTGGTGCGGATCCCACACTGCTGAGCAGTATTCAAGCATTGGGCGAACAAGCGTACTGTAACCTACTTCCTTTGTTGTCGGATTGCATTTCCTTAAGATTCTTCCAATGAATCTCAGTCTGGCATCTGCTTTACCGACGATCAACTTTATATGATCATTCCATTTTAAATCACTCCTAATGAGTACTCCCAGATAATTTATGGAATTAACTACTTCCAGTTGCTGACCTGCTATTTTGTAGCTAAATGATAAGGGACCTATCTTTCTATGTATTCGAATCACATTACACTTGTCTACATTGAGATTCAATTGCCATTCCGTGCACCATGCGTCAATTCGCTGCAGATCCTCCTGCATTTCAGTACAATTTTCCATTGTTGCAACCTCTCGATACACCACAGCATCATCTGCAAAAAGCCTCAGTGAACTTCCGATGTCATCCACCAGGTCATTTATGTATATTGTGAATAGCAACGGTCCTATGACACTCCCCTGCGGCACACCTGAAATCACTCTTACTTCGGAAGACTTCTCTCCATTGAGAATGACATGCTGCGTTCTGTTATCTAGGAACTCCTCAATCCAATCACACAATTGATCTGATAGTCCGTATGCTCTTACTTTGTTCATTAAACGACTGTGGGGAACTGTGTCAAACGCCTTGCGGAAGTCAAGAAACACGGCATCTACCTGTGAACCCGTGTCTAAGGCCCTCTGAGTCTCGTGGACGAATAGCGAGAGCTGGGTTTCACACGACCGTCTTTTTCGAAACCCATGCTGATTCCTACAGAGTAGATTTCTAGTCTCCAGAAAAGACATTATACTCGAACATAATACGTGTTCCAAAATTCTACAACTGATCGACGTTAGAGATATAGGTCTATAGTTCTGCACATCTGTTTGACGTCCCTTCTTGAAAACGGGGATGACCTGTGCCCTTTTCCAATCCTTTGGAACGCTTCGCTCATCTAGAGACCTACGGTACACCGCTGCAAGAAGGGGGGCAAGTTCCTTCGCGTACTCTGTGTAAAATCGAACTGGTATTCCATCAGGACCAGCGGCCTTTCCTCTTTTGAGCGATTTTAATTGTTTTCAGGCGAAGGGTACAACACTCCCGTAGCGGCTAAGTCTGTAAACTGTTCGCGTACCGCCATGGTTAAAGTATCCTGCGCGTGGCAAAACGCCGCTATCCAAAATCGGGCCCGAGACGACTGTGGTTCGCGACAGGATGTATATCACAGGGGTGAACGACGGATGTGGAGATGTGTACAGGCCAATAGACGTGCAACTGTCGAGCAACTGACCAAAAGGCTACCAACAGTGTCTCCTCAACGACCGTGCAGCAAACGTTGTTGCGCGCAAAGTAATATGTCCAGTTACAGTTACATTCTCTGCAAGTACACCAAGTCCTTTCATCCATACATGATTTTTTTCATCATTACTGACTTTTCTACAGGAGCGTGTATACAATGTAAAGGGCATATTACTATAAACATAGCTGGGTCTACTTTCGGTCTTCGGATCAATACCACAATGCCACGACTTGTAGGCGATGACATCTCGGTCGGCGAAAGATTCAAGTCCAGGAAGGGAAGCGTTTTCACAACGAACGATGGCTAGCGTAAACCAAGCACTACCAGAATTTCCAGTAGCGACGTCGAGAGTAAAATTAACTCTGCAGCCACGGAAAAATATAGGTCCATTTAATACAACTTCTTGAGCTGTTTCATTTCTCCCAAGTTTGTTCTCGAGACTAATAATATGTTTGTAGACAGGCATGCGGTGGCGGTGTTGTCGATACACACGTCGACGAGGCATAGTGTGTCGATGCTGTTGCAGATAGAGCTCATAGCGGAATGGTTCCGCTGGCGTGCACGCCCCCGCTTATATAGAAGACCAGTGACCTTGATTACGTGACGTGGCAGATAACGGACTTAGAATCTGCAGGCCCCAGCTGGAGTGGCTTATCCCGGACGCGCGCTGTAGACTTACTAGGATGCAGCCCGCCGCACCAGTGGAGCGCGCTGCTAGTAAGTCTGTGGTCGTGTAATACTTTTGGGCCCGGGAGAGTCTTTCTTCAGGAGGGCTGTGATGTGCCCACGCCCAGTGACTGATGTGATTTGTGGGAATTCAGACGTAGCGTAGGTTCTGATCAGTCTTGAAACTGAATTGATATCATCGTGATCGTCGCTGTCCTGGTCGTTAGTGTTTGACGAGATAAGTGAAAGTTCAAGGGAGTCTGCCATGACCTATGACTTTAAAAATATAGTCAATGGCTAGGAAATTCAGTCCGTGGGGGAGCTTCATACTACACTGCTGTTTTCTTTATTTTGTTGTGTGCTAGACCTTTTCTAGGTTGTGTTCCGCTTCCCGACGTGATTCTTCCCATTCCCGTCTCCTGTGCTGCTGCAGCTGATTTCTGATGTGCCTCTCCACTCGCCGTTGGTCTTCAGGCTCATGATCCAAGCCTAACATCAGCAAGAAGGCTTAGCAGGCAGCAATTAGCACCAGGTAGTAACCCCGTGCCCTCCGCACCACCTCGGAGTAGTAGTTTGCTGTCTCAGGTTTCATTCCACGGTAGATCGCTTCATAGTGAACACATCCTCCGACGCTGTTGCAGTTACTGCGAGTAGAATAGGAAAAAGAGTGCTGTTTCAGAGTCGTGACGCTCTGGGATTCCAAAATATGTTAAAAGGTGGTGTAGCAAAGAATAACAAAATTTTTGTTAAACCTGCCTCCACTGGAAACACCAATGTGCTCAAGAGTCAAGACGACCACAACCACGCAGAAACAGCCGGTGATAAAATTCAGAGGAAGAAGATGAAGATCGTTCGAGACTTACAGGGGAAATCTACAGGATATATGAGAAACCATCAAAACTTGTATATAATCAGCCGAAAGAACACACAGAAAAAATAACCATTAAAGGTATCGACAGATTTTGTGAATCCAAGCCAGAAGGAAAAGTCCACCGAAATAACCTACAAGTATTCAGAAGCTTTATGTTGTTCTGAACACATTAAGTGTAAAAACTGAAGATGGGGCGGATTAGTTATTACATAATGATGCTGACAAGACTGTTGTAATATTCCGTGGAGCTGAAAACGTCAATATACTTAGTCATTGTGACACGATGATGTTGATGAACTTTCAAGCATTGCACAGGATTTTCTTTGTCAGCTGTTTAAGATCCTTGGGCTTCTTAAGGGACAATATATTGCTATGGTTTCTTCTTTGTTGAAGTATAAGAAAACTTTACCTTATCAGTAAGTCTTTCCAACAGTTGTTGATCAATTTGATAATCTAGGTCTGAAATCTCCCACAACAAGATTTTAAGATGAAATGTTTCGAAGAAAGCATTATAAGAGCTTGAAGGGATGGGTGGACTGATGTAAGAATCCAGCGTTGTAAATTCCATCTTATACAGAGCTGGTAGCAAAAAACATCGTTTCTACTTGCAAATGATTATCATTCCAGAAATGAAATCTGGAGGTTTCTGTCATATATTTGGTTTGCCGATGCTGCATCCAGGTATCGTTGGTGACTACCTTATTGGGGACTTAATGTCAGCAATGCCTGTGTGTGAAAAATTGTAAACGTTCTGCGGTTACTTGGTGAATACATATATAGACGAGACGGCAATCTTTTCCCCATCCATGTGGACATAAGTTAAGTTACAATAGACAGAACTAGCAATGCTTGCGAAAGTTTCCAAAAAAATGGTTCAAATGGCTCTGAGCACTATGGGACTCAATATCTTAGGTCGTCAGTCCCCTAGAACTTAGAACTACTTAAACCTAACTAACCTAAGTACATCACACACACCGATGCCCGAGGCAGGATTCGAACCTGCGACCGCAGCAGTCCCGCGGTTCCGAACTGCAGCGCCAGAACGGCACGGCCACCGCGGCCGGCGCGAAAGTTTCCACAACAAGTACAATAGTCAACTCTAGTGCTAGAGCCCAGTATACGGGGTGGTCAGAACCAATCTCAAAAGCTTTTAAGGGTGTTGCAAGGTAGGTTGTAATAAGAAATAATAATTAAGAAATATTTCGATACGGTCATGACGTTCCCAAGTTAATTACCATCGAAGTTAGCCAACAAGCCCGCTGCGCGCACAAATTCAAGCGGCCCACCAGGGATGTTGTCGCCAAAGGTGTCCGTTTGGTTTCCTAAACTCGAACAAGAGAGCGATACAAACGGCTGGACATAAAGGGGTAGTTAGGATCGAGGCAGAGCCAAAGTCTCGTACGCTATCATCTACGTTGTGAAAGCATCTGACACTAACTGTACGTGGTGGGCCCCTTAAATTTGGGCGCAACGGCCTGATTGGCTAACTTCGATGTTAATTATCTTGGAAACGCCGCAACAAATAGAATTTTTTTATTAATTATTTCTCAGTACAACGTACGCGGCAACACCCTTAAAAGTTTTTCACACTGTTTCTGATTATTATCTATCCATATTTCTTGAGTTCTGAAAAAAAAGAGCTCGACATAAACAATGGAAACAATTCAAAAAAAAAAAAAAAGAAGAAGAACATGTCTTGTCTCGATTTAAAATTCAGGAAGTAACATGTGTTAAACTTCAAAGATAGGAAAATTATAACAATTGAATATGTGAAATTAGTTTCCTACAAAGAAAATCTTGTAGTACAAACTAAAATAAGTAGTTTCAATTTTAATGACGGGTATGCAGTGCATGGTAGTATGGGATTAGGTCTGTGTATGTTACTACCTGCTTTGAACAGGAGGCCAGCGCTCCTTCCCTGACCAAGTGAGGATTCCGTCTTGTGCCCCAGGCGAGCCCTTAAGGTCGTGGAAGGCATAGGTCCTATTTTTCTGACCATGGGAGGCATGGATACTGCTTCGTGGTCTTCAGGATAGAGACAGGTTTACAAGCATCGGCTGCAGTATGCTTTTTTCTAGTTATTTTGTTTTGTGTATGCTGCCGTAGTAAACGTCAAGCGCATGGATGGGCAGTTTTAGAGGTATCTATAGTAAAGCTTTCCATAATAATTTTAGTGAGAATTTCGTGGCCTGATCGATTTTAGCTCTAATGGTTAGCTGAGCTGTTGGTAGCGTCTTCCTTGAAACAAGAGTGCTGAATCTGTAGAAGGTATATATTACATTGCCAACGTCACGGTGGATGTGGTTCTCTCCCAAGGTGAGAACAAAAGGTGTGTGAATTATAACCGGCATTTTGGTTTTCCAGGATACATTTTTTTTGTAAGAAAATGTCCAAGTTACTGGACCATAGTATAGTAAATGATTTTCGTGGAAATGGATGGGGAAATCAGGTGCTAAGACTGTGAAACGCGTCAGTCAACCTGTAGAGTGACGAGTCCCATGTATCATTGCTATTGATTCAGTTTGTTGTAATCCGTAACATGCATCTACCGACTCACGGATATTTGATGATGATACAGTGGGTAATAGCGAACTGCTAACACATTGTTTAATTTCCTTCTGTCTGTGTAGTTAGTTTCATGCCTCGTATTTGTTGTGTTGTACGATTCTTGTAAAGTCTTGAATGAGATACATGGAGTGAGGGGAAAG
The DNA here is from genome assembly GCF_023897955.1 of Schistocerca gregaria. NCBI lineage: Eukaryota > Metazoa > Arthropoda > Insecta > Orthoptera > Acrididae > Schistocerca > Schistocerca gregaria. The sequence goes on from NC_064927.1 coordinate 314,881,142, forward strand.
TGACCACTGGCAACCAGTCCCGGAAGAATAGAGAACTTCTTAAGTTTAGGCAGCTTGGAGCAGGGAACGGCGACCCATTTACTGACCACCAGGTCCTGTATTGTCTGCCATGTTGCGGGCAGGGAGCGTGTGCTGAATATTCCACAAAAGGGCGGCCCATGAGCTGTACAGTTCGGGAGTCTGGCAAGAAAGTCATGTATATTGAACCATGTTGCACGTCCGACTAGTGCAGAATAAATTAATTATACAAGTTGACCTACCTGCTCAAAGAACAAATCGGCGGGATATTGTTTTCTCTGGTAACGCCTTGTCCAGAAAATTGGAGGGTACCAGGCTAGTCGACGGATGTTCCTCTCTGCTTTCATGTAGGAAGATATGCAGCTATTTATTGTTAAGGGTTTTTCTTCTTTCTCCCCTTGCAGGGGTCGAACTGCGACAGCCGGATGCCACTCCACGCGGAGAAAGAATTTCTGTGTCTCTCTCTCTTGTAAGGCAGGAAATAGCAGGTTGGCAGTTTGTTCTAAATCATGTTGCAGGACTGCGTTTTCAGCTTTTCTTTTGTCTACATGTAAACCAATGTCACAACAAGCCTGGGATAATTAATCTGAGAATTTTTGATAATGGCAGGTCTTATTCCGATTAGTATCAGAGAAGCTAAATGTTTAACCCGCAGTGCATGGAGGCTGTCGTTCAGACCGTAGCCGGTTGGTGTTTTTCCTTACAGTGAACTGATCCCACTCATTCAGTTTAGAGTGAACATGAACTGGGACGTTTATTTAATCATTCTCGGAGTCTAATGATCAATGAGTGGCTTCAGTTGCAAAGCCATACACGCACGCAGAATTGTCAAGTTAACAGGCAGAATACAGATAGGGTAGAAGCACCAGGGAGTAAACAGCAGAAGGAAGATAGATCATGGAAAAAGCCAGAGAGTATCACCAACGTTTATTTATGTTCAGTTGGTTCAAATGGGTCTGAGCACTATAGGACTTAACATCTGAGGTCATCAGTCCCCTAGAACTTAGAACTACTGAAACCTAGCTAACCTAAGGACATCACACACATTCATGCGCGAGGCAGGATTAGAATCAGCGACTGCAGCGGTCATGCGGTTCCAGGCTGAAGGGCCTAGAACCGCAGCCGGTGTTTCTTTATGTGTTTCACAGACTACAGTAAAGCATTTGAGTGTGTAAGCCACTCAAAAATGCAGTAAGCACGAGGCTTTATGACAATACAAGAGCACCATACACAGCTTAACATAAATATACAAAAAACCGAGATGTAGCAGTAAAAATACAGCGACAATACACACAAATTTTCGTGACAGGGAAAGGATTCAGAAAGAGATGTTTTGTTAATGTATGTGATCCCACTTCTGGACATCAGTGTTAATGTATATGGGCAGCGAAGGGAAGAGAAGGTTGTTACATATGCCTCGTGACGACAGAGTGCAGGAGATCGAGCGGTCAGGATTTGAGAGGGGCATCCAGTGCTGCCGTTAAATGGCAAAACAGCAAATTAGGTACAATAAACGGGATGTATTTCAATGTACGGTGTACAAGGGGCGCCCCTAGGATCGCAAGTTATCTGGTTTTGGCCAGTCTAGGAAGTCCAACAATTAATTAAAATGGGCAACGGAATGGGAAGAGGTTCATGTTAACTTACGTTGGTGGCTGGTCTTGAAAAGCAGAGCCAGAGGCCCTGCCTTCCAAAAAGACGTCTGTTCTGCTCGAGGTCTGGATTACAAGATACACGGAGCCAACTGCATTCGACACCGCAGAACACTCCAACGTCCACACAAGGGACCTGAATCCCATACACACTATTGGCTAAAACCAATGGCGTGAATTGGCTAGCAGTTTCAGCAGAGGTCTCAGGGTGTCTCTTGTCAGTAGCTTCAACTGGACAGAACTGCTTCGGTTCTTAAAGACAAGCAACTTGTGTCACCTAGCCACATTTAATGAACAGCTTAAGCTATATCGATGAAACAACACTAACAGTAGACAGTGCATATTGCAATGCAAGTGTAGTGAAAAAATTGCGAAAGTAAGTGAAAATTTTGGCCTAAGGTTGAATTTGAAGCAAACGAGAATTTTGACAACATGTATGAAGACTGACAGTGTGACAGACGGAGAAATCATCGAGAAACTCAATAAATATACAGGGGCTTCGCAAATTCCCGTTACAAACTTCTAGTACTTGTGGAGAAGAGTGAGCACATAATATCTTGAATAGGAACTCATGTCCAGTGACATCATCCAAGAATGCTACAGAGCGTCGAAGTTAGAGGCGTCATCTACTATAAATGTATGTATATACAGGGTGTAGCACACTGCCGCAAATAAAATAGTTTTCATTTTCACTGTAGCTTCCATTTCGGGACCGCTCGGACCTTACTTTTAAAATAGCTCTTGTGTTTTAGGATCTATGACAGCAAAAAGCAGCTTCTTTTGTGAGGAACTAAGAAGAAGGGTACACCTTGGAAAAGTCTTTGTAATTAAATTAAACTCATTGCTAAAGGAAAGGAACTGCTATAGCATGTGAAAATAAAAGGGCTGAAATTAATATTTGCCATACTTTTGAACGAATGTGAGCCTATGAGACGCTTACAATGAAAAAAGTCCAACGCCAGAAAACTGATTATTTTGTAATGTGTATTTGGAGAATAGCCCTGGAAATTTCATGGAGTAAAAAATTAAAAATAAACCAGTCCTGAAAAAAATAAAAATCCTTGGAGACCAATACGCTGTGGGCGAAACTACAGTGCTTTGGCTATATCATGAAAGCAGAAACTAACTAGAAGAATGTTTAACGTTTAGAGCAACAGACAGTTAAAGACGTATAGAAAAACCAAGGACAAAGTGGATAGGGAACATCAAGAAAGACACCAGAATGACCCTTCAAGAACTGAAGACCAGAAAAACGAACAGGAATGCACTAAGGACACCGTTCATCATGTCACTAGGAGTTGTAGCAAATAGTTTTACAGCCTCAGTCAGTAGCAGAGACATGGGAAAGTCATCTGTTTACGTGGAATGCGTGCGGCTACAGCCAATGACGTTTATTTTTATCCAGTGTTTAATTTCTAAAATTTTGGGGACTCGTCTCTTCAACCATAACTCCCGCTCCCCTAAGCCTTAATAATTTCAAGTTGCAATTTTCGAAAACTTGTGATAAAACTTACACTGATAAATCATTTTTAATAAAATACTGCTCTAAAATTCATGCTATTTTGAAACATAATTTGTTATAATCAAAACAATAAATGCACAGGGTTGCTGGCAGTCGTACACAAATGACATCTGACATTAAGGTTACCGATATTTACCAGTCACAACTTCGGAATGAAGCTCGACTTATCCTGGGTACACTGTATCCCCCCCCACACACACACACACTTAGTACCTCCTCGCTCCACGCCTCTGCCCATTGCATAACATTGGTTTCAAACTGTCATTTTCTCTTGTGTCGGCGTTGAGACAAATTAAACGAGGGCTATTCGTTTATTAAGACCTTATAGCTCATGAAATGGAAACCACAGTGAAAATCCAATGAGCGTTTGCACAGATGAGTGTCTCTAGTACACCTGACTACCGCTGGCGTGGCACTTTCCAGTTCTGAGTCACTGTGAGCACATAAAGGTACCTAGAAAATAGTTTCTCCTTACAAGTATGAGTTCCTGCTGAGAACTTGCGCCTGATTTTATACAACCCACATAACATAACTGCCATGCATTTCCTTCTTCATAACAGTTCTCGACCGCACACCTTAGGGGCAATGCAGGCGCTCGTGTAGCGGTTTCGACGACAAGCGTTTGATCACACAGTGCGGGCTTGTCTGCCTCTGAGATTCAACTCTCTCCACATTGACCGCTGGCTATGAAGACAGCATTTTGAGCAGACGAGTGTAGGAATTGGCAGAATTTACAGGCAGCTGTCTTCCATAACGAGAGTATTGCCCAAAAATTCGTACCACGCTACAACATGTGTCTAAGTCCCTGGAAGGTGAAGCTAATTGTTGCTAATAAAACTTTTGTGATTTTCACAGTCATTTCAATTTCATTGGATATTAACAAACTAATAGCCCCGGTAGTTACGTTGTAATTTAATACACGTGTACTATTTTAATCTCCGGTAACGACTTGTTCCACTGTGTTCAAAAAAACTGTCCTCGGAGGTGCCGGAATCCATTCTGGTGCATTCCACACTAAATCAATCCCTGCTTTTGTCCACAAGTGGGTTATTTCACTGAATCTGGCTGACTATCAAAATCAAACCAAAGTTCATTTGCCTAACTACTGTGGCAACCACGGTGAAAAGACAGTTTAGCCGCATTTCATCACTCGTTAAAGCCAGAAAACTCGCAGTAGGAGTAGCTTGGCTGGATCTTCGTTGTTCAGTAGACGTCGCAATACCAACAGAACCCTGCGGTAGTATTACAGGCTAAAAGAAAACGTCATGTCTCACTTCAACCTATCATTTCAAGGGAAACCATAGTTATATAACATTAATTTCAGCAAACAGTGGAAACCTGTCGCTGCTTTAAAGTTGTAACCTGTGAGTTCATAACACACTAAAACCCGATGTCAGTACCCTGAAACTCTGCGCAGTTAATGAAATCTGACCGATAAGTGAACAAAAACGCGAGCCGACTAACTTTGTTTTATATGTTGTAGTGACCAGGCGCTTTCTCATAACGTATCGGAATAATTAAGGGGAATTTAACTGAAATCATAGTCTTTATCTTTACAATACATCTCGTGCATTTCCGTGTTGATGCATCACTCTATAGAGATTTGATTCGTGCAGTGCGCATGGACTTGCACACTGTACTCTACAAAATTCAAACGTCTCTGAGCACTGTGGGACTTAACATGAGGTCATGAGTACCGTAGACTCAGAAACACTTAAACCTAACTAACCTAAGGGCATCACACACATCGATGCCCGAGCCAGGATTCGAACCTGCGACCGTAGCAGTAACGCGGTTCCGGACTGAAGCACCTAGAACCGCTCGGCCACAGTGGCCGGCTCTGTACCCTACAACACATAACAAATTCAAATGAGCTCGCTTGTTAGCAAAATATCAAAGTCTTCGTCGATGTAGCTACATAGCATGAAGCTTCAATGCCAACACACACTTACATCGCTAGCTACAAAACTCGCCTACAAAGAGGGAAATGCCATCACTGTTGAGTGCATTTTATTCTCTCTCGTCTTAAAATATAACGAAATCGAACGTACTTCGTTTGCAAAAGAACCTCTTATGTCAACACAAGTGAGAATTTGAATAAAGTTCAAAGGAGTGAAAAATAAGTTCGCAAGAATTTCAAATTACACGATCATTGAATATGTACGTATATATATGCTCTTGCCTTACATACAAGTCCCCTTCAACGCACCACCTGACTTTTGATGACCGTATATTTATAGACGACACTGAAGAATTATCCTGTTATCATATGCATATTATTCAATGAGTGGAAAAGCAGTGAGACAGGCAATTTTGCAGACCCGGATGACTCAACAGATATTGGATATGGAATCCTCTGTGTTCTAACGAACACGAAAACCCGAGCAAAGAACTGGCATCGTCCAATACAACTGCAAAGTATCTCGCGTAAATAAATTCGTTGTTGCACGTAACGTATAACTACGCAGCGTCAGGACAAGCAAGGAACCATCCTACCGTATTACGGTACAATGTCGCTTCGATGTCTACCTTTCTTTTATCACAAGGCAATGAGTCTATACCAAACACGTCGGCTCGTCCATGTAGCATCAGAGTGTGTCCTTTTATCCACAAGCCATGCAGGCCTCGCTGACTGGTTCTCTGCGCCGAGCAGTTCTATTGGCTGCTCATAATACGACTAAGGCATACAAGTGCTTATCATATTCGGATAAATACATACCATGAAAATTGTGTACAAACCACATCCAACAGTAAACCGTAAGGAGCGATCAGAAATCGACATACAAGCACCGACATGCAAGCAAGGGTTTAGTGTGTCATCCACGTACTTCCGAAGTGCGTGCGGTAAATACGAAAACGTCAACTATGGCGACGTTATTACCAAATGTTTCCAAACAGGACCAACGTGCTGTTATTCTTCTCTTTCCGTTCGAAGGACAAACACCAGTAGACATCCACCGGAGAATTAGAAAGTGTGTGGGGCAGCATGTCTGTAGAACACTCCCGTTGTAGAATGGTGCTTCAGGGAGTCCTGATGCTTTGTGATAACATACATCGCCATATCGCAACCGTCGTTGGGGAGAAGTTACGTCAACTGAAGTGGGAGACATTCAGACACCCGCCCTGTAGTAGTGATCTCTCCACATGGGATTATTACTCGTTCGGTCCCTTAAAAAAAGGCCTTGAAGGGTCCACGACTCCTGTCGGACGAGGATTTGCAGCACGAAGCCGCGGTCTTCTTCACGAAGCATAACACGCGGTTTTACCAAACGAATATTTTCAATCTGGCACGTCGGTGGGATCATTGCCTCAATGCTCAAGGCACTTTTGCCGTATTGTGGTCTGGTCGACCTTCGAACGGAACATTTTTATCGCCCCTTATACAAGGTGGCTCAGAAATGTTGCGACAGATTAAGATGGTTTGTAGAGGGTGTTTTGAGCAAAAGGTTGAGGATAGGAACCCGTGTCCGGAAACTCCTCCAACGACACTGGAGAACTTCGAAGTTAAAGCTGCAGCGCTACCATTAGGGCACCCCTTTGGCAGCAAACGTGACTTTCTACGTTGACGGAACGTAGGCGGAACGTCTCTCATGGTTGTTCGTTGTCCAGTGATCGCGACTGATTGCCACGATCGCCAGTGCAGAAGACGGGGCCAGATGCTGCGTATAAAAGCCTTGTTTCCTATGAAACCGATGGTGTGTAGCCTCTGTGGATGATGGTTTTGGACACGGAATTGAATGTGCAGTTCCTATGTCTCCTGTATAGCGAAAATCAATGGACATTTTAGAGAGTTCCAGGAGGAAAATAAACTGCATGTGGAAACTCGATTCCGAAATCGTCATCCACCGAGGTAACAGATCATCGCATCCACAGACGAGAAGCCCTGTCTACACAGCAGCCAGCTCCATCTTCTCCTCAGGCGATCGTGGCAACCAGTCGCGATCACTGAATAACTTGGTTGCTCTATAGCGTCGAAGGATGACGTTTCCGAACCTCTATCTGTTGCTCAAAACACCCTCTACAAACCCTGGAACTCTGTCGCAACATTTCTGAGTCACCCTATATAACGGCGATCAAAAATGTTCCGTTCAAAGGTCGACAAGCCCAGAATACGTACGACAACCAGGCAAAATTGCCGTGAGCATTAACACCATACAACGAAGGCTTTCACGACCGGATATTTTAGCTGCCGAGAATTCTTCCGGGTTGTATGGCCGTCGTCCATGGATTTCTTCCATCCCTGAGCTACGTTGGACATCTTCGGAGGTGCCCCTGGTTGTGCTGAGAATTGCCGACTGACGAGTCGGACGCCAAAGAACAACCAAAATACCGTGGAAAGTGGGTGTGGTCTGGATTTCACGTGATAGCAGATATAAACCTTGTCAAGGATAAAATGAGAACAAGGGGTGGCCGAGACGTATAACCCATGCCATCACGCCGCGATGACGAACACACCCTTCCAATGTGCGTTCACCGCGATATCGCCAAACATGGATGCGACCATCATGATGCTGTAAACACAACCGGGATTCATCCGAAAAAAGACGTTTTGCCATTCGTGCACCCAGGTTCGTCGTTGAGTACACCATCGCAGGCGCTTCTGTCTGTGATGCAGCGTCAAGGGTAAGAGCAGCCATGGTCTCCGAGCTGCAGTCCATGCTGCTGCAAACGTCGTCGAACTGTTCGTGCAGATGGTTTTTTTTTCTTGTTAACGTCCCCATCTGTTGACTCAGGGATCGAGACGTGGCTGCACGATCGGTTACAGCCATGCGGATAAGATGCCTGCTAGTAATACGAGGCAGTTGGAATCCATCACGGCGTTTCGTATTACCATTTGATCCCACTGATTGCATATTGTGCTAAAAGTCATTGGTTCTCGATTAACGCGAGCAGCAATGTCGCGATACGATAAACCGCAATCGCGATAGGCTAGAATCCGACGTTTGTCAAAGTCGGAAACGTGATGGTACGCATTTCTCCTCCTTACACGAGGCATCACAACAACGTTTCACCAGGCATCGCCGGTCAACTGCTGTTTGTGTATGAGAAATCGGTTGGAAACTTTCCTCATGTCAGCACGTTGTAGGTGTCGCCACCGGCGCTAACCTTGTGTGAATGCTGTGAAAAGCTAATCATTTGCATATAACAGTATCTTCTTCCTGTCCGTTAAATTGTCGCACGTCACCTTCATGGTGTAGCAATTTTAATGGCCAGTAGTGTATATGTCTCAGCAAAAAATTATTTTTTTGAATTCAAATATGGTTTGATACCGGTCTAATATCAAACAACGTAAACTGCCAGTAAACAAACTCCATGGACTGTCGGTGTCCTTGTAGCACTATGTTTCCACTCATCTTTGTATTCTTGTACTTTCAGAGAGATAGAGGGGCTGGCCAGTACTTACCTCAGCTCAGTACAGCCGATAGCTACACAAAAAACAACCGAAAATTTACGTTTCTAGCTTCATAACGGGGTTGTGAGTAACTAAATCCACTTTCCCTTCTTCCCTTTCTTTCCCCTCTCTCCTCCCTGATGAAGGAACATTTATTCCGAAAGCTAGGAACGTAAATTTTCGGTTGTTTTTTGTGTATCTATCGGCTGTTCTGAGCTGAGGTAAGTACTGGCCAGCCCCTCTATATCTTTGTTAGTATTTGTTTCACATCTTTATATGAGATTTTCCATTAATTATTCTTGTACTTTGATAAGTGTCTAGCGTTCAGTCATTGTTGTATTTTATGTTGATGGCATCCATAAAATCTAAAGAGGCTGGGTGTATAGTTTGATTAGCTGAGGCCAATAAATAAATACAAACGTCCCCCTAAGGACTCGCCTGTACCCTCTTTCTTTTCCCAGACGTAAATATTACTGCTGTTCCGCGCAGCCTTACTTTATGGGACTCCTTCCCGCAGGCGCCTTGCGAGTTTAACGCGCGCTAATCTCCGGCAGATCCTCCGCGCAGTCAGGTACGAAGTACGCGGCGCTGCAGCGCATTACTCTCGGCGCACGCAGCGGCCTATTAAAAGTTAAGTGCGCGCCGGCGCCGCCATGCTTCCGCGCGCCGCGGACGAAGCCCGCTGGCCCGTGCGTTGCCTGCCTGCCCGCCTGCCTGCCTCTATCAGATACTGCCCACGGCGGCCTCACAGCTGAAATACCCGGCGCCGTCCTCATAAACACTGAGACGTGCTTGTTGCTCAGAGCTCTAGCGATCCCAGAGCTCTTCTCTACTCGAAAATACAAAATGCAATCGCCAGGGAATTGTCTTGTTCCTGCCGAGTAATACTGAAGTCTTTGTAATTTTATCCATCTTTCGCAGCTTACAACGTGACTGTATTCAATACACTGGAGGTATGAATAAAAAAAAAAGGCCTTCAGTCGCAACTTCTGGTGTTTTATTAAGGGGAGTTAGAACGGCCCCCTGTGTCTGCAAGTGGTGTGTACAAGATCCCGTGTACATGTGGTAGGGTCTACATGGGAATTACAAGCAGAAGTGTGAACCCACGGTTGAAGGAACTCAAAAGTCTTTGCCGACTAGGGAAATCAGACAAGTCATCCATGGCGTTTTATTAAGGGGAGTTAGAACGGAAAAATTTTATTTTTCACATTCTCGGATTTTTATCTCATAAATTTTGTAACTTTCCGAATAAAATGATATATCACTTATAAACTCAAGTGTAAGGATGTGGGGGGGGGGGGGGGCATATGAGTAGGGGTAAGAGAGATACTGCCTACAGGAAAATTAAAGAAATCTTTGGAGAAAAGAGAACGACTTGCATAAATATCAAGAGCTCAGATGGAAACCCAGTTCTAACCAAAGAATGGAAAACAGAAAGGTGGAATGAGTGGCTCAAATGGCTCTGAGCACTATGGGACTTAACATCTGAGGTCATCAGTCCCCCTTTTTTTTTTTTTTAATTTTAGCAGTCGCACGGTACCGGACTGCGCGCCTCTTTTTTTTCCACCTATCTAACCTAAAAACAAAAACAAAGATAGTGCCACCGCCACTTTCATCCTACAGTTAACTAGGACGGCCGTTCGCCACCACTTTAGATTTTGCGAACGAAACAAAAATTAAATATGCCTCTGAACTTTTAATATAAAAAAATAATAAAAGGAGAAAGGAAAGGGTATAATATGTTATTATATTTGATTTGTTGTTCATTTTGTTCTTAGTTTGTTCTTGTGTATTTATTAGGATTCTAAACGCAGGTCTCCTGCCCACTTTTTTTTAATCTTTTTTATTTATTTATATAGGTATCAATGTGCGAACAGTTATAGTTAATCAAGCCTGGAAAACTAAAACAGAATGAAGACACCATCGAAGATATTAAATGTAAATAACATGAAAAAGAAAGCTACCACGTCGTAGTTAGGCTTCCCATTGACTGCGCCCACTGATAAAGATTGTTCAATATATGCTCGTTTGCAGTTTGTTCTGACCTCATCTGGCACTGCCTGGAACATTCCAGCTGCACGGGTGGCTGTGAAAGGCGCTCCATAGGTAGTTTGCGAAGCATTGTCGATATCTGGTATGCCCGGAAATAGCATGATGTCTTTCTTGCAAATAGAGCCAGAAGTCAAGGAAATTCTTGTGTCCGTCACGACAGAGGTAATGGACCGCATGTCCACGTATCCAGGTGACGGAGTTGGTTCAAGTCTTGGGGTAAAATGTCTCATCCGGAAACAATAACGTGCGTGCAGATATATGCTCCGGCCTAACTCGCAAGACATAAGCCAGCACTAGGTGCCAAACCGGTTCCGCCTCTCCGCAGCTGAGGCGGTGCTCGTCAGAATCTACAGTGTTACAACCCACACAATTAGGAGATTCTGCCATGTGGATATTGTAGAGACGTTCTTGCGTCACCAGCTTCCCATTAACGACTACGTACCATTGGGAAACAACGTCGGAATCAAGCATGGCATCGTGTACAGTCTTCCACACAACGCGCCACCGTACGTCAGGATATTTTAGTTCGACCACATTTAGGGGGCGGCGTTGCATCATGTCGTGATAAATACGTCGAGTCGTGGCCATTTGTGGTGTCGTGAGCACTACACTGCAATAACTTTGTTCTAAATAGAAACTTCCTAAATAAAAGAGGGGCGCTGGGATGTCCTGTAGTGGCACCGGCGCTCTTAGTGAAGTAGGTCGTAGCGCCGTCAGAAGCAGACTCATGAGGCTCGTAGGACAACGGCGCAGCAGACATAAATGTGAGCTAACATAGAGGGCAATGGCCCTATCATGGACGTTGACTAGGCCGAGACCACCTTTTTCCTTGGGGAGAGTAAGAGATACGTATCTGATCTTCAGTAACATACCAGCAGTGACGAAGTATCCCAGCGCTGCCATAATGCTACGAGCCAAGGGTTTCGGAATGGGTAGCGTTTGGGCGACATGCGGTATGCGGGACGCAAGGTATACATTGGCATAATACGCCCGCTGAACGATGCTGAGGGATCGCAAGCGCTGATTTGCAATTCCGGCCCTAATTTGGTGAAGAAGGCGTCGATAATTGAGCGTCGTCGCGCGTCGCATGTCGTTCATGAAATCTAAGCCCAAGCAGCGGACAGTATCACTGAAGTGTAAGGGGGCAATGTGTTCCTGCGGTAGCCCAATCCCGATGCTCAAGGCGACAGATTTGTCAACGTTGATTTGGCTACCAGAAGCTGTACCGTAGGTTGCAATCCAGTCCAACGTCGCGGCCATATCGTCAGCTCCTCGTATGACGATCATCAAATCATCCTCATATGCGGTGCAGCGATAGATGGAGCCGCCGAACTGTATCCCAGTGAGCCTGTCTCGGAGACCACACAACAAGGGTTCTAAGGCCAATGCAAATAACAATGTTGATAATGGACATCCCTGTCGTACTGATCGGCGGATCGGCATGGGTGCCGTCAGTCTTCCATTAACAAGAACTCGAGAAGTAGCCCCATGCAGAAGGCGTGTCAACACTGTGATAAAGGGGTCGGGATATTCCATGCGCCGTAGAACGGCAGTGAGGAAAGTGTGGCCCACACGGTCAAAAGCCTGGCTAAAGTCGATAGACGCCAGGGCTGCCGGCAAACGTCTCACCCGTGCAAGGGAGATGAGATCTCTGTAACGACATAACGCAGTTCTGATGTTGTTGGGTCCCCCCAAGGACATCTGATCGCTGGACAGGACGTGCAATAGTGTGCCCCGAAGACGTTCTGATAGCAGCCTCGAAAAGATCTTGAAGTCGCTGTTCAATAACGTTAAGGGGCGATAATCGCGGACATGATTCCGTCCCTTCGGCTTATGGATGGGGACAATCAGTCCTTCCAAGAACGGTGCAGGCAGCGGTATACCCGGGGACATCAATTCCTGACCAATTTCAACCCAACACGGTACCAACAGTTGTTTAAATGCTCGATAGAACTCTAATGGTAATCCATCGATTCCTGGTGATTTATGGGGAGCACCTTTACCAATGGCGTCGAGCACTTCCTCTTCTGTCACTTCTCCCAGTAAAGTCGGTACCATGTCTGGTGAAACTGTACCGTGGACATGTGCTGAAACCGAGTCTACCGTCGCCATATCAGGGAGCACTGCTGAATAAAGTTGAACGTAATGCCCATAGAAGGCTTCTGCTATATCTGCTTGTTCTGCCACGTGTCGTCCGTCGTCCGTTATCATGTCGGTTACCAGTGCCCTACGGCGCCTCCTGCGTTCTAGGAGCACGTGGTGCATAGATGGCCTTTCTGATTGTATCATGTCTGGAGCACGCGACCGTATAACAGCGCCTTGTAAATGATGGCGTGCTAAGGAGATGAGTTGCGCTTTCGCGTGATTGACTATGATCTGCCGGTCAGGTGAGGGCTCCATAGCAAGACATTCCCGTAGGACGGTGTAATAAAAGTTTTCCGTGCTCCTCCTCCATGCCGCCGCTTCTCGGCCGTAAACCATGAAGGTGCGCCTAAGAGCAGGCTTGGCACATTCAATCCACCAACTGAGGGCCGATCGGTAACTACTACGACGCTGTAAGGACGCGTTCCACGACTCTTCGATAGCACCTTTACATGCCGGCTCGTCCAGATGGGCGACGTTCAGTTTCCAGGGGGGCCTACTGCGCCACACACGTGCAGCTGGGAGGGCAATGGTGCAAATATAGGCTGTGTGGTCGGTGAATGCAGTGGGCCAGAGCTCTGCTCCTCTCGTCGCCGTCGAAAGGGTGCTTGTGACGTAAATCCTGTCTAACCGACTTGATGAACGACTTGTATAGTGGGTGTATCCCAGGAGCTGGGCCATGGATATGGCGCCACGTGTCAATCAGGTGGAGGTCACGCACTAGCATTTCCAATTCCGCACACGGGACTTGATGTGGCTGCTGATCAGACGGAGATAATGTACAGTTAAAATCTCCTCCGATCACCATATCGTCTATGCGGCCCATAAATAGACGTGTGATATCTTCCGAAAAGAAGCGGGCCCGATCTCTCCGTCTCCCTGATCCTGAAGGGGCATAGACATTGATGAGTCGTACACCGTTGACAGTTACTGCCATGGCTCTTGCACTCGGTAAGTACAGTACGTCCGTAGCCTCCAAACCGTCCCGTAGCAGAACAGCCACACCACAATCGGTAGAAGAGGCGTGGGAGATGTGGGCGGTATATCCGTAGAAGTCAGGGAAACTAGCGACACATACTTCCTGTAAGAGGGCCACGTCGACGTCCGCCGCATCAAGCATGCGTTGTAGCATTGTCAGTTTGTGTGGTGCCCTTATCGCGTTGATATTGATTGTGGCTAGGCGAAAGGTGTGCTGCCTAGCCTCTTCACCTAGGGTAGACCCCATGGCAATCAAAGCTAACCGCAAGAGATGCCGGACCTACCAAATTCGTTACAAATTATGCGTCTTTTACGATAGGAGTGGCATCTCCAATGCCACCCCTGTGTAGCTGATCGGCACCTAAATCTCCCGCACGTACGTCGTCTTTGTTAGAGGTAGACGGAGCGCCATCCATCGACGCGACCTGCTGAATCCGTGGTGCAAGAAGTAACTTGGCACTCGTGGTATGGGCAAGTGAACCGTCTACATCACTTAGATTCTCAGCAGGCGCAGCATCCATGCCGTCTGAGGAGATGTCACCGTCTTGACCGGCCGTGTGTAGGAGGCAATCGTCTGAAGGGGTCCGCCGACGTCGCTTCCGTCGTCGAGGCGAACGTTGCTTGCGAACGTGGACATCCGTATCCGAATGTGGGAGGCAATCCAGCGTCGTATCATCTTCCGCTAGGAAAGCCGCGGTCGGGACAATGTTCGCGTCCACGTCCATCGCGTTCTGAATGTTATGTTGCGTCTGGAGTCCGTGGGATTGTTGCTGCTGTTGTTGCTGTGGAGGGGGCGACACATGGGTTGGCATCGGGGGTCCTTCCTCTTCCTCCCTTGGTACTTCTGGCGTCGATGGGTGTGTCTGATCGCCCGTTTCGTCTTCAACTATGGTGCGCATCGTCGTCTGAGCGTACGTGAGGGGCAGGATTGTCGTCCCCGTCGGGGAAACGGAGTCTCCCACTGGTATCTGCGTAATTCGACGTTGTAAGCAGCTCGATCGAACATGGCCTTCCTGCCCACATCCGGAACAGGTACGCGGCTGACCGTCGTACATGATGATTGCACGACAGCCACCGATGTTCAAATAGGACGGCACATGTTTCTTGAGCTCAAGTTTAATTTGGCGCACACCATTGTAGACCTTATACGTCGAGAAAGTTTGCCACTTTTCTGCAACGTGGTTGATAACATTGCCGTACGGTCGGAAGGCGGCCTTGACAACTTCCTCTGGGACCTCGAAGGGGAGCTCAAAAACCCTTACAGTCCTTAGGCCCATGCCTGCATGATCCACCGTCACTGCACCGATATGCCCGTCAGAATGTTTGAATCTGAGAGAGTTCGAGTATTTAGACACCACTGTCGCACATACCTCTGCACTGGTCATTTTAACATAAACCACGCTCGCCGTTATAGAAAAATGTATTCCGACGACAGTCGCCGGATCTAAACGTAGATCGTCTCGTATGAACTGTTCTATTTCATAGGATCGAGGACGCGCGTGATCTGGTTGGAAGGTAATTTTGATCGTATCGTGGCGCCATGTGTGTGCCATAGTCGCACCGAACTTGAAACTAATACAACTCGCGCCGTGAGAAGGTAAACACAAGCAAGCGCTCACGGTCGCGCACGGCGGGGCGCAGCGGACGTCCTCGCCCCACCGCAGCCGAAAGCAGACTGTCCCCTAGAACTTAGAACTACTTAAACTGAACTAACCTACGGACATCACACACACCCATGCCCGAAGCAGGATTCGAACCTGCGACCGTAGCGGTTGCGCGGTCCCAGACTAAAGCGCCTAGAACCACTCGGCTACACTGGCCGGCTGGAAGGAGTATATAGAGGGTCTACACAAGGCCGATGTTCTTGAGAAAAATATTATAGGAATGGAAGAGAGTGTAGATGAAGATGAAATAGGTTATACGATACTGCGTGAAGAGTTTGACAGAGCACTGAAAGACCTAAGTCGAAACAAGGCCCCGGGAGTGGACAACATCCCACTAGAACTAATAACAGCTGCAAAGTACTAACGCAAATTCTTTACAGACGACGGGGAAGATAAGTTTGGGTTCCGTAGAAATATTGAAACACGTGAGGCAATACTAACCCTACGACTTATCTTAGAAAACAGATTAAGGAAAGGCAAACCGACATTTCTAGCACTTGTAGACTTAGAGAAATCTTTTGACTGGAATATTCTCTATCAAATTCTGAAGGTGGCAGGGGTAAAATGCAGGGAGCGAAAGAGTATTTACGATTTTTACAGAAACCAGAAGCAGTAATAAGAGTCGAGGAGCATGAAAGGGAAGCTGTGGTTGCGGAAGGAGTGAGACAGGGTTGTAGCCTTTCACCGATGTTATTCAATCTGTATATTGAGCAAGCAGTAAAGGAAACAAAAGAAGAGTTCGGAGTAGGAATTAAAATCAATGGAGAAGAAATAAAAACTTTGAGGTTCGGCGATGATATTGTAATTATCTCAGAGACAGCAAAGGACCTGGAAGAGCAGCTGAACGGAATGGACAGTGTCTTGATAGGAGGATATAAGATGAACATTAACAGAAGCAAAACGAGGATAATGGAATGTAGTCGAATTAAATCGGGTGATGCTGCTGGAATTAGATTAAGAAATGAGAGGCTTAAAGTAGTAAATGAGTTTTGTTATTTGGGCAGCAAAATAACTGATGATGGTCGAAGTAGAGAGTGTATAAAGTGTAGACTGGCAATGACAAGGAAAGCGTTTCTGAAGAAGAGAAATTTGTTAACATCGAGTATAGATTTAAGTGTCAGGAAGTCGTTTCTGAAAGTATTTGGAGTGTAGCCATGCATGGAAGTGAAACATGGACGATAAATAGTTTAGACAAGAAGATAATAGAAGCTTTCAAAATGTGGTGCTACAGAAGAATGCTGAAGGTTAGATAGGTAGATCACATAACTAATGAGGAGGTATTGAACATAATTGGACAGAAGAGAAATATGTGGCACAACATGACTAGAAGAAGGGATCGGTTGGTAGGGCATGTTCTGAGGCATCAAGGGATCACCAATTTAGTACTGGAAGGCAGCGTGGAGAGTAAAAATAGTAGAGGGAGACCAAGAGATGAAGACACTAAGCAGATTCAGAAGGATGTAGGTTGCAGTAGTTGCTGGAAGATGAAGAAGCTTGCACAGGATAGAGTAGCATGGAGAGCTGCATCAAACCAATCTCTGGACTGAAGACCACAAAAACAACAACAAACTCACATGGGAAGAATTTAATTTTTTTTTAATATAATGCACACCAGTTGAAAGTGTTAAAATGTTTACATGCATTACTTCAAGATCTAACAAAATCGGTAATTTTTTATATATAGGAGGCTGTGGATTGCTGTGTTATAAAGGTCATATCTAGAGGAGGATGGGCACCACGTTGAGGAAGTTGAAACAAAGTTTGGAAGACAAGAAACTTCCTGATGGTAAAACCATAAGAAGCAGGCTGACAGACAAAATGATTGATGAAATATAGCAGTATTATGGGATGGCCATCAGAACTAATACTGATGATTTGTTGAAAATGAAACAGGCACTATGGGTTACCTTCTTCCATAGACTGTCGACTCATGAAAAACCAGTACAACACTTTTGCCCTCTTGGACCTGATACATGTTGCAATTACCGCAATGGCCAGTACTCGAACAGTTCATACAGTGATAAACATTCCATTTCAACAGCAGTCATGGATATCATAAAACATACGAGGGTCAGTCAAAAAGTAATGCCTCCTATTTTTTTTCTACGTTTAATTGTCAGGAAATTTAAATGCAATTACATAGGTTGAAAACCACAACATTGAGGATCATTTTGTCATTTTTCAATGTAATCTCCGCCCATCTCTGCAGTTTTGGTCTTTCTTTGAACAAGGGCATGTATCCCAGCACGGTAAAAATCACAGCTCTGCTTCCTAAGCCATTGACGCACGGATGTTTTGACGGTCTCCTCATCTTCAAAATGAATCCCAAGATGAGCTTCTTTTAGTGGCCCGAACAGATGGAAGTCTGATGGTGCCAGGTCAGGGCTGTATGGGGGATGAGGCAAAACTTCCCATCCAATTTTGACAATCTCGTCAGAGGTGTGACGACTGGTGTGTGGTCTTGCATTGTCATGCAAAAGAAGAACATCTGCCATTGATTTTGTTGGGCGAACTCGCTGAAGACGTGCTTTAAGTTTTTTGAGGGTTGTGACGTATTGAACAGAATTTATTGTGCATCCCTGCTCCAAAAAATCAACCAGAATCACACCCTCTGTATCCCAGAAAACTGTTGCCATAACTTTCCCTGCCGATCGCACAGTTTTCAATTTTTTCTTCCTCGGCGAGCTTGTGTGACGCCACTCCATTGACTGCCTCTTTGATTAGGGTTCAAAAAAATGCACCCATGTTTCGTCCCCGGTCACAATTTTTTTCAGAAACTCATCTCCCTCCAAACGGAAGCGCTGCAAGTGTTGGGAGGCTATTGTTTTCCTTGCCTCTTTATTCTGATCGGTTAACATTCTTGGAACCCACCGTGCACAAACTTTTGAGTACCCCAATTGTTTAATAATCGTGATCACACTGCCTTTACTAAGAGAAATAATGCGACACACTTCATCTGCAGTCACCCGACGGTCACCACGAATGATGTCATCAACTTGCTGAATGTTGTGTGGAGTCACTGCACTCACCGGCCTGCCGCTCCGCTTTTCGTCAGTCAACGGTGTTTGCCCTTCAGCTTCCTTACAACGACGAACCCATCGTCTAACAGTGCTGACATCCACTGTCACAACACCATACACCTTCTTCAGTCTTTCATGAATGCGTATGGGCGTTTCACCTTCTGCATTCAAGAATTCAATCACACAACGCTGTCTCAAACGAACATCGATGTCGGCCATCTTACAAACTTCTGCTGTGCTGCCACCTGTTGACACAGAAAGTTACTACTGCAGTGGATTGCAGAAGAAGGTTTGAGGAATGGCGCCAAATTCAAATTTTTCACTTAACTTAATTTTTTTAAGTAGAAAAAAAATGGGAGGCATTACTTTTTGACCGACCCTCGTATTTACAGAAACCTGGAAAATCCTGAATTACTGAAGAAATGTTTGCAAGGTCAAACTCAAAATCTCAATGAGTCGTTCAATAACCTTATACGGACTATTTACCAAAAATGTTTTTGTTGGAATGAAGGCACTAAAGTGGGGTGGGGGCGGCTGCAGTGATGCTGTTATTGATTTTATTGATGACAACATTGGTAGGGTGAAAGTGCTACAGCGTATGGAAATCAACCCTGGAGCAAACTGCATCAGAGAACGTGAACGGATGAACAAGGTTTCGCCGGCCGCGGTGGTTTCGCGGTTCTAGGCGCGCAGTCCGGAACCGTGCGACTGCTACGGTCGCAGGTTCGAATCCTGCCTCGGGCATGGATGTGTGTGATGTCCTTAGGTTAGTTAGGTTTAAGTAGTTCTAAGTTCTAGGGGACTGATGACCACAGCAGTCGAGTCCCATAGTGCTCAGAGCCATTTGAACAAGGTTTACGTTGATAAAGTAGACTATGCAGCACAGTTGGCCACTAAGGAGTCCAGGAAGAAGAAAAGAAGAAAAAACTTGGAAAAAGATTAAGAGGATGATATACAGTATGGTGCAGGGTGCTTCTGAATGACTGAAAATTAAAAAAAAATTAAGCATATACTGAGTGAGTTATAGTCTTTTGAAAGATTTTCTGTTGCATTTTTCGCTATATCTCAGAAACCACTTCGAGCAGAGTATTCAGATTTTCATGGAGTAATAACATACGTATCCGGAGTCTACCGAACTAAAGGGAGAACATAATGTTATGTATGATTAAAATTATTTAGGATAACGTACAAAAAGGTACACAAAATTTTAACTGTGTAGTTAAAAATTTTTTTCCGAAAGCTGTGACTGAAATGCAGTTATTGTCGTGCAGTAAACTCAGAACACACAGTTTAATGCCCTGTATAAGATTCATGTCAATGGCTACATTGGCTCCTGAAATACAGAGGAGCAAAGACACAACATTTAATTTTGTCGGGATAGGGCGTTCCACGGACTCTGTGATCCATCATCAGGTGTAATTTGTCTTAATACATGCTTTATTTTTTCTCTTTGATGAGGTGAAATGCATATTCTTGTCACGAAAAGGTCTGACGTTGATTTATGAACTTAGTAAGTCTTCTTCTTCTTCTTATTATTCTTCTGTCATGCATTATGCTTTGACTCAGCCTGTTGCTCCTTCCATCGTTCTGCAGATATGCCATTGTATCTTTTACCTTGCGGAGTATATCGCCAAACATGTAGTGGTAATCTTGATTTGTCCATTCGTAACAGATGGGATATCCATTTTTGTCGGTATTCGTCTACCTTAGATTTATATTGAAAATATTCAATTCCTTCGTGATATCCGTATTTCTTTTGTAGTCTAGCTTGGTGTATCCTGCTATGTTCCTGAGCAATTTCATTTTATTGAATTGTAATCTTATTTTATCTTTCGTTTTCATCATCCAAGATTGACCGAGCGGGGTGGCGCAGTGGTTAGCACACTGGTCTCGCATTCGGAAGGACGACGGTTCAATCCCGCGTCCGGCCATCCTGATTTAGGTTTTCCGTGATTTCCCTAGATCACTTCAGGCAAATGCCGGGATGGTTCCTTCGAAAGGGCACGGCCGATTTACTTCCCCATCCTTCCCTAATCCGAGCTTGTGCTCCGTCTCTAATGACCTCGTTGTCGACGGGACGTTAAACGCAAATCTCCTCCTCCTCCTCATTATCCAAGATTGACTTCCATACAATAATGTTTTTACTGACATAACTTTATAAAATTTTAGATATGTTTCTGCTCATACTTTACGTTGGAGGGCTCTTCTGATAGTGCCATTTAAATAGTAAAATTTCTCAATTTTGTCTTTTTTATCTAGGTCTCCCCTGTACAACAGCATGTTTCCTAGAAATTGGAATCTATCTACTTGCTCAGTTATTGTTGTCTATAATTATTTTTGTTATTACTGGATTTCTTCCACAGAAAACCATGGCTTTTGTTTTTTGTATTGATACTGACATATTATATATCGGGCATGTCTGGTACAGTTCGTAGGCTGCTCTCTGCAATCCATCTTCATTATTCGGAATTAACACTTGGTTATCTGCGAAACACAAAGTCATAATGTAATCTTTTTGTTTGAAGTTATATGTATAGTTCTTTTGTTTCATTCTCCATTGTCGTATAATGTCGTCAATATATGTATTAAAAATGAGTGGAGAGAGGCTGCAACCTTGTCGAACTCCTAAATGAATAACCTTTGTTGTTTCTTCATTATCCCCAGTTATTTGGATTCTTGTATTAGTACAGATCTTTTGAACTACCTGTACAATGTGTATTGGTATACCTCTTCTTATTAAAATTTCCCACAATAGCTGTCTATCTACTTTATCCAAAGCCTGTACATAATCGACGAAAAGGATGTGTGTTTCTTTATTTAATTCCTTGTGTTTTTATATAATCTGCTGTAGCATAAATATGTTGTCTCTACAGCTTCTCCCCTTTCTGAATCCATTTTGTTCTTCTGACAGCAGGCACTCCGTTATGGGTTTTAGTCTTTCGGTTATTATTCTAGCTTAGATCTGATATGCTGTACTTAATAGTGATATGCCTCTATAATTTTCGGGTTTTGATCTGTTTTTTTTATATTGGTTTTATAAGTGAGATCTTCCATTCTTTTGGTATTTCCTTTGTTATCCATCAAAGATTCAAAAATCTGAGGAACCTTTTTTTTAAACGCTACTGAAGAATATTTTATTAGTTCGCCGTTAATGCCATCACTTCCTACTGCCTTTCGGTTCTTTGTTTATCTGAGAGCATGTTGTAATTCTTGGAATTCAAGATGATCTGTGTTCATTTCATCAGTCCCCTTTTCCTTGTAATAATGCAGCCAGTCTTTGTTCTTTATTACATTAATATCTGCCACATCACTTTTCCTGTTATTCATGTGTATTGCCATTTTATATGTAAGTGTTTGTTTCCCATGGACAACTTTTTCCATCCTGGCAACAAAAGTTATCCCAACCGTCCTTGTGGAGCTTCCTGCTTAGTTTTTTCACTTCTGCTATCTGTTTCTTGTATACTTCATTGTTCTCCTGAGTCGGGTGTTTTAGATATTTTTTATATAGTTTGTTCTTTATTTCAACTGCCTCCTTAATTTGTTTTGTCCAAATCATATGGCCTTTTTTCTTCTTCCTGTCTCTCGTTTTATCGATTGCTTCACTGCCTGCAGTTCTCAATATGTTCCTGAAATGTTCCCACTCAGTTTCAATACTCTCAGATTCTGGAACTGTGCCCAATATTGTGTGCGTCTTTGATAAAGATTCTTGACTGACTCCTGTTCTTGTAAGTAGACTTTATCTACCTCCCTTGTTTGTTCTGGGATTTTTTACGTGTTTTATGCCATCTCTGCTTTAGGACAACTTTTACTTGTAGCGGAAAGTTATCTGTCTTAATATCATACACTCACATCCTGAAACATAACAGATGTTTCTTGGTTTGCTTCGAAGTAGTCAATTATGGTGATAAACCCTCTGGCGAACCACGTGTATTTCTGTATGTCTTTGTGTTTAAAGAAGGAGTTTCTGAAGTTGTTGAAAGTTGCAAAATATCTTTAACATGGTTCCATTGCTGTTGACTGTAGTCCACTTGCACTGTTCGGCTTTCACATTATGGTTTCGCGGTACAAGTACTTAATTGGTCGTCATGTTAAGGTTCACACGCTACATTTTTATACGTGTCCTTTAATTGCTTGTCTATAGTCGATTCACACGCAGCAGCATAAACGTGTCCATTAATTGCTTGTCTATGGCCGGTTCATACGTACCAGCATATGCGTGTCCATTAATTGCTCGTCTATGGCCGATTCACACGCAGCAGCATAAACGTGTCCATTAATTGCTTGTCTATGGTCGATTCACACGCAGCAGCATATACGTGTCCATTAACTGCTGGCTGCATTATAATTACAGAACACAGTTAACGTTTTCTATACAAATTATGTCTGAAAATTATTTACAAAGGAAAAATAGTCTCTGTGACTATAAGGCCTGGCGAAAAAGAAACGTGTCTCTTATCTAGAGTTTGTGCTTCCAAAGGCACTTTAGGTTCACACCTAGTTCGAAATCTTGTTATTCTTTTCTTTTTACAATAGTTACTCTTTTCTCAGGTTCAGCTCGTTCATTTTCTCTCTGTTAATTACGTTGTTAGTTTGAAGACATAGTCAACGTGGCTTTATTGATGTGAT
The DNA here is from genome assembly GCF_023897955.1 of Schistocerca gregaria. Taxonomy (NCBI): domain Eukaryota; kingdom Metazoa; phylum Arthropoda; class Insecta; order Orthoptera; family Acrididae; genus Schistocerca; species Schistocerca gregaria. Next base: position 314,904,208 of record NC_064927.1, read on the forward strand.
GAACAGTCCATGTTAAAGTTTCCACCAGGAAAATTTGGAAGCTTGGTGTTCCCTATCGTGCAATTGCACACAACAAATCTTAATTGAGTTCGCGGTTCGCGGAAAATAAGAATAGCCTGTCAACAACTAAAGTGTTATGATCGTCCAGACGTACAGTCTGCACGTATCAAGCACTGCTTCTCTGCTGGGTAAGGTAGGATGGTAGGAATGCTTATTGGAAAAAAATGGCTCTGAGCACTATGGGAGTTAACATCTAGGTCATCACTAACCTACAGCTTAGAACTACTTAAAGCTAACTAACCTAAGGACATCACACACATCCATGCCCGAGGCAGGATTCGAATCTGCGACCGTAGCAGTCGCTCGGTTCCGGACTGAAGCGCCTAGAACCGCTCGGCCACTACGGCTGGCTGCTGATTGGTCGAAAACACAATAGAATTTAATACAGCGAGTGAACTTGAAGACACAATGTGAATGACATGAAATAATAAGCTTAACAAAAATTATTCATTACTATCTTAATTTTTCATGACAAATAATTAGTTTAATTAAATCGATACAGAAGTTTCAGTGTCGTCTGATCCAGCTATCTTGGCATTTCTCTATACATATCTAAAATTACTTAAAGCATGCATTAGCAAAGAACAGAGTCTGTTGGGTACCTTCTGTTCTATGTATTCGTAAAATTGGTTTCTTAAAACACTCGTCGTATCTCGAAGATTTGACATTGGTAATTCTAGTACTAAATTTGTTTACTTGCAACTGATCTCCCTAAGTATGTCAGCTGCGCAGCGCTGTAGAAAATTTTTATGAACCCATACCGTTTTCTCCGTGCAGTAACAAAAATAACTAAGTTGCACATTTCTTTCCTGTTACCTGGATCATTTTCGACTTATTTGATTCATACATGCTAAGTTGCTGCCGTTGTTTGCTGCGTTGCACAGGTGATCTTATAGAAATTGTTGTCAAACACGCCTTTTCATAACATAACATTAACCTCGTTAGAGTAAGCAAGCATAATCAATTGTCATTTATGAGCAATCATTCTAGTCCGAATGATCAATTTATCTCATTCATGAGGCGAGAGCTTTGCTATACTTAAAACTAGTGGTAGCAGGTGGCACTTTGCACGTCCCTACTATATTATTTATTTGGCAGCTCTTTGGCTGCGGCCATTCATGACTCAATTAACTTAAAACTAACTTACATCTAAGGCAAACCTTGCTCTCCTATAATAAATTTGCTCACATAAGTCAATTTTCTTCTTGAGGCATGTTGACAGGGTATTAATCCCGTGCACTATTCTTAATTATGTATCCTCGTACTTCATACGTAGTACGACTATATATATATATATATATATATATATATATATATATATATATATATATATATAATCAGCTCCGCTCCGTATTTCTTCAAGTCTGCATGGTGATACAACCCTTTTATTCGTCCAGATACAGGATCACCGAATAGATAACAACCAACGTGCGGCTTTCCTGGGATGATAAATGGTCCTTCAAATAAGTGCTGCCACTTACGATTCTTATGACGTATCAAAGACGGTTTGAAGTGGGTTTTTAATAGCACTCGTTCATTTATACGATACGATAAAACTTTGCTAATGTGTTTGTCATGCGCGTTTTTTCTTAGGCTGGCGTGAGTGGTTAAAGATATGAGAGCTTGCCTTAAAAAAATTGTAGTCTAATGTTACTTCAGGGTATTGTAATTTCGGAATAGGGTCTACCCATTCATTTCTTTCTAGTCGTTTATAAATTAGTTCAGATGGTGTGAAAGCTGTTGATGTGTGAGGTAGGTTATTGACAATCTCTTCAAATATTGTAACGAAATCAGTCCAGCGAGTCTGCTGGTTTGCAATATAAGTTCGTATGAAACGATTGAACTCTTTGAAGATCATCTCTGTGGGATCACTCTGCAGTCTATACCGGGATACTAAAATTTGCCTGTTGTCGGTTGTAAGAAAATTTCTCCACCGTTTCCCTACAAAAGCTGATGCGTTATCGGATAACATGACTTCCGGTTTTCTGAAGCGAATAAAATAGTCCTTTTCAATTCGTCTGATCAGTGGAAGTGCGTTAGATGACTTCATTGCATAGAATCTTACATGCTTGGTAAAAAGATCTAACAATACAACCATATACTTCCCCACACCTCCTCTTCCCTGAGTATGAGGCCTTGCATAATCTAAACTGGCGATTTGTTTTGGTCTTTCAATACGTATCGGGTTTAAAGGTAAGGCATTTAATAGGTTGAAAGGTTTCGCATTTTGCCAAATGGAGCAATTTCTTAGCAGCTCGTGAACATTCTTGTGAATATTAAGTACATAACAACATGCTGAAATTTTGCGTTTACATTTCTCCGGGCTATAATGACCCCAGGAAAGGTGAGTGTACCAGATGAGATGTTCAACATAATCTTTAGGAATACAGACACACCACCTCCCTGTCAAAACAGAAGTTCGATGTAACAAAACTTCATTGTGTATTTTATAAAATTTCGACAACCACTGATTGAATTATTTTGAAGGAGCTGTTTAATGTTTAACCAATTGCGATCTGTGTCTTGAAGAGTGTTCATTTGGCGGCAAAGACGAAGAACGTAACTTCGATGCAAAGGATCTTTCATGAGAAGTATCCTGTGATTAGAAATCTGTTCTATTAATTCAGTAGGCTCCGGCATTCCTTCACGCATGCGTCACAATGCATCAGCAATAATGTAATTCTTGCCTTTTACGTAAATAATTTCAAAATCATACTCTTGTAAAAGCACGCACCATTGGGTAAGCCCAAGATCACAAAGTTTGCAAGAGAGTAAAAAGCTTAGCGCTTCATGATCTGAGTATAACTCGATTTTACGTCCATAAATATTGTAATTAAAACGGCGAAAACCTCACACAACAGCGAATCGTTCTAATTCGGTTACTGAATATGATCTCTCACACTCGGTTAGGACTCAACTGGCAAAACTGATTATTTTGATTTCATCCTTGTCAACAGTTTCTTCTATCTGAAATAAATATGCACCTAATCCTTGAAATGATGCAGCGTAAGAAATGCTGAAATCTAAATTCATGTTCGGATGACTTAAAATGTTACTCATTAGAAGAGCTTCTATGATTTTCTGAAAGCCATTTTGACACCCAGAAGTCCACACCCAGCGGAGGTTTTTCTTGTTTAAATTCAACAACGCTGGGTGGTTCATTGATTGATCTGGAATGAAGAGACGAAAGAATGAGGTTAATCCGATGAAACCATTTAATTGCCTTTTAGTGCAAGGTACAGGAAATTTTTGTATAGCTGTTAACTTGCTGAGATCAGGAGAGATTCCTTCCGAAGAAATTAGCTGTCCTAAAAACTTTACTTCTTTCTTGTAAAATTTGGATTTTTGCTAATTGGCGGTAACACCGAAATCAGAGAATCTTTGAAAGATCTGTCGTAGAGGAGTTAAATGTTCTTCCTAGGAAGCCGTTGCAATCAATACATCATCAACGTAGACGGTTATTTGGTCAAGTAACTCGGGACCTAGCACATGATCAAGGGCTGCAATGGAAACACCAGAACTAATGTTAAGACTAAAAGGTACAACTCGAAAATGATAAGAGCAACCAGCAAAGATGAATGCTGTGTACTTCCTGGATGATGATGACAGTTTCACCTGCCAATAGCTACTGCGGAGGTCAATGGGGGATAGAAATTTCACACCGTGGAATCTTGTAATTGTTCCTCCAGGGCTTGAGGTCTTGTGCATACTGGTATGATGATTTTATTGATATTCCTAGCGTCCAAGACAAGACTGAGGCTCCCATCGTGTTTGCAAATAGACAACAAAGGACTACTGTACAGAGAATTGGGTGGTTCCATTATTTTCCATTTAGGCATTTTACGAATTTCTTGTTTGACTGCTTCCTTATGGGCCTGCGGAACAGAATAGGTTGTTTTAAAAAAGGTACCATGGGGTTTCATCTTCATGTCAAATTCGTAGTTAGCTAAGATACCTGGTTTTCTGGAAAAAATGTTCACAAATTGTGATAGTAAATCATGCAGATCATGTTTCTGTCGATCGTTGAGTCCATTTATTTCCAAAGTTTTCGTGCGTAGCTCGTCTGCAGTTGGTAACAAGTCAGAGTCATTGCTGATGTCGCTAGGCTCGCCATCGCTCTATAATAATGTTGCCTGCTAGGGACTCCACGTATTTGCACTTTGCTCTCAAAGTTGGTTATCCTGACTTTTGTTTTCATTAGATCTATAACGAATGTCCTATCGTTAAGTCTTAGCGTACATTTACCTTCAGCAAGATCAATGACTTTTCTTAGAAAGTCCATTCCTAACAAGCATGGAACACACAAGTTCTTAACTACTAAAAATGTGGACTGTATACAGTCAGATTCAAATTGTATCGGTGTTTGTACTTGCAGGCTAACCTTCCGTACCAGGGAGCTCACTGTTCCGGATACAGTACATCCTTGTACAGGGAGTGAAGGAATTTTTGTTACAGAGCACTCCTTTTTGTATAAACACATAGAAAAAGCATTGCTGTTTGCACCTGTGTCGATAATGGCAATGATAGGTATATCAGAGATGTGAATCAGAGTTGACGCCTGAACTTGGTTCTCCCAGAGGTCATCGTTGTCGTATGTGTTCTTTTCGTCTAATAAGTCATCCCGTAAGTCGCTGTCTTCTTAGTATCTAATTATGTTGATATGTCCTTTAGCCCGCTAATGTTGCGCATCTTCTCAGTGGAGGCATAAAGAAGCTGCTACTGGTGTTCCATCTTTGGAGGAAATGAACTTTCAGTTACTTTTAACTGATCGGTATTCTGTGTCATATTTGGCTGGAATCGCTGTGTGGGATACCATTGAACATACCAATTGTCGAAGGGGCGCTGAACACTTGTACGTATGCGGCAAGATTGGTAGATGCTATTGTCATACCGTTCATGATGATGAGGTCACATCTCATACTGATGATGGTGGACTTCAGTTCCTAATAGATTTAATATTTATCATTTCATACGCGTTATATGATGAACATCTCCACAAAGTTTGATGTAACATTTTCATTTCCACTTCTGTATGTAACCATGATGAATGAGTACAAAGTGGAGTGTTGTAAACTTGTTGTTATTCGTGCGAGAAGTCCGACAATGAAACTCTGTTGCAGCATATATTTAGCTTTGGAATAACACGAAGTATGCGTGTAGCATCATATGGAAACTGTTTTTGCTTTATTTACCGAGTTTTATTTGCGGACTGGGAGTAACACTTCATTCCTTTGATGCAATGCGGGGAAGGAAGTGACGCTGTTCCCACCACTTGTTGCTGAACACTAAGCTCCGGTGAACAAACAAGAAAAAAACGTTCCTTTCGTCGCTTACTCGGAGCTACTTTGACGTTGCACCATCATTCAGCAATGTGCAGGATTCCTAAAACCTTAGAGGTCAAAGTTAAACAGACAGTAGAAATTCCGGAGCTGGGTTGTATAAGACATGGAACTGATAGTTGGAGATAAATACTTAGTTTTATATTCATATAAATATCTTGCAAATTATAGCAAAAACGTATCTCATTAGCTTGTAATGCTGGGAATCGGAACAACTGTAAACGCTTCAGTCCGATGTAGGACATCCGACCATTTTTACGAGTATCCAAAGACTTGTCACACTGATACTTGACATAATTCCAAAGAAAGCTTCTACTGTCTGCTTAGTGAAAACTTGAAACCTCCTCACAACCCTGTCATGAGGAATAAATAACTTTGAAAATAATGGTATTTTGTTCGTCTGCCCTGCTTTCTTTGATTTGTGATTCGAATTACAAGGCCTTGTTAGAACAATTCTCGGCGAGTCCGGGCTATCATTGCTACGCGTCTCAAAAGGATGCCGGCAAACTTCGTGGCTTATAGGGGGTGTTGTGAGGAATAAATCGAGGATAGTGATCCGTATCTCGAAACTGCCTGACGCTAGTTTTTCTACAGCAAACGTGGCTTAGAATTAAAGCTTCCCAAGGGATACTCTTAGATTTTGATCGGATTTGAATATGCTGTAGTGTAGGGTAAAAAAAGATACATATTTTTTGTAGGTTCCCATATGGTTGTTAAGGGGCTGAAACATCCACTTGAAAAAATTGAGTTAATATTCAAGAAAAATTATTCAAAAAGTAATAGACGAAAGAAAACTGAAAATAAAAGTTCTATGGTTTTTAATATACATTGCAAAGGTACGCGCATAATTGTCATTGTTTCAAAATCCTCTTCGATTTAGCATTTTTTTGGCTCGAACCTCTCTGCACTTTCTCATTATTGTACCGATTTGCAACAATGATAAAACAATAATGTACAGACAATTTCAAATATAACACAATTAAATCTGAAAAGGTTACAATTTCAAAAAAGGGGTTATGCTATTAGTCAAATTTCGAAATCAAAAACAATTATTTTCAAGGGCGCGTTTGACCCCTTTGACGGCTGTAAGGGCGCGTATAAACGATATGTGTCTCTTGTTTTTCTCTACACTACATAATACTTACAGCTGATCAAAATCGAAGTATATTTCTTGGATAGGTGTAGTCGTTAGTAACCTATTAGGCAGAAGGTCTCGTAATGTTGTATGTTGTAAAGTGACTGCATCCCTTTGCCATGATCAGCAGTGGAGAAGATGGAGCTCGCTGCTACATATGGACGTGATGCTCTGTTGCCTCAGTGGATGACGGCTTTGGACAAAGGTTTGCATCTGCCACTAATTTTGCTAATGGAACCCCCAGAAACCGCCAGCGTTTTTCAGTACACAGGAGACAAATAAAATGCAGATGAAAACCCGTGGCTGAAACCATCATCCACAAAGGCAACAGAGCATTGCATTGAAAGAAGGTATGGCGTTTCTACATATCAGCTGGCTCCTTCTTCTCCACTGGCAATCGCGGCAATCAATAGCGATAACTGAATAACAAACAATTTTGCGAGACGTTCTGCATACGGTCCGTCAGTGTATAAAGTCATTTTGCTGCGAAAGCGATTGGCTAGCGACAGGAGCCAGCGCCTATAACTTCGACTTCCTGTAGCGTTGTTGGAGGACATTTGTGGACTTGGATTCCTATACTCATTTTGGAAAAATTTGGACATTTTTGGTAAGGTCTTGTGGGACCAAACTGCTGAGAATATCGATCCCTAAGCTTACACACTATTTTATCTAACTTAAAGTAGATTACGGTAAGGACGACACACACACCCATTCACGAGGGAGGACTCGAACCTCCGACGGGGAGGAGCCGCACAGGCCATGGCAAGACGCCCCGGACCACACGGCTACCCCGCTCAGCTACTCGGGACGTTGTTCCTCACAACACTGTCTACAATCCCTCGTGCTTCGTCAATATAGTTTTGTAATATCCTGGCTATCAAAGTTGCCACACCATGAGCGCAGCATGCAACAAACTTCTCACTGGCACGGTATGTAGTACAGGCTTGGATATGCGTGGCACTTTAGTGTTCCCTCAAATGTAGGTAGGAGTGATGCCATCTACATTCTATGCACAAGAAAATATTATGTAGCGATTTTTTTCATTCATAAATCGGATTTGAATGTTCGTTGTTTGTGGGAGGGTCATGTTACTCCTCTTGCAAGGAAGAGAGTACCAGAGTCTACCAGAAGATAGGCAGAAGTAAAGCTGTGAGGATGGGGCGTGAGTCGTGCTTGGATAGCTCAGATGGCACAGAACTTGCCCGCGAAAGGCAAAGGTCCCGAGTTCGAGTCTCCATACGGCACACAGTTTTAATCTGCCAAGAAGTTTGTACCTGGAGATGTCAGAGTTATATAGCTGCACGTCGAGACTGCTGATTACTGTTCCGTGATATTGCTCCCCGCTCTGATTGTAACGCCACGACTGTTATGAGAACATGGAATCGATAGGTTTAGTAAGATGACACTAAATTATATGCAGCACCTCGTTGTCGCAACGAGATTAGCTTCCGCGAGAACAAGAAGTTTCGCCTTTCGGGAGGGCAAGAACTTATAGTCACAACACATATCTTGGATCATAAAATGTACTTACTGGCATCATTGACATGCACATGGACAGGGCGACGGTGTCTGGAGCACCACGAACTATCGCCAGGCCCCCATTGTCACGGCTTCCTTTGGTATGTCAGGAGAGAAAGGCTCTCCGACAGTAGTACGCTCATCGACAATGGAGCGCTTATCGACAACACTGAACACAGGCCCGTCAACGCGTCGTCTTTCCAGACAAGTCTTTATTCTTCGCGCCGTATCGAATGAACGTGTCTGCGTGTGTACGAGGTGCCACGGGTTACACAGCACGAACACCTGCGCTCCGTGTAGTCGGCACTTAGGACAGCGTGTGTTACATTTCTGATGGATGAAGACTAGTGTCAGTGCCTTATCGTCGATGTCTCCGTGGCCTTGTCTTTGAGCAACGTAACGTCATACCTCACGTTGCCCGCGGCCTCCCGGTCCATCTCACAGTGGTTAACTTATGCCCTGGCTAGCTCGCTCTCCACATCTGTCGAAACTACCCTGGGCTGCCGAGAGAGTGGCCACTCACTACGACTGATGAGCTCTGGCACAGAGTTGACGCCGCATGGAACCACGTGCCTACATCTCTCGTCCCAGCGCAGCGTGGCGAGTTTGAAATTCCGCGTGCTGTGCAGGTTGCAAATTAGAAATTCACCTACCTCAGAACGGCGTCTGCTCGATGTCCCTTCATTCTGCAACATAGATACTTACAAGATTATGTAAAAGCAGCGTTAATAAAAAAAACACCATCTAATATCTACAATTACTGGGGCCGCGCAACTTTAGTAAGTTCTGTAGAAAAACTGTCAATAAAAAATTTATCGGGCGGTGAGGTAATGGAATCGCTTCTGGAAAATAATGTCCGATATTTCCACACAAAAATGTTTATTTCTTCTTATATCCAAAGAAACGGTACTATTCAGTCCACATTTAAACTGTTGGTTATTTTCGTCAAGTTCACAACTCATACACTCATTTCTCAAGCACAGAAGCCAGAAATCTGTCCAAATCCGATCCAAGTTAAACAACGTTTCCGCAGTCATTAATTCCACCACTAACACGAGTTATTACATTCGGTCCTTCTGGTGGATTTCAAAAAAGAAATTGTTCGCCAAAAATGCTCAGTGGTTGAATACTGAAACATGCCACGCGGATATTACGAAGGCCAGATTTTCACACGCGAATATCATTCCAATGATACAGTTCTAAAACTTCCAAACTTCACAAAACTGTCCGTAACTACATCAGCGTTCGTCACGACACATATCAAACCCGAGGAAATCAATAATTCCTTCATTTTACACATTATTTTGACTCGCACTAGTAACATGGCTGTCCGCGTTCAAAGATACCGAGAGGTTCCCTTCTTGTGGCCTCACTCCCAGTATAACTATCAGGTAACGAGCGGGAACCGCCTCAATTCTGATTGGCTAACCATACTCGCTGCCAATCAGAATGCTCGCCCATGATCACACTCGTGCAAAAACTGGTCTGCACCAATTCTTACATACAGAGGCATCTACACATTCTGATATACAAATGTTAATGTACTGTTTAATAAACGAAAACGAAAACGAAAAGGCAATAAATCTGGAAATATCCTTTAGATACAGATAATACTCCAGCTGACTTTCTGGCTACTCTATTACAATAACAATCACACCTAGACATATGTCACAAGGAAAGTGGGTAAATTCCCTATGAACATTTTCCCACGACAGGCTTGTGTAACTCTTGCAGGTTACTTAAGACCGTATATAATGCAACATTAAAATCTGACGAATGTCCCACTTACACACTCTCATTCACTCACATATATTCCCATAACAATCTTAGACACCAATAATAATTTTGTCAGATTTTTATATTACGAAAACGAAAAATAATTACAATTTTAATACGAAAATCTCAATTAATTAATTCTGTACCCTGCGAGTTCTGTTTATGTTTTTAGATAATACCAAAGGAAAAACTATTCTATTTCCTAATTGAATTTACTTTCCTAAGTATCGGTTTTTTACATTTTTAGCAATTTTTTTATCCCTGTAACTATGATAGCTATAATGCTGGAATTTGGATACAATCTTCTCCTGAATGTCAAAAGATAGTGTACAGATTCTGAAAATGATTGAATAATATTTAATATCATTTATTTAGATTCTTACAGGTGGTGAATGTACGCGTCCGGTAAGAGACATTGGATAGCTTTCAGACGGCAGGTAGTGACAGATGCGTGTGTGTCTCCCGGTTAGAACGGCAGATGTCAGCCCCCGAAGTTACATGCAGTTACCTTTCCTAAAACAAGCGTTCCCTCGGAACAAGCCTGCGACGCTACACCAGCGGAAGCCGATCGGATTGAACCCACTCTTGCTGCCAAAGGTGTAACCCTGCGTACCAAATTTCATTCACTCTATACCCCCAAACCACCTACGAAGTTAATCATGTGTTCTTCGAATTGTGGTATCTACTGTGTCACTGTCGGCAGCTATGGGCGCATTGCACGCCGCTCACATCTCTGTGGACAAAGATACATTTCAACAGGTCGTCATCTGCGGCAGCATCAACATGCAGTAGCAGCACTGATCCGTTGCTGCTTGAGTTCTCGGTTATTATCCAATTTTCTGTGCCCGTTAATGTACATTGATAAAACAAATATCACACTAGGCTTATTTGGGATCGCTCTTTCGTATGGGCACGTGAAATTCGGCAGTAAACAAAGTTTCTTGGTTTCGCTTTCCGTTCACATTGGACGTCGCATGAAAGACGTGATCAGCAGCATTTATTTGGACTGGCTCCAGCTACACACTGAAATTAGGAATTCCATATATCTGATGAAACACCAGAGAAAATTTGCCTGACAATTCTGAGGAGAGACATCCTGCATATTGTAACATCCAGAAAGTACTTGAATCAGAGAGGGTGTGGAAGGGAGAATCAAGTGGTCAAAATATATGTATTTTATTCTTTCTCTTGTAAATGCTATAAATAATGGCGATGTTTTATTCATATATTGATGTTTCTGGTGTTTTACGTCATATCGTGTAGCTAAGGAAACAACACCTACCATACAGCAAACACGCAAAAAGCAAACTTTCGTTATTTGCTGTCCTTGACGGTGTTTCAATTTTAATGGTCTCATATATACTGAGGTGACAAAAGTTCAAGGGACAGCGATACACTCTTGTATAGATGGCGGTAGTGCCGCTTAAGCAACGTAAAAAGGGTAGTGCAATACTTTCTGGGCAAGCCTCGTGTGTCATTTGTACGGTCCATTCACCACCTATGTTCGACTTCAACATGCAATAACCACCCACAGAGGGCAGATGGGAGCACCAGCAGCAGACAGCATAACAACCATGTCGAGGGCAGTGCAGTGGCTGTCATAATACGGAAATAGATAGCTTTACCTTCCATCCAAAACGGCATGATCATTATCCATTGGACAGACGGACGTTGGCATGTATGGCCCTGTAACAATCATGGTAAGAGTCTAGGCTGGAGTTATGGTCTGAGGAATGTTTTTGCGGCATTCCCTGAACAATCTCGTCATTCTGGAAGGCACAATGGATGAACAAAAGTATGCATCTATCTCTGTATATCGTGCCCAACTCTACATGCAGTTTGCTTCCCATCGGCACGTTGGCGTCTACCAGCAGGAAAATGCAAGATGTCACAGAGCTCACAGTGTACAGGTGTGGTTCGAAGAGCACCTGGAACAGCGTACCGCACGCTCTGGCCACCATACTGTCCGGATTTCAACAAAATCGAGAATGTTAGGAGGACCTCGATCGCGCTGTTCGCGCCATGGATTCTCAACCGGGAAACTTAGCACAGTTGAGCACTGCACTGGAGTCGAGATGGCTCCAGTCCTGTCGGCAGCTTCCTGAACATCACTGTCTCTCTTCCTGCATGTCTAGCTGCAGAATTTTGTTATTCTGGTTTCTGACAGGTGGTCTCATAAACGTGATTGGACAGCGTATGACACTTCATACAAACGAACAGCAGTCTCAGTACAGTATCCTCTCACACACAGCAGCAATACAATGCAACAGGCGCTTTCTCTTACGGAGAGCGTAAAATTTCCTACGGGTATCACGACTGGTCTTCCAGCACAGCTGCTACTTGTCTAATAGTGTCACGGAAGCGACGTTGCGCTCGGGCATTAAACTTTTTACTGTTCCGCCGGCTAGGGCTTAAGAGGGGAGCAGTAATCTTAATTGGCTAGAGCGAGCTGGGCAGCGTTTACACGTGGCGCCCACTTGGCCGTACACCAGCGCACAGGCTCGGCACCGCAATCTGGCCGTGGTGTGTGCGCTGCCGGTTTAACGAGGAGACGCGAGAGGCCGTCAGGTTGTCTGGGCCCAGCGCAGACGCCCGCCTCGTTACGCCTACCGTCCCGGCGTATGTTAATAACGGCCGGCGCTACACCGAGCAGCGCATCCCCTGCTGCCTGCTCGCAGGTGGCACGCTGAGACCAGGGACAGTCTTCGCAAAAGGCATACGTGAGTTTAGTGACCGTTCACGATGGAGACCGTGCATGCAAATGCACTGATCTGATGCAATTCGCTTTACACTTAACGTTCGTGCATCCGTTCACACGAGAGGCTCACAGTAGCCATCGTGTAACTTGTCAAGTTGATCACCGCCAAGTGCTTCACGCAGAGTCGCACTGAGAGCCATAAGGCGGGGCGCAGTGAGCCAGCCTTGTGTCCTCCACTGCTCTGCCCTTCTCGCGCAGTTTCAGCACACTTTGTGAAATCAGCAGCTCTATTGTTGTGTTGTTCTAATGTTACCGGTACTGTTCTCTCGCCGTTTATTGCACGCCGTATCCGAAGTCGTAGTACTTAGCACGATTACACGCTGCTTCTGCATCGACATCGACATCTACGTGATTACACTGCTATTCAGAATAAAGTGCCTGGAAGATGGTTCAATGAATCACCTTCATGCTGTCTCTCTACCGTTCCACTCTCGAATGGCACCCGGGAAAAACGAGCACTTAAATTTTTCCGAGCGAGCCCTGATTTCTCTTATTTTATCGAATGACATTTCTCCCTATGTAGGTAGGTGCCAACAGCATGTTTTCGCAACCGGAGGAGAAAACTGGTGATTGAAATTTCATGAGAAGATCCCATCTCAACAAAAACGCCTTTGTTTTAATCGTTCCCATTCCAATTCACGTATCATGTCTGCGACACTATCTCCTATATTTCACGTTAATACAAAACGAGCTGCCCTTCTTTGTACTTTTTCGAGGTTGTCCGTCAGTCCCACCTGATGAGGATCCCGCACCGCACAGCAGTACTCCAGAACAGGGCGGCAGGCGCAGTGTAAGCAGTCTTTAGTAGACCTGTTGCACCTTCTAAGTGTTCTGCCAATGAATCGCAGTCTTTGGTTTGCTCTACCCACAATATTATCTATGTGATCGTTCCAGTTTAGGTTGTTTGTAATTGTAATCCCTAAGTATTTAGTTGAATTTACAGCCCTCAGATTTGTGTGACTTATCGCGTAATCGATATTTAGCTGATTTCTTTTAGAACTCATGTCAATAACTTCGCACTTTTCTTTATTCAGGGTCAACTGCCACTTTTCGCACCATACTGATATCTTATCTAATCCGTTTTACAAGTCGTTTTGATCATCTCATGACTTTGCAAGACGGTAAATGACAGCATCATCAGCAAACAATCTAAGACGGCTACTCAGATTGTCTCCTATGTCGTTAATATAGATCAGCAACAACAGAGGGCCTACACACTTCCTTGGGGTACGCCGGATATTACTTCTCTTTTACTCGATGACTTTCCTTCTATTACTACGAACTGTGACCTTTCTGACAGGAAATCACGAATCCAGTCGCACATCCGTAGGCACGCAGTTTGGTTACAAGGCGCTTGTGAGGAACGGTGTCGAAAGCCATCTGGAAATCATTCCTTAATACTCTGTGCATAGAAGACACTATTTTTGGTAGACGTAAATGGTAGTGAAACATGGACTGAGGGGAAACGAGAACAGATGAGAAACAAGGCAATTGACATGTGGTGTTACAGACTAATGTTGAAAACCAGTAGAATGGTAAGCTAGGGTATGGGTAAGTTGTGTACAGAATCGGAGAGGAAAGGACTACGTGGAAAATACTGACACGAAGAAGGGACAGGATGACAGAACGTCTGTTAAGACATCAGAGAATGACTTGCATGGTACTAGAGGGAGCTGTAGAGGACAAAAACTACGGAAGAACTGCTGGAATACATCCAGCAAATAATTGAGGATGTAGGTTGCAAGTGCTATTCTGAAATGAGGAAATTGGCGCAAGAGGAATTCACGGCTGGCTGTGTCACATCAGTCAGAACCCAAATGACTAAACAAAAAAAGAAAAAAGTAGTATAGCCGTCTGTAGGAAGAGGTGTGCATCATCCGCGTACTTTGACCCCTTGCCTTCAGGATACGTGATAGTTGTGTCGTATGGATATTTGCAGAGCGTAGGTCAGTGTAACTGATACGTGTATATTGTAATGTTTGTATTGGTTAAAAACAGTCTTCGTTGCAATTTTAGTTTTTTCGTTTTCAACTACGCGTTTCGCCTTATTTAGGAATCTTCACGTTATCTTAATTTGGTATTTCTTAGAAGGATCCTTTAGTCAGTGTAGCCAAAGGGCATCGTCGAATATATCAGGCCAACATCACCTTCGTTAAACTCAGTCCAAACTTTTCTAGATGGACGCGAGTAACACCAAGACCTGCACAACGCGTTCCAGTTCACAGGAGCGAGTAACAGAATAAGATGGGGCCCAAGTAGTAAGCATATCCAAGTCTCGGTGTCACTCGCGTCCATCTAGAAAAGTTTCTACTGAGTGTAACAAAGGCGATGTTGGCCTGATGTATTCGACGATGCCCTTTGGCTACTCTGACTACAGGATCCTTCTAAGAAATACCAAATTATGATAACCTGAAGATGCCTACATAAGGCGAAACGCATAGTTGAAAAATAAAAAAACTAATATTGCAACCAAGACTGATTTTAACCAATACTGTTAAGCACTGGTTTGCTGTATGCCACATATTGATTGGAAGAATTTCTGTAATGTTTGTGTTGTGTGATGATGGTGAGAGAAAGGAGTAGGTGAAACCCGGGTAAGGGCATATAGACCACTTCTCTCAAACAGCAGTAAGAGGACCACCGAGTTCAACGTCCCCACCCAACGGACGCATCGCTATCAACACTGTCACATGCGCTCTCTCCATGAGACACTGCGGAGACGTTTTCAATTTACCTCAGGACATCTGCGCAAAGTCTGCTGATCAGGAACTTTACGCCACCGTCTCTTCTTCGCATGCCTAACAAACACTGGCAGTGAAAATGTCATCCACCACCAGGATTCCAACCGCTTTACTTCTGAGTCAAGTGCCATCTCATAAGAGTGCGTTACAAGCATTGTGTCATGGAACAGGGGCTGATTTATTTATTCTGCACCGATGGGCGTATAGGACAATAAGAGGAGGGGGTGCGCCATATTATTTCATAGACCTGTTGACACTTTCTATTAAAGCTACAGAGCTGCCCGGTTTCCTGTCAGCTATTCGCGGCGTCTGTCTCGTAGTTCTGTTCAAATGGTTCAAATGGCTCTGAGCACTATGGGACTTAACTTCTAAGGTCATCAGTCCCCTAGAACTTAGAACTACTTAAACCTAACTAAGCTAAGGACATCACACACATCCATGCCCGAGGCAGGATTCGAACCTGCGACCGTAGCGTTCGCGCGTTTCCAGACTGTAGCGCCTAGAACCGCTTGGCCACAACGGCCGGCTCGTAGTTCTGTGAATTGTTCCGAGTCTTAAACTACACTGCCCAGTCACATTAATGTGACCACCTGTCAAGAACCAGACTAACCATCTTTTGCAGCACGGATCGCTGCGATACGTGCAGGAAGAAAGTCAGTGAAGCTTTGCAAGGATGTGTAGCCATGTCGACTCCAGTGCTGTGGCCAGCTGCGCTAGCTTCTCGGTCACGATTAGCCCAATCAAGGTGGTCGCTAAATATTCTAGACTGGGTTTAAATTCGGAGAATTTGGTGGCCAGTAAAGTACGACCCGTGCGACTTTTTTTGCCTTGTCCTGCCGGCCGATGCCAACGTAACAAACTAAAACAATCTGCTTGTAAGGTGGTCATGATCCGCAACTATAGAAGCATACTTGTGCTGATCCATAGTGGCTTCCAGAATCACGAGATCACCCAGTGAATGTCCTGATAACATTCCTCAGACTATAACTGTTGCACAGTGATTGCTTTCAGACGTTTTACGCCGTACACACCAACGGCCTTCTGCCCTATGGGGCACGCGATTCATCTGAGAAGGCCACCTGTCGACACTCAATAGACATCCAGCTGCTCTACTGACGTACAAATTCCAGCCTTCGTGGCCGATAAACAGCCAGTCAACATGGGTCCATGAACAAGGCACTCTCTACAGAGGCCCATTCAGAACAACATCCGGTTAATGACCCACCGTTGGTAACCCCTTGTTTAACTTGATTGGTCAGTGGTCAACACCTACACGTGCATTTGGCCGTACACATCTCTGTAGGTGTAGGTCACCCTTATTGTCGACTGCCCGAAGTACGTCACAGGTGCTGGGCGCGGTGGCCGAGCGGTTCCAAGCGCTTCAGTTCGGAACCGTGCTGCTGCTACGGTCGCAGGTTCGAATCCTGACTCGGGCATGGATATGTGTGATGTCCTTAGGTTAGATAGGTTTATGTAGTTGTAAGTTCTAGGGGACTGATGATCTCAGATGTAAAGTCCCATAGTGCTCAGAGCCATTTGAACCATGTTTTGCACCACAGTTGTCTCTGCACCGGTTTTAGATAGCGCCTTATGCCATATACGACATACTTAAACCAAGAAGCACGCGAATAGTTCACAGACTCAGTTATTTCTGAAATGCTTACACCCTTTGTCCCAAAGCCAATGAGCATACTATTTTCGACGTTGATATATTTCTCCTCTTTCGCATCATTACAATAACTGCACTGTTTTTCGCGAACCCCGTCGCGCTTTATATGGCCTCCACTGCTTGTGATACCAGCTGCCGTCTGCGTGTGGGTATGTGGTGGTCATATTAATGTGACTAGACCGTGTACATATGAGCATCTCTTTGACTGTGTAAACTAGTAGTCTGCTGCAGTTAGTGCAGAACACTTTTTTATAGATCACACTTTTATTTAGCCCTCCATCTAGTTCTGAAGGCGGCTCACGGTGTATGTGTGTGTATGTGTGTATGTGTTGGGGATTACGGGCGCTCAACGCCGAGGTCATTAGCGCCCTGACACACATTAAAAGAAACGAATGTGGACAAATTTAGTAAAATGGAAGAGATGCAAAAAGCTGTATAAGAAAATAAAGCGTAAGGAAAACGAGAAAGGAGCGTCAACGATGCCACAGTAAATTGTCACTGGCTGGCATTTAAGTAAAATATGAGCGAGCCAGTCATCCTGAAAACTAATTAAGACTCTCTCCCATAAAACGTGGTAAAAACATTGGACAAGTTACAGACCTTTAAAATTTTAATCTCATTCGTTCGAGTATTTCCTAAAAGAGGTGCCAGACCCACCGGCATGTCAGCCGCGGCCCGCTGGTCAGAAAATAAAACGCAATCCAATAAAACGTGGCGCACAGTGACCTGGAGGCCGCAGGCACCACACACTGTACGGTGCTCTCGCCGGAGCAGGAAGCCATGCACCATGGCGCTGTGGCCTATCCGAAGCCGAGTGAGGAGAGCCTCGTCCCGTCTACGGGGCTGGTAGGAAGCACACCACACGCGCGTTGTGGGCTTGACTAAACGGAGCTTATTGTCAGTCATCTCAAGCCACTCATCCTCCCACCGATGCATGACTCGTGAGCTCAACAGCGAGGTGAGTGCGTGCAGGGGGGTGGCACACTGACATACTTGCGGTTCGAGACACGCCTCCTTGGCTGTGGAACCTGCCCTTCGTTCCCAGCTCTGGAACGCAGCAGAAAACCACCTCCTTCCCCAGTCGTTGTAGTTCTGGATGTTCTGGACTATTTTATCTTCTGAATACAAACGTTGCAATGAGTGAAGGGCACTTAGTGAATCGTAACAGACAACAAATTTAGGACGAGAAGAGTATCGCATCTGCTCCAGCGGCTGCAAGATCGCAGACAATTCTGCATTAAAGACAGTAAATGCTTGAGGCAGTCGGACCTTGAGGACACTATCTGGAAAAACAACAGAGCAACCAATGGAATCCTCCTGTTTCTAACCCATCCGTAAAAACAGCTACATAGTCGTGGTGCTCAGATAAAATGGCAGAAAATGTTGCATTAAAAACGGTGACAGGAGTGTAATCTCTCTTGTACCGCACCAAATCTAAAATCACTCTCGACCGGAGTGAGATGGACAAGCACAAAATATGGAACTTCATGGCAGATTAAGACTGTTTGACGGGCCGAGACTCGAACTCGAGACCTTTCCCTTTCGCGGGCAAGTGCTCTACCGTCTGAACTACCCAAGCACGACTCACGACCTGTTGTCACAACTTTACTTCCGTCAGCATCTCGTCTCCTACCTTCCAAACTTCACCGAAGCTATCCTGCGGACCTTGCGAGAATGGCTATTGCGAACACATGGCTTAGCCACAGCCTGGGGGATGTTTCCAGAATGAAATTTTTCACTCTGCATCGGAGTGAACGCTGATACTAAACTTCCAAGCACAAGATACATGAAATCGGCAAATTTACACCACCAAAATAACACAGAATGTTATTAGCCTGACTTACTTCCAAGTATATTACAAACCGATCAGCCTAAAGTTGAGCAACTCATTTAACACTTTCACTGCTTGTGGAGGCCCCAGCTCCACTGCTTTACGTCCTACATCCGATAGCTCTACAGGCTACTGCTGCACTGGCTCTCAGATTGGTATGGCTATAACATTGAATTGAATTCCGTAAATCTTCGTAAGCTCTCGTAAGAGACCGGTTTCACAATAGCAAGCCTACTTGCTACTGTCTGACACATTGTATTTACACTCTAAGACAAAAAGAAACTACACACTAAGGAGGTGTCATGAAAAGTGCTCACAAATTGATATTCATATAGGTATCGGTGCAAAATTGTAAACTTTGGCTGCCGGTGAATGATGTGTGGCGCTGCAGCGCAGTTTCTGCATGCAGCCCAAGGGTAGTGAACAGGACATATAATGGCAGGTCTTAAAGACTTTGCGAATTTCATTTCGTGTACTCAGGCACGTATACAATGTATGCAATGTTAGCATTTGAAAGGTGATGTGTAAATGGGTTCAGAGAAGCCGGGTGGAGCACTCCGTGAATCTCTCGATATTTTCTTAGGAGCGATGGCACTATCTGATGATGCTGGCAGGAATGGGTGAACTATGGCCGAACACAGAGTTAAGAAGGAAGCGGTCGATCTTGAGAGACGACAGAACGTGAGGACAGAGAAATCGTCAGAAAGGCACTCAGGGCCGCTGATTCATCATTATTATCGATTCGACGTTCAACTGTTGCTTCAGTGACTACAAGTTACATTAATAGGCGGCTCAAAGAAAGAGAACTGAGCACAAGGCTCCGCTTGCATCGACTACCGCTCACCTCTGTACACCATCTGCAGTGGTGTCGGGCTCATTCGGCCTGGAATCTCGTTGACTGGAGTAGGACTATCTCCAGTGATGAATCACGCTTCGAACTGATGACCACTGAAGTCGTGTCTGGAGACACCCCAGACAGTGGTAGCATACCAGTCTCGCTGCCGCCCGCCATACTGCGCGACAACCTGGGCCTACGTTTCAACAAGATAATGCCAACAAGTTTCCGGGATTTCTCCACAACTGAGAATGCATGGAGCATCATGAGCAGGGCCCTCCAACCAGTTCGGGAATCTGACGATCTAATGCTCCAACTGGACAGGGTTTGGTACGATATCCCTTAGGAGGACATCCAACAACTCCGTCAGTCATTGCCAAGCTGAATAACTCCTTGCATAAGGACCAGAAGTGTACCAACACTTTATTCACTGGCTCAATTTATTAAGCTTTTCCCCGGCCGCTGTGACCGAGCGGTTCTAGGCACTTCAGTCCGGAACCGCGCTGCTGTTACTGTCGCAGGTTTGAATCCTGCATCGGGCATGGATGTGTGTAATGTCCTTAGATTAGTTAGGTTTACGTAGTTCGATATCTAGGCGACCGATGACCTCAGATGTTAAGTCCCATACTGCTTAGAGCCATTTGAACCATTTTTGTGAAGCTCTTTCTCTTGAATACAGCGTCCATTTTTTTCTGACATTGTAGTCATTTGTTTGTGTGTAAATGCACATCACACCCACCGATTTCCGTCGCTTACGCATAATTCCTTCGCGGAGGATCGTTGTTTTCTTTTTTCTTTTTCAGCGCATTATTAGTTTCTGTTGTAAGGTGGCTATAATTTCGCCCTTTACAAGCACTCATCTACATACTCTGCCGAGATTTACAACCGGAATTAAAAATTATTTGATAGGTTGTCACTTACACCTTGTAAGTAGTTGATAACGCTTATTTGTATGACAGGTGACAGAGTGTCTTTATTTTCAGAACGGAGTAATGAATGATTGTCTATGCTAGTAGAGGTTGGAACGCCAGTGGAAGTGAAACAGCAGGCGTAACTCAAGCCCTGGACGGACAAGCCCGCAGAGGTGTGTTGGTCCCGCTCAAATACAGTAAGTAGCCAAGACGGACGGTCGGGGCAGCTGAGCGCTGAAGCACAATACAGCGGCGGACGGCCAGTGTTGTAGCGGGGCCGGAAAGATACCCGGAAATACTTCGGAAACTCTGAAAATCTTGAACAAAGCAGAGAGGAACATGGAAGCGTTACCTCGGAAACTATGCAGGTTGGGTTATTTCGGAGGATTTTTACCCTGAGAAGTGTACCATTGTATGTATTCCTAATTAATGAGGATAGGTATTTCCTCACAAACGTTCCACGCTGGGGGACAAAAGACTAAAATATGGTTGGTTGGTGTCAGGAAGAATCTGTAGAGAGGGAGAATATTCCGTGTTTCAAGAATATGATTCGCTCAGTATCAGCTTTGTTGCTACTGACGGACTTACTGTCTTTGCTCTCAGAAGATCTTATACTTAGAACATTGTACTGTTGCGAACTTATACGATCCTGGACTTCACCTCCGGGTAGGGAGTCGTTGTTGAGTATGCAGCGTTTAGTGATTGAGAGCATTTCTTACGCCTATACTCATGTTGAGACGTTATCTGAACTCCGTCCATGTGGCTGGGAGTTTGCGTTTCTCGTCTGTAGAACACAGAGAGAACAAGGCAGTATTAGATGATACTAGTCAGAAGACTGTCTTCTGCCGTCCTAGTGTTTGAATGAGGGTTTTCTTTATATTTGTTGGCTGGAGTTCTTCCATAGTTGTAGACATATACGAGAACCATCACTCCGATGCACGGATGCAGTACATACGGTGATATTGCTAATTGCTTTGGCTTATTAGGACTATAAAGCTAAACAGCTGTGATCACGTAAATTTTATTTCCACTGAAGTTGGACTCTACTGTAGATCACCTTGGAATGTAGTGTCTTATGGTGTTTGGAACGTAAATGATGTCAGTCATCTCGCGTCATTGATATTAGATCACGTAGCCATAAAAAGGGGCAGATTTGGGGATTGAACAATCATAATAGTTAGTAAATCCATTTGTATCTAATTACGCCCATTGGACATTTCTATATAAACATTTGTTGTATATAAACGGGTTTTAATCTACAGTACATGTATAAGCAGAAACAGCATTTATCATTTGTAGTTACTAGTTCTCTTAATCATTCATTTATGTTTATGTTGTAATTTATATGTTAAAGAGCAAGAAGGAGGAGATAATACCACCATTAAGAGATCCTAAGATTTGCTTCATGGGGTAGTCAGATCTTCTTTTTCGCGTTCAGTATTTTCCGTTGCGCACATTAATTTTACTCCAGTAGCATCTTGTACTGTATCACCGTGGTGTCCCTTTTTAATTATTACTGAGACGTCTCATGCGGTTTCGGTTCATAAATTCTGAACGTTTTTAAATACGAATACATTCCTGTCATTGGCTGCTTGGAGGCTGAGGCTGAGGCTGCTGCATACGCTAGGACGAGTCGTTGCTTCTGTCGCCGCTCGTTCCGAAGCGGGCCACCCGCACAGTAGCCTCTGCTGCTTACCGCTACACTGGCATCGCTAGCGCGTCCCGTGCACAATAATTTTTAATAAAATGATGACAGCGTCACAACTACCACTTCATCATTTCTCCACAATTTACTAAAGCTTTAATGTACATTTCTGATGATAGAGAAAACAATGGCTATATTCTATGTAGAGAGTTTCATTGTGCAAGTGCAAAGAAGGCCGGTAGTGTAGAACTGTTCACTGCGTGACGATGCAAACTAATTTAAGACGACTGAAGTATGGAATGAAATGTAGAGGGTGTCTCAAAAGGAATGTTCAACATTCAACATTTATTCAGTATAAGAAATGTGTTTCACAGCAGCGAAGATGAACAAGTGCTGACAGCTCTTAAGGTGTGCGCTTGGGAACGTACACTACTGGACATTAAAATTGCTTCACCACAAAGATGACGTGCTACAGACGCGAAATTGAACCGACAGAAAGAACACCTACAACGTGCTGACATGAGGAAAGTTTCCAACCCATTTCTCATACACAAACAGCAGTTGACCGGCGTTGTCTGATGAAACGTTGTTGTGATGCCTCGTGTAAGGAGGAGAAATGCGTACCATCACGTTTCCGACTTTGACAAACGTCGGATTCTACCCTATCGCGATTGCGGTTTATCGTATCGCGACATTGCTGCTTGCATTAGTCGAGATCCAATGACTGTTAGCAGAATATGGAATCGGTGAGTTCCGGAGGGTAATACGGAACGCCATGCTGGATCCTAACGGCCTCGTATCACCAGCAGTCGATATGACAGGCATCTTATGCGCATGGCTGTAACGGATCGTTACAGCCACGTCTCGATCCCTGAGCCAACAGATGCGGACGTTTGCAAGACAACAACCATCTGCACGAAGAGTTCGACAACGTTTGCAGCAGCGTGGACTATCAACTCGGAGGCCATGGATGCGGTTACACTTGACGCTGAATCACAGACAGGAGCGCCTGCGATGGTGTACTCAGCGACGAACCTGGGTGCACGAATGGCCAAACGTAATTTGTTCGGATGAATCCAGGTTCTGTTTACAGCTTCATGATGGTCGCATCCGTGTTTGGAAAGATGGCGGTGAACCCACATTGAAAGCGTGTATTCGTCATCGCCATACTGGCGTATCACCTGGCGTGATGGATGGTATGGAGTGCCATTGGTTATACGTCTCAGTCACCTCTTGTTCGCATTGACGGCACTTTGTAGAGTGGACGTTGCATCTCAGATGTGTTACGACCCGTTGCTCTACCCTTCATTCGATCCCTGCGAAACCCTACATTTCAGCAGGATAATGCGCGACCGCATGTTGCAGGTCCTGTACGGGCCTTTCTGGATACAGAAAATGTTCGACTGTTGCCCTGGCCAGCACATTCTCCAGGTCTCTCACCAACTGAAAACGTCTGGTCAATGTTGGCCGAGTAACTGGCTCATAACAATACGCCAGTTAGTACTCTTGATAAACTGTGGTATCACGTTGAAGGTGCATGGACAGCTATACCAAGCTCTGTTTGACTCAATGCCCAGGCGTATCAAGGCCGTTATTACGGCCAGACGTGGTTGTTCTGGGTACTGATTTCTCAGGATCTATGCACCCAAATTGGGTAAAAACGTAATCACATGTCAGTTCTAGTATGATATATCTGCCCAATGAATACCCGTTTACCATCTACATTTCTTCTTGTTGTAGCAATTTTAATGGCCAGTAGTGTATATTAACTGGATATTTTTTTCTTGTTTTGATCCATACTACTACCTTTCAAAACATGGAAAGCAAAGAGCTTAGAGGAGAAGAGATCTGTTTCACAGTATCGTAGATCAAGTGCCCATACCTCGCAGGGTACGCACTTTAGAGGCCATATTCAGGAAACATTTTGCTTCGAATGATCGTTCCTGTCGTACCTCTGAGTGTTGACCATTCCTCCTGGGACGTCAAGTATAGATTAAATAACGTGGACTCTGACCTCTTACCGCCCTAGGAAAAAAATGATATATATGTACTCGTAACATTTTTTATTGTTACCAATTTACCGTGCGAACATGTGTATCTGGCGCGTTGTCTGGCAGTTCTCTCCGTCCTAAGTGACAAGAATAAGATACAAAGGTTCCTCCAGTTTCCCAACAACTTTTCTCCTTTTCTGCTTCTCTAACCTCGTCTTTCGTACACAGGTGTGCGGGGGATATGTTGTGGCTTTGCCTCACCTTCTACAGGCCACACTTATTATGCCGATTCTTCGAAGGTTTTCGGAGGTACATAGAGCCATTACGCTAAGACTGGCTAAAACATGTTGGAACAACACGATGAGGGCATCCAATCTGGAAGTGACCATGCGACCTATTCTTCACCATCGCTAGTGACATACGCCCTCGCTCCATGTGACACTGCGGAGAGAATCTGAGTTGAACGCAGGACCCTGGCGCAAAGTATAGCGATCAGCCATGTCGTCTCCTCTCTTTGCCGATCAAACCGTAATAGCAGAAATTCTTACACCTGCAGGATTTGAACCACATACCTCCGAGTCGAGCGCCACAACAAAAACTTGTGTAGGTACCCTCGAGTAAGAAGGCGGTTTTCATTTTCCATAAATCATTGGCTAATATTAGTACGATTATCCATTTAACGAGGTCACATTCCTAGGTACACTCACGCTAGGTTTAATCAGTTGGAATTATCTTGCAGTAAACTAGTATTTAATAAGTTTATTACCTATTCAATTTATCATCTCAGAGTCGCGTTTCCCAGCCGTTAAAACTTTACGGCTTTGAGAGAAGCTCAGAAGGTCATCTGGCATATTTCTACATGAGAGCAGTGGGCATTTTATTACTGTGTGTGTAACCTCCCCCATTCTAATCGCCCTACTGGATTGCGATATAAATGACCGTGATCGGGTATGCCTAGTGAAATTGTTCAGTGATTAAAGCTGTCGATACCTACGGAAATTAATGCCGGAAGGTGTCAGGAAAGCGTACAACTGACCCTCCTGAAGACAGACTCTGTCCTAAACCAAACCCAAATGGTGATAATTTTGAAATGGGGAAAAATAGTTCAATCGGTCATGAAGCAGACAGATGGTAAAAGGGTTGCACGTAACATTTAACACAAAAAATACTGATTACAAAAGAAAGGATAATTAAGCGGTCGCCAGTCCACTAGGGCAATGAATATCCAAATTCCTATGAATGGTAATGGCAAAGAAAAGTAAACAAATGATCACTGGCGTGGCAGCAGAAGGTTGTCACGCTTTTCCACAACATACGAGTACACGAGAAAATAAATTACTCAGAAAACATTGAGTTTGCAGTTACTTATTCTGAAATACAAAATTTTGAAGGTAAAGTTAAATGAAGTTGATGGTTAAATAACTGATTGGCTAAACTGAAACTGTGGTACGTAAAAAAATGATTTTTAGTAACTTCAGCGTAACGTAATGCAAAATTTTGAAAGCGGCAAACAATATACTTTTACTTGTTGAAAGACTGAACTAATTTTACTTTAAGCAAACGAGCAACTGATTTAATATTAACATAAGAACAATAAAATACATACCAAGCCAGCAGGAGTCACTCGCTACGCAAAAATACAGAATAAATGAAATTGTTCACTCTTAATTTGTGCTGTATTTTTAGTTTTTAGTTTTGCCAGTGAAATTTTATGTTACTTTAAGAGAGTGACGTTAATACTCGAAACTGAAAATGAGTTAAGTTTCTGTTATGTACAGTCACGAGGCAGCAAAATTTAGGCTAAAACTCATCATTAGCAAACAAACAAAAGTGGCAGTAAATAGTTAACCGGTGTTCATATTTTTGTGACACTTGGTGATTGAGTGGAAAGGAAAGACCTGCTTGGTAATTATTTCTGAGGACAGTGACAACACCGGTACCCTATCAGTATTAACAATTGCAGATTATTGTTCAAGAACGTTAGCTCTTTATGTTTGCGTATTAAATGCCACTGTGTAATACCTGTGCAGCATTAATTATACTTTGTCAGTAAACAGCCTTACGATGTTGTAGCTGTGGGGACGACGGAGAACGTAGCCGGCGACAATGCTGATCTGATGCTGTTGCTGCTGGTTGCTAACCACGAGCCGTCTCCAGAGCCGCTTGTTCACTCGGGCCGTGCTGCCCGTCCCCGCGGATTAACAGAGTAGGGGCGCGTACAGTGGGGCGATCATCGCTGCACGCCGCGTCTGCAGGAGCGTCCAACAAACGCTTCCGCACTCTTTCAAGAGCCAAGTAGCCCTGGCTCCTCTTTGCTCGCAGCGTGACAGGCACTCTCCATAAGCAAAGATAAAGAACGGCACAGCCACTGCCGTTTCGTCGTTACTATCGATACATTTAAACAAAGTCCCCTTTGACTATTACCCGGCAATTTACATTACTTACATTATAATTACATTCAAATATATACATTCACAAATAAATACACTATTACATCCATTATATATTGAATACAGTTTCTCTAATGAAGCTCGTCTCTCAAATTGTTCAAATGGGTCTAAGCACTATGGGACTTAACATCTGAGGTCATCAGTCCCCTAGACTTAGAACTACTTAATCCTAACTAACCTAAGGACATCACACACATCCATACCCGAGGCAGGATTCGAACCTGCGAGCGTAGCAGTTGCGTGCTTCCGGACTGAAGCGCCTAGAACCGCTCGGCCACAGTGGCCTGCTGTAATGAAGCTTACAGATTCAGAATTAGCAGTATCTTACCATTTATCTCCGGATATTAAACGGAGAAAATTTTTGTATGGTGCAGTAGGTATTTTATCTGCATTTTCGGTGTTACAACTGGTGGGAGTCGATTGTGCCTACATAGGAAACACAATCCTGACAAAGCGGGCACTCCCGGTGGCCTATCGAATCTCGGCTTAGGCAGTTCATTCTTGACCTAGTCCACAGCGGCTGCTCATACTTGGTAGTCAAACTGCATTATAGCGATGCACACCATCCCTACATTCTGAACGATCGAAGACGTAGCGACTGCCAGCATAGATGGAAACGCTGTCAGCTTTCGATGACTTGACGTTTTCTGCAACCTTTACCACGAATAGTTCGCGCTGTGACAGACTAGGCAATTTGCACGCCTGCATCACTCGCCTGCCTGCTTCTTATTTCAACAACGACCGAAGACCTGATTTTTAATTATTGTTATTATTATTCCTGAGAGACCAAACAGCTTAGGTCATCGTTCCCTAGACTTACACACTAATTAAACTAACCTATGCGAAGAACAACAAACACGCCCATGCCCGATGGAGGACTCGAACCTCCGGCGGGAGGGGAAGAACCTGCGGCTAGAGGGGGAAGACCTGTGACAGGAGGCTAGGCCTGCAGGATCGATTTTTGTTAAGGCAACAATTTTACGATATGTGTGAGGGAAGTAAAAAGACTCACAACACAGCGAGCGATCTTGCTGCGTTGGGCTGTTTAACTTGTATAGATTCACGTATTCATGTTTTCCATATATCCAGTCCAAGTTTCAGCTCCGTACAGCCATCATGTAATTTTTGAGAGCACCATCCATGAAACTGTGTTTTTGTTATGTGTTACGAAAATGGAACACCTGAATTTGGAGCAACGTTATACAATGAAGTTTTATGTTAAACTTGGGGAATCAGAGAGTATAAGCATTGAAAAGTTGGCACAAGACTATAATGAACATTCCCTACGAAGAGCACACAGGTTTTGCTGGCACAAATAATTTTTGGAAGGTCGAGAACATGCTGAAAATGAGAGCGAACCTCCTACTTAAAAAACCGATGAAAGCGTCGAACGTGTGAGTGCCCTTGAGAGATTAGACCGACGTTTAACTTCAAAGATGACGGTTGACCTGTTAAACATAAAGACTACACCGTACGTAAAATTTTGACAGTAGGTTTGCACATGCGAAAGGTTTGTGCCAAAATGGTACTGAAAAACCTCACAGTTGCGTAAAAGGGCAATCGAAGAAACGTGTCTGTTGATTTTCCAGAGAGGACTTCCAGTGACTACGAATGGTTCAGTATTGTGGTCACAGGTTATGAATCCTGGATTTTTTAGAACTGTCCTGAAACAAAGCAGCAAAGTAAGGAGTGACACGCAGGGGCATATCCTGGGCCAAAAAAGCTCTAAAGAGCAAATCAATGATCAAAACAATGCTGATTTGCTTTTCTGACACTAGAGGTATAATGCAAAAAGGTTTGTTCCATCAAGATAGACTATCAACTAAGTGTTTTACAAACATGTCCTTGTAGTAGCAAATCAATGATCAAAACAATGCTGATTTTCTTTTTTGACACTAGCGGTATCATGCAAAACGGTTTGTTCATTCAGGATAGAATAACAAACATACCCTGTATTTCCTTCTCTAGATTGTCGCAAAGATGACAAAATGGTAGATATCGAAATAGATCAGAGACGGATAGAAAAACAATTAAAATTGCTCAAAAGAGGAAAGGCCGCTAGACCTGATGAGATACCAGTTCGATTTTACACAGAATACGCGAAGGAACTTGCCCCCTTCTTGCAGCGGTGTACCGCAGGTCTCTAGAAGAGCGTAGGGTTCCAAAAGATTGGAAAAGGGCACAGGTCATCCCCGTTTTCAAGAAGAGACGTCGAACAGATGTTCAGAACTATACACCTATATCTCTAACGTCGATCAGTTGTAGAATTTTGGAACACTTATTATGTTCGAGTATAATTACTTTTCTGGAGACTAGAAATTTACACTGTAGGAATCAGCATGGGTTTCGAAAATGACGATCGTGTGAAACCCAGCTCGCGCTATTCGTCCACGAGACCCAGAGGGCCATAGACACGGGTTGCAAGGTAGATGCCGTGTTTCTTGACTTCCGCAGGCGTTCGATACAGTTCCCCACGGTCGTTTAATGAACAAAGTAAGAGCATATGGACTATCAGACCAATTGTGTGATTGGATTGAAGAGTTAGTAGATAACAGAATGCAGCATGTCATTCTCAATGGAGAGAAGTCTTCCGAAGTAAGAGTGATTTCAGGTGTGCCGCAGGGGAGTGTCGTAGGACCGTTGCTATTCACAACATATATAAATGACCTTGTGGATAACATCGGAAGTTCACTGAGGCTGTTTGAGGATGATATTGTAGTATATCGAGAGATCGTAACAAGGGAAAACTCTACTGAAATGCAGGAGGATCTGCAACGAATTGACGCATGGTGCAGGGAATGGCAACTGAATCTCAATGTAGACAAGTGTAGTGTGCTGCGAATACATAGAAAGAAAGATCCCTTATCATTTAGCTACAATATAGCAGTCCAGCAAGTGGAAGCATTTAATTCCATAAATTATCTGGAAGTAGGCATTAGGAGGGATTTAAAACGGAATGACCATATAAAATTAATCGTCGCTAAAGCAGATGCCAGACTGAGATCATTGGAAGAATCCTAAGGAAATGCAGTCCGAAAACAACGGAAGTAGGTTACAGTACACTTGCTGGCCCACTGCTTTAATACTGCTCACCGGTGTGGGTCCGTACCAGATAAGGTTGATAGAAGAGATAGAGAAGATCCAACGGAAAACAGCACGCTTCGTTACAGGATCATTTAGTAATCGCGAAAGCGTTACGGAGATGATAGATAAACTCCAGTAGAAGACTCTACAAGAGGAGGTGATAGATAAACTCCAGTAGAAGACTCTACAAGAGAGACGCTCAGTAGCTCGGTACGGGCTTTTATTGAAGTTTCGAGAACATACCTTCACCGCGGAGTCAAGTAGTATATTGCTCCCTCCTACGAATATCTCGGGAAGAGACCATGAGGATAAAATCAGAAAGATTAGAGCCCACACAGAGGCATGCCGCCCATCTTTCTTTCCACGAACAATACGAGACTGGAACAGAAGGGAGAACCAATAGAGGTACTCAAGGTATCCTGAGCCACACATTGTCAGGTGGCTTGAGGAGTATGGATGTAGATGTAGAAAGGCTCAAGGTGAATCGAGTGAGACCGAACATTTCAGACAAGTGGATGCTGCTTAAAGAAAACCCACCACGTCAAATGGCCACTTCCATCAGGGGATGTTTGACCACAAAAGGCATCCTTGTTGTTCCACAACTCCCCTGTTTATTTGATGCGAGTCCGTATGACATTTTTCTTTTCCCGAAATTTAAAAATGTCGTAAGTGGACGTTATTTTGGGACTACGCGAACGTTCAAAAGTATGTGCGCGACATATTAAAGACCATACCAGTTGAAGACTTTCAGCATTGCTGCCACGACTGGGAGCAATGACTCGACTAATGTGTAGTTCATGAATGGAGCTACTGCGAAGGTGACAATATTGTAACTTGAAAAAATAAAATAAAATAAAAACTTCGTGAGAGAAAAAATCAGTCTCATTACTTTTATATATCTGTTACATAGAAGTATGCATGTGGACGTTCGAATAATCCGACGACATTAAATCTTGTAACTAGGTGTAATACTCCTTTGCCAAGAACAGAATATAGGAGGGTGACTCTTTGAGCAGGTCAGACTTGGAAACAGGATTGTGGCATGCTTACACAGGCATACACAGATATTTGAAAATTTTCAACAATTACATAAATCTTCTTCAAATCTAAAAAACAATTACAGCTACCAAATACAGTTTCGTTGTGGTAAAATAAATTACACTTTTAAATACCCTTACTTAGTTCGTCTGATAAGGCTCATGAAATTCAATATAACATAAAATAAAAACAGTGTTGTAATTTCTGCCGCAAACTGAAGTGCTAATCATCAGTTTAACTAGAACTACTGACGACACATACTCTAAAACAAATACCAGCTTTATTCATCAAATTCTCAGCAAAATTTAACAGGGAATTGGAAGAAACTGATTTGATTGCTTAACTATAGTACGACAACTTTAAATTTTAAATACTCATAACCAATAGCGAGGAGTGTTCTTAAGTAAGGTCTGTTTTGTTTTAGACCCTAGTAGTTTGCGCGCATACCGCAACGAGAGCGTGCGTCGTGTGCCGGCATGCCTCGGGAACAACTGTGCTAAGTTTCAGCTCTGTAGCTAACCTGTACTGTTCTGTTCTGAGCTTTCAAAATGTTTAAGACTATCAACTTGCCCGCCGCGTGTGTGTTTCGCTCAGTGATACGGTTTTTGTCAGCAAGGAACCTTTCTGCTGCAGAAATTCATCGACAGATTTGCGAAGTGTACGGTGATTGTGTTATGAGTGAAAGCAAAGTGCGTAATTGGATACGAGACTCCAAAGATGGCCGTGACAACGTCCATGATGAGGGACACTCCGGTCGCCCTTCTTTGATTACAGACGATTTGGTGGCTAAAGTTGAAGCGCGGAGTCGTGAGAACAGGCGCTTCACAATAACAGGTCTCCCAAACGAGTTTCCTGGCGTGTGGAGATCAGTGCTTTACAACATTGCTTCTGGACACCTAAAGTTTAGGAAATGTGCTTCCGTTGGGTCCCAAAACACCTAACAGAGGACCACAAAAATCAAGAGTGTGCAATGAAGTTCCTGACTCGTTATCACGGAGAAGGTGACGGCTTCTTGAGTCAGATCATAACTGGAGACGAAACATGGTTGTCGCATATCACGCCCGAATCGAAGCAATAGAGCATGGAATGGAGACACACAAACTCGCCTATAAAGCTGAAGGCCAAACAGATTCTGTCCCAGTGCAAAAATCATGGCGTCAGTGTTTTGTGATGGGCATGGTGTTTTGTTTGTCGACTTCAAGCAACGAGGAACCACTATCAATACAGTAGCATACTGGCAAACCCCCGAGAAAACTACTCAGAGTGATTCAAAACGAAAGACGCGGCATGCTGACAAAGAGAATTGTCTTCTCCAAGACCTCTCACTGCAGGTCAGGCTCTCGATTTATTCGACAGTTTTGGCTGGGAAGCCTTAGACCACCCACCCTACAGTCCTGATCTTGCGCCAAGCGATTACCACCTCGAACACCACCTCGGTGGTAACCGTTAAAATGATGCCAACGACGTGAAAACGGCAGTGATCTCTTGGTATCGGAGCAGGCAGCAAGTTTTTATGAAGAGGGTATTTTAAAATTGGTTGATAGGTGTGATATGTGTTTCAACAAACGTGGCAACTACGACGAAAAATACAGTGAAGTGTGTACTTTCTGAAAATAAATTTACTTTTCTGAAATAACATTTCTTTGTGTAACTATGTTCAAATGGACCTTACTTAAAAAACACACGTCGTGATTAATTCCAGATTTTTACACTATGTATATACAGGGCCAAACTTTCAGGAAACATTCCTCACACACAAATAAAGAAAAAATGTTATGTGTATATGTGTCCGGAAACGCTTAATTTCATGTTAGAGCTCATTTTAGCTTCGTCAGTATGTACTGTACTTCCTCGATTCACCACCATGATTTCATAAGGGGTACTCTACCTGTGCTGCTAGAACATGTGCCTTTACAAGTACGACATAATATGTGGTTCATGCACGATGGAGCTCCTGCACATTTGAATCGAATTGTTCGTACGCTTATCAACAACAGATTCGGTGACCGACGGATTGGTAGAGGTGGACCAATTCCATGGCCTCCACGCTCTCCTGACCTCAACCCTCTTGACTTTCATTTATGGGGGCATTTGGAAGCTCTTGTCTACGCAATCCCGGTACCAAATGTAGAGACTCTTCGTGCTCGTATTGTGGACGGCTGTGATACAATACGCCATTTTCCAGGGCTAGATCAGCGCATCAGGGATTCCATGCGACGGAGGGTGGATGCATGTATCCTCGCTAACAGAGGACATTTTGAACATTTCCTGTAACAAAGTGTTTGAAGTTACGCTGGTGAGTTCTGTTGCTGTGTGTTTCCATTCCATGGATAATGTGATTTGAAGAGAAGTAATAAAATGAGCTCTAACATGGAAAGTAAGCGTTTCCGGAAACATGTCCACATAACATATTTTCTTTCTTTGTGTGTGAGGTATGTTTCCTGGAAGTTTGGCCGTACCTTTTTGTAACACCCTGTATACTGTGTAAAAATCTGAAATAAATCAATCAAGAACTTTTCGATACTTTTGGAAACAACATTTCCCCTATGTACAACGTATTTATATACTAATACATATAAATAGCCTTTGTCCGACCACATATCCGTTAGAGTACGCTGTAATAATTGAAGTAATTCGGTTCAGTACTTACCGAGATTTATGCTAAGGTAGTTTCACCCATATGGATTACGTATATATTTATAAATCATACATCATTTAAAAAACAAATAGCCTATGTCCGTCCGGAAGGTCATCAGAGTATCGTGTAAAAATTTGTTGAAATAAATCGATCAAGTGCTTTTCGTGATTTTTGGTAACCGCATTAAACGACTACTTGTCTTTATACTCTAAGGTGATGGAAGTCACGAGATACCTCCTAATGTCGTGTCAGAGTAGTGCGCTATCTCGACCTGGCGCTGACTCAACAAGCAGTTGGAAGTTCCCTGCAGAAATATTGAGCCATGCTGCGTCTACGGTCGTCCATCATTGAGAAAGTGCTGCGGTGCCGGATTTTGTGCACCAACTGATCTCACGATTATGTCCCGTAAATGTCCGATAGGTTTCATGTTAGGTGATGTGTGTGAACAAACCATTCACTCGAATTGTCCAGAATCTTCTCCAAATCAATGGCGAACAATCGTAACCCAGTGACGTGAAGCGTTGTTATCCATAAAAATTCTATGGTTGGTTGGCAACAAGTAGCCGAACATAACCATTTCCAGTCAATGGTCGGTTTAGTTGCACCAGAGGCAGAGGATCCAGTCCATTCCAAGAAAACTCGGCCCACACCACTAGGGATCGACCATCTGCTTCCGCAGTGCCTTGTTGACAACTTGGGTCCATCTCTTCATAGCGCTACCGCGATATACAAGTAATTATAGACTTTTGCAATGGAATGATGTAACTGATAACTTTTGAAAAGAGAATTAGTGTGGCTATGCAACAAGATAAGTGTAGACATTTTACGTAATTTTGATACAGATCATATGCTTTTTCATAAGCTTTTGAACTGATTTGTCCACAGCTCCTTGTTTAATAAACCACTGTTTAAGGATTCTATTGTTATTGCAACTGCATTACGATGTTAGCGAGGTGAGACTGCCTAAACTAGGCTTTGTTCCGTCAACAGAAGCCTATTTTAACATGTCATGGAATGAAAAATAGTTGTTACTCAAAATTAGCCACTGATGGATGAGCGATCCTCAGGTGACAGCAAGTTTTAATTGCTACAAGTATAGTGAAGGGGTTGGACCATTGTATACATAGAAAAACTTATACCGTTGAAAGACGGAGTACCTTGTTTGTGACAACTGGCACATTAACGGTACCCAAACAAGTACGTAAAAAGTGTGATGCACAACGAGATGGTTGAAACTGTTAGCAAATGTGGACCAAAGTGTTATAAAAATCAGGATACAAAATCTGAAATAAAATTTCAGAAAGAAATAGTTCATTTGTGTGACCATACTTCTGTAGTTGAATTATAATAACTGAAGGCATTTAAATCGGTCATCGTAACTACGGTATAAGAAACAACAGCACCAAACCACTGACGTAGCCAGGAGGAGGGAGGGAGGCGGCAATAGGCTCTATCATGCTCCGGGCACCACTTGCAGAAGGTCGCAAAATCGTCCCCTAGACAAACAAGGTTTTCTGGAAAATATGTAATTATTAGAGCAAATTCTATAGATTACTTCAGTTGCTTCTGGACATTGGGGAGTGGGCAGGGTGACGGAAAATAAACTGTAATGTCGTATGCCAATGATGTTCGCTGCACCATTGTGCCAAACGATGGAATACCTAAAAATATAAACATACGCTTCCTGATGTGAGTGAGAATCGGACATAAAATATCGTAAATAATATCTACAACTTTTGTGACGACTGTTTTTGGATGTGGGAAGCAAGTCATACTGTAAATATGTTTCATTACATTGCACTGATGATACTGTATTTCAATAGAACAAAACGCATTTAATGGCAAAAATAAGTATCTTACTGTAGTAGTAATGACGGACTTAAAATATCTCCGTATATCTATAATTAAAACGGACGATTTGAGACGTCAGCTGGAATAATATATGTTAAAAAATGACGTAATTCCTCCAGCTGTATTGAGGTGTTGGTTTTATTGGCAACTAGTTTCGATGTTGTTACATCATCATCTTCAGGCCCTAAATACAACATACCATACATAAACAACCAATGCAACAACAGTAATTTATGAGTTATTATGCAAAACAATTCTGTTATAACCGTATTACATAATGAATAATTTTAATGAAACTAATCACGTTTTTGTTCATTTGCGTTAAAATGCCATCACTCTGGACATTAGCCATTTACGTGGTATCACTAAATACAAATGAAGCTGTATATGAACAATCGTTTTATTATAGGTTAATATCTGGTGTTAAAAAATGGGAATATGTAAAAGCTTAAGCTACAAGCCGTTATTCTAATGGATAATAACATAGGCGTGGAACATTTTAAATTATTATTTTTTTAATTTTTTTTTAATTAATGTATTATAAAAAGGAGAACATATGCATCGCCAATCAGACACATGTTGGGTAAACTTCATTGTTTACTAGTAGTGAACGGTGGGCAAGGTAGACTAGAGTTACATTTGCAAAATTCTGTACTGTCGTCATACTAAGGTAACAGTGACATAATTTACTTATACAACTTCGTTCCTAACACCACGAAAGAAATGATAAGGGACCGAAAAAAGTAGTGTGAAACCCAGTTGATACAAGGTAGTCAACAGTGTAAAATACAAAGTAATCAATTTAAAAAACTATCCATTCCAATAAAAGTATAAGTTAACCTTACTGAAATAATTTCTATGTCGGTGTCTCACCGAAGGCTATGACCAAGGTGACGAAGAACACAGACACTGCGCCATAATTTCAATGCGCGAAGTTCATAAATGACGCTTACTAGACACTCCAATTACTAGAAGAAATAAGCTGACTGCCCTATCACTTTCACGCGAATCATTAAAAGAAGGCAGTTTCTTACTGCTCAAATCGAATCCTCGGGTTTGGTTGCAAGTCACACTGTGGCCGTCATAGATGTACCAAGGTACACAGACTCATTACCAACAGTCCACAGGAACGTATAGACAATAATGCTAGTCTCTAGTCTTAGAGTAAAAGCTTAATGGAACAGATTCTTTCAGTCACACAACTTTCTGCTGTCGGCTGACGGACACCCAAGTCTCGTCTGCTGGCAGTAACTCTTGAACTGTTGGGCTCTGCCCTGCTCGTCAACTGGTGGCCTTTTTGTACTGTATTGGGCCTGTATGCTTACAGATGGTAAGTGGCCGCGTGCCATTTTTACCAGCAATTCACAATGAGCCGGCTTGAAATCAGCGGTTTCTTAATGCTCACCACCTCATATTGGTTTCTGTATCTGGTCAGAGATGGTTGCGGTACTGAGCTTTTAAGGCATCACAGTCCTCTACCATTACTTCTCTTTTTATAGAGATAGCCGATCCCATGTATACTATCGATTCTTGAACAGGTTAAAATTATCTCACCTGTTCTACTAAAAGAATTCATATGCTTTTGTATACGATGTATTATATTCAATGCTAGAATGTATAAAAAAGGAATTAATGTGTTACAATCGATATGTACTAACAGTTACAATTACACTTCTTTTAAAAATAATTGAAATTACAAAATTTGTGGTATACTTAAAATTCATATTATAATTACACAAACTAACGCTAATAATTAAATTTATTTCTAGATTGATTTACAAAATAATGGTATACTGTAGAGAAGATTCTTCTTTGGTAAAGAAAGCTTGTAAACTCTTTTGCTTTGTAAACTCTTTGGAATAATGTGAGTACCGCAGAATGTAAGTAGTGGTGGGGCATGCCTCTGATGGAAGCAGACGTTCTCCAAGTTTGTCACTAACAATGTAATTATTGGTTTCTTTGAACGTGGAAAATGTAAAAACGGTGTGATGCTGAAGGACGTAACAAAGAACAAAATTCAAGAATAATACCGGCAAATCGTCATCAGTTATTTAGTCAACAAGAACATACAAAATCGAAATTTCAGCTGCAACAATGTACAACTAAACAAGACTTTGAGCCATCGACAATAACAACGAGATAATGAAGATAAGTAAAAAGTTATTCTTTTGTATATCTTACGCCTATCGAGTCCGCAGCTCGTGGTCTCGCGGTAGCGTTCTCGCTTCCCGAGCACGGGGTCCCGGGTTCGATTCCCGGCGGGGTCAGGGATTTTTCACCTGCCTCGTGATGACTGGGTGTTTGTGTCGTCTTCATCATCATCATCAATCATCCCCATTACGGTCGGAGGAAGGCAATGGCAAACCACCTCCACTAGGACCTTGCCTAGTATGGCGGCGCGGGTCTCCCGCGTCGCTCCCCTACGCTCGGTAAACGGAGTATGGGACTCATCATCATCATCATCACGCCTATCGAAGCTTTCAAAATTTGCGCACAGAATGAGAATTTTAATATTGATATATGGGAGGGTAAGATTACAGGCCGTTCGGTACAGGATGACAAATAAAAAAACTTTCAGCCGTTTAATTTCCAAACTGTTGTTTGATTTGGCTATCAGTTCCGGCGATTTACCACGCCATCTTCAGGCACCCTGACGGACGTGTAGGAAGATTCCAACCTCGGTTCCGGTCAAAATAGGGACCAGCATCCAAATACTGAAATCTGCAGATTTCTGTTTGATACAGCGATCACTTCAACCATCTTCGGCAAATGGGGCCTGAAGATGGCGTGGTAAATCGCCGGAACTGGTAGTCAAATCAAATAACAGTTTGGAAATTAGACGGCTGAAAGGTGTTTGATTTGACATCATATTGGTCTGGCGAAAGCGTCAAGCACTGAACGACTCCATCTAGGCGTCCAGGCTCTACTTGTTAAAATTATCACCAAGATGACTTACTGTTTTTGTAGGCAGTCCCTTCATGACTCCGTCAGTAAACTATGATTCAGTTTTCGTCTACTAAGAGTATTTCTTGCAGGGCCACTACGACGTGGCAAAGCTCCTATACTACGTTCAGAAAGAAAATGAACCAGATTTTTTATATTTCTCTAGAAAACGCGTATTTGAAAAACAATTACAGGTTATTTTTGATACAGTTGTAGACCATTTTTTCGCATAATCACTATCCCGTTCAAAGCATGTGGTGAGCTGTAGCAGAAGCTCCTTTATGTCAACGTAAAAAAGGCTCCCACTAGGTGTTTCCTCATTTCAGGACTTCTTTATGCACCTGTTCGTCGGTTGAAAATTTAATCCCACTCACGTGTGCCTTCAGAGAGATGAAGAAACGGTAATGGATCAAATGGCTCTGAGCAATATGGGACTTAACTGCTGAGGTCATCAGTCCCCTAGAACTTAGAACTACTTAAACCTAACTAACCTAAGGACATCACACACAGCCATGCCCGAGGCAGGATTCAAACCTGCGACCATAGCGGTCGCGCGGTTCTAGACTGTACCGTCTAGAACCGCTCGGCCACTACGGCCGGCGAAACGGTAATCTGAAGGCGCCAAGTCAGGGGAATACAGGGGGAAGGTTCAAAACATCTCAACCACATGGGAACGCCTTCGTGGCAAAGCCTTTGTGAGCACTGACGTCGTGCAGCAAGCACACTCCTCTCGTCGGGATTCCCCTCCTTTTGAATGTTCTTTTTGAGGTTTTTATGGCCTCAGAATATCGTTTTGTATTGATGTTCACCCACCGAGGCAGAAATTTGACAAAAAGGATCTCCTTTCGGTCCCAAAACATGAGGCCATGATTTGTTTGCTCGTTGTTTTCAGTTTCATAGCAGATGGGAACTTGGTGTGACGCCACTGTGACGACTGTATTTTAGTATCAGGTGTGGAATGAGCCACCCACTTTTCATCACCAATCACAGCACAGCTCGGAAAATCCTACCCTTTCAATTCAAGTCGCTTAAGAAACTCGCGGGCTCTTTTAACCCGATTTTTCTCCTGTTGCTCTGTCAGCTGTTTTGGGACTCATCTTGTGCATGTTTTCCGGTATCCCAAGGTTTCTGTGAGTGTCTCATATAAGAGTGTTGTGGAAACATCGGCAGTCTTCACGAATAGTTTTCTCGTTGTTTTGCACCAACTCATCGCTCAAAATTGCAGGTCTTCCACTCCTCTGTTCGCCATGAACGTCTGTTGTGCCTCCACTAAACTCCATACACCACTTGAACACACTCGTTCTGTTCATAACATCTTCCCCGTAAATTGTTGACACAAGAAAAATTTTCGATAGATGTTATTCCTTCCGCAATCACAACACATGGCTCGCACTTGTCGGGGTTTCTTACCGACAACTTGCACGCAACTGGACACTATAACGTGAGTTTACTTACTACCGTGTCCCTGCGATGCTCGCTCCGGTCATGCGTTCACCCTCTACCACTCAGTGTCGCCAACCCTCAAAAAACTATAGACCGTTACAGTGACAGTAATCTTATTTCTTCGCATGCCTCATATGTCCACGGAGTGATCGTTAGTTATTTGACATTTTGAGGTCGTTGTGAGTCAAACATGGTGTTACGGAGGAAAAGAAGGCACCACCACAGATCTTCGGTTAGGGGTCTCCTCTTCCCATGATAATGCAAAAGACTTGGCAGGGATGTATCCACAGTATATCGTTGTTGTCTACCATGCTCCCTGGAAGGCGCTACCTCAAGAAGACCAAGCTGTGGCCGCACATGGACACCACTGAGAGCAACACCGCCGTATTCGCCGCGTGGCTGTGGTGTCTCTCCGGCAGTCAGTAGAGCTTCTGATGGCGTCAGAGTCACGCCATTAACTGTAAGCAGGCCATGGCTCAAGACCCAGGTCCGAGTCAGAAACATGTTGCGTTCATGAGACGAATCAAAGCCATTTGCTACTGCGGTGGTTTCAATGGAAATCCTTCAATTTGAACTGATAAGTCTCAAGTTCAGAAACTTCAGGACACAGTGCCGCTAACTGTCACCTGTCATACAACTTGCTGAAAGCTTTTGTGTCTCAACAGGATCATATTTTTCACCGAGAAAGTCAACATACATGGAGAGCAGTACAATGTGTTCCTCATTTGATGAGCGAAGAGCAGACAGAACACGAGTGAACGTTTGCAAGGGATTTCCTGAACAAACTAAAACGGAAAAATCTGCGTTCAGAGGAACATCAGATAGATCACATAGCAGGAATTCTGAGTTTACGGTTATGGAACTGAGAAAAAAAAACTCATGTCATCACGAAGGCGGGGCAAAGGACCTGCACCTCAGGGGAAGGCACTCTGGAGGGCGCAGTGGACATCGGTGTTCTAGGATGAGGGGGTTTCTTTCTTGATGCTTGTGACGGCCTTACGTTGGTAAGAAGGAGGCTAGGAGAACGCTTCGATTCAACCTGTTTACGGCGTAGACACAATGGTGCTACATCAGAAACTAAGGACTGGTGACCTGATTTACGATGACAGCAGGCGCTCTCTTCTCATTATGCCAAGAACCTTGACAGAAAATTTGTACGTCGGAATGGTGATTGAGCCAGAAGTACTGCCGGCCATTCGCAGTATTGAAAGGGGTGCTTTCCAAGTGGATATCGTGCCTCCACTTATCGCTGCTAACAAACCTACTGTACAAAGTGTCGGTAAGTTATCTTGGTCTGATAGATCACTAGACCTTTCGTAAATTGATCACGTATGGGACATCATGGGGAAAAAACCTGGCGTTACCCAGTACAAGCGTTAACAGCCGCAGATTTGAGTGCCCAAGTGGAAGGGGCATGGAATAGCATTCAACAAAATTTCATACGTCGTTTGTATCACACAAAGCATGCACGTTGGCGTGCTTGCGGTCAAAGCTGAGGCGACTACAGCCCTTATTAAGGAACCATCATTCACATTTCTATTTGCGCATGCTGTAACCTGTGACCTGGGAACTTGAATCAAATAAATAGGTTACCTTGACAATTTCGCAGCTTGTTCCTCTGACGTAAAGTCTTCTTAGTGTCATTTCCCATCAGTGCATACAAACGTTTGGGCAATATGGTAGACATGAAGCTGTTTGTCGAGTGTCGTCTTTCGAACGATGCACTGAAGATGAAGTCTTTCAACCTAACTGTCGCTTTCGGAAATTCAAGGATTTAGTAGTGACAAATGTCATCTGTCAGATGACTTGCTAAAGACATTATTACCTAAACTGGTTCATCTCATAATATTATTATCAAGTGAGCGTGCATTATGTTTGAAC